>NC_086339.1:21236363-21926348 GCF_032445375.1 Bacillus rossius redtenbacheri
AACCAGGAACAGGTGAACAACTTTTTTTCCAAATTAGAAGAGCTGAAAAGAAAGTATTCTTTTCCTCCAAGCAGAATTTTCAACTGCGACGAAACTGGTGTCAGTGTTGTACATTCTAACACATCGAAAGTTTTGTCTCTTAAAGGGAAAAAACAAGTTAGCAAGCTCACATCGGGTGAACGTGGAAGGAACATGACTGTGATGCTTAGCATCAATGCTGCAGGGGATCTGTTTATCCCCCCTCTTTTTGTGTTTCCCAGGATTCGAATGAACACAGTATTGACAAAAGATGCACCAGATGGAAGCACATTTGATGCTCAAGAAAGTGGTTGGATCTCAGTATCAGGATTTCTGAAATGGCTGAAGTCATTTGTTGAGAAAGTTCACCCATCAGAACAGAGTCCAGTTCTGTTGGTATTGGATGGTCATAGCACTCACAAAAACCTGCAAGTCATTCTGTATGCCAAGGAACATAATATTCATATGTTGAGTTTACCCCCACATACCACACACAAGCTCCAGCCATTGGATAGAGTAGTCATGAAACCTTTCAAAAATGCATTTAATTCAGCATGTGAGACATGGAAGTATGAAGACAAGGTTTGAAAATCACTGAACAAGATATCTGTGGATTGGTAGGAAATGCTTTCTCAAAAATATGCAGAATGGATCTAGCAAAATCAGGATTCGAATGTACAGGGATCTACCCATTGAATAAATATATTTTCACTGAGCTAGACTTTCTCCCATCATCGAACATCAGTGTAGGTCCACTGACAGAACCAGAAAAAAGAGTAGGCCATTGTGATGTCTCTGGCCAACATCTTGAAGAGACTAGAGCTTCAACTTCCAACATGCAAGTGGCCATACCACCTCAGCACACACATTTGGTTGGCATGGCTGTTCCCTCCACTTCCAAGGCCTTCCAAAATGCCATTGAGAAGATTTCTCCAGTTGCTGATGTTTGAAGAGGAAGATCATTTCAAGGAAAAGGAGAGGAGAAAAAAGTGAAATTTTGACTTCTACACCCAATAAAAAACTGCTGGCAGACAAAGAAGAAATTAAGCGACTGAAAAAACTAAAAGAAGAACAAAAGCTGAAGAAACTGAAAGATAAGGAAGGACAACTATTCAATAAAAAGAATGAAACAAGTGAGGCCAATAGAATGTCTAAAATGAAGTCCAACTCAGAAAATATAATCGCAAAAAAAAAGACTTGATTTCAACAGAGAAGTTAAGGAAAAGAACACAACGGATGATAGTTACGAAAAGACTGTGTGTGTTCTTTGTGGAGAGAATTTTGAAGAGGACTGGGTTCAGTGTCGTACCTGCTGTGGTTGGGCTCATGTTGCATGTGCTGACAGTGACCAAATAGCATATTTTGTGTGTGAACACTGCCAACAATTACAAAAAAAAATCACTTTGAAGTAAAACTGTTACTTAAAGTTATGTATTTTATGTCTATATGTAATGTATGTTGACTTTATATAGTATTTTTGTGTTAAGAATATAATGTGTCCGGTACTGGGAACAGGTTTTTGAAATATCTTGATTAGCATGGTATTTGTAATTTTAAAATAACACTGTTAAAAATTTTTTTGATCGGGTTATTTTGGTATAAAATTGTACCTCATATATCCACCTATCGCCAGTAATATAAATTTGTTTCATCCGTGTAAAGATTTTAAGAAATTGATTTTTTTGCCTTAGGTGTCCGGCACTGGGGCATGTTCCCCTATGTAGATAAAATGACGACATGAATTGATCTCGGAAACATAGTTTGCGAAAAGAATTTTCAAGAGCCCCGCCTAACTAGGCTCACACAATACGGTGTGCAAAGCTTCAGAAAATGACCACGCGGTTTGAAAACTGCTCATTATACCAGAGTGATACCTGTTCACGAAAAACATTTAAGATAACGCGAGGATGAGTTTTTGTTTCAATATTTAGTTTTTCAACTTTATTTTTGGACGCGTATTTTCAGAATAAATTTTAGGCATGAAACATCCAGTACAGATTCTAGAAAGCACTCGAGGGTCTTGCATTACGTCTTTATCTTCATTTCTCCACCATAAAATGTGGACTAAATTTCCGTTCGTGGCTTATGACGAATCTCCCCCACTGGTGCGGTGAATACAGACATGTGTAGTGATGTTACAAAATTATAAATTAATTAAAGTTCAAGTCAGTGTGAACAAAATTTAACATCATAATCATGTTCAGTAAATACCCTAGCAAATTAATTATATAAAGTGATTTTTAATCACTTTAAACCCAAGGATTTTTTTTTAATTTTTTTTTTTAAACGGGCCGAATTTACCCTACTTTCCTCTAATTAAAACAGTCTTATTACTTAATGTTATAGTGTATATAATATTTTGTGGACTTTTATGTTTTTTATTTTGTTTATATTATGTTACCGAGATTAAATTTTACACATCACATGCGAGTACTAAAAGGTTGGTTCAATTTTTTTTCCCGACTTTGCGGCATAACTTGGTCATGTGAGCCGCCCCTCAACCTCCTCCTTCCCCCCCCCCCCACCATTTTTCCTGTGGCCTTTGAATGAAGTCTATAAATACCACGTTCCAAAACCGTCGAAAGGAACACGCCACAGCACCATCTATATCTTTCTCTTTGGGAAGGATAAAAAAAAAAAAAAAAATTAAAAGGCAAAGTTCTCATCCGTCAAGTTTCCTTTAACCTCTCTCTCTCCCTGCTCCACCGGGCCAGAAATCCTGGCAATTTGTTGATGGACGCGCAGTCAGTCCTCCCCCCCCCCCCTCTTCGCCCCGACGAAGCGGCGTGGAATAACGCGGGGCCCGGGCACTATAGGGCCCAGGCGTGTCGCGAGCAGCTGACGGCGGGAGCCTACAACTCACGCAGTTTCGGTTCCCTGCAAGAATTTCCGAAGATTTCCGAAGTTTTGCTTTTTGGTATTAACGCCACTTCAGCCGTTAAAATCAGAAGTTTCCCAATGAAAACGAGCAGCATGTTGTGACTGACCTAACCTAACCTAACCTAACCTAACCTAACCTGACCCTTCGATTTTTTTTTTAATTTCAATTTTTTGAGAGAAATCCGAAGTTGCACGAACGTGGTAGGGAACCGAAACTACGTGAGTTGTAGGCTTCCCGGCAGCTGACGGCAGCAGCCCCTGGCGCTCTCGACGCCGACCCGGAGGAAGGCCGTCGACAGAAGACGTCGCCAGCGGCGGCGGCGGCCACTTCTTCTGCGGGGAGGAAGACGGCGAAGAGGAGAGATATTCATCCCTGGACCCCCTTTCACCCCCTTCCCCCGCCCCAGTGGCGGATCCAGGATTTTTGGTTTGGGAGGGGCTTGACCCAGCGCGGAGGCTAGGCTTTATCTTTGAATATATATACTGTATAGAAGTCGCCAGCCCAGGTTAAAATTTCTAATACGGTTTTGAGGTAGTTGGTTAATTCACCGCCGCAATCGCCACCATCTCTAGGGCATCGACTTGTGGTGGTCCCTAGCGGACAAGTGTCGAACTCTTCAAACACCCCTTCCCCCTCCCGTTGAACGATCTTGAGCTGCAGTGAATGATTGGTGGGGGGTGCGGGGAATGACAGCGGGCGACAGTGCTGCGCTCTAACGTGTAAATAACAACTAAGACGATACAGGGCGTTACGGCAGCGCACTGCAGTTCCCAAGCTGCTCTTCATACGCTCCTGAAAAACGTAGAGTAAATCCTATCCACCCGCGACTTCTATACAGTATATATATATTCAAAGGCTTTATCAAGGCAAACACTAAAACAATAGTGGACCCAGATGCGCTTTTTGGAAGGGGCTTGAGCCCCTTAGCCCCCATCCCCCCCCCCCTTCTGGATCCGCTACTGACCCCCCCCCCCCCCTCTGCCGTGTGTGTCGACATCTGGGGACCCTTGACGTCACGAGTAACTGGTAGATAGATTACAATCCACGCGGACTTCAACACTCAAGAGCTGAGTCGGAATTCGACCGACGAACTTTAGCTGCAGGTCCATCACGCCTGCTGCGAAATTCTACGCATTTAATATTTTTTAGTTGTTTTTTTAAACCACGGAAAAAAATAATTTTAATAAAAAATAATTGCACTTTTATTTTCTTCCATTATACTTCCTAAATGTTAATACTGTTGTTAATTAAAGCTATTCAGGGAACGGTTTAAAACTATTATTGGAGGTACAGGGACAATACAAAAGCATAAATGACCGGGTAAGAATCCGAACCCCAGTTTAACTTCGAACACTATTTTTTTTTGTAGCGATACAGTTGTGTATGTAGCCTAGATGTAAAAAAATACCTGTATCTCTAAATGAATATTTATGTTCCGTTTACAGAAGAAAAAAATCCAGTGTAGACTACAGTGCTGACCAACACCTACAAAAAAATAGTGTTCGGAGTAATTTTGGGTTAGGATTCTTACTTGGATATTTATGCGTTTGTTTTATCCCAGTGTCTCCAGTAGTTAAAGTTATTCATAAACCGTTCCCTGAACATCTTTCCAGTATTAACTGCGCACATTAATAAGCACGACACAACAAAATAAAGTAGAATTATTAAATATTCGATTGTATTTTCCATGTTAAAAAATATATATGCTGGAATCAAACGTCAATTTTAATCTAACGTTATGCATCAATTTTCGTAAAAAAAAAAATACTAAGTATTATATTGAGAGAAAAATACGTATTTCATATATGAAATAATAACTGTAGTAATATGTTGAACAATGCTACAAAATCTTTCTCGTGGTATTACAAACTAATTCTTGGCAAATTGTTTTAAATTAAACCGATTGAAATGTGCAGACTTTTTTTTTTTTCCTGTGTGGTGAACTTCGTATGTGTTCGGGACTGATCGGGGATTGGTGAATCGTGGGTCTCCTGTCGGTCTAACACCGGCCATTGTCGTGGACGGGTGACGTGTGGAGGCCCCCCTACCCACCCAACACCTAACTCACTTCCACTCAACAATTTTTTTTTTTTTATATATTTAACCTCGCTGATTGTTGTCGTGGCCTATTGACGCCCCGCGCACGGTGCGGTGCGACCCGGTTACGGAACGCCTGCATTTGTCCTCCTTTGTTTGGGGGGTTTTAATGCCTCGTCCTCTTCGTCTGCGGGCACGCGCAAGGTGATAGGTAATTTATCATTCGATCATTCCATCGCAACTCAGGTGCAGCCAACGTAAAGATAAGTTTTTTTTAAAGATGATTTTTTTGGAAATATACCTTTTACATCCTAGCAATTCACAAGTTAGTGAATTCACAAGTTAGTGAATTCACAAGTAAGTTCTTATACAGAAACATAAAACTGTATCTAGAAATTTAAAACACCACATACTTTAAATTCTTAGATTTGGGGATTTAAGAACAAATTTTTTTGAATTTTCGTTTAGACTATTTTCCCCGTTTCTTACAAAAGTAATTAATTGTTATACTCTACTTAACGAATTATTTCCAAAGATTTTCAACATGCATATGCGAAAGTTTTCAGATTTTTATGCGTGCTTAGAGTGCACATACAAATTCTTCAAAATTTAAAACATTAATAAAAGTGTATTTTTAAAGAAAGTAATATTCTGTAAAAAAAATTACAACTTAATGTCTTTATCTTTTACGAGTTTAATTAAGAGCACGAGACAATGGGGAAGGCGGAGATATACAATTGCCACTTAAATTATGTTTTATTATGCTGGATTATGCAGTCCTAGACACACTCGCAAATTTATATTCAAGAGAAAGTTAATCTTAATTTGGCTTTTTTTATTAATAAATATGTTAAATTTGTAAGACATTAAAACGTCCAATTGTGTCTCCCCTGATTTAGCTTGCAACTGGAATTGCGCATGCCGAACATTTGGTTTATTTGAAACTTAGGCTATCTGAAAGTCACGGGAAGGAATTTATTATAAAGGTTGATGTTATTTGTGCTTGAAGATCATCCAATTTGAAAGGTATTTTTTATGTAACTCTTTCTGCGTTATGCAACCTAGGGGGTGAAAAGAGAGAGAAAAGTGGGTTTTGATGGCGTTGGGGAATGAAGGGAAAATGAATAAATTTATCACATTTATATGAGATTTTACTGTAGGATTCGTAAATATTAATTTTTTTTCAAAAATAAATATGTTGGTGTAGTTCAAGCAATTTTGGAGATGGTAGGTTCAATATGGTGGCCGACCTGGCTACTGTGCGAAAACGTGTCAACAAAGCACCTTGTTCTATCATCGCCAAAGGAGTCTTTACACCTCAGGACCGCACCAGGGTTCCCGACACGCACAGGTTGTCACATTATTTTTCTTTAGCGTATCAACGGTAGCATTTGGTTGGATATTCTTGAAGATTTCAAGCAAATCCTTGAAGGACTTGGTCCAGTGTATCGGGATTTGAAAATGCATATACATACATTTTTTTTTTTACCTTCCTCAACAATGTCCGCCCCCCCCCCCCCCCCCCCCCAAACATTCCACGATATCTAATTTTATATCTCTTTCCTAATTCGCAAGAACCCCCCCCCCCCTCCCCCCAAAAAAAATGGGGTGTGGCTGTGTCAAGGACACGGCCGAGTGTTGTACGTGAATATGTGTGCCTAACAGGTAATATTTTAATATTTTCTACTCAAAATATAAAATACGCTATTTTTATTTTATTTTAACAACATATATATCAACTGTAACTATTTTACACTAATGTTTTATACATGCAATATATAAATTTTGACGAGAGCTGTCGATTTAAACTCAAACGAACGTCGTAACTTGTCCGAGTCAAAATAGAAATCTCGAAACGCAGCAAAATGACCTCAAAATGGCGGCGCTTCCCCCTCCACCGCGCGCGGTTCGTCACAGTCCTCACTTAGCGTAACAAATTCTTTGATCCATTCGATCCTTTAAATATCCATTGGTGCAATTAAATTTTGGATGGAGATGATATATAGCTGCGGCACCAAACTGTATACCCCGATTTTGTTATCATTCGTTTTTTGAATTGCCTCACTATGGAAGCAATTTTAAAGACGTATTCACGTCAAAAAATTGGTTGTCTGTAAAGTCGGTTTACGGACGATAGTTTAACGTGACAGCGTCATAACAAAACATTGATGAAATGATTGCATATTTTATGAATAAAATTGAATCATTTTTATTGAATTATCACTATTTTGAAAGTAGGAGTGAAATTAATTCTACAATTTAATTTTTAAATTTACTTTTATTTGCACTCATTAATTCAAATATGTTTATTACTTTAACGAACAGATTATTTAAACTATAACTTTTATACATGTTTGCTATTAACTTCTTCCAATCTGTGTTATTCTGTTAAGGATAGGACGATGATAGGAAAAGTAGGAAATGAATGGGAGTGTATCAAGTTTAATGTGCCTCGAAAAAGTCAAATCAATGGTTTTTCCAATCGAGTGGAAGAGAGATAGATGAGGCGCAAGCGTACAATGAGCGTAACGGGACAATGAGTCATCCTTTTTCTTGCGTGCAGCCGGCGTTCATCGATTTATTAGACGTTGTCATGTCAAAAAAACGCAAAACTGACGATTTAGGTTATGTGCTAACGGAATAGCTCTCGAACTGCGCGTGGTCCGGGCGGCAGCGCTACCAACTGCCGCGCCATATCAAGAGGGGTTGGTTAGGGGCGGGAGATATAGGCCCGGTGCACACGTGCGGACATTGTCCGCGCGGTGCCGCTGCGGCGCCGGAGATGCCTTCTCGGAAGGCTTGACTGATAAGAAGTAATGCACACTCAGCTGCAGCGCCGCAGCGGCACCGCACGTCCATTGCACGTCCACTGTGCTTACATTTTTGTCCGTAGATCCCACAGGAACGCTGCGGCGCCGCACGTCCAACTACGTTCCTTAGTACATTGGTGTCAATCGAGCAGTGCACACGTGCGATCGATTGCCGCAAAGTGAGATGGCAGCATCACGTGAATTTGAAGACATAGTAGATGTTGAACTCTTCATCGCAGAAGTTAAAAGTTATCCAGAGATATGGAACGTAGCCGTTGAAGAATACCATGACCGTAATAAAAAAGATATGCGTGGATCGACATGTGCCGTAAATTTTGCTAAACGTTTGACGAAAAGGATGACAAGGAAAAAAAACTTGTAAATCTGCCTCTCAGGAGCATTGAGTCGGTGAACGGATGCACCCAATGTTTCCTAGTTGTATCCAATAAACATTTGTATACTAGGTACACAAAGAATACCCGTTTACGTTTGTACACATCCATCTCGTTAGTCGGCATCGTTCAGACTGTGCGGTATTTGTCCGTACTGTGTGAATGTGCGGCAACGTTGCGGCGCCGCAGCGGCGCCGCGCGGACAATGTCCGCACGTGTGCACCGGGCCATAGACCATCCTCGTGTCCGCGTGTCTAGTGCCCTGCCGACACCCGGATCGTCCGTGACGTCACCTATCGTCCGTGGACAGCCCTGCCCTCGGACAACGACCCCGACTGTCTCCTCCGAGGTCTGGTCCGCTGCTGTTGCGGGGTCCACTGAAAAAAAAAACAGCTCTTTTAAGATTTTTAATTATATTTATACAACATTTTGAATTTATTATCTATTTAGTGGCTTGGTGCAGTGGTCAAACGCTTGACTTGGTAATCTGTGGACTCGGGTTTGATTCCAACCAAGTACATTTTTTTTACAAATTTTATTTTATTTTTATTTCTCACGATATTAAACTTTCAAATACAGAATTTAAATATATTCATACAGTTAAAATACATAATTAAGTGAGTTATTTAAAAATAAACATTTACGAAAAATCTAGCAAGTAATTATATAGGTACTCTTTTTTATTTAATATCAGAAGAAACTTTACAATTTTTTTGTCAATTTTTCAATTTAATAATACGTTTTTATGACATCACTGCAGACACGTGGTGAGACGCCCTTCACAGCTGTAGAGACCGATACAAACTGTAGGGAAAATGTGCAGTAAAGGCCGATTACAGGGGATTTGGTACAGCGGCCAGAACCATGTGTTCTGAATGCACGAAAGATAAATAAATAAAATAGGATCAAAATGAGGGGGGGGGGGGGAATATGACAAGAACAAAACGTTGCTGAACAATCATTTAAACGTTGCCACTGAACGGCACAGAGGTTAAAATCACGAACGCGCCGCAGTAAATACAGTTACGAAATGTCGCGAGGCGTAGGACTGCCAACCTTGGAAACTTGTGTCCCCCCGTGGCCGCGTCGCGCCCCAGGGAAAAAGCCCCCCGACCTTGGGCGGGGTGCAACGCCCCTCCAGCTGATCGCGCCTCGCGCAAGGCTGACGACCGTCTCGCCATCTGCAACACGGTTGCAAGTTGCAAGCAATCTGCGTGCGGTCGCACCGGTTCTCCTGTGCTGCCCCCTGGGGCAGGCTTGCCACCGCCTTGCATTCACGTGTGACACCGCGGCATGCCGCCCGCCCTCTTCATGGTGCGAGGAGACTGGATATTCCTAAACAGCGTAGGATTTTGGTAGTTTCGAAGAGATCAACGCAAGGAATCTTTTAGAAACTGTATATTTCCAGTTCAGGTGTTATCATGTTAGTTTAACACCATCACTTTGTGCTCTTCAAGAAAATTCCAGTCTGACAGGTAATTCCTGTACTTTTACAAAAATATTCCTTTTGAAAACCAGTTGCCAATAAATACAAGAAATATATTGCAACGTTGTACAACACATCTGTGGTTATTTGTGCGTATACCTGAGTCTGCCTTGGGGGTGTTAATGCTAGGAGCAGGTTCTTTTTTTTCATCATGTAAGGGGGGGGGGGGGGACTCCGAAGGCTCATTACACTGCGCTAAGAGGTATGCCAGGTCCAGGGGATGGGACAAAAAAGTTTGTTAACGGGATGGAAAAAAAAAGGGGGGGGGGGGGAAGGGTTACAAAATACCCAGGGTTCGTGTTTCAAGAATTTTTTTTTTTTATAAATTACTGTGTTCACCCTGAGAGGACAAAAATCAAAAAATATATTGCTAATAGAATTAAAAGTAAACAATTAAGATAATGCTACACACAGAGATCACGTGTACATTTATGGCTAATGTAACGTTTAGAATTTTTTTTAATAGGGATGTGAACGAGATAGAATATTTTGCTCTCTGACCCCTACACAGGAGAAAAAAAAATGTGTATGTTAACAAAAATTCCTTCGGAAACCAGTTGCCAAGAAATAGTTTGTATGGTTACAAGAAAGATGATGAAAATTTGTACAATTATTTTTTATTATATATAATACGTATTTCTAGATAATACCGAGTATTACTTACCAAAATTGGCGCATAATTTTATATTTGAATTGATTTGTTGAAACATAATTTTTTAAACTATTTTAAACTATGGAAAAAATAATAGGATATTCATTAAGTTGACTTTATTTAGTTTTATTGTGCTTATTAATGTGCGCAGTTAACATTGGGAAGCAATTCAGAGAACAATTCACAAATAACTTTAACTATTGGAGGTACTGGGACAACACAAAACATAAATGCCCGTGCAAGAATCTAAATCCAGTATTATTGCGAAAACTATTTCGTAGAGATATAGTTGTTTTAATGTAAATGAACAAATTTACAAATGCCTGTAATTTTACATGAATATTTCTGTTTTGTTATTGGTTTGACACCAGGAAGAGGTGGGTCCACATTCCTCCATATTAAAAGCGAACCAATGGCAGAGGCAGCACAAAGGTATAATTATATTGAATGTTAGCATATCACGAAATGAATCCGTGAATTTTCCGGGTCCCTATGTATAAAATCAACTTTTTTAATGTATGATTTTCTCCATAGTTAGTAATAATGTTGCACAATGACCACTTAAAGAGTCCAACAGGGGCGATTTCAGTAGTTATAGGGCGTGAGTAAAAATATGTGATTCCCAGGGAGAAGAGGTGGATAACTATCGTTCCCATTTCGCAGTTACGATTTCGCAAGAGCAAGTTGGCCCCATTAGAGAGGGGCTTTATTGATTCTAAAGGCCTCTACCCCCCTCCCCACCAGAATCTACGCCCACGGTTGTGGTGGTTCCATCAGCTGTAAAGATACCACGCGCATGCGACGAGATGTTTTACGAGGACATTAACCAGAGGAGAACAGCTACCATTAATTTATGTTTTTGTCCCCTTGTGGATCAGGGCCCGGAAAGTTAATGGTTTAATGGCGGACACCATCAGACTCGAAGCCACGCGCCTAGTTCTCTTCCTGGTGGGCCCGGTGCGAGCTCGCGACGTTACGCCCTCCGCCACCGGCACCACCACCACCACCACCACCACCACCACCACCACCACCACCACCACGGCCTCTTTCAGAGCCGAGACTGAATGCGCTCCACTGTCGGCAGGCTCGTTCCCAAAATACCCCGGAGTGATTCTTCAAGCGTCAACAGGCGCTCTTGTTCGCGCTCGAGTGGCGGTGGATTCGTCCCGACGCTATTTCGGAGCTCGTCAGTTGTTTACGCCAAAAAGGAAGAAGAAGAAGGGTAAAAAAATTAACCATGCTTGTAATTGAATAATGGTGGTGGTAGCTCTTCCACATTGCGTTCGGTTGAAAACGTTTGATCTGACTAAAACGCTAACGCCACAAGTGTGCGTCCCTCACACTGTATTTTTTTTTGTTTGTAAATGGAACAAAAATGTTGATACAAAAATACAGATATTTGTAAATTTGCACATTGACGTGAAAAAAAAAACATTTGCACCACTACAAAATAGTGTTCGCGATAATACTGGGTTCGGATTCTTACCCGGGCATATACGCTTTGTACTGTCCCAGCACCTCAACAGCCAATGTCATTTGTAAACTGTTCCCTTAGTATTTTTCCAATATTAAGCATGATACAAAAAAATTAAGTAAATTTGTTGAATATTCGATTCTTTTTTTGATGGTTTAAAAAATTAAGTTTTGGATGCAACATCAATTAAAATATAAAATTATGCGCCGAATTTCCTACGAAAGACTCAGTATTGTCTCGAAAAAGCCAAGTGCTTCTTCATTCAGGACTCGTTCCTGACGGTGTCAGTTCAGGCGTTTTTATTGGCTGCGCGGGACCCGACTCCCAAGCGGTCGACCCGCCAAGGGTGTGATGTCGTCCAATGGGAATGACCGTGTCGGCTGATCACTGGGACTGGAAAAAAAATTCCGCGGATTCAAACGACCTCTAATTTAGCCTCCACAATCCTCTGCATATTCGGGAAAATGCCACCTGTTCATTGGCTGCTGACTTGTGAGATGTCCCGACCCCCGACATGGGTTGCCAGCCAGTGATTCGATGCTTCGTTTTGTTGACGGTCTCTCATTGGCCCAGAGTCTTCCAGATAAACTACTGTGAGCCAATAGCAGAATTTCTTCCTGTCTGTATCGATCAGGGATGAAAAACCACGTGCCAAACTTAAGAATCTACGTTCGTGGATCTTCGGTTTTTTTTTGCTGCTTTCAGTGTACAATGTAGGTTAGGTTGGGTCTATTACGTGACTAAAATTCTCGCAAAACTGTTATTAATTTATTTTTTTCCTTCGGGAATTTAAGTTTTCGCACGTATAGAAGATCGTAAATAAAATGATGTTAGTGAGGTTAGATCGGGATGTATTTAAAATACTGTTTGGTTGCGAAGGGGCGACTGAATTGTTGCCCCTTGGATGGGCAGCCCTTCAGGATTTTTCTGGCAGTGTTTAGTTTAGGTTAGGTCACTTTACAAACTGCCCATCCAAGGGGCAAGTTTTCAGGATTATTTAAATACTTAAGAAACATGTTTTCAGAAATTGGATGGGCTGCCCTTCCAGTCGCTGTACAAACAAACCATTGCCAGAAAAATCCTGAATGGCTGCCCATCCAATGGGGCAACAATTCAGCTCCCCCGTTGCGAAAATGTATCATCGCTAAATGTTTTTTTTTTTCCTAACCTAACTAAAACTAAGTGTATTTGGGAGGGGTCCGGGTTAGGGAGGGACCTAGGTGCGTCTCAGGCCGAAGCCTATACGCCTAGTCATGCTGGGATTAGCCATGCAAGGAGAGGGTCGCATGCATCATGTGCTAGGAGGGGATTGGCCAGCCATGGCAGCGATTGGCGCCATGACTAACTCCCCTCACTCTTAAATCTAGACTATAACTAGATAGGTTGGGCCCAGTTAAAACCTGCATAAACACAGGGAAAACCCTGGGCACATTCATGCGGGATGCAAATTGGCATGCATTGCGTGTAGGAATTTACAGGAGACAGAGGATGGTCTGGATGAAGTGTTGGACAGAGTAGAAAAGAGTCTACCATGCGGGGGTTGGGCACTTGGACTCGTGGTCCGCTCTGCTAATTGTCCAGTACTGGATTTAGTGACCAGGGATGCAAACGCCCCTGGTGGTGAGTGGTTGCACTGACCACTCACTCCGCCGCCAGTCAGCACCTAAAAAACTAAGAAACTAAGACAGAAAATAGATAAATGAATTACAAACTAGGCATTTCGTTACGAAATATGCAAACACCCAACTCAGGGATGGACGTGCAGTGCTTAAGATAAAAATAAAATGAGAACTAAAAATATATTTTTTATTATTTTTATTTTATTAATTTATTTAGTTTTTTTATTATTATTTTAGAAATATATATTTTTGATTACTATTACTTAGTATCTAGGACTTATTACTAATTTACAAATCTCTAATATCTACTTCTATACTACTAGTTAAATATAGAGGAACTGTCGGTGTATAAAGTTACAGGTGAATTAAGTCAAGACCTATTCGCATTTTGGTATTTGTTGCAAGCTTGCAATTCAAAATCCAATGTCTTTCAGAAACACAACCGGCACTGGAGGTGAAGCCTGCCAGGCGGGCCATGCCCATCGGACATAGGGAGTCAGCCCTAACAGCACAGGCAGTGGAACTCCCGGGAGACACACCTACACCTGCGTGCTTCGGACTATTTTGAATTAGCAAATTATTTCATTAATGCCTATAATTTAAGTTTCAACTCGCGAGAGACTGATTGGCCGATCGCTCAGCCAGCCACAGTACATTACGGAGGTCTGTGAGCCAAGATTGAATTTAGCATTTTATATTTTCCATGCAACTCTGGATCTTGTTCGCCCAGTGATGAAATATAGGGGTTTCTGCTTATGGCACATTTATCATAGAATTTTTGCGCAGTTCGGAAATAATAATGTTTTAAAAGTTCGAGTTTGAGCTCTCTGTGCATAGCCCTTACGGGGTAATACACAGGCGCATCTGTCGCAATACGAATACTCTTATTCTGAATTCTCTGTAGCTTGATTAATTGAGATTCCGCCGCTGTTGCCCACACCGGCGCTGCATACGTGATTATTGGTTTTATTAGTGCGTTATAAATTATTATTCCGTTTTTAACAGAGCTACCTAAACGTCTGCTCATGACGGGGTAGAGGGCCATGAGCCTAGTGAAAGCAGTTTTTCTTTTCGCCTCTATGTGATCGCGCCATAGTAGTTTCCTATCCATGTGCACGCCTAAATATTTAACAACATTTTTGTGAGGAATATGCTCATTGAAAAGTGTTAGTCGTGGTCTATCTTCGAGTGGCGGGAGATGTTTACGCGTAAAAATGTTGTTTTATTTTAAACTCCGACCGCGGTAATGCACGATCGACGGCGAGCGTCGTGTATGTTCGTTGATTGATATGGGATAAGTGAATCCTAGGCTTCCCATCAGGGTTGACGTAGGAGCGAAGGGCAAAAGAATAACGTAAACGTAGGTGTGTGCGTGTGTGTGTATACATACGTCGCTGACTGTTATTCACGGAGGACGTAATTGCTGCTTTTCACACGAGTGATTCTCAACCGCGGCAGGCTAGGAAGACCGCCAGAATAAAACCGTCGCTCTGAATGTATCGAGACAGCAGCGTTCTGTGCTCACTGGCTGTCGTCTCTGTTCGCTCGGCTTCTCTCGCTCGTGTTGAAGGCACGGGGGCTAGAAGGGGTCGTTACCACAACGCCGAACGTACAATAACGCCGAATGCCAAATTGACCGCAACGCCGACAGCTAGAAAACTGCTGTGTACCACAACGCCGAAATACAGTAACGCCGGAAAATGTTGCTGGGGGGGGGGGGGGGGGCACAGGAGAAAAATGAAAACAACTGAATGAATTTGTGTGCTAACTTTACCTAACCTAACTTTTGTGGCAGTCCTGCAATGACATTTTTCGGCGTTAATGTATTTCGGCGTTGTGGTACACAGCAGTTTTCTAGCTGTCGGCGTTGTAGTCAATTTGGCATTCAGCGCTATGGTTTTCGGCGTTATTGTACGTTCGGCGTTGTGGTGCGTCCCCGGCTAGAAGTAAGGACAGTATTTCCCCATGCTAATAATACATGTCACGAGAACGACCCCCCTCTTACCAACATTTTCCTATGTGGATATTAAAACATTGGTTTTAGATATAATATGAAGTTTAACGCTAATAACTTGTAGACGCGTTGTAAAAAAAAAATTTTTATTCAGTAATACTTCTAGCGAGTTCCTTTCAAGTTATTAAACATATCTGCCTTTATGCAGTCACGATCTAATTTTGCCATACAATTGCTAACCAGTTGAATTCAAGTTCAGAACAAACACTGCATATGCTAATTCCTCCATGCTTAATGTTTAATTGTCTATAAATCATATTGTAGCAATAAATTAATCGAGATATTACAATGCTCAGCCGTAATTCCTGCTTTAAAAAATATGAATTAACGCTATTACTTAAAAAAAGTCAGTAGCAATTTATGTCAATAAAATATAAAAAAAAAAATTTCGTGGTTAGATTTGCTAACTAAAATATTATTACGTAGGTAACCCAAGTTACTTGAAATGTTGAAAAACTGTGTTCACAACTGGGAAATCTTTTGGTATTAATATAGTTATTTACTAACACTAACAACAGATGTCGGATGCATTGAAAATATTTCATTGGCTAAAATTAAGGGGGTGCCTCCAATTTCAGGTCATGATTTTATATTTATCTTAATCACTGATCAACTTTTAGACTTTTTCAATTGTTTAACTTCCACGAAATAAAAAATATAACAGCTCATACTTTTTGCATAATTAGCTGCCAAAGTTACATTTTTAACATTGGGTTGTACGTACAAACAAGGAGAATTAAATTTATTGCAGAACTGAAACTTTTTAGGTTTAACTGCAATGCCACCGGCTACATCATGATATGGTTTAAATTTTCTATCACAAAAACTCATTTGATGTTTCTTGGCTGTCAAAATCGTAAAAAATTTGAGAATTTTGATATGCCAGGTAAAATTTATTAATATTTTCTGAAATAAATTCAAACCATTTCTTGAAGTAGCCAGTGGCATTGCAGTTAAACCTAAAAAGTTTCATTTCTGCAATAAATTATATTCTCCTTATTTGTACAACCCAAAAACGTAAAAAAAAAAAATGTAACTTTGGCAGCTAATTATGCAAAAAGTATGCACTGTAGGCCTATATATATATATTTCATTTCGTGAAAGTTAAACAATTGAAAAAGTCTGCAAGTTTATCTGTAATTACTGTAAATATAAAACCTTGACCTGAAATGGGAGGCACCCCCTTAAGAGTAATTTTCAGTTGTGAACAGGTCGTGTGCACAGATGCGAGCGTAACCGGCTGTGCACTAGCTTATGTTTTTTTTAATCGTGGACTCAGCTTATGCGGAAGCACGCAGCCCTGCTGTTTGGCAGTCGGCTCTTCCGCGCGAGAGGGGGAAGCCTGCATTTCACTTAACTCCTATCAGTCCCCGAACATATCCGTACTTTGCCGCTCGCTCGTGAAACTTCGCTGGCGGGATGAAATTATATATATATATATATTCACGATTATAGGGTAGTTTTAAATGTCACTGATCTAACCCAATTTGTTTTCTTTTTCATTTTAGTTACGATCACCTAACCGATTGATAGCCCACCCGAGAATTTAAATACTTCAAAAACGATTATTATTAATGTAACTGACTTAACCAACAATTTTATTTTAGTCGCAATCACCTAGACGAACGAAAATATATATATCTTTCCGGTGGAAGAAAAAAAAAGAAACAAATTTTTAAGTTTTGTTTCATATTTTAACGACGATTTAATTTATTACTTATATGTAACTGACCTACACTAAATAAACTTTAATTTTAGTTACGTTAACTTTACGAAAACCTTCCCCCTCTCTCAGAGGGGAAAAAAAATTGTTAGGGTTTTATTCCTGTAACATACCTGACACATCCTACCTTGTACTACTTTCACAACAGCATACAAATAAATAAATAAATACAAATCTGTAGCTGCATGTGCGTGGATTAACCGTACGTCTGACCTGGGGGTCAATGAATAAAAGGTTTTCCTGGTGTTTTTTTTAAAAAAAGGGGGGGGGGGATAATTTTGCCAGCTGCGACGCGGGGTCAGGAACCGGCTACGAGGATTTTCGAGGGATAAAAAAAAAAGGGTTGAGGGTTTCGGGGAGGGGACACTCCAAATTGGGCACGCATGTGTTCGGTTTATTTATATTTTTTTTGTCGCCTAATGCAGCGCGGTTTTGTGCTTTAATCCGGGCGCTGTCTCGCGGAGCTGCAAGGCACTCGGACAGTCGGGTCCGCACACATATGTCCTCCTATGTTGTATAGTCTTGTCGAATCGGACGTGGGCCTTGTACTTTTATTTCTACAAATAGCTCGGGCTAATGTACCTGCCGTTTGGTTTTAGTGAAATCCTGTCGAGTTTAGAAGCAGTCGCGGGCGAACCGCTATTTTTTTTTTTTTAGAAGCTTGTGTTGGCGGACGTGGTATTTGTTCCCTGGCGCAGTGCAGAGGGGTCCTAATATTATGGAGAAGGGCCTTTACTCCGGTAGGGAGGGGAGTGGGGCTGGTTGCTAAAAACCCGGAACAGTTTTTTAAAATAAACTCTCGAAAGAAATGTTTCTGAGCCAACCTGGAACTTAAAAATCCGACCATTATTTATCTAATTTATGTCGAGAAATTTTTGATGTTATTCCAGAAAAAATTTATACTCGAGTTCTATTAATGCTAACGACCAAATTCCTGTGAAATCGCGTCATTACACGAATCATTAAAATATTTAACGGTTTTTTAACTCAATTGAAATCGAAAGGTATTATTCAGGACTTTAAAATGGATTCTAAGAAAAATAAATATATTGTCATGAATGTTCTTATTTTTCACAGAAAAACTAGACATCAAGGATCATTGATAAGAAAATGGCCGGCGCGGGGTACTACAAAGTGTGCGCGAAGGGTTTTAGGAATTTTTTTGAGGGTAAACTTCTTCAAGCGCGTTACGAAAAAATTATGAGAGAAATTTTACGATGCGTGCAAAGTGTAATGAAATTTTCAGTGGATGAAAAAAAGGCTACATATATTAAAATTATATGGGTGTCTTTTAAACTTGTACTTTAGTTATTGATATTGAATACTGGTCAACATCGTTAGAAAAAAATGTATTTATTGTGAATATTAGTGATATAAATTTTATTTTAAAACTTTTTCAAGTATTCCCGTATGTGTAATTTATTTGCATATAATATAACATTATTATTTTATAAATTAAAATTAATAATAAATTAGCATACATATTTATCATCTTTAATGATTTTCATTATTGATTAAAATTTATCTCGATTACATACTTTACTAAATTAAATAATTATTGTGTTATACACGTGTTTACATTATATTGAATACCGAGTATTTAATTAATTTTTTAACCTGATTGAATTAATACATTACATTCGTAATAATTGTTATATCACTGCAGTCCATTTATAACTTTATTTCTGTTTATTATTTTTATGCAGAATTAAAGTTAATTATTTAGAGAATGACTTTTAACGTGCGTACAGAAGTACATGCACTTATCTTTAATATTTACCTAGCGGTAATAAAACATGCAAATAAAGTAATAAATTATTTTTTAATGCATGTTGATATTACTGAATATAGTACCGTTACCACACGTGATAACGGATAAAGTTTAATTAATTTTATACTCGATTAAGCTTACTGTTTTTGATATAAAAGCAGTTACAGTGTTCTGTTCCACCCAAACCTAAATTAAAAAAAAAACCACTATTCCTAAATTGATGTTTTATGTAACGTAGTTACTGTGTATTTAGACGCAAGTAATTTTATATCCCGATTTGCAAAAGCACGTGACTCATTTGATACTCAACAGCATGCCTTTAAGTCATGTTAAGTTTTCCATCTTGATTTCGCATAAGGAAACAACCTTTCAGGTTTTTACCTGAAGTTCAGAATCCTCTTGTATTCTTAATATATTGCAAGATAAGGCCTGTTTACGAGCTAGAATAATGTGATATCCGAATGGGTAGACTGTCTTGACATGCACACTTGTTTAAAATCCACACCATTACAAATGAATAACGACACACTGTTGAAATTACAATAAATTTGCGGACTTTTTACAACTAAGAATGCATATCAAATACCTTAAAAAATTATTAAAAAGGTAAGCGAGTCTGTCATCACTCGCCAGCGATGTTAAACATTTAACCTCGGTAACGAGCAGATTCATGTGTACTCATGTTGCAAATATACTTATAATAAAATACTCGGACACGAAATTTAACGTAGAATTCTTTAAAATAATGCCTAGCATGATAAATATACGACAATTATGTTTTCAACTACATTTCTTGACGCGAGTCACACGTAGTTTCCACACCCGCTGCTAGGAGTCGCTGCCGAAGCAGCTTCGTCGACTTATCGAATCATTCGATTTGAAGAACGAAACATGAAATGTATAACTAAACGGCTCCGACAAAAGCGAAAAAGCCTTGAAAAAATTATTAATCATCGGTTTAGTACCTGAATTTCGATAAGGAATTGTAATAAAATACTGCCCATCTTGATCAGATTCACTGAAACTGTTAATACTTGAAAGTTTATTTTTGGCTTGCTGAACTTTGGTTCACGCCAGTATCTTTCAATGATACTGTTTTTTTCCCCCAAAAAACCTTTATATGCGAGTGGATGGCAAAAAGGAAATTATTATTTTATTTCTTCCGAATGGTTTTTTTTCCTAACATCCACAGGTACGTAAGATTGTAAATCTGGTTCAACAAAAATTTTGGTAGTTGGTCCTTCTAACCCGCTGAATGATTTAGAAATTTTTTTGAGTGAGCAACGACGTCTTTTCTATATAAAAAAAACGAAGTTTCAAACACATTCAGAAATGTAACAAATCTCGATAAATTTTGATTTCGGCTCGTTTGACACTGGAGTACAGATTTCTTTTGAAAATTTTAACAGTGTAGCGACAACGGTAGGCTTCTATGTATAGCCGATTGTTAGTACAGTACCTGGCCTGCTGATGAGACCTGGGCGGAGATGGAATGGGGCAGGTCCAGACAGCTGGGATTGGAGAGAGAGAGAGAGATTGAGAGAGAGAGAAAAAAGAAGAAACCGGAACACTAGTGATCTATTTATTTAGTCGAAAGGTGTGGGCTCCGTGGCCAGTTCAGCTACGAAGTGGAAGATGAGAGTGTTTTTAAAAAAAAATAAAAGCGAAGTTGGGAGTAATTATGTTTGGCGTTGAAAATAAAAACCGCGGCGTCCTCAAAACGGCATTCCACGGACGTAAAGCCGGTTCGCAAGCCTTCTTCATTACTTCCATCTGCCCGCTCCGAAAATAACTCCCCAACGTCCTTCTGAACAGAAAAAAAAATTTTCTGGGAGGGAAGTGAAAAATAAAACACTTTTTGTTGCCAATTTATTTGTTTCGCTGACGTTTCTGGGACGACGCGTTTTAAAGCTTTTTTTTTTTACCACTTTAAAATTAAAAATATCTCTCGACTTGAAAGAACAATCCAAATATTTCTCCAATCCACGGATTTGTGTTGATGATAAAAAAAGAGGAAAGGAATGCTTGGAATTAACGACCTCGGATAATACTGTCGTATGCGCTTTTGAATAAGCATAAATTATCACACATTACTTAAAAAAATATATATAGGCTATGTCTGTGTGGAAGTGTAAAATAGAAAAAAAATCGATGTTGATATAAATTAATGGCTGAAATTTCTTATCGATTAAAACAAATCATATATGTTAATCAAAATTAATAGATAGTATCTCTTAGCGATGCTAACCGATGAAAAAAGTTAGGTAATTAAAATAGCAACAATTTTTCTGAAGGATTATTACCGGATACAGAAGTCCAGGTAAATTACTTAAATTAGCTCCAGCCACTTTTTGGAATTCTTTTAACCACGCGTGTGTTAATATAAACCTGCAAATGTAAGAATGTTACTTGGAACATATCTGTGCGTTGGTGATCGTTTGCATGCCAACACGTTCGAATGTTCTAAGTATTTGCTGCAATATCTTGCCTTTATTTATGTACTTACATGTTCGGTTGAAACAAGTGCTCTGAAGATATATTAGGTGTTTGAAGACCATCCGAAAGTAATCTGCTTTGCAGTCTGCTAATATCTTTGACAGTTTTTTTTTCCAGTCTACTTTACACGCCTCTTAAATTTATGATCGTGTTCCATTTATACCTATCATACTAGGCAGCGTTCCCGGATCAATTTATAAACTTTATAAACGACCGCATGGGCAACTCATTTTATTCCGTTTGTGTTAGACGTTAATTACTTTGCTAATAAAGTAGTTTTTGCACCACGCATTACTTTGTGGGAGGAGCACTGAAACTTTTACAGATGTTATCTTTTAGTCAACTTCGTGCTAGAAAATATTACGCCGTTTTTCAGAGCGCTGGAACCCTTCATCGGGGTTTAACATCGATAAATTTTATACGTCGGACATTCCTCGAACATTCACGAGTCACATTATCAGCTGTTTTAGATCGTCTCTCTTGTTTCAGCGTACTGCCGTGAGGTATAACGCTCAACCCCTCGAGATCGCAAAAGTTCGTTAATTTTACAAGGCACGTAAAGAATATGTTAACACATGGTTGTTTAACTACTTTCTAAGATCCTTGTCACGAACCAAGCAAAAGAAAACTGGTGTTTCAAATTATTTGGTAAGCAGTATTCAAACAAAATTCATTCACGAGAATACTTTTTAAATTTTTTTCCTTCATATTATGTAGTCGCTGTTTTATTTCTTTAATTGTTTTAGGTAGATTTAAAAGGAATACTATCTATTGCAGCCGTTACCATGGTGCGACTTTCGGAAATTTTTTATATAGTTTTTCGTTTCATGGTCCATAGATCCCAATACCATCGTAAACTCAAAAATTTATAAATATCAATCACATTTTTATGGACATGATAACTTCTGTAATTTATTACAAATCACTTCCAAACTGATACATAAAATATAGATGTGAAAAATCTCTATTGAATTCGTTAATCGACAATATCCGACCAAAGAGGTAGAAATGGGGGAGGTTTTTGAAAAACAGAAAAAAATTCATTATAACTACCATAATATGACGAATATCATATCCGTTTGAACGTAGAACTAATACCAAAAACTTTTGTCTAAATCAATTTTTGATACGATCAAACATGGCTGTAAGGGGTGGAAATAAACAAGGGTTTGGCGACAAAAAAAATCATAACGCCCTTCGTAGTCACACAATCGGATCAATCCATATTGTTTATTAAACTTATAATTTTATCTAAAACTTTTGTCTGAAACAATTTTTATAAGACTGACTTTTGCTGCAAAGGTTGAAAAAAGAGGGGTAAAATTAAACAAATATTCTTAACTCCCTTAGTAGCTACACTTTCAAATCCGTTCAAATTGTTTGTAAACCTTATAAAATTATCCAAAATTTTTGTCTGAAACAATTCTTGATAATACAAAACATAAATGTAAGGAGTTGAAAAAACCTGGGGTTGAAATAAGAAACTAAATAAAACTTTTCAACCATGTACACTTTCGAATCCATTCTTATTTTATTAAGTTTTTAAATATTGTCTAAAACTTTTAACTAAAGTAAATTTTTTTGTAACAAACCATTACGGCAAGTAATTACAATCAATATGTTAGAATGAATTGTAAAAATCCTAAACTTTATTTAAAACCTTTCGCTGAAACAATTTTTGATGAAACGAACGAACTATTGCCGTAAAAACAGGGGGTGAACTTAACAAAAAAATCAAATTTTCCTTAGTATAAAATTTGTTAGAATTAATTTAAAACCATCTTAATATTATCTTAACGCAGGTCAAAGAAAATGTTTATGCAACTACTTATTAGTGCAAGAAATGAAAAATAGTGTTTGAAGGTGTGTATGTATGTATATATATGTGTGTATATATATATATATCTATCTTATTATGCATAACATGAAATTCGTTTTAACCTATTCAATGCTGAATGCATTGAGCTAAAAACATTTAAAAAATTTTCGCTGCATGGAATATGAGAAAATGTTTAATCGATAATTTTAGAATATTGGAAAACATACAGGGTGTTATAAGTTCTTAAAATGTTTCAGGAGTTTATAGAAGTTTCCAAAACTTTTCCAGGAGAAAAAGGAACTTCGAAATCTATCTACGCCTGTAGGCTGTGCCGAAAGGGATTTATTTTTAAATACAAATCAGTTTGCTATCAATCCCATCAGTATCAGTGTATTTTAGGCTCAGCATTCTTTACTGCCCTTTAAAAGTAAACCACGCATTTTAAGTTACAAAAATCCATAATTTTTTTTGTATTTTTTTTAAGTCACGATGAAAAAAAAATCTAAAAAAATCATTAAATTTTATCATCCGAATGAAATCTAATAATATTTCCGTGTGATGCTATCGTGATGATTGTCATTAAAAATAAATATATTTTTTTTAAAACAGTCTTTGGGGTACCGAATATAATAAATTACTACTGTTAGTTCAAGGGTGACTCTATAGCCCTTTAAGTATTTAGCAAGGCTGTAACTCGCTTATATAAACTGTGTGTCAGTATCCAAAATCAATTAGGGTTAACAAAGACACTACTATAGAATGTTTTAACACACAACTGGCCTGGAATCTTTTTTTGCGAAAAATGCATGGCTCTATGTATAGCCGCAATCTTAAAACTCTTTAATTTTTAGTATATCTTTCATGAAAACAAATAAACATGAGGTTTTCCCAGTAGCGTGGAACACCACTCAACATCCCTTTCGTTTCACGGGGAATAATCCCCCGAAATATTTCGATTGTGTATTCGGAACAACCCGTGTGAAGTAGGACTCAAAATTATCCGTCGCCGTCCGTCAGTCAATCACGTGACATTCAACCAATCAGATGGCCCGAAAAATTCCATCCATCCGTCCGTCACAACCTTGCAAAGCTTGAACTTTCGACGGATGGACGGATGAACTAATAACCTCAGAAATGTCTGAAAGGCGTTATCTTTATTTTTAAAAGTTTTTTTTTAGTTTGTTTGTTTATTTTCTAAGCTGTTTCCGTATTATGTTCTAAACTTGCCTATTAACACGTTTTGAGTTTGATATGAACAATAATTGTCTGAGACAAAAGTAATTAATAATGCACGGTGATTGAAAAAATATATTTAATTGCATATTTAAAGTTTTTATAATCATTTACAAATGCTTATCGTACATGGCCGTCAAACTGGTAAACCTTTGCATGAGAAATTTCTTCGAAAATACAAGTCTTACTAGTTGTTGGCGGCATCCAAGTGGAAATATGTTGTGACGGACGTGCGGATTATTGTGACGGACGGATGTGGCGGATCACTGCACGAGTCCAGCTTGATTAACAAGGCTAGCACAGTGACGGCCAGCTTCGTCACAGTCCAGGAGGCCGGACAGGTTCAGTCACGTATTATTCCCCTCCGCCAATACCGCGAACGTCGTGTATGTGTATGTATCATCGACATATGTACCTCGGTGCGCAGCACAATAAGGGTTGTTTAGGAAGGGGGGGGGGGGGGGGGGTTGTCCGTTCACGCCTCGCCTGACAGATTGTTGTGTCAGCGTCATCACCACTACATGTGCGTCCGGCCGTGAACCGCTGTTTCGCCTTATCGCCGCCGCGAGGTAGCACTGGCGACCACCCATGCTCTCTCTCCCCTACACTATATACCTGTCATAGGCAGGGGATACACACACAACTTAGAACTGTCATATCACATGACTTAGAATCGTCGTAACTTAGACAATTCTATTTTGTGTGTTTCTAAGTTATAACAAGCACCCCGTCAGGCCAGGGCTGTTTTCGCGTGGCTCGAACCCATGCTGCGCTAAAAGAAAATTCCAACACCAATGAGGCTTTTTCCAAAATGCTGAAAAAAATTCAAGTTTCTATGGTTTCGGGTAAACCTAGTTGTTTTTTTTTTTTCGATTCAATTGATGTACTAAAAAAAAGACAAATTCTACTAGCAGATGGTTAATAAAAAAAACTGTAAACAACATGATTTTATGCATTCATTAATTCCTTGATAGGTCTGGCACATATATTTGATTTTTAAGTTCATGAAAACCATTAAATATGAAAATTGTTACTATATAGTAAGTTTTTTTATTGATAATTTAATATGGATGTATAATGATTAATTAAAAATATTAATGTGTACGAACACGAAATACTATAAGAAAAATAACAATTTAAATTCCTTAATTTTTTTTTTTCACGGAGTTTGCCTCTGTGTTGTCTAAACACGTAACATCTAACATCATCATCTGACATTGGCCTGTCTTCCGTGCGTTTATGTATTCATCTCTGCTGTCCATTACTGCGGGTTTTTTTCCCACTTAAATGACAGCCATTTTAACCCGGCGATGTCGTATGCCCACGTCGGATCACCTAAGCTTGTGTTCTCGTCCTCGCCATTACTCTTCCCCCCCCTCACTTCTCCGTCGTTGCCAAATGGTGGTGCCGCGTTGGCGATATTCAATTGGACGTCTCGCCCCGGGGCGCTAGCGGAAGAGAGGAGGATGATAAATCTACTTGTGCGTCATTGTTTGTTTCTTTTTTTTCCAACCTGTCTCGTCGTCGCTTGGCGCGCGAGGCAACGGCCGTTGGCCGAGGCGCCAAGGGTGTTGGCGACCTTGGAGCGTCGGGTTCAAACCCGCCGGCGGTCCTCTATTCCGGTGCACAACTATGTCGCCCTTCGAGGAACGATAATAAAATAGAAGAGCGCTTGTAACTTAGCACACGTGATAGACGTGAAACTTCTCTGGCAATTCAAACCTATAATCGTAAGTACAGTATATATTGTAAAGGGTAAAACGGTAGAAAGAGAGAGAGAGAGAGAGAGAGAGAGAGAGAGATAGAGAAAGAGAGAATGAAAGAAAGACATTTTTTTCTAAATAAACACGAACTAACTAAATTGATCAAACAATAATGATTAATTAACATTACATATTAATCACCATTGAAACTATACTCACTTTCCACTGTTTAACAATACTGATTTACGTAATTAATTAAAATAATACGTTCTTGAAAGAACTTCATATTCTATTGGATATGGCCCGTGGCGCGGTGCAAAAAATAAGCTCAAACCCCGTTGTGTCTGCCCAAATGCTCCCTTACTAGATGCCAGCAAGTCGGTTTTTTTTTGTAAATGGAACAAATGTTCTCAAAATATTATACATATGTTTGTAAATTTGTACATTTACATGAAAACAACTGCATTACTACAAAATAGTTTTCACAGTAATACTGCGTTTGGATTATTATCCGGGCATTTGTTTTTTTTTTTTAGGTTGTCCCTGTACCACAAATAGTTAAAGTTATTTGTAACCCGTTCCCTGAATAGCTTCCCAGTATTAACTGCGCACCTAACAATCACGATATAACAAAATTAAGGTCCAATAATTGAGTGTTCGATTATCTTTCCGCGGCACAAAACAGTTATGCTTGAATTAAATATAAATTAATATATAAAATTATGCGCCAATTTTCGTAAGAAATACTCAGTATTATCTCGAGAAACGTATTTCACATATGCAAAAGTAACTTTAGCCATGTGTTGTATAAAGTTACATCTCTCTTGCTGTATTACAAACTATTTATTGGCATGATGTAAGCTTTTGAACATACGCCATTGCTAAGCACATGTATGTCTGTAGAAGAAAACTACAAAAACCCAAAAGACAAAAAAAAAGAAGAAATTAAGCAAAAAATTGCTGGTCAACAGGATATAAACACCACATAATATTCCATAACAGGAATATGGTCAATAAACAAAGAAAAACAAAGAAAAATGGACTAACAGAACGAAATAAACCTCACAAATGATGACAGCACAAAAATAATGAACTCAAAAAAAAATTAAGCACTACAGACATACATGTGCTTAGCAATGGCGTATGTCCAAAAGCTTACATCAAGTCATGCACTCCCATTTCACAAATCTTTCAAAGATAATATTTATTGGCTTTTACTAAAGTTCCCTTTTGAAACCAGCGATTTCAGAACAGACACTCCATAGACTTGATACCTCCGTGTTGTTCAGCTGAAGTACGAAGCTATCGAGCATGCCACGTTGTTAAACTCTCTGTACACGGTAAGTAGCTAACGCTTATGCCGCCGTGCTACTTACCAAGTGGGGGCTTGGCCGCGCTCATTACACGGTCGCGAGGTCAGGCTAGAGGTCGCGCGATTTCCGTATAATCGGCTCAAGTCGCTCTTGTTTGAGTTGCCGAGCTTTGCTGCGCTGCGCTGGAAGCTCGCTGGAAGCTTTCGTGCTGGCGAGGCGGCGAAAACGATTAAAAAAAAAAAAAAACCCTCAAAGTCGAGCAGATTATTTCCCAGCCCATCACGAAAACAAAATCACGGTGCAGTCAAGTTGAAAGCAGTAAATTATTTTATTTAGCAAGGGATACCGGGGTACTGGCGAACACTCGAAGCTTTGAAGGAAATTTACGCACGTCACTAATTTCAAAGAAATAATACATCAAACAGGTTGAAAGGCAAATAAAATAACTTTAAACAAAAATCAACACAAATTTAGGGAATAATGTTCGCAGGCTTTCGCGGCCATTGTCTGAAGTAGCTTGGCTTCTGGGTTGTAGCCGCGTCCTTGGCTAATAATTATTCGACAAGGACACGGCTACAACGCAGAAGCCAAGCTACTACAGATATAGTGTTTCCCCAATTTTTTTTTTTTTGATTTCACATAAAAATAAGTAAATGACTTGGCCACACTGTTCGGCATTGCCTCAGTGAACTGGGTATTTCCGAACATCGTGTTCGCAAATGCCCCGTATTAAATATATTACAAAGAAGATACGTAAAATTAACATTAAGTGATTTTACCCATTCCTACAAATGTTTTATTTTTTTAAATTAAACAGTTTTGTAGTAGTAAAACTGCAATGACAAAAAAAAAACAAGTAGTATTTTCAAATTTAAAAAAAAAAAATATGCTTTTGAGTTCCCTGCTTTCAATTTTGTTTCCGATGAACTACAATCTTTGTGGGTCCATTTAGTTCAATTTTTATTTTTACAACAATTTTCTATCTCGTCCGAATCACACACACACACACACACACACATACATACACACATACACACCCACACATTGAAAAATTGTAATGGCGTATGTCCAAAAAAAATTGTGTTATATCGACTTTCCCCATTGCGTGATCATTTAAAGAGCATGTGTGTTGTTTTGTCACGGAAAACACTTTAAGTACAGGAAGGTGCTTGGAATTATTTTTTTTTTATCGGGAGGCGGATCCGCACAGCGGGAAAGAGCCGAAGCGTGTGTTTGACCGCCGGTGAAATACGGTCGTGTGTTTGCGGGGGAATTGATGGGCCCGATGCCGGCTCGCGCTTCATATCCACGCGTGCCCATACGTCATCAGTCGCACTCTTCCGCGAGGTTCATATACTGTCCCGTTCCCCGGTTTCTCATTGGCCACCGTCAGGGGCGTTACAACAGGGGGGGGGGCAAGGATATTATGCCCCCCCTCCTCTGAAACCTTGAAGTGGGGACAAACGGGGGCAAAGAAAGTGCTGTGTAATCAATTTTTAGATAATAAAACTGCTTAAATAGCACCATTTTCCACCTTGAAATACAAATTTTTTCCCCGGGGGAGGACCCCCGGACCCCCCCGCTTCAATAGGGGGGATCGATGATTCTTTATAAAAAGGTATATTGCCACCCCCTTTGGATATTTAGTTGTTGCACCCCTGGCCACCGTTCCTTTCGCAGCTCCAGATGCCCCGGAAACTACCTCCTGCACAAACATTAAAGCACGAGCACCGGTCTTTACGATTGCTTACATTCCATTCACAAAAGTGACGGGATAAGCAAAATATATCTTGGTTAAAAACTTCCAGCACCCACACGGCTGTCTCTCACCAACCAATAACTGAAACCACAGAATCTTGACACCAAACAGATTTAACAAATAACTGCTTAAGAGTGATTTTCCTGAGAAAACATTTTTGTGTTCTGAATGTTTTTTTTTTTTTGGGGGGGGGGGGGGGGGCGCGTTGTGTTTGAAAACGACCACGTGATCCAATTTCGTCGATAAAACTAATTTCGTAATTTACTTTTGTCTTGAATTCTGTCATAATTAACTTACTAAATACATATTACCAATTGGCTTCCCTGTTAGTTCACCTCATCATAACTCTGAATGTATAAATGCATTATTTATTTAAACCCCTGTAGTTATTGTTGCCTTCGCTATAGATATAATAGCTTAGTACTATTATATATCAAATAATTATAATGTTTCATTTATTTTTTACATGACGATATTATTTTAATCAGTTTAACCTTTGTAGTAGGTATTATATTAGTCCCGGGTTAGACTCAACTCTACTCATACATCTACTAACTTTAATGATATTCACAGAGTTCTCCTACCACCAGTAATAAACAGGGAGTGTGAAGAAAAGCTGAGGTCTTTTTTTTTCATGACTAAATTCCTTCCATGGAATTCTTGTGCTGACTTACAATTAAGTTTGAATGTGTTCGTCTGTGCGGATGTCGTTATGCCTGTTTAGGTCCATCGTTTGGGTTTATCTGTTTGACATCAACTGATACAGGCTTGTTCTCTGTGGGTTTATGTTTTCAATTTTATTTCTTAATTTGCGTTCTTGAAAAAAAAATTGGTTGTCTGTGAAATCGATTTACGGACGATAGTTTAACGTGACAACGTCATAACAAAACATTGATGAAATGATTGCATACTTTATGAATAAAATTGAATCATTTTTTATTTTAATAATAAAAGAATAAATACTTCAAATTATAGTAGTAATCAGATTTTTAAAATGCAATAATAATTAACCTATATTGCCGAAATTTTGTTGTAATAAGCAATGAAAAACCACATTAACTTTTCACTTCACTTTATAAACAGTCGAGTAAGAAGAGAGAGATAGATGCGGCGCAAGCGTACAATGAGCGTAACGGGACACAGGGCGTAACGGAACCATGTGCGTAACGGGACACTTTTTTCGTGCGTGCAGCCGACGTTCAAAGATTTAATAGACGTTGTCACGTCAAAAAAATTTTTTTTCCATGACAAAATGCAAAAATTGCAATGGCGTACATCCAAGTAAAATGTATTAAATCAGTGTTCTCTGTTGCTGAAAGGACTGAAGGAGGTTACCGAAGCGTAAAGGGGGAAGGAGCTGAAAGGGACAGTCGCCAGTTATGTGAGGATACGCCGCTCGTAGCCCGACCCGAAGGCGACGCATGTTGTCCTCAGCCCCGGGGGCCTGGGGGGGGGGGGGGAAGGTAAATACACACGGACGACTAGGCCCCCCGAAAAAGAAGTTCGGGAAAGAGAAAAAAAAGGGGGGGGGGGGGAGAAAAGAAAGAGTGGGTGAGAGAGGAAGATAATTGGTTCGTGAGCTGGGAAACAGACGCGTGATGAGGTCGCCGGAAGAGGAAGGAAAAAAAAAAAGAAGGGGGGGGGGGGGAAGTTGACGTGTGTTGATGGTTGTGGGATATCTTTGGAGGGGAAAGGGGTAGGGGCTGATTTTAAGGGTCTTGAAAAAAAAAACCAAACATATTTTTTCCCCCATATTTTTTTTTTTTTTTCGTTTTGCACATTTTCTTGACTTCATACACCGAAAAAAAATATATATATATTTTCTGTACGATTCCTTTTGGAAATCAGTGACCAAGAACTAGTTTGTAATACTACAGGGCAGATATTGTAACTTTGTACAACACATGGATATGGTTATTTTTGCACATAGTTACGATATCTCTCTTGTAGTATTAAAAAAACTATATCTTAGCAACTGGTTTCCAAAGGAATATTTTGTAGAAGTACAAAAAAAATTTTTTTCTGTGTACTTGCGGGTGTCGAACGCACGAAACATGCCTGAGGCATACACGCCTTAATGATTACAATGTTAATGGCCGCTCGAACAGCCCGAAGTGAGGCGTAGAAGGGAAAGCCCACATCTCACGTAGTTTCGGTTCCCTACCACGTTCGTGCAACTTCGGATTTCTCTCAAAAATTGAAATTAAAAAAAAATCGAAGGGTTAGGTTAGGTTAGGTCAGTCACAACATGCTTGTTTTCATTGGAAACTTCTGATTTAGCGGCTGAAGTGGTGTTAATACCAAAACGCAAAACTTCGGAAATCTTCGGAAATTCTTGCAGGGAACCGAAACTACGTGAGTTGTAGGCTTCCCGCGTAGAAGACCAGACGACGTGGCTGTGGCCTTGACTCATCTGTCCATATTCTCTCTCCCCCCCCCCCCTTTTTTTAAATTTCTCGCCGGAGCTTTTTGGAACGCCTGTCAGCTGGCGAGCGGCGGGGAACGTGCAGACGGTCGGAACATCCCCCCCCCCCCTACAATCGCCGTAGATCCCTTGGGGCCAGCGCCCTCCCCCTCCTCCACACCCTCCAGGAACAAAGCGGCTCTTCACTGAAGGCCCCGCTTGTGCTTCGAAATCGTGATAAAACGTAAAAGTCAAAACTGTTGTGTTATGGAAATTTTCTGTATATTTAAAGTGTCCTGCTTATTGTATGCATACTGGCAAATATATATATATATATATATATATATGAACATTACACAACATTCAAGCACCCTATCCAGAGGTGACTAGTGTCTGTTAAAACCCTCGCGCAAAACTCTCTGACTTACCACAACAAACACCATTCCCCCCCCCCTCCCGGGTGTGATTTTCCGTTGGTCACCCTTGAAAATCATACAGATTTGTGCCCTTGTCCCCCCCCCCTTTTTTTAAAAAAAACTCACTTCACTTACGGCGAGAAGTTTCGTTTGAATTCCAGAAAGTATTTTTGTTTACCCCTGTGAATTGTCCCGATTTTTAGATATCGTGCGGTATTATTTAAATTGAATTATGGTGTCTAGTAAAAACAATTTTCTGTTGTTACGAAACTGATGATTTGGAAATGTAGCTGATTTTTTTTTCGGGGGGGGGGGGGGGGATATGATATTAGAGTATTTGTTTAGTTTGAACTCTGTGGAAGTACCAGCGCAGTGCTGTCGTCGCGTCAGCAGCCCGTGTTCGTTGCCCGCTCGCCAGGCCTCGTCGCTTGTTCTCCGGTGCATTGTTCTGTGGAATGCTGAGACGTCGCTTTGCGGCGTCACGGGGTCCGCGTGAAGGACTCGAGATGGCTGTCCTGTCGATGCCAGGACGATGTGATAGCACTGCGAGGTCACCGAGGCCGGTATTCCAAGAACACACAAAAAAAAAATTGGTTTGTCTGTAAAGTCGGTTTACGGACGATAGTTTTACGTGACAACGTCATAACAAAACATTGATGAAATGATTGCATACTTTTATGAATAAAATTGAATCATTTTTATTGAATTATCACTATTTTGTATGGATACAAAGAAGGAGTGAAATGAAATCTACAATTTAATTGATAATTTTACTTTTTATTTGCACTCATTAATTCAAATATGTATATTACCTTAACGAACAGATTATTTTAACTCAAACTTTTATACATGTTTGCTATTTAACTTCTTCCAATCTGTGTTATTCTGTTAAGGATAGGACGACGATAGGGAAAGTAGGAAACGAATGGGAGTGTTTCAAGTTTAATGTGCCTCGAAAAAGTCAAATCGATGGTTGTTCCAATCGAGTGGAAGAGAGATAGATGCGGCGCAAGCGTACAATGAGCGTAACGGCACATTGAGCGTGACGGGTCAATGAGTCATCTTTTTTCGTGCGTGCAGCCGGCGTTAATCGATTTATTAGACGTTGCCACGTCAAAAAAATAATGTGTTTAGGTAACGCATGCCATACCAATACCTAGTGCACGGGACACTGCCAATTCCTTTTTTTATGGAACGGATTTGGATGTCCTAACCGTTGCCGTTCTGTTGCCCAAATTCCGCGCATGCGGAGAGCCCAATTCTTCGGTTGATTTCGTTTCAGGTGGATGAGCCGCGTCTTGAATGCGCGGAAGTAATAATTAAGGAACTGTAGTTTGTGCGAAATGGGTTTCCAATCCAACCGTGTGTTAAAACACGGGAAGCCTTCTTTTCACAGACGAGAGAGCCAAACGCCCGATCGTGCATCTTCGTTTTTTTTTGTTCATTGTAAATAAATATGGCGGTGCTGTTAAAGGATACTAATGGTCAATTAGGCTAGTTTAGCTACATTATAAATACTTTAAAACATTGTGGACGGTTGATTTGGTTAGGATAGCTACATTAAAGATACGGAAAAAAACACATGAACTTCGGGTTTTGGCTCTCTCGTCTGTGAAAAGAATGCTTCCCGTTAAAACACAGCATCGCCTGTGTTTCGCGACTGGTCGAGTTATTTTCAGGTTGACAGCTACTGCCGAGCAGGAGTCAACAGCAATGTCAATCCTGAGGAACGATTCGCCACTGTAAATTTTTTATTTTTGTAAACGGAATTGAATATTAATTTCAAATTGCAGATTTGTGTAAATTTGTACATTTACACGAGAACAACTGTATCACTACAAAATAGCGTTCGCAGCTATACTGGATTCTTAGGCAAGAATCAATGCTTCGTCTTGTCCCAGTACCTTCAGTAGTTAGTTATTTATAAACCGTTCCCTGAATAGCTTTCCAGTATTAACTTGCGCACATAAAAGCGTGATACAACAAAATAACGTCAAATGGTTGAATATTCAATTATATTTTCCATGGTTTAAAAAAAAATGCTTGAATGTAACATAAATTAAGATATAAAATTATGCGGCACTTTTCATTAGAAATACTCAGTATTATCTTGAAAAACATATTTCATAAATGCAAAAAAAATAACTATAGCTATGTGTTGTAAAAATCTACATCATGCTTGTAATATAACAAACTATTACTTGGCAGCTGGTTTCCAAAAAAAATATCTTTTGTAAAAGTACAAAAAAATTCTATTTTATTTCTAGGGGCCCGGGAGCAAATTTTTTCTATCTGACCCACGTTCCTTAAAAAAAAAAAAAAATTCCAAACGTTACTGTAGCCACGAGTGCAAACGTGATATGTGCGTGTCCCATTACTAGAAAGGTTTACTATTAATTATATTACCAATATACTTTTAATTTTCGTCCTATCAGGCATACCCAGGAATTTAAATTTTTTTTTTCCTAAACTCGATGGGTGTATTTTGTAACTACCCGCACCCCTTTTACATCCTTTACATCCCTTCCCTGGAATCCCTCTTAGCGCAGTGTAATGAGCGTTCAGATTTTTACCCCCCCCCCCCCCAATCCCCCTCCTTGCTATAAAAATAAATAACCTGCTTCTCCCAGCAACAAGAACCACCCCGGGCAGACCCGAGGATCGGGTAAGTCTATCCGGAGGAGCCAGCCAGCCACGAGCAGGAACAGTTTGAAAGCGCAAGTGACTTGGAGGGAAGCCTGCTGGAGCCGCCGCCAGATGGGGCCACGCACACAACCCCCTTCCCCCCCCCCAACCCCTCCTGGGCGGGAATTATTCACGAGCCCCACTTAGTGCCGTGCAACAGCTTCGCGTGGAATTATTTAACTGCTACGAGGGTTTGCGCCGGGCGATCCGGCCGGGGTGGTGGTGGTGGTGTTGGTGTGGGGAGGGGGGTTGTACCGGCGGATGGCGGGCCGCTCCTCTCGGATTACATCCGGCGCGGCGAGGCGGGGCGAAGCCCCTGCATTATTTATCACGCGGGCGCTTTACAAACTTCGGGGCCCCTACTCCCCTCCTCCTCCCCTCCCTTTTTTATTGGGGGTGGGGACCTGCACAATTTCATTTCCCCCCCTTTTTTTTTCCTCCCCTCCTCTTACCCTTCTTTCTCTCACTCTCGATAAAAACTTCCCACGACCCTAAAAGAGGGGGGGGGGGTAGGGGGTTCAGTAATTTATTCCCGTAGTTTCTCTCGTGTCCGTATGGAGAGTCTTCCCCGCGATGGAGGAGAGAATGAATGAATGAATGAATGAATGAATGAATGAATGAATGAATGAGGTCATTCGAGACGAACGAGTGTTAGGGTGGAGCGATTCGAATGGATCCACGACACCGATCCATTGAAGATGGGGGAAAAGGGGATAAGTTCGTTTGAGGTGGGGGAAGGGGGTAGCGGGGGTACAGCCGGGGAAATTGCACGCACTACCGGCGAGTGTGGAGAGTTATCTGACCGACCGCTCGATCAACGCGACAACAGTTAAGGTTTCGATTAGGATGGCATACGTCATTCACGGTTTTTGATACTTCGATCTGATTGACCTGTACTGAACTGCATTGCTTCTGTTGTTTTTTTTTAAAGTTTTTTTTGAGGCTTTGTTTGTTATTATTATTACTTGCACGAATTTTTACACCCGTTACATTACACTTAGTGAATATCCGTTCAAATATTAATGACACAACAATATATACAAGAGAGGTGCATTGTGACAAGAATAGCCCTTAAATAATACTACTGAAGAGGAAGAAATAAATAAAAAAATCAACTTGGCGTGTAAAAGCCAGGCTTGATAATAAACACTACTATTTTTTTCTTCATAAAATATTAAACAAAAAATATCTCAGACTTAACCATTCTAGGAATATATTATCTTCCCACTAGTAATTTTAATTGAAATGATCGTAATTGCATAATTTTAACTATTACTCTCAGTTACTTGTAATGCAGTTTACAATTTTTATTTTAATGAATACAATAAGTCAAAAATATGCCAACACATTTACTTTTTTTTGTTGAAGTGTTGCTTGCACCGGTCACTTATTTTATTTCTTAATTATTGTGCTTATTTTTTCAGTTATTTAATTGCATTTATAATTCAGTCGATTCAATTTATTTGTTAATAATTTAATTTAATTTGCTTTTGGTAAATTTGGATCTTGTGTATCATGTTTGACAATGGCTTTGAAAAGACTGGAAGCTCAGAGAAACATCCGATTAACAGACATACTATCAAATTTGTTCAAATTGTTTGCAAATCATATAATTTTTTATCTAAAACTTTGGTCTGAATAAATTTTTGATAAGACGTGCCATTTTTTTCAGAAGTATACTTAAAGCTTTGTGTGTGTATATATATATATATATATATATATATAGTATGTCACACACACACATTATTCCAAAGCATTAAATTTACAAAATAGCATAATTTTTTTTATTTCGTACTTGCGTGGTCGACGCTTGAAGGACGAAGTGGTCGCAAGGCCGCGACCCCATATCGACTCCACACAGACGCAATAAAACATATCTTCAGAGCCACCCTTTGTTGCGCACACTGCAGCGGGGACGTAGTCCTCCTACCAACAGATTTTTTTCCCCCATCGGGACAATACAAGTACGATGATTTACAGGCAATAAAGCCGGACGTTTCTTCCTTCTCAAAACGTATAATGATATGTTATATATTTATTTATTGGGGGTGAACGTACGGGCGCCAAGGTTGGCTATTGTTCGGCAAGGGTTGGTTAACAATGGGCCGAGGAGGAAATACGCCACCGAATTCTTCGCGTTGGCCTTACACGGGAGTAGAGGTTTTTTTTTTTTTTTTTTTGTAATTTGTAGCGCGGCCGCAAGGAGCGCCAGGTTCTTCGAACCCTTTCTTGCCACCCCCGCCGGGTGGTTCGTTGACCCCTTCTCCTCTTTTTTTTATTCCAGTGCTCGATCGCCACTCACCGTTGATTGCCCGGCACTGCAAATGGAACTTGGCGCGGTTTAATTACCGTGTCTCGCGTCACGCGCTCGCGCCTGCAGATGCAACCTGCACCAACGGTTCTGCGCTGCGGGTTGCATGCCCCATACAGGCGGGACTGCCACACAGTCTCTCTCGTTCCGTTTATCCTTAACTAACATTATAAAAATGCGAAAGCACTTGCAAATACGTGTTTCAAGTTGTTTCTGTCGTGATCAACCGGAGTTTTGTCGGTCGAATTCAAGACTCGACCTGTATATCATCGTTAGCGCGAGGTTGTTTTTAACGGCCTGAAGGTGTGGGTGAGGGGTAAGGGAAGGGAGAGGGAGGCTTTTCCCCGGCTCCTGGAAGGCGCGATCTCCTCGCGTGTTGGTACAGGCGGCCCGTACAAGGCCTTTCCATTAAACCACTCGCAGTCGCCGAGGCGCGCTTCCCTCCTTCTTCTTCATCATCTCCGGGGCGTCGCTCGCCCCATTGCGCAAACAACGGGCTCCGTCAGGGAGGGGCCCTTAATCCCTGCCGCAGATATACCGCACCCTCTTTTCCCCCCTCCTTCCCGCCCTAAGCAAACAGCCTCTCGGACCCCGGGCGCCTGCCACTGGCCAGGCTCGGGAGGCCTGGGACTCACGCCGGTCCATTCCTCGGCCGCGTTCGTGCAAGTCCGGATTCCTCACCGCGCGGCATTCGGCATGAGTGCTGACTGGCGGCGGAGTGAGTGGTCAGTGCAACCACTCACCACCAGGGGCGCTTGCGTCCCTGGTCACTAAATCCAGTACTGGACAATTAGCAAAGCGGACCACGAGTCCAAGTGCCCAACCCCCGCATGGTAGACTCTTTTCTACTCTGTCCAACACTTCATCCAGACAATCCTCTGTCTCATGTAAATTCCTACACGTAATGCATGCCAATTTGCATCCCGCATGAATGCGCCCAGGGTTTTCCCCTGTGTCTGTGCAGGTTTTACATGGGCCCAACCTATCTCTAGTTATAGTCTAGATTTAAGAGTGAGGGGAGTTAGTCATGGCGCCGATCGCTGCCATGGCTGGCCAATCCCCTCCTAGCACACGATGCATGCGACCCTCTCCCTGCATGGCTATTCCCAGCATGACTAGGGGTATAGGCTTCGGCCTGAGACGCGCCAAGTTCCCTCCCTAACCCGGACCCCTCCAAAATACACTTAGTTTTAGTTAGGTTAGAAAACAAAAAAAAAAAAAAAATCATTCGGCAAGAGATATTCCGTGAACGGAACGGAAATTGCGTAGCCACGGTGCTGCCATCTGTGGCGGATGGCCGCGAACCCAATGTTCACAAAGCCAAAGGAGGGAAATTTTATAAAGTATCAACCGTTTGGTGAATATTTAACAAGATGGGCAGAATTTTAATAAAATTTATGTTAGAAAATCAGGTCCAAAGCCGGGGTTATTGTTTTTACCATTTTTCCCCCCCTGATTTTATCGGAGCCGTTTCATCATATAGTTTTAAATTTTGGTCGGCTAATAAAATGTCTCAATAGTGGGATGTTGCTGCTTCGTCAACGGATTCTAGCGGCGAGTGCGGAAATTACGCGTGATTCGCGTCAATAATTGTAGTGGAAGTCACACATGTTCGTATACATTTAAACACGCTCGGCATTACTTTAAAGAATTCTATGTTCAATTACGAGACAAGAGTTTCGCAGCACAAATGTATTTGCAACATGAGAACACATGAAGTTAAATGCTGACCTTCCCGTTCGCGGTTGTTTTTATGTTGAGTTGATATTGATCTTTCCCCTTCCCGAATGTGACAGTTCTTTTTTAAGTAGTACCTGTGGTACCCATTTCTTGAAGTCACTTGCAAAGTGCCACATGAGGTTTTGTTTAAGTACACTGACACAACCACACGAATTTGTTACAAGTACCGTTGGCAGAATAACAGCTGCGGAATGATTACACCATTAAAAATTACAATACAATTGCTGACATTTCAGCGGAGAATTCAACTCAAACAAACGAATTCCTCTTTGGTTTTTTTCCCCTTTCAGATAATTGGGTTTTCGTAGAAACAACGCCGTATTTCTACTTATCGAGTTTTTTTTCTTCGGTATAAATAAGGTATAAAACACTCATGGAAGAAATAGGTGCGATCGTTTAGGTATTGAACAGTTTTTTTTAATGTTTTGTTTTTAATCACCAAGATTATTCTCGTGGATTAATGTTCCAAGTAAATGAACTCAGTACCCGTAAATTTATGAAGATAACGATAAATTTTCGAAGATCCCTGAATAATTTGTGACCAGAGCTCTTCTTAAATTTAAGGTGAAATACTTTAACAAAATAAGTACATTCTTTTTTTGTAAAAGAAACCGAAATAATCATTAAAAATTACATATGTTTGTAATTTTTTTTTACATTTACACAAAAACAAATGTATCGCTACAAAAAAAATTCGCAGTAATACCGGTACCCACATTGGTTAAAGTTATTTATTGACCGCTCCCTGAATAGCTTGTCAATATTAACCGCGCGAATTACCAAGCATACTGTAACAAAATAAAGTCCAATGGTTAAATATACTTTCCAAGGGGTTAAAAAAAAAATTATTATGCATCAAATTTTGTGAACGAGACTATAAAACTATCAGTATTGTTTTTTAAAAAAAAAGTATTTAATATATATATGCAAAAAAATAACCATAGAACTTTGTTGTACTAAGTCAAACTTTTTTTTCTGTCAACTGATTTTTAAAAGAGTCTTATGAAAAAAATAAATGTACAGGAAAATAATTTTTTTTTCTGAGCACACCATTCGTTGGTAGGTATTGCTTTCGAGAATTGTCAAAATAGAGAAGAGTTAACACAATATGGTGAAAATAATTCATTTCACTTTTTTTTTAAATTTATCATTCGGGTACCTACCTAGCTTCTAAAAAGAAAGAAACAAAATTCAGGAAAAAAAAAGGGTGTAATGTTTTTTTGTTATAAGGGTGTGTTCGCTTGGTGCATCCCTGGGAAGACCCTCGTGTGTTTGATGACGGGTGTCCGCCAACCCCCTCCTCCCCCCCCCCCCCGGCCCTGAGCACACACACAGCAGCCCCTATCAGCGCACCGGCGGTGCCGTGTTGCCAGCTCTCCCTGCTATGTCGCGGGAGCTGGGACGGGACTGGCGAGGTACGCGCTGGCATAGCTTTTTTTTGGTATATATAAAATTACAGATTCTTGTTAAATTGTTGCACTTACGTGAAAACTGTATAACTAATATATACATATATACATTATATTGTCGCGGGTTGAAATTTTGCAGGGTTGTTGAAATCAAATTTAGGGACTTTACTGACGGGACTCTGGGCTGGCTGCTCTGTTCACTCGTCAGCGCAAGTGGCGTGACCATGTAATTGGGGCACGGGGCCGGCGCGGCGCGCTGCGGGCTTGCAGAATTTTGTTTGTTTGTTTGGCCGCGCGCTGGCGCAGCCACGGGCCGCAGTTACTGGGGCGCGCTGTCGTAACAAGCCGCGCGGTGTGGCCTGCACATTGGGGTAGAGGGGGGGTAGTCTTCCCAGATGTTCTAGTTAGTTGTTTAGTAAATTTGACTTCAATAACGAGCTTTTGTTATGGTAGGCGCGGCAGGGCGCGCGAATTTAAGCGCAAGTGAGTGGTGACTCGGGGCTCACTCAGGCGGAGGCTATGCGTCTCACCTGTGGTCACGAGTTGTTAGTTCGTTCGTGATGTAGGAATTCAGGCTCACTCAGGCGGAGGCTATGCGTCTCACCTGTGGTCACGAGTTGTTAGTTCGTTCGTGATGTAGGAATTCAAGCTTTCGGGCGGAAGCTATGGTCGACGCCAGAGGCCACGAGTCGTTTAATTTAAGTTAGGTCATAATGTAGTCGTCAAGCTTTCGGGCGGAGGCTATGGCCCTCGTCAGGGGTCACGCGTCATAGTTTTTAAAATGTAATGTTCGTTCGGGATTTCAAGGGCAGGAGAGGCCCCTACGTTATTTTTTTTAAAGTAATCGATCAAGAAAGGCTTTTCGGAAAATGTGAGTATGGACTTATCTTTGTTTTAATTTTAAGTATTAATTATGATTTGAGGTATTCGGAAGGACTAGGGAAGTGTTTAGTGAAGTTCTCTCATTCTCTCTCTTGTAAGGTCGTTCAATCGTTAAGGAAGTAAAGAGATTATTGTTTTAAATTGTAATCCCGCTATTTAAATGTTCTTTAAAATGATGTTGAGTATTTGACTTTAAGAATAAAATAATTTTAATTAAGTATTATGTTATTTTGCAAAATCTCCTTAGTTCAGCTCTCACCAGACATCCTGTACGGGATGACGAACCTATGATCCTAGGTACAGTAAAGTATTTTATGAAGTTAAGACTAGTTGATGCCAAGCGAGTTGTTTCTATGTAAAGAGCTACGATGCTCGCCCCCCCTCTGAAGGTGGATCGTGACAGAAATGGCGGTGGCACCGGCTAGGTGCACGTGACAGAAATGGTAGAGTTCGCCGGATAGGTTCTATTTCTGGAGAGAGAGAGAGGTAGATTTTTATGTTTATTATTAAGTTAGTTTCAGCTTCTGATAGCAGGTTATTAAGAGTTTACTTGAGGAGAGGATTACGGAATTTTAGTCTATAGTGGAGGAAGTCTTTGAGATTTTTTTTTTGACGTAACAGATGTTTATTTGAGGATACTTGTAAGGATAAAGTTTATAGTGATAAGTTGTTTTAAGTCGTTGAATTTATTGTAGATTTATATCGGGGATTATTACGTGAGGAGAATACGTTATAAGTTAAATGCTTATTAAAGATAATGCAAGTGGTTTAGTTTTATTAAAGTTAATTTAAGATTGTAGGTTAAGAGAATTATAATTTAAAATAAAAATTTTTTGTCGTAAATAGGAATTATTTTCAAGAGAAGTTTGTTTTGTTTTCGTGCGCGTAGGAGACGAGACGTACGAATTAAATCAGTCGAGGGAAGGATAAACGTTAGAAAGGAATTAAAGAGAAAACGAGAGTTTATGTAAAAGAGAGTTATAGAATTTATAGTGATGTTTTGTTTTAATTAGAAAAATGTTGAGAGTTGTTTCAGAACGACACGTCAGTGGACGTGGCAGAGTGAACACGTGACGGGGAGGTGCTGAGACCTAGCGGAGAACGGAGGAACCGCAAGCGAGGGTTGGCGCACCTGATGGAATTCGGTGACGTCACGGGCTCATACGGAGACGTGGACAGGCCGTGACCTTGTTTTGATCAGCTGTACGGTAACTTAGCGATAAGAAAATAGACTATTGGTTAAATAAATTTAAATTTAAGTGTGTTTTAGGAGAAGAGGAACTTTCAGTATGTAAGTAATTTATTTTAAGAATGGTATGATGTATAGGCTAGAAGTGTTTCGTTGTAAGTTGTTTATGTTTTTGTTAGTTAAATTCTACCTCGGTTTTAAAAATATTTTTTTGGGATTTGTAAACATTATTAAGGAGGTACACTATAAAATCGATAAGCATTGAGAAAAGTGGGAAGGATAGTTTTTGTGTGTAGAGGGAATTTACTCCAAGGGAACAGAGAGACAAAATTAATGTTTTCTTTAAGGCGAGGGACCCTAAGGTGAGGTGTTGTGTCCCTGGGAAGTAGGGATTGTAGAACAGACCCATAGGAGATGGGCTATCTACGTGAATTAAGGGTTAGGAGAATCCTGAGTGTTGTTAGTAGTTTGGGGCAGGAGTTCCCCATGGTAGTACCGAAGTGGCTATCCTGTATGGGATAGGGTACCATTTCAATGAAGTTTGTTGGTGGGGTTAGAGCCCCCTGTGTAGTGGGCCTATAGCAGATAGGCACTACAGTGAAATTTTTGGTTATTTTGTGAGGTAAATTCCCTGGAGGTTAAGTAAGATTGGATTCAGTTAGGAAGGAGGGAAATGAGAAACATTGCTGTAGAGAGTTAGTGTACTTGCCTAATGTGAAATTGAATTTTACTAAATTAATTTAGGAGAAAGTTTTGTTCGGTAAATAAATAATAATGGAAGGGAATTAATTAATTTTTTTTGAGTAAGGTGTTTTAAGTAATGAAATAAAATAATGTGAAGAAGTTTGAATAATTGGGGAGGAATTTCTTTAAGAGTTTAGATAATTGTTTTTGAATTTATTGAGATATTCAGCCAGTGGAGTTTGAGTTTGAGAGATACAGTGAGATTTTAAGGAAATCGGTTGTTTATTAATTAGGACAAATGAGATTTTTTGATTAAGAGTCAGTAAGCATAGTTAAAATTTACGACATGATATTTGTTGACAGTTTACAGTTATTAAGGAGAAAACAGAGTAATCTATTTATTTTTATTTTAATGGTTTGAAGATAAGATTATGAATTTTTTTTGGAAGTTTCTTTGGCATGTTGGAATAATTTTTTTTGATTTTTAGAATTTACAGAGAAAATTTAATTGATTTACATTAGTTTGGAAGTATGGAGGTTTAGTGTTCGATTAGCCCTAACTTGATGGTCGGATCCCAAAAGAATGCCGTAAAACCGATAGCCAATTGAGAGGAATGCGGTAGGCGCTTGTGTAGAGAGGGGTTGTGGGAAAACTCCTTGGGACTGATGGCAGATCAGGGGCCCTAAATAGTGTGTGATGCTGTAAAACCAGTGCAGGGAAAGCCTGGTATGCTTAAATTTTTGGGCACAGGTTATGTAAACCTGGGGTTCCATGGGATTTAGTCATGTTAGCTGCTGTGAGACATTAAGAGTTCCAGGCTCCATAGTAAAGTCAATGTAAATTTTTGTTTTCTTAAAATAATAAATTTGTTTTTAATTTTTTTGAGATATTTGATTTGTAACAGTGAATACAGACCCCGAGGAATAAGAGTTGTCATGCTGTGAGAGGAGAAGGTGGTAGGCCTAAAAGGGTACAGGCACCACAGAGGTTATGTGCATTGCATAATTTAAATATAAGGAAACTTGAGAATTTGAAATTTTGTTGTTGGTTTGTACACCCATAAGAAGAGTATAGGCAGAATTTTTATTGTTATGAGATGTCTAATTTAATTGAAAAGAAGAAAGTTTAAAGATGCAAGGTAACATTATTATTGTAATAATTGAAAGAGATTAAGAGGTAGAGAGAAATAGGCAGTTTTTGTTTGTAAGTACTAAAGTTTACATATAGAAATTTAGTAACTAAGAATGAATAATAAGTTAAGTCTAGTGTAAAAGTTTTTTTTAAGTTTGTTAAGTTAAGAGTCACAAGTAAATTTTTTTTTAGAGAGAATGTCTTTGATAGGAAGTATTAGAAACTTATGGGAATTTTAGGGTAACATAAATAATGTAGGTAATGAATAATAAATAGATGGTAGGTCTTAAGTTAGGATTAACATTTGAAGCAGAATTTAATTAAGAAGAAGGAAAATAAATAGGCCTAATGAAAAGAACAAAAAAGGATTTTATGGTAAAGCATTTTTTTAAAGTAATAAACAATGAATAATAATGTTGTTTCAGGGTAATGTGTACTAATAATACAATTTTTTTTTAGGACCAAAGAACAGGAATTATGTAATTTAAATTAACATGTATTTTTGAAACTGTTACAGATTCCTTAAGATGAGCTGAGCAGCAGTCCAGTTTACAAGATGACAAGAGTTCGAGAGACAAGATACAAGATCACTGAAACAAGAGCCAAGACTGAAGATTCAAGAGAAGAGAAAGCTGGCAGCCATGGACTTACAAGTGGAGATTAATAAGGTCATGTAAAGTTTTATTTTTTTTTATGGAAGACAGTAACTGGAGTTTTTTTTTGTTATAAACATTATTTACAGAACTTTTTAGGTTATAGTAATGTAATGGAACTAGTGAGTTGTGGTAGCTGTCAAAAAGAACTAATACCTTAAGTTTAATTTTTAAAGTTAATTTTCTTAATTTACAGAGGGATTAGTAGTTTTTTTAAACCTTATTTAGGTTGGAATTTAAATACAATAGCTTATTATAAATGTGTACGAACAGTTCAAGTTCACAGTACTGATAGGTAGGTCAGATGATCTTATTGATTTTGATGATTTGTTGTTTTGAGTTGATTTTTAAGTGTTGTGAATTAGACAATGAAATAGTTCTGAAAACTTAAATTATTTCAAGCTAAGAAATAGTAAATTTAATTGTAACTCAAAGGACACCAGAATTTAATTTTTTTTTGAATTAGTAATGTTTGAAAATTTTATACTTTACAAAAAAAGGTTATAAACAAACAGATCGGATGGAACAAGGATGCAGTAAATCACAATTTCATTTAGAATTATTGATTAGCTTTTGAGGTTATGAAGTAAAAGTAATTATAGTTTAAAAGTTTGAATAAAAAAAAATGGTTTTTTTTAATTTGTTTGAAATAGAAAGTTTAAAAGTTAATTAGTCATGATCTAGGTGGGTGATGGGGTGGGAATTGGCCACTCTTTTTCCCTATAACCTCCCTAACATGGCCTTCTATTACAACTAACAGAAATAAAGAAGAAGAAAAATGAAGAATTATTAGTTAGAATGTTTCTTTCATGAAGATACCTGATGAACTTTTTTTTTATTGTTGGGAAGAATAGTAGCAAGATTAATCAGATGTTTTACTCAGAAGAAGAAGAAGAAGAAGATAAAGCAGTTTTATGACTCGACAAGCCAGAGATTGGTGTTTCCCCTCTGCGCTTCTATTGACTACGTTGTTTACTCTCATGGGATAGCTGGTTCGGCACCATGGAGAGAGATTGGGGGGCATTGTGGTTGCCCCCAGAAGAAAAGAAGAGTAGAAGAGGTTATGGGTGGGTCATGTGAACTGACCTTCAACCCAGTTACTTCGTGGGGACTATTTGCTGTATAGAGAAGATCAAGACTCAAGAGTTAGGGAAAATCATTGGAGGTCATGTTTCCCTTCCTTAAGTTTTTCCTATCAAATTATTTGCCTGATTAGATTATGCTAAGGGTGGGATACTTTATGTTAGCAGTTGAATTAATTAATTTTATTTTTTTGTGTGTTTGCATCCTTGCCCATCGATTGCAGTTTAGTAGTTAGTTTTGTATTTGTCAGGCGTGATGGTAATGCCTGTTGATGATGTTTCAGAATTGTAATCTGTTCGTGATGAGGATGGCACAACTCCGAAGCAGATGTGGGGAGAAGTTGTGAGCTGCCCTGGAAGCCAGTCCAGTAGCTGTTGGAGTTGAGTGGTGTTTGCTGATGGCCAGCCCAGGGAGCTACTCTTCTCGACAACACTGACTTCGAGGAGTTGCACCAACCTTCACGAGATAAGAGTTTAATTAATTGAAACACTGTAAGGACACTTAATTTTTTTTGAAGAACGAAAGAAGTATGGTAATAAACGGAAACTGAAAAAAAAAAATAATAATAATTATCAAGAATTTGCACATTGTTTAACGAATACTGAGAAACTAAGAACAGTAATTTAATTTGTAAAGAGAGCTTCACTAACAGAACAATTTTTTTAGAATTGAGAACTCGAGCCTCTGAAGGTTCCTGTGAGAACAAACCAGATAAAAGTTTTACATTTAATTTTATGAATACTTGTTGTTTTAAAATAAATCTTATGCAGAATCTAGATGTATGTTCAGACAGCAAGGAACTAAGAAAATTATTATTTTTGTGAAATGAGGAATTTATAGTTATGGTTTAATGGAAAAAGACAATTTGTAATTTTGAGGTAGCTCGATGGGGCTCGAGCTCTGTGAGGGGAGGGTTATGTCGCGGGTTGAAATTTTGCAGGGTTGTTGAAATCAAATTTAGGGACTTTACTGACGGGACTCTGGGCTGGCTGCTCTGTTCACTCGTCAGCGCAAGTGGCGTGACCATGTAATTGGGGCACGGGGCCGGCGCGGCGCGCTGCGGGCTTGCAGAATTTTGTTTGTTTGTTTGGCCGCGCGCTGGCGCAGCCACGGGCCGCAGTTACTGGGGCGCGCTGTCGTAACAAGCCGCGCGGTGTGGCCTGCACATTGGGGTAGAGGGGGGGTAGTCTTCCCAGATGTTCTAGTTAGTTGTTTAGTAAATTTGACTTCAATAACGAGCTTTTGTTATGGTAGGCGCGGCAGGGCGCGCGAATTTAAGCGCAAGTGAGTGGTGACTCGGGGCTCACTCAGGCGGAGGCTATGCGTCTCACCTGTGGTCACGAGTTGTTAGTTCGTTCGTGATGTAGGAATTCAGGCTCACTCAGGCGGAGGCTATGCGTCTCACCTGTGGTCACGAGTTGTTAGTTCGTTCGTGATGTAGGAATTCAAGCTTTCGGGCGGAAGCTATGGTCGACGCCAGAGGCCACGAGTCGTTTAATTTAAGTTAGGTCATAATGTAGTCGTCAAGCTTTCGGGCGGAGGCTATGGCCCTCGTCAGGGGTCACGCGTCATAGTTTTTAAAATGTAATGTTCGTTCGGGATTTCAAGGGCAGGAGAGGCCCCTACGTTATTTTTTTTAAAGTAATCGATCAAGAAAGGCTTTTCGGAAAATGTGAGTATGGACTTATCTTTGTTTTAATTTTAAGTATTAATTATGATTTGAGGTATTCGGAAGGACTAGGGAAGTGTTTAGTGAAGTTCTCTCATTCTCTCTCTTGTAAGGTCGTTCAATCGTTAAGGAAGTAAAGAGATTATTGTTTTAAATTGTAATCCCGCTATTTAAATGTTCTTTAAAATGATGTTGAGTATTTGACTTTAAGAATAAAATAATTTTAATTAAGTATTATGTTATTTTGCAAAATCTCCTTAGTTCAGCTCTCACCAGACATCCTGTACGGGATGACGAACCTATGATCCTAGGTACAGTAAAGTATTTTATGAAGTTAAGACTAGTTGATGCCAAGCGAGTTGTTTCTATGTAAAGAGCTACGATGCTCGCCCCCCCTCTGAAGGTGGATCGTGACAGAAATGGCGGTGGCACCGGCTAGGTGCACGTGACAATATATACACATATATACATTACATATACACACATATACATATATACATTATATATACACATATATACATTATATGCATTATACTGTGCTGAAAAATGACTGTCCCACGCACAGAAAGTGTTTTGTTTTATTTAAATAACATTTTAAATTATTATTATTATTATTTGTTGACATTTTTATGTTTTGTTCTATTGTTGTGTGTTTGGACGTATCTGCAACTACCATACTCTATGGTGTAGTCTGAGCGACGTCGAAGCTCAATTAGCAAGACCCCTCTAGGGAGCAATGGACTTAAACGGCAAATTGAACTTTTTATACATAATTTGCATAACAAAACTTTCATTGTTGAAAAATCATATTTTAAATTTAAGGCATTTTAGCGTATTAATTTGTATTGTTAATTGTCTGTGTTTGATTTTGACGTGATAATTAAGTCAACAATCTTAGTGTCTCGGCCAATCAGAGGCCATGTTACTTAAGATAAGCGTCACTACTGAATTAACGGGAAGAGTCTTGGAACAACGACGATGATGGCTACATAGCCCGGGTTTAAATCCCCTCAAAAATCAACAGAATTAAATAGCTGGGTAGATTATCCTACTACTAGGATGTTTAAAACGTCGTATGAACCTATATTACATGTTGTTTAAATAGGGCACGTCCCATATGACGTGTATTTAGGAGTGATTTACCGTGAGTAAAATACCGACTCATGATGCTATCCTAATTGACTGTTTTTCTACTTACAAGCATAGTAATATTGCCAACGGACTTATAAACATTGCATTTTATTGTTGAGCACGTTAAAGAACCTATTGAGACAAACATTTTATTAAAAACAATTACGTATCTTGTTCTACACTTGATTTAGTTCATACACCCAGAGGTGAACTGAGACAGAGCTCTCACGATGCTTTACCGCAATTATCTATTGAGTTCAGCCGCGGTATATCAAAATTAACTTTAATCACGAACACAACAAATAAACATTATTTTTCTCACGCTAATTTCCGATTGTAAATTGAGATTTCAACAGGCATATTTAATTTGAACTATATGAACTTTTGTTTTATTTCATCATGTGTGCAACCTAACTCCAGTAATTTCAGAAAATATGAATGGTATACCACTGGTAACATATTATGTTACCCTGTTGTTATTTTACTGTGCATATGTATGTTTTTCCCTATGATTTCAATTTGTCTGTTGTTTAGTCTCATGCCCTTTGCAGATTTAAAGTGTGAGAATATTTAATCTTTCTCTTATGTACCACACTATATTAGCCTTGACATAGTAAGGAATTTAAGTTGTACATAAGGGTGGCGCCCAGATATCAATTTTAAAAATAATCAAAGAATACATATGTTCAACAGAGTAATAAATAGCCAAAGAGAACTGTTTATTATTTAAACATCATTATACTAAGAGCCTTTTAACAGAGTGTTGGAGAGTGTATGAAATATAGTAAATATTATTATTAAAATAGTAATAGTAAAAACGACAACTCTATCTCTAATAACAAACAACACACTCTTCAGTTCTTATTATACAATACACATATACATTTTATATATACATAATATATACACATATACACATATGTACATAATATATACATACATGCATTATATACATATATACATTATTTTCATTATATACATATATACATTATATATATACACTGCATATATACTTTATATATACAATATATACATTATATGCATTATATACATATATACATTATATACATAGTATATACATATATACATTATATATATTCAATGCCTGGATGCACATACGGTGTTTCAGCAGAATGAAAAAAAAAGAGCTGAAACGCGATTTTCAAAAATAATTATTTAAGACATGAAAAATACCCGTTAAAGATTGTTGAAAGCACCCAAGGGGCTTGCATTACAACTTGGTCTTCATTTTTCCCGCCACCTTTACGTCATGGTTTGCGTTTAGAGGCGACACCGCACTAGGAGCACCAGCGAGCGTGGCACTTATCATCCCGCCGTGCTATCGCAGATAACGGCCCCTGACTATGCGGGCCCCTTGAGAAATCCGTAAGTTGTAGCTGTGGGGGTAGAGGCTTCAAATATTTTAGAAACGTTGCACGCACGTGTATACCGTGTGGTTGTTTCTTCATTTCTTGCTAAAGAGTACGTTAGTTTGTGAAATAAAAAAAATTAAAAATAAATAGGATCTTTTGAAATAGTATTTTTATGCAATACATCATACAAATTCTAATGGGTCTAATGTGTAGAGTAAACCTCTTGTAATATGTGGGGGGGCACGGAATTAATGGTTGTTACAGTCCCTTAACGTTTATCAACGAGATGTCTCGAACCAGCTTCCATAAGCCTTCCTCCTAAGCGGCAAGAAAGGCCATGTGATGTAAAGCTTCTTGTTGTTCGCCGTTGGGAGGTGAAATTTGTCACGTTGGCAACGTGACAATCTTACCCGCGCATTGTTGTTCGTTTCAGTCGCGTTGGTCGAGGCAGTATGGATTGTGGTCGGACAATTCAAAGAAGAAAAAAAAGATAAGTGTTTTGTTTGGGCAATGTTGGGACGTGGCCCCAGCCAATGAGTAAGGGTGTGCGTGTTAGGTTTGTGGGGGGTGGAATGGTGGAAGTGGAAAATAAGTAATTCCTTACCTCAAAACGGCGTGCCTGTTTACAGTGTTGTCAGACGGCGAAGATAAAGTTGTTGCAGGCACGGCAAATATTCCGGTACTCTCCTTGTTACTCCGGTACATCTACGAACGTTAATTCACTACGTTTAGTAAAGTTTTGGGCTGTAAGTCGCGCGGCTGTGCACAAAATACTCTTAAGATAACGTGATCCAGCAGCCTCGTTTCGGTGCTTGGAACATTTAAATCATGTCGGGGGTAGGTTGAGAACCACGAGTCTCCATTTTTTTTTTTAAATTTAAGATTCTGGGGTTATTTATTTATTTTAAAGAGCGGCGTAATGTATAACTGGCAAAGCTTCGCTTTCGTTTGTGCTCATTGTGTGCAGATTGCAAATCATTCCCTTCTCTGTTTGCAATATTTTCGTGTTCTCAGTAAGATATGGTGTAAATTCAATATTTCTGTACCTCAGAATAAAACGAAGCTTTAAGTCCAAATTTGGTGATATTGATTTTTACTGCAGATCATGTCTTAACAGTTTCTTTAAGATCAAACATATCGTTTGAACTAACTGAAAATTTTTTTCAGAAGGCATTTAGCGAGAGTTATAAGAGATTAAGCTCAAGTATTTTGCTGAGCCATACAAAAGTTAGGTCCTGTTACAGTGTTATGTACGTGTGGCTGTTAGTCCCCCATTTGGAAGAACAATCCTGCTAGCCACCCGCATACGGAGGTTGATGTAAAACAAATTACGACTGGAAACACTGCCAGGGATATTCATGGGGAGTTATTCTTAAAAACCAGAAGAATTAATTTTTTTTTTCCAGTGGAAAGTACGCTTATAAAAAATTTCTAAATTCTGTTTACGTGGTATTGCAAAGTGTTGAGAGTTCTGCGTAAAAAGAGTGGACACACAGAAGAAAAAAATAACTTACTTTGGAAACCAGTTGCCAAGAAATAGTTTGTAATACTACAGGAAAGATATATTAACTTTGTACAATACATGGCTTTGGTTATTTTTTTTTGCATATATCAAATACCTTTTCGAGATAATACAGAGTATTTATTACGAAAATTGGTTTTTAATTTTATATTTTAATTGATGTTTCATTTAAGCGTACGTACTTTTCTAAATCATGAAAAACCTAATCAAACATTCAATAACTGGACTTTTCACTGTAAATTATTTGTATTTTTACAAGGATAGTCTTTGGAAAAACTCATTTGCCAACGATGTGACTTGTGAAATAGCAAGGCAGAGTTTTGTATCATTTGAAATTTTCAAAGCTCTGTCTTGCAGTTTTATAAGTAATATTGTAGGCAACTGAGTTTCCAAGGATTTTCCTTGTAAAAATTATTAATATAATTACAGCGTATTTTGATTATTATGCTTGTTAGTTGCGCAGTTAATACTGGAAATCTATCCAGGGAACGGTTTCAATATAACTTTAACTATTGTAGGTACTGAAACAAAAAAAAATACATAAATTCTCGGGAAATAATCCGAACCGCAGTATTAAAAATGTACAAATATCTGTAATTTTACTTGAACATTTCTGTTTAGATTTGCAAAACAAAAAATTTACAGTGCGGAGAGAGGTTGGAGAGATAGGAAGCAAGAGAAAACCGATTGATAGTAGGGAAATTTAACTGTTAATTTGTTGAATGGACTTGTGATAACAGCTGCTTCATGTTTTGCATAAAGTATCAAGTATCACTATTCAGTTAAGTTGTGTAACATGATCTGTATTTTTTTTTTAACTTGCATCATGTAAATATTAATGTTTGCACATACATATTTGTATGTATATGTACATGTATAATGTGACATATTCTATATCCCGGAGTCTTGACTCCATGTGGGATCAACGGAGCAAAAATACAAAATAAATAATAAATAAATAAACCACACAAAACTGTTCCTAGAAGAGATCACACACGGCCAACAGCCGGGTGGCTTTACGGTCGGAAAGGAGGAGAAATACGAGCAGAAGTAAAGCACGCGCGTATCAGCGGCTGTTTAGAATCTCCATGCAGTGGCGGCGAGCAGGTGAGGGGGATGTTTATTTATTTCTTTCTCTCCTCCGTGCGTCTGCAGTCACGCGCCGGGCACGGAAGAATGAAGAAAAGGAAAAAAGGGTACAGGATAAAAAGAAAGGGTGGAGTAAGAACTGTTCGTTGGTCACGGAGTGACAGGTAGCCGCGGACTGTACAGTCCACTCGAATTAACCGCCGGGGCTCCTGAAGCGTGGACGCTGGAGCTAGGGTTTCTGCAGTGAACAAGGATTTGACGACTTCGCAAAGTGCCGTCAGCCCTTTTACTGGGCGACATCAGCCGATCTGTCACCGAGTCCATTCTGGAGTGAGAGACCCGATGCGCCGGCTCGCCATTAATTAACGTGATTTATCCTACTACAAGCATTATCAGTAGAGACCGGAAAAATTCGCGGGTTCAGTGACCTTTAGGATAGACTCCAATATCCTCTACACACTCGGGCAAATGCCAACTGTTCATTGGCTGCTGACTTGTGAGTCGTCACGACTGGGTGGCCTGTGATTCGACACTTCTATGAGTGAGGGTCTCTAATTGGCCCCCAGTCCTCCAGATTAATAGCGGACCAATGGCAGAAGCAGCTCTAAGGTATAATTATTTGAATTTTAGAATAGCACGTAATAAACCCGCGAATTTTTCAGGTCTCTAATTATCAGCATGAGCTCAACGCGGTCTTCCTTTCCATAGTTGCTGACAACACGTGCTGACTGGCAGCCGCAGGGGTACCAATCCAGACGCGCAAAAACTACTGAAAAACACAATGTAAAGTGTCTCTTATGTGCAAATAACAATATCTGGAATTTAATTGAACCGCAAGGTCCAAGCTCCCGACCACAACATGGTTGAAACTTCCAGAAAACAAGACCGTATCAGCTGATGTCGGACAAACGGAACCAAAGATGAAACTAAACAAGTATTATAGACAACACAATGACAACAATTTATTTATTTATTTTTTTCGGAATATTTCCATGATAAACAGTGCGAAACAGCAATGGCGTATGTTAAAAAAAACTGCATTGAATCAACACTATAGTCTCTTGTGAACTTTGATTTCCTGCCATCCGCCACAAAGGTTAGCAGCACCGTGGTCACTCATTTCCGTTCCATTCGCGGATTTGTTCCTACCGGATGCCCTATGCCGGGAGCTGAGATGCTGCCGTGGGGCTGCATCCTCCCACCTGGACCAACACCTCGAGACACCCTCCTCGCGTCCCTAAGAGCCGCTCTTGTCGCCGCCTGCGCCCTCGAGTGTCGTCGAGTGGAGAAGGGGAACGCCCTTCCTACCCCCCCCCCCTCCTCCCCCTCGCGACTTTCACTCCCGTCCTCGGTTACATACTTCCCCCCACCTTCCCGTGATATCTAAATCGAATTCACAGTAGAACTGTGGTCGGTCGATTGTGAATGGTTTCTTTATTTCAGCTATTGGCATGAACAGAAAGCAATCAACCGTTTGTATTAAAAGTATTGATCCTGGAGACGTAAGTATTTTTTGTATTAGTTTAGTGAGAAAAAAATACCAGAGCTCTAAAAGATTATGCTAAGTAAAGTCACATATATATTGTAGTTATAAAAGTAATCAATAATGCAAACTAAAATTTTAGTGAAACTTTAAACATTGGCGCGCTAACCCCCCAATTGCAATCGCTATTATGTCCAGTGTCACCGTGTCTCATCATTGTGAATGTAATTTAGTACCCAATCACTAAGTAACATGTGTTTTTTATATAATTTCTGAATTACCTTGACCTATCAAGACTAAAAATAATAGTTGGGACTGCCAATTGTTTTGATGAGTAACCTACACCACTCCAACCTATGCAGATGAACAAGATTGCAAGTTTAAAGCACTCGGGAACAACTTGACTGAAATCATCCTCCTCACAGGATCAGCAAATGGGCTAATGGCGCACATTCCTCGCATTCCCATGATTCAAGCCGACTTTCCTTTATCATTTAAGGGCTCTGCCTACCCGGGAGCACACACGGTGCACATAACAGGAAAAACGCGATTTGTAAACTGCTCCAGATATCCGAGTGGGGCCTTCTTACCAAAAGCACTTAAAGAGTTCGCTGAGGGCCGAAAAGTAGTTTTGATTTCGGATTAAGTTTTTAAGCTGTATTTTTAGAAGAGTTAAAATGGCTAAAATGCGTGTTTTCAGAGTAATTTTTAGGCTTAAAACTACAGTTACAGATTCTTGAAAGCACTCAAGGGCCTTGCATTACACCTTTATCTTCATTTCCATGCCATGTAATGTTACGGTCACCGCTCAGATCTCACATTTATCCTGTGACGACGAGAAGACTGCGCGCCAGTTCCGAGCCTTGCGCTTTAGAGACTATACCGCGCTATAAATAACAGCGAGCGTCGCTCTTATAATCTCGCCTCACTTACACACACACGCACCTTAAGCGACTATAATTTCCAGTTACGATCAACGAAAAAAAAATCTCAGGATTAAACAAACAAATACGGACAACTGTATGTCGTATCTATATAGATCAGGGATTGTGGAGAATCGGTATTTTTCGAATCCGTTCAGAAAAAGTAAATAAAAAATGTATACTCAGAAACATTGAAATAAATCGGCGTCGGAAATATTAAACATATAATTTATTCATCCTATAAATCTATAGTACCTTTTTTTTCTGTATTTCATTGTTCTGAGCGTACCAGAGGCTGGGTTAGTGGCGGGTGGGTCAGCCAGGCCAGGCGGTGACGCGCCGTCCATTTTGACGTACACGTAAGTGCTTTGCGGGCCTAACTGGATTACAAGGGACCTCGCTACCTCCCCCCTCCCCCTGGCTCCCCGGGCTCCAACCCTCCTGGGGGCTATTGTTACTGACCCCCAAGTCACAGCCACTCTAGTCCACTCCAGAAAGACGGCCAGCTGGTATAAAAGCGGCGACGACGGCCTCCGCGGGAGTTCTGAAAAAGTGCGAGTGGAGTGTAGTGTGAGTTGGGTGAGGACGCGAGACCTCCCCTTGCGGTTGCGAGAGGCGCGAGACTGTGTGAGACTGTGTGTTGGTGTGTGAGACTGTGCGTGACTGTGCGTGACTGTGCGTGACTGTGTGTGACTGTGTGGGTAGGCACCAGCAAAGCTGCACCTTTTTGAGCTTAGGGGTGCAACCACTTGTCTGGTTAGCTGAGTGAGGTAGGGGGGCTGTGGTGGTGTCTTATGCTGGGATGGGTAGCCCCAGTCTCTGGGCACAGCTGCACCTCTAACACCTTTCCATTTTGCGTATACGGCGTATCCGTATCCGTGCCCATGGGGGCCCCAGCCTTAACAATCCTTTTAGGCATGAAGGCTGGGTTAATCAAATAGGAGGAGAGATCCTCAAACTTATGTGTGCTGACAGGTGCGTGGTAAGAGGGGCGAACCACTGTTGAGACTAGCTCCAGCGAGGAGTGTGAACAGTGGACCTGACTTATACTTAGCGCGATTATTTAATCAGTAATTTATATAAGTAGCAAATGAAACTTTATAAAATTAATTAATTGGGCTATCCTTACGAACCCGTTCTCGCCCCACTCGTAACATTATTTTGCATTTCGTTTTTTTGAAATTATAGCAATATTCTTCAAAATAAGTTTTTTTTTATTCTGTTTGCAAAAAAAAATATTTTACCAACGTCTGGTTCGAACAGTTCTTGACGGCAACTCGCGAGTCGGTGCTAGCCTCGTGCTCGCAGGTCGAGAGCTTGTCTGCGTCGTGTCCCGAGGCCACGCGCCGGCGTCGGCGACGGTGGCGCCCCGCGCGGTTGAACTCGGTCCAACTGGGTCCAACTGGACGCGGGACGCCGGCCGTCGCGACGGTGGGTAACGGAGGCGGCCATAAATCTGAAGATGCCCGCGACGCTGGGCTCTCGGGCAGGCGCCGCCAAGCACAGAAAAAAAACAACGTTTATTGCACTTTTACAAAAGATTCCTCTGGAAACCAGCTGCCAAGAAATAGTTTGTAATACTACACCACACATGGTTAGTTTTGTGTATTATATGAAATAATATTTTTTTCTCTCGAGATAATAGAGTATTTCGATTGAAAATTGGGGCATAATTTTATATTTAATTGATGTTTCATTAGAGCATAACTTTTTAAACCATGGAAAAGATAATCGAATATACAACTGTTTGACTTTTTTTTGTTGTATCATGCCTATTGTGTGCGCAATTAATACTGGAAAGATATTCAGGGAACGGTTTATACATTATTTAAGTATTGGAAATTCTTTTTGTTGTTGTATCATGCCTATTGTGTGCGCAATTAATACTGGAAAACTATTCAGGGAGCGGTTTATACATTATTTAACTATTGGAAATTCTGGGACAACACAAAGCATAAGTGCTCGGGTAAGAATCCGAACCTAGTATTACTGCGAACAAAATCTTGTAGTGATGCAGTTGATTTCATGTAATTTTACATCAATATTTCTGTTTCATTTACAAAAAAAAATGCTCTTGTCTACCTGACGAGCTCTCGTTTACCCGGCGGGCTCTCGTCTACATAACTTAGAAACACACAAGGTATAATTTTCTAAGTTGTGCTTGTTCTATGTTGTGTGTTTCTAAGTTATGGCGATTCTAAGTGGTGCGTGGCTCGTCGTCAAATATTTTTAATTACGTGTTTCTAAGTTGTCTTATTTTAAGTTTTAAAAGTTCTAAGTTGCGTTTTTCTAAGTTATGAATTTTCTAAGTTATGCTGTAGACGTTGTGTTTTTAAATTACGTGTTTCTTAAGTTATTACAGATATAATTGTGTGTTTCTAAGATACAATATTTCTAAGTTATGATTTCTAACTTACGAATTTTCTAAGTTTGTGTTTGTAGGTAAAGCTCGCTCAATCATTGGATGCTTGACTGGTTTTCTCTTGATCCCGCCCTTCCTTCGACTTGTCACTTCCTCGGCTTCAGGAAGTATTTCCTTCGCACATGCGCACCGACATTCGTGCAAAATTTGTGCTGCTCAGCTCTGCGAACTAATTAAAATCTTAGTTTTTGTTGTTTTAAGTCGAGGGGGGTCTTACCGTCGAAGCCTCGATCAGGCGTGGTTGCTTCACGCGTTCTCGAGATAGGGATGCCTTCCCGTGTATCTTCCGACTCTTTAGCACACGCCTGGGCCCAAGCCTCAAAAGACGCAAAGTCCTTGCTAGCGTGATCTCGCAAGTATATACGCCGACCGGATTTAGCCTGTTACTCGTCTGTTCGTGAGTTGGTTGAGTGGTCAGAACAATAATACCTCCCAACAACACGATCCGGGTTCGATTCTCTCGCGGGGTCGGAACCAGGAATTTTTTCGCAAGTTGGAAACGTGACGGACGTTGCCGCGACCATGTTTTTTTTTTTTTTTTTTTTTTTAACTCGTCGTCGGTGCGTTACTCACAAGAGCCATAGTCTCACGGAATGTGTCTGTCGTTTCGTTGAATCGTAAAAAATTTGAACCTCCAACTTGCTGAAATTACAATTTCGTGCATCCGCGCGCACGTTGGCAACACTGCGTGCGATGGAACATCAACGTGCCTTTCCGGCGGTAACGGTCGCGGGGTAATCGAGATAAATTCCTCGCACGCATGCTGAGAGAGAGTGGGTAGGCGGTTGCAAAAGGGACAGGGGGAGGATGATGATGAGGAGGAAGAGAGAAGGGGAGGGAAAGAGAAATGGGCGGTTGAGTTCCGTGCCGTGTAGTACCGCAGACTGGCAGGGGGAGAGTGGGCGGGGGACAGCACAGAGGCGTGTAATTTGTTCTGCCGTGTGTAAACACGGTAATACGCAGGTAGTTGCGTCGCCATTAGCCATTAACATCGTGGAGGTATGGCTCGGGGAGGGGAATCCACAAGTAGTTTTAGAAGCGTGTGCTGAATAAAAAAATATAGTGACTCCCCTTGGAAGGGCTCTTAGAAACACCCCCTCCCCCCCCCCAGGCACTGATTGAATAGTTAAAGAGAATTCTTCCCCCGATTCCAGAAATTTATTTTGGTTTCCCATATTATTTTGTTGATGCGATGACGACGTCATAGGGTAATAAAAAAATAGTTAAACGCTTAGAGCGTTACGAAAAGAGTAACTATCAGGGATTGCTTTTTTTTTTTTTGGCGCCATGTTTGTTCCACTTGCACTTCCATGGCAACACTGATTGTTTTTGGTGTGGCGAGGCTTTGTCGCTTTGGATACGTACTAGAAAACTGATCTTTCAGGTTTACACAAATTTGACAGTACATTAAAATTACACACAAAACCTGTAACTAGTACTGTACTAGCTCCAGCACCAGAAGTCTCTCGAAGCGTGAATTTATGTGATCATATTTTAGCTTCCAAGTTACTCAATGAAAACACAGATGGCAGCAGCGGTGCGTTAGAGAGCTGACTTGGAACTGAAACCAGCCTGTGAGGTTTCATTTCTAACGCTCGTGATGACCGAACCCATGGGTGTTTTTCTTCTTCTTCTTCTTCTTCTTCTTCTTCTTCTTCTTCTTCTTCTTCTTCTTCTCAGGACCGGCGCGTCCATATAGGCGAACTAGGTAACCGCCTAGGGCGCCAAGTAGCTGGGGCCGGCGCAGCACCACACATAACAGCTTATATAATATGTTTAACGATTATTGAAACTAGATGAAAATGGATTTTTGTAACAGTTTGGTATGTTTATATTGTTATAAGTAATTTTTTTAAGTCCGCGGTGATCTGTTTATGATTTGTAATAAGTAAAACAGTAAAAAAAAAAAAAAAAAAAAAAAAACTACAAGCCTGCTTACATTTGATTGTTGACAAAATCTTAGGCTTACGTGATGTATTTTGAGGCAAGGAAAATTTTTTTGGGGGTGTCCGGCCGGGTGGTGGGGGGGGGGGGGAGGGAGGGGCATTAAGGTTTTTCGCCTAGGGCGCCAATTTACCTTGCACCGGCCCTGCTTCTTCTAAATCGCTCTTTGCAACTTTTCGAAAGGGAAGAAACACAGTTTGATTAGTGACGCTATAACGAACTTTTGCTATTATAGTGCACTGTTCGAGCTTAGTTATCAAATAATTTAAGTGTCGAAAAATCTGTAAGCATGTCCTGTCCGTTGCAACAGTGCTCACTTGCTATTTGGGGATCAACAATTTTTTTCCTCACTTGGCTGAGTTAGGAAACGTTTGCAACTTTTGTAAGTCTATTTATAATGCAAGTAAAGTCATTTTCTATTATACAACATATAGTTAAGCCCAGATTTTTCAACGTTGCGAATGTTTTAAAAATCGTAAATTCTTGTGCCGTTGATAATCTTTTTTTCTTCTGATTTTTACTCACAGCAATCAAACTTAATGGATCCAAACGACCGCGCATTAATTTGAAGCACAATAAAATCACTATAATCTATCTTCAGGCGTTTCAAAGTTTGAGCAAGCAAATGTATTGGTTTTCTTTTTCAGACTGGCAGTGTTGGTTACGCAATGTTGATGGAAATGATAATTGTGCAAAATAAGTATTGTGCAGGGACGTATCTGTATCTACTGGTTTCCACCCGAGGAAAGAAATCATCCTGGTGTCTCCTTTTTTTCCCTCAAACCAACCAAACAAACCAAAAGTGTACACACTAAAGATGTGAAATAGGTTTAAAACGATTATTAACACTCAAATGCAAAGCATACTTGTTAAGTTGAAGTCACAAAGCCACGACGAAAACGACAGATTTAATAGCGTAGTGTCACAATACCACGACAACTTTAACCCGAAGATTTCTGATTTGGCTGTCGGCAAAACGTTACAGGCCAAATATTTCCTTAAAATGCAGTATATAAAGTCGCTAAAAACAGCGTAGAAGAGAAAAAGAACATGCTATCTCAGTACATGCTTCTTTTTTTTTTTTTTGCTGCTTTCTGTAGTCCTTCAGCCCTGTGTCATGCAGAATACCACGAGCCTGAACTTTAATTAATTAAAGTGTTCTTCGCTGAACTCGACCATTCTTAAATTATAAATCTTCACCAACAACATTGACCATAAACACGATGATATATTTATTTATATAAACAGATGAAGAGAAGCCACAAATATTTAAGTGTACCCACACGTAAAACGAAATTACATTTTTTTTCAGCATAAAGATTTACCAAGTAGGTACGTAAATTTTTTTTTTTTTGAAGTTTGGTTATGCGAGGTTTCCGTTTTGGTTTCTGTCGGGTAGCGTGTCGCGGCGTAATTATAAATGGAATCTTGCGGGCCGTCCGTCGGGGCGCGTATTTCGTGGTGTTGACTTCACGGCGACCTTGTGTTTCATTGGCTGCTGTCGTGTGGTGGTCCGTCGTGGCATTGCGACTCCAGCTTTAGAGGATGTTTGAAAGGTTTAACTCGGAGGTCAGGACGGTGACTCAGTGCCGCAGAGGTCAATGCCGCCATTGCAGTCGATAGTCGGGGCTTCGGGGCTATCAATAGACATCCCGCCCCCCCCCCCCTTTTCCCCTTCTCTCCTTCCCACCATTCACGTTGCCCGCCACCGCCACCGGTTTTGCATTCGCCTCACGTCGGACGCAGCCGAACCGCGACGGATTTAGCCTCCAGCCGTCCGCGCGCTCTATTTCCGGATCCTATCCCCCCCCCCCCTTCTGTTTCCATCCAAAAAAAAAATAATCTCTCACCAATCGATGAGATCCTCTCGACAACCAACAAGAATGGGGGGGGGGGGGGGGATGACCAAAGTTATTTTGCGATGAGAAGGAGCGCCAGGTAGTTTATTCCACGAACGAGATCCTTTTTTTTTTTTAAATCTGGCAGGTAACTTTATCAAGTACTTAAAAAAAAGGAGCCGGGTAAATAATCAATCAGCATCAATAATAATTTTATGGACACAAATATTGTCCTAATCACCAGATGAGAGTGACATATGAAATTAACCATAGCGCGCAATTAAATTAACACGAGATTCCATGCTGTCGATGTCCCGAGTCCCGAAAGTACCGAGGGAACGGGTTGTTGAGTACCGGGTATCCCGTGCTTGCCCCGCAGGTCCCGCCATGCCAGCCGTGTGAAGAGAGGCGCGAGGGGGTAAGCCATGCAGGCCCGCCGCTGGCTCCTGGCGGCCGCCGCCGCCTGCCTGGTGGCCGCGCCGCCGCCCGCCGCCCCCCGGCAGCTGGACGTGGACGGAGGCGGCGGAGGCGGCGGAGACCTGCCCGCCCAGCAGCGGCGCGAGCGGTTCGGCCCCGGGTTCGGCCCGCCCCCGCAGCAGGGACGCCGCGGCAAGCAGGCCGCCTCCTTCCTGCCGCCGCCGCCGCCGCCGCCGCCGCCCAAGGAGCGCCGCCCCAACATCGTCCTCGTGCTCACCGATGACCAGGACGTCGAGCTGGGTACCCGCTACAGGCCCACACCCGAACCTTTCAACATACCTACTTCAAGTCTCTGCTGGGCATTTTCCTGCTCCCTCCTTGCGGAAGCACAGGCCCCACCCAAACCTTTCAATATACCTGCTTCAGGTTTCTGCAGGGCATTTTCCTGCAACTGAAATAAAAAAAGATTTGTGCAATGAGAAGTGCATGACTTGATGTGAGCTTTTGGACATACGCCATTGCTAGGCACATGTAAGTATGTCTGTAGAAGAAAACTACAAAAAAACACTCAAGACAAAAAACATAAATTAAGCAAAAAATTGCTGTTGTCAACATGATATATACACCACATAATATTCCATAACAGGAATGTGGTCAACAAACAAAGAAAAACAAAGAAAAATTGACTAACAACGAAAAAACCCCCACAAATGATGACAGCACAGAAATATTGAACATAAAATAATTCAGCACCACAGTTGAAACGAGACAAAAACACGAAAAAACGAAAAGACGAAACAAACACAATAGTTTTCTAAAACAGAAACAAGCGACGTTTCGGGAACTGCTATCTGCTCCCGTCCTCAGGCAGAGAAGCACATGGTACGAAAACACAGGTGCAATTAATTTGTGTTTTTTGTAGTTTTCTTCTACATACATACATGTGCTTAGCAATGGCGTATGTCCAAAAGCTCACATCAAGTCAACTGAAATAAAACTTTTGGAAACTACAAATCAAATGCTTTTGACGCCTGGCTAGAAAATATCTGGAAAAAAAGGTATATAAATGCTAAAAGAAGTTGTTGCTTTGAACTACTATTCATTTACATGATTTTTCTTTACCGATTACCATTTTTTTTAAAAAACTAATCACCGTATTCTTTCGAGAGGTATTTTTTTTACTCGCTACACGCTTCAAAAAGTACAGATTTAATTTAACTACAATTTTTTTTTTCCAACAAATAATTACTAAAATTAGGAAATATAAGTCATAAAATAATTTACTTATTGAGAATGTTAAGAGTTATTGAAATTAATTAGTAACTTGTGCCTCAAGTTTATACCAAAAACATTATCACCTTAAAATCTACTGATGGTCATAAACTTTTGGTGGGACCTTTAGTCGAATCTGACTGCCTGGCTGAGCGCACAGGGACTAAAACCTTAGAGTCTCTAAGGCTGGGTTCATAAACTTAGCGAGGAACGCAAGAGGGCAAGGGCACAACACGCAACAAACAAAACTAACATACTGTAGTTTATGTAACACACAAGTCGCAAAAAATATTAACCCTATTTATTGAAACTGTAAAAGTGTAGAAAACATTTCCTTCGTCTGGTTTTTTTCATAAGTGAATATTTGAGTAGAAACTTGTGAAATAATTATATTTAAAAATGTAATTTGATTGTACTGTGCGATAAAAAGGAAATGTTTGCCTTCAATAATTATTACGTCTGCACATTTTTAAAGTTTTAGGAACATTTAACTTCTAATAAAGAAAGCGAAATGCAAGAAGTTGAATTTTGGCCGATGTTAGCAGTGCGTTTTTGCGTCTTGTGTATTGCGTAAATGGGTATTTGAAAACGTAGTTATTTTACTTTTTGTGTGTTTGCTTTTGTTGCGTAGTGTATGAACCAAGCCTGACTCATGAATCACACGCAACTTTGCCTTTAAGGCGGCCGCCTCGTCAGGAGTGTATGTGAGTTAGTGAGGCGGGATGATAAGCGCGACGCTCGCTGATGTTTCTAGCACGTTATAGCCTCTAAGCGCACGCCTCTAAACTGGCGCGCAGTCTTCTCGTCGTCACAGGATAACTGTAAAATTTGAGCGGTGACCGTAACATTATATAGCGGGGAAATGAAGACAAAGGTGTATGCAATGACCTAGAGTGCTTTCAAGAAGCTGTACCGGTTGTTTTACGCCTAAAAATTACTCTGAAAACACGCCAGTCATTTAACTCTTCTGAAAATACATCTTAAAAACTTAACAGGAAACTAAAAGTACTTTTTGGCCCTCGGCGAACTCTTAAATATTTTTCGTAAACAGACCCCACATGTATATTTTGAGCAGTTTCCAAATCGCGTTGTTTTTCCTGAAGCTCTGCACACACCGTATGTGTGCCCGGGTAAACGTCATCGTCATCACCATCACATTAACCGTAACCAAAACCATTACCATTAATGCATGTATAATCTTATGATTGTTTGCTCTCGTAAACTTAGCTACTGCATGTTATGCCCAGCACTTCAAATATCGACCTAATCGCTCAATCAGCTATATAATACCTGTTCCAGCTCTAGCTAATCTTAAAAAAAATTTCATCAGAGAAACATTTAGCTTTAATATCATGGTGCAAAGTTCTACATTCACGCAGGTACACTCTAATCATCGATTTATTCGCAGAATTTACAGCTTTTATCATTGCTTCAGCAACCTCTGCATGTTTGCCCATTTCGCATCCATTCTCGTCTCCAACAACTACAAAACTTGATAACGTAAATCTTCTAGTCACCACCTCTACCACCAACACAAAAATCTCCAACGCCGCCGCCACCACCACCACCACCACCACCACCACCACCACCACCACCACCACCACCACCACAACAATCACAACAATCACTACCACCACCACCACAATCACTACCACCACCACCACCACCACCACCACCACAACAATCACAACAATCACTACCACCACCACCACAATCACTACCACCACCACCACCACCACCACCACCACAACAATCACTACCACCACCACCACAATCACTACCACCACCACCACCACCACCACCACAACAATCACAACAATCACAACAATCACTACCACCACCACCACCACCAACACCAACATCCCCACCGCCACCACCGCCACCACCACAATCACTACCACCACCAACACAACCAACACCAACACCGCTACCGCTACCCCCACCACACCACCATCACTACCAACACCACCAAAATTATTACCACCACCAACACAACCAACACCAACACAGCTACCCCTACCACACCACCATCACTACCACCAACACCACCATCACTACCACCAACACCACCATCACTACCAACACCACCACAATCATTACCACCACTACCAACACAACCAACACCAACACTGCTACCCCTACCACACCACCATCACTACCAACACCACCGTAATTATTACCACCACCAACACAACCAACACCAACACCGCTACCTCTACCACACCACCATCACTACCACCAATACCACCATCACTACCACCAACACCACCATCACTACCAACACCACCACAATCATTACCACCACCAACACAACCAACACCAACACTGCTACCCCTACCACACCATCACTACCACCAACACCAAAATCACTACCAACACCACCACAATCATTACCACCACCACCAACACAACTAACACCAACACCGCTACCTCTACCACACCACCATCAATACCACCAACACCACCATCACTACCACCAACACCACCATCACTACCAACCCCACCACAATTATTACCACCACCAACACAACCAACACCAACACAGCTACCCCTACCACACCACCATCACTACCACCAACACCACCATAACTACCACCAACACCACCATCACTACCACCAACACCACCATAACTACCACCATCACCACCATCACTACCACCAACACCACCATCACTACAACCAACACCACCATCACTACCAACACCACCACAATTATTACCACCACCAACACAACGAACACCAACACAGCTACCCCTACCACACCACCATCACTACCACCAACACCACCATCACTACCAACACCACCATCACTACCAACACTACCATCACTACCAACACCACCACAATTATTACCACCACCAACACAACCAACACCACCACAATTATTACCACCACCAACACAACCAACACCGCTACACCCACCACACCACCATCACTACCACCAACACCACCATCACTACCACCAACACCACACCACCATCACTACCACCAACACCACCATCACTACCACCAACACCACACCACCATCACTACCACCAACAGCACACCACCATCACTACCACCACCATCACTACAACCAACACCATCACCACAATCACTACCACCAACACCAAATTTAACTGGATATAATTTTTATTTTTATTTTAACCTCTGGTAGACGAGGTTACTAAGGGACGATAACACACAACTTCATAAAACAGGAATGATCCTATAACTCGCCTGGAGAGGTTTCGAGAAACGTGGGAAATTCTATATTAGGACGTTCTGACTGGTATTCGAACCTTTTGTAACGCGAAAATTCAGTTCTACCACTGCGCCACCTCGCTCCATCGGTACAGTCTGCGTCTGGTAACTTGTCTCAAATCTTAACAGTTAATTACAGTAGTTATAAATAAATAATGGTCTACGTGTCCTCCTGCCAATTTTGTTTTTGGCAAACGACTTTATGTGGTAGTCAGCGTCCGTAAGCAAAACCTCATCTGGTTGCTTTGCAGGTGACAGTTGGGGGAAATGGGCATCACTGGTGCAGCGAAAGGTCTCCGATCCGTAATTCTACGGTTCGGCAAAAAATTTTAATCCAGCTCAAATCAGAAGAATTTTTTTTCTTCTTCGTGTGTCGGTTTTCATTTCAGTGCAGTGTTTCCTGTTTTCTACATTACCATAAAGATTTTTTTAAGCTCGTTTTTTTTTTTCGTTCTATAGACCAGTTTATTAAAAATTGTTTTAAATATTTTTACTATGTATTAATGTTCTTTTGATATTCCCGCTGGAACTATATTGATCGTTTGGTCGCGAAAGTGACCGGATGCAGTGGCGTAGCCAGGATTTGTGTATGGGGGGTGTTAAAAAGCATGCCCCCCCCTTCCGTATTAAAGTGGGGGGTCCGGGGGTCCTCCCCCGGGAAAATTTGGATTTTAAGGTGTAAAATAGTGCTTTTTTAGCAGTTTTCGGTACTTAAATTTAAATATTGTAATGGTAAAAATTTTATTAATTTTAATATGAAATTTGTTTGAGTGATGAATAAGAAATTAATTAAAGATTTGGTGCTAAGGGGGGGGGGATTTGAACCCCTAAACCCCCCCCCCCCTGGCTACGCCCCTGACCGGATGAGAGACCTCTCGCCGAGCGTGTGACCGGCGAGACGGAGTGACGGAGTGACGGAGTGACGGAGTGACGGAGTGGGCCGTGTGTGCGGACAGGGTCGCTGAACTTCATGCCGCGCACGCTGCGGCTGCTGCGGGCGGGCGGGGCCGAGTTCCGCCACGCCTACGTCACCACGCCCATGTGCTGCCCCTCGCGCAGCAGCCTGCTGACGGGCATGTACGTGCACAACCACCAGGTGTTCACCAACAACGACAACTGCTCCAGCCCGGGCTGGCAGGCCACGCACGAGACGCGCTCCTTCGCCACCTACCTGTCCAACGCCGGCTACCGCACGGGTGAGTGCCGCCTCGGCTCAGCACCAACAAACACACAACCTAGAACTGTAAACAACCAAGAAACACACAACTTAGAACTGTAACAACCAAGAACCACACAATGTAGAACTGTCATGACCAAGAAACACCCAACTTAGAACTGTAACAACCAAGAACCACACAATGTAGAACTCTCATAAGTTAGAAACACCTTTCACTAAGAACTATCACAAGTTAGGACGACTGTACCTCTGAAACATCTCAACTTTGGAACTGTCGGCACCAAGAAACACACAATTTAGAACTGTGACAACCAGAAAACACACAACTTAGAACTGTAACAACCAAGAACCACACAATGTAGAACTCTCATAAGTTAGAAACACCTTTCACTAAGAACTATCACAAGTTAGGACGACTGTACCTCTGAAACATCTCAACTTTCGAACTGTCGGCACCAAGAAACACACAACTTAGAACTGTAAACAACCAAGAACCACTTCACTTAAAACTCTCATAAGTTAGAAACACCTTTTACTAAGAACTATCACAAGTTAGGACGACTGTACCTCTGAAACATCTCAACTTTCGAACTGTCAGCACCAAGAAACACACAATTTAGAACTATGTCAACCAGAAAACACACAACTTAGAACTGTAACAACCAAGAACCACACAATGTAGAACTGTCAGGACCAAGAAACACCCAACTTAGAACTGTAACAACCAAGAAACACACAACTTAGAACTGTACTATCAAAAAACACACTACTTAGAACTATACAAATCAAGAACCACAGAACATAGAACACTCAACTTAGAACTGTCTTAAGTTGAAAAACACACAGTAAGAACCATCACAAGCTAGAACCACAAAAACTTAGAAATGGCATTACTTAGAATATTATATTGTTGGTTTTTCTAAGTTATGTTTTTCTCAATTTGTGTTTTTCTAAGTTATGACAGCTCCCAATTGTCTGGGATACACACTAACTCGCGCGCTTTTCCACTACAGTTCTACTGTAGCAGTAGCCGACCTTTAAATGGCAACAGTGATCAAGCGCAAAAAAAAAAACGTGAAGGGATATGAAAACATTTGTGAGTTTAATGGCGTTTAATTCTTATCCCTGGCTGATTTGTTGTTAGCTTTTTTGCTATACTAATTACATGATGGCATTTTAACAATTATTCTTCCTAGCAAGTTTCTTTAAAGCAATTGAACAACTTCTATCAATAGCATTTATACAACTGTGTGTTGTTTCGCTAACTAGAGACTTCATATTTAAAACAGATTCTCACTACATAGACTTAATGCCTCTGTTTTGTAGACCTTTATTGAATAATTAGTGCTGGCACGAACAATATTTTCTAATGTCCATTAAGTGGCTTGTTTATAACAGCAAATATTTTGTGGTCAGCAGTAAATGTTTTCTTTTTTGTGGCAACCAAATTATTATGAATATACCACAAATGTGGCCAGCATATTCATTTTCCAGTGAATAACTAATATTGCGTCCATTCTGTTATCAAATCGCTGTCATCCCAAAATGGATATGATAGTGAGCCAATTTTCATCTTGTAAGATATTTTTCAGCAATACCAAAAATTAATGTATCTTAAACTGTAAATGTAGACCGATAAGACATTATATTTTATTTACTTCTAACCAGCGATGATAATATTAATGCTAGTTAACTATTGTTTTATATGTATGGTTTGTTTGGACAATAATATTTCTTCCAGTTTACAATAAAATGGTGATTTTGGGAAAAAATTTTTTTATAGCAGGCAAGTGTATTAGATAACAGCTTCACCGAGAAAATTGTAGTAATATTTTTAATGAGATGATTTTATTGCGAAAATAATTATCAAATTAAAATTTCGTTTGCACAAAACGTGTCTTGGTAGTGGCTCACATTCAGAACAAACCGAAAAAGGTGGTTTGATGGTGCTATTCCAGCGCATGGCTGGAGAAGGGAAAGCAATTGTAACCGAGGCGAATTGAAAAAAAAAAAAAAAAAAGAAAGAGTGCCCTTCACAACACGGGGAGTGAAGTGCGTTTCGCCCTTGCGCCAGTCTCGAGGTCATGCATTCATCCCTATTTATGGGGCTCTGCTTTCGCAACGCCCCTGTGTTTGAAATCATCCCAGCATCCATGATCGTCCTGGACGAGAGAGAGATAAATAACTTTTCAAGTCGCGCGTCAGGCATGATTTAGCATGCTCGTAACGGCCTCGCAGGAGGAGCTTGGTGACTAGAGAAGGGGGAAAGTGCCGCGACCTTGAAGGCTGCGCCAGAGGCTCAACACGACGTGTGTTGCCTCGCCCTTCGGGGACTTGCCCCGTCATGATCGTCGCCCGTTTTGACGGCGCGCTGTGCTCGAACTTGCGAAATTACAATACTCGCCCTGATGGCCCGGCTCGTTGTCGGGTAATCTCTCCCCCCCCCCCCCCCTCCTCCGAGTTGCCTGCACATGGCGACGAGTCTCTCGATTAACTGTTGTGTTAATGCTTAAAGAAGGAAGGCATAGCAACCACTAGCTCGCTGCTGTCGGAAAAAAAAAGTTCAGTTCACTCTGGTGTGAATGAAACACTCAAGGTCATGAAAAATTAAAAAGTTTATGCTGCTGGTAAGCAAGAAAATTTACGTATGTACTTGCCATGCGGATCCGAAACGCATGCTGGGATTTGTCAATCGTTAACCTAGCGTATATTTGCTTTCACCCAGGTATAGACTACTCACGGGTCCCCATGGGTCACCTATAGCAACATGACCTACGCTGAGACACGAGCGTAAAGCACGCATCTTCTTCCTGTAAGGAGGAAAACACGGCCAGTTGGGCCTGGAACAGACCTGGCCTGTCGGGCAGAACTGCCATGTATGTGGCTGCCTGCTGACAGATCTTAGGGAATGATGGACTGTGGGAATTCCCACAGCTCGGCGGGCAGGCCTTGGCGGTCTGTCAGGGGAACTGACGTGTGTGTGTGTGTGGGATGGTCGAAACCTCCGCGCCGACCGATGATCGCGAACTGACAGTCCAAACCGAAGGTGGGCGGGGAGAAGCAAGGATAGGCGGGAACTGTGCGTGCAAGCATGCTTTTAACATCCGTGTGCGTAACAGCTGGCTTAACACACAGCACACGTCTTAGTTTTACCTTCACTCATTGTTTTTATGGCAGCATACGCATTAACCAGTCTTAGGTAATGTCAGTGTTCAAAATGTGCGTTGAGAGCAATTATTGGACAAGCAAAAAAAAAAAAAAAAAAAAAAAAAAACGCTTGACAAAAATTAGTATATTTAACGCTTGAATTTATTGGTTCAGTTTTATTGCACAATTATTTTCAAGCCAAAAAAATATTTCTGGAAATACTATAGCATTTTCTTTCCCCTTTGTTTGGTATACTTACGTTTATTTAGTCCTCGTTATGTACGCCCAGACGAAACGTTAGACATTAAGCCGTAGTCACACTTTGCAGTTGCCATTTTCTACTCGGTGACATCTTATTATTCATTATTAATTGTTTACCTGTTCCTTTTTGATAAATTAAATTTGTGCATTCTTGATGTACCTGCATTGTTCACTCTAATAAAATCTATCGAAAGAATATTTTGCCAAAAATGCGCTGCGGAAGTTTAGGCTGCAGTAGCAGAACCGCCTATAGTGACACCGCCTAACATCAACCTCTTTATTTCATTGGCCCCGATCAAGTCCAGAAATGAGCTTACTTTCACCAATTGATGGCGGCAAAACATGAACAAAATGTTTTTATAAGTCCAGCAAAGCCAAATATTCCCTGCGAAATACGACTGTTTCACAAACCATGTCTGAATTGTTATATATAGTTGCTTGTTAAGCGGCCCCTACACTGCAATTTATTTTTGTGAGTGGAACAGAAATATTCATTTAAAATTACGGATATTTTTACATTTTTACATTTACATGAAAAAAAAATTATAATACTGCAAAATAGTGTTCGTAGTAATACTGGGTTTGGATTTTAACTCAAGACATTTATTCTTCGTCTTGTCCCAGTACCTTCAGTAGTGAAGTTATTTATAAACCGTTCCCTGAATAACTTTCCAGTACCTATTAACTGCGCACATTAATAAACATAATAAAACAAAATAAAGTCCGATTATTTTATATTTTTATGTTACCATGGTTTAAAAAATTGATTGAATCAAACACAAATTAAAACATTTTTTTTTTATTTATTTAATTACATCTCTCTGTTGATCCCTATACATGTATGTAATACTATTGGGGTATAGAGAACGTCAATAATTGCACATATAAATTATAACAAAGATTACAAATTGATAAAAACAATTGATAAAACAAACTGATAAAACTATGTGTTAATTTTTGTAAGAAATACCCAGTATTATCTCGAAAAAACGTATTTAATATATGCAAAAATAACCCTAGCCATGTGTTGTATAAAGTTACAATGTCCTACTTGTAGTAATAAAAATTAATTCTTAGAAACTGGTTTCCAAAGAAATCTTTTGTCAAAGTACAGAACAATGTATTCTGTTTACACGCACGAGTTCGGCTCGGTGAACTTGGCACGCGAGATGGACTCGGGATATTTTTGACCACACGCGATACGAGCGTTCTCCGAACTTTGCTCGTAAATTTCTGCATTTGAAATGGGTTTTTCGAACCGAGTTGCAGCTGCAGTGATTCGTCATGTACGAAAAAAAGGTGTGTTCGCGAGATAGGAAATTCTGGCTAAAAAGTGGTTGCGACGAAATAAAAAAAATAGGTTCGTACACTTGTATTTAATTAAATACATTAGAGTTGACAGTCTTGACGAATGAAAATACAATTTTCAGATGACTAAGAAGAACATGCGGAACTTGCTGGAAAATAGTAACTTCATCTGCATTCAAACAAGACACCAGGTTGCAAGTGCTGTCTTGTTTCCTCCTACATAACCGGTAATATACGAGACTCGGCTACAAATTAAAGTCAGGAATCCTCATGCCTTCGACATGGCGGCTGACATTGTTACTTTATCACCGGATTTCACAGACCTCAGCATTTGACTTGTTCGTAACGCGTGAATTTTCTCCTTCGGAGGCCGAATCGAGCTGACATCGCTGTCAACAAATATATATATATATATATATATAATCCAGTAAAAAATTAAATATTAAATAAATGTTGACTTATGTGCGTCTTCAGGTGTTTCTATGTTCACCGCGAACCATTAGCCTTTGACAGCTGTGTCCGAGCAGAGGAGCCGAGGTGAATACTATGACAAGGTAAACATTTTTTTCCCCATACCTAACTAAACCCGTGTGTATTTTCACGGGGGTACCGGGTTACGAAGGAACCCAGATGTGTTGTCAGGCCGAAACCTGTATGCCTAGTCCGGGGCGCAAATCTGCAGAGTTCACAAAAGGGGGGGAGGGAGGGAAAGTTTTGCTCATGGGGTTAACCAACCCAAATAATCTCTGGATAGGGTGCTTGTATGTTGTATATTGCCCAGATTTGGTATATATTCGTGCAATAAGCCGAAAACGTGAAAAAAAAAAAATACACAGTAATTTCCATAGAACATAGTTTTGACATCATATCCGTTTCACAGTTACTATTTCGCAAGCTCAAGCGCAAGCCCCTCACAGAGGGACATCTTAATTTCAGAGGGGAATCACCCCTGCTTCCCATCCCCCGACCCCCGGTAGCTACGCCCATGCGCCTAGTCATGCTGGGATTATCCATGCATGGACAGTATCGCATGCATCGTGTGCTTTGTGCGGGGATTGGCCAGCCATGACTAACTCCACTATATTAAAACTTAAGTTATTTTGGGCCCAGGTGAAACGTGCAACAAGGAAAACAACATGAAAAAAAAAATGTAATACAATTCACATGCGTTAAAATTGGGAGAATACAGAAGACAGAGGATGTTTTAGCTGAAGAGTCAGACCGGACAGAAAAAACGTCTACAGTAGGAAGTCCGCTTTCGATCTTTAATTTTCTCCTCTGAATTTATCAACAAGCGACGCAAGCGCTCCTGGTGGTGACCCACCCGGTCTCCAGCTGCACCTCAGACTATGAAAAGAAGGAAAACAAACAAACAAACAAACCTACTGGATTAGTACATGTTCCACAGCGGGAAGACTTAAGTTTTAAGCTGGTTGCCTGGTCGGGTGCACGAGCTCTTAAGGGCGCGGGTTCACCAAGGACGACACTGGCCCGCGCATCACACGCCTCTTCGCCTCTACGCACCAGGCACAGAACTGGCGTGCAGTTTCCTTGTCGGTAACTCCCCTCGGTATGATTTGTAACATTTTAAGCTGGAATATTAAAGTCAAAAGTCTCCATGCACATTCCAATTTCCACTTTCAACACTGTGTGTAGAATTTTTCATACCTAAAAAAAAAAGACCGTGAAAAAAACCCGTTTTGGCCTTTTTTTTCACTGTCCAAAAAAAAGTGCATGTTGTAAACGAAACCATAGAGGGACGAAACTTGTGTAGAAAAGTGAAATAGGTTTTAATAATACTTTTTTTGTGATTTGTTACTTTTAACGAATATCGAGCGGTTTGAAAATGGCGCGTTTTAACACCCGGAAGTCTAGACACCGTCTGGGGATCACCATAAGGTTTATCGCGTGCTACACGGGTGACTTCCGCAAGCAAGCGTTCACACACACACACACACACACACACATACTCTCTCTCTCCATCTCTCTCTATTCTTCTCTCTCTTCTCTCTCTCGCCCGCGGTGACAGGGTTGTCAACACGGACGGCAGGAGCGGCTTCGTCTACGAGTGTGCTCTCTCCTCTTCACCCACACCCCCTGCTTTTCCCCCCTCTTCCTTCCTTAAACCAATCCACCATCTGTCTCGCCTCCGTGCAAACAGCGCGAACGTGACTTCCGATCAGACGGCGGGTGGCCACGTCTGCGTGATTACATGCTCACCGGGTGGCGCCGCTCTCTCGGGTCTGCGCCATGTTGGTCAGGCGCCCAAAAACGGGAAGCCTACAACTCACGTAGTTTCGGTTCCCTACCACGTTCGTGCAACTTCGAATTTATCTCAAAAATTGAAATTTAAAAAAAATCGAAGGGTTAGGTTAGATTAGGTCAGTCACAACATGCTTGTTTTCATTGGAAACTTCTTGATTTAGCGGCTGAAGTGGCGTTAATACCAAAACGCAAAACTTCGGAAATCTTCGGAAATTCTTGCACGGAACCGAAACTACGTGAGTTGTAGGCTTCCCCCCCAAAAACATTGGCTCCAGTGGAGTGTTTGCATTGTGTAGACTGTATTTTATGGGAAAGTGACTGTGTTCAACGACGGAGATTTAATGTTCATACTTAATAACCATTCTCAGGCGTGGCCAAGCATTGTTTTCCGCCATGTTTCGGACGTGGCAATAGCGTGACTTCAAGCAATTTCTAACTCAGTGTAGAAAACACGTGGCCTCGATTGGCATTTCTGCGTGGGAGCTCTATACACTTTTAATGCGGTATTCAAAGACGATCCGTTTATGTATCTTGAATAATCGTTATCGTGTTAAGACCACAGCCGGTTTATAACACGCTGATTTATATTCCAGAACGAGTCTAATTCGAATTCAAATTATGTGGCAGATCGGAAGCTATAATTCGCATTGCCTTGCCCGAGAATAAAAAAAAAACTGCACAAGAAAAATATTTCTGCGCATTTTGGCACAGATCGATAACGGACAGGATCCCAAAGTCTGGCTGTGACCTATCCAAGAGTTTGGAATTCGTACCTTACACTTGGGTTACCTTTAAGTTGCAGGTGTAGCATATGCCATGTCTAAACCCTTATTTTTGTCTTGGAATACCTGTCTTTGAGACCGGCAAATGTTGCGATTTTATTTTTTTTTGTTTTCCAGCTGTTGACCTTTAGCGATATACTGAAAATCCAAATACGGCCAAAGTTATTTAAATCACGACCATTCTGCGTGCTGTAAAACTAGAGAAAAACATTTCCTCCTCATATTACTATCACTGGGGACGTTCCATGACTCTCAATGACCATTTCCAACTTTCCAAACTTTTCCCTAATTTTCCCTGACTTTCCAGAGAATGGACAGCCTGTGTCAAATTAGAGACACGTTAACACGACTGGGTCTTTACGGGACCCACATAGTCAGGGGCGTGTGTTTTAGTGAAGCGGTTTGATAAGTGCGACGGTAGCTGGTGCTTCTAGCGCATTATCGCCTCTAAGCGCAAGACACTGGATTGGCGAGCAGCCTTCTCTTCGTGCACAGGACAACTTTGAGATTTCAGCGGTAACCATAACATTAAATGGCGGAGAAATGAAGATAAATGTGTTATCCAAGGCCCGTGAGTTCTTTTTAAGAATCTGTATCGGATGTTTCATGTCTGAAAATCATTCTGAAAACCACACGTTTAAGCCCCTTTTTTATTCTCCTAAAAATTCAGTTTAAAAAAGTTTAAAAAGAAATACGGAAACAAAAATACTTACCCACCCTTCTGCTCATTGTTAAATGCTTTTCGTAAATAGTCACCACAGTTTTCAAATTGTGTGGTTTTACTGAAGCTCTGCACACATCGTATGTGTGCCCAGCTAGGCGGGGCCCTTAACGTGTGCAAGTATGTATTGTTTTTATCTGCGCATGCGCAAAACCAACGACGTTTTAGAAAAATAGCAGAGAACCAAACACTTGGCGACGTCGGCAACATAGCGAACATATCGAAAACAACTTGGTGTGGCCAGTGACACCTGAGATGCAGCTGGCTATATTTTACACGCGTACATACGAACACGCGAACATAGCGCCCTGTGTGGCCGTAGCTTTACTCTCTTTCTGTCTCTATCTTATTCGCTATCTTCCTCTTTTCCTCTATACTTTTCTCACTTTTTCGCTCTTTCTCTCTTCCCCTCTTTTCAATTTTTCTCTCTTTCTCCTTCTTACTCGCTATTTTTTTCCCTCTCTCTACCTCTCTCTTCGTATCTTTTTCTCTCTTTTCCTCTTTTCTTATTTATCTTTTTTCCTCTTGCTCTCTTTTTCTATCTTTCTCGTCCTCTCTTTTCCTCTCTTTTCTTCTTTCTCTTCTTCCTCTTTTCCTCTTTCTCTCTTTTTCTCTCTTTCTAGTCCTCTCTCTTTTATCTTCTCTCTCTCGCTCGCTCTCTCTCGTCGGAAGCACGCAACAGGCGCCGCAGTCCCGCGCGGACTGCCCACGCCAGGTCATCGTCGCGGATCTCGCCCAGCTCCGGGTCTATTTCCGCGCACCTGTGCGTCTAAACACGCGGGGCTCGCTTCCCGGTGCGCTGAACTGGCGGCCAGCGGCGTTGCCAGGTCCTCCATCCGAAATACCTTCGCTGCGGTTACAAAATATACCGCTCCGACCTATACAAATGACAACATTCGATTGAAAAAAAAGAAAGTAAAAACAACCATATAATTTCTACTAATGCTTGAGCTAATGTTTATCAAAATTATTTAATAATGTTAATTTAAAATTAACAGCGACTTACACACACTGAGAAATCGGAACTTGCAGAAAGCAGCGTTGTCAAGTTCTCAATAAAAATTTACCCAGCGTGTGGTTGTAAAAAATGTTTAAAATAAAATATTCTGTCTGAATATTCACATGTGCACAATTTGCTTTGAAACATCTAGATAAATGACGTGTATTCGTTAAAAATTCTTAACGCACATTAGACTGCAATAATGTATGCCATTGCCAGCTTTTCCCTTATTGCAACTGGCGGCCGTTTGCAAGACAAGAAAGACATTGCTTTATTTGGCAGGACGCGTTTGCTTCCGCACAGAATTTCTGTGATTGGTGTACCGACAGTAGATATGTACCTAAAATAAAATTAGACAGTTTTTTTTTAAATTCCCGTATACCGTCTTGTACGTTGATTTTCTTAAAATCAGTTCTTAATGGATGCTCACAGAGTATATGGAATATACTTGCCAAATTTCGAGACTTGTTATGAGCAAGTGAGTGCTATTTCGCTTTATATATATAAAACTAAAACCCTACATAATTTTATTAGCAGTAAGAAAAGAAAATATTGATTGTAAGTTTTCAGTATTTTCTTTTAGGTTCTGTACATTTTTGTAATATCTCTTTGTAGGCTTTTAGCTACGTCTGTATGGTATCAGGTATTGACGGTTTTTTAAAAACCGAACTGTTACTTAAGTTTTATAACTTTCTGTACTTTCTCAGTTTATTCACAGATAAAAACATATACTGGAAACGAAAAAAAAAAAAAAAATTCTGCACAATAGGTACATATTTTCCCAATTTGTTATAAATAAAAACCCAACCAAAATAAAGATTGGTAAATTTAAATTTACATTTTAATAAACATAGATTAGGTGATACAAGTATATTAAATTGCATTTCGTGTTTATAATATTTTTTTGCCTCTGGTTTCAGTGTTACGCGGTTTGTGCGATTCCATTTCGGCAATATTTCGTTTTTATCGCTATTCACTAGAAAATCTCGCCTACGAATGACTACACATTTTCCACCCTATTTTTTGAAACATGGTATAGCAGTCGCGGCAGTGACGTGTTACTACCGCAGGATCCCCTCGTATGCAAGAACAGATATGCCAAATTATGTTTCACACGTCGAGTTGCGTGCGTGTAGACCCCGAGATGAATAGGGCGATTTTTAGTCGGGGAATGTCGTTTCGAATGACTGCGCCGTGGTTGGAAATGTTGACGTCCTGCGAGTTAATACATCTTTTCTTTCGCCCACGTCAGGCTTGACCTCGTGACATTTTTTTTTTATTTTATTGATTGATCAGTCACAGCGCAAGAGGACTTCTGAAGGCTGCGGAGCTAACATGACGGCTTGCGACAGCCAACGAGTAACGCCTTAGCTCGTTAGCTCGGAGGTCGGCTTTTCATCACCGATGCTGTCTCAGATAGTTGATAAACTTGTACGTAGGAGGCATAAAACACTAACCATAAACCATAAACCACAAACTTCACTAACGTTTGATCTTAAGTTTTGTATGCCACTAAAAAGAACATCTACTATATGTCAAAATTTCACATATTTTAGGTAGAAAATAGTTAAGTAAAAAAAAAAGATAATCTTTAAAATTCTTTAATCTGCTCTCATGAAAAATATGGTTTTTGTGACAGTGTCTTAGAGGTAAATAAATATAGTGGTTATTATCATTGATTATTTTCATTTTTTTTACGTCAGTCACGCAAACACACAATATTTTACATGATATAACTATATAAAAAAACCTTGATCGTGTATTTTACTTGTCTTCTTAATGTCTACGTGCGATACATCTACTGTATAAACCATTATTTAACAAAAATCACGAAAAAAGTCACTGAATTTTGTTAAATGTCAGATGTATAAAAATACAATTAACAGCTTTGTGAGGTAAAGTAATGCATTGATCCACACACACACACACACACACACACACACACACACACACACACACACATATATATATATACACCTTAAAATTACGCTTAAAAAATAAATGTACATAGGTATGTATTAAAAGAATATCATCTGTTAAATTATCAGGACATATTAATTTATTTCAGAAAGAAAAGCTACAATTTTTAAAGCAATTTTTTAATATTTATATTAGTTAGCACGTCATTTAACTTTAATTTGTAATTTACACTTACCGATTGCTGTACAGGAGGGCTGTACTTTTACTAGGTAGTCCCGATGCTCATTTGCTTGTGCTTGGTTCTATCTCTAACAAAACAATAGAATACAAGAAAAAAAGGATAGGGGTAAAAAGATCATACCGGTTTATCTAGATTCTGAAATTATTTTTGTAGTTTTCTCGCTAAGTTTTTCATGTGTAACATCTTTAACTCTCGGCATACGGCATTTGGTAGGAGTAATTTCGTGAATGAAACGGAAGTAAGTATTTTTTTCGCCCTTATCGGAGCCATTTCATTATTAGTTTAAAATTTCGGTTTTGCCGATCAAATGATTCAATAGTCGACGTAACTGCTATGGGAATTCGCGTCCAGGAGTTCAGCTGATAACACGCGATCTGCGTGTATTTATCACGCCCGGCACTTATTTTCAAAAGAATTCCAGGTTTTATTTCGTTTCCGAGTTTTCGTATTGTTACGATTTACCGGGTTCGTAGATAACCCAATTAACTTAATAGATTTTACTACACACAGTTTTATTGATGGCCACTACTTATGTATCTTACAAATAATCTTCTAAAATTGCAAATAATCAATAGCACTTAAAAAAAATGTTGCTTCCCCAGTCACTCGTTTCTTACAATCCACACACCTCGCTGGGCCGCACCTCTGGCGCAACTCTCGCCGCAGCACCCCTCGTGGATCTCCGCCGCGGGACTCCGTCGCCGCCGTCGCACTTGCCTTCGCCGAGGCTCCGCTCAATGCCTCTCTCGGAACTCCGCTCGGGACTCCGCCGCGCCCGCGACACTATCGCCCGGAACTGAACTCTTCGCCCTGGAACCTTCGTCCAGGGACTTCGCCACTCTGCCGCACCCACGGCACTATCGCCCCGGGAACTCCGCCGCGGGAAAACTCCCGACTCCACTGAACTCACTCACTCCCTGCCCTGGAACCTTCGTCCAAGGACTTCGCCACTCTCCCGCACCCACGGCACTATCGCCCCGGGAACTCCGCCGCGGGAAAACTCCCGACTCCACTGAACTCACTCACTCCCTGCCCTGGAACCTTCGTCCAGGGACTTCGCCACTCTCCCGCACCCACGGCACTATCGCCCCGGAAACTCCGCCGCGGGAAGGCTCCCGCCTGAACTCTCTCTCTCTGAACTCAACTGACTCTCTCGAGGCCGCCGTCCTCGTTTTATCTATCAGCCGCAATTTCCAGAACTCACGAGCGCGGCCGGGGCCAGTTGCGTCATTCCGCGCCGAAACAACGGCAGAAATCTTTCGAAACAGGTGTCGGCGGCTCGCGTAACTCCGCAGCTGTCCGATGTCAGTTACATGTCAAAGGCAGGGCGTCGCGCGGGGAGTGGTGGGAAGGAGGGGGAAAGCGACAATCCTTGTAATCTTCCAGGCGCGCGCGGCGTATATCATGTTGCGGCAGTCGCCAGCCAGCTCTGCACCTGCACGTGTCGCGGCCTTGCTCACGTTTGTAACAGTATCATCAGTGAATGGGCAGCTTGAGAACACTTGGATTTTGGTAGTTACCGAGGTTAGATGTTACACATCTATGGAGAGTACTCGAAGACTCGGTTACATATTTTTTGAAGTGAAAACTTCTATAGGAAGGTTTGGATAGAGAGTAAATTCATGTAAGTCGTCATCGACATGGTCACGTGACGGGTAAATTTTTTTATATTTCAAGGATAAAACTTAAGTTATTCTAATTTTTAACGATACAAGTTTTTAATTTTATCTTTATTTTCCAAGTAAATTTTAACGTTATTGTGTGGTACATAATGCGAGTAATGGATATTTTTAGTAGGTAGTTAAGTTGAGGTTATGTTTTTTCTTTTGTTTATTTATTTATGATGTGAATTTCTTCAAATGTCAGGTTATTGATTTATTAGAGATAATGTTGATTATTTATAGATTAAAACTAATCATTTTTTATTATTTCAATGGAAAAAACTTCATTTCTTCTAGTTTTAAAGTTATTATAGGTAGGGGCAAAACTTATGGGTTCGAGTCACCGACATGCTAGTGATATAATACCAAAATCATTTTCTTGCGTCCATTTGACGTGGAAATGATTTCATATTACACATTTAAAAACAAAATTTAAAGTTTTCACTTCTGTCGACAGTCCCCATGACTGACTTTTTTTGACGCGACAACGTCAGGCTGCACGCACGAAAAAGGATGACTCATTGTCCCGTTACACGCTCATTGTACGCTTGCGCCGCGTCTATCTCTCTTCCACTCGATTGGAACAACCATCTATTTGAATTTTTCGAGGCACATTAAACTTGAAACACTCCCATTCGTTTCCTACTTTTCCTATCATCGTCCTATCCTTAACAGAATTACACAGATTGGAAGAAGTTAATTAGCAAACATGTATAAAAGTTGTAGTTACAATAATCTCTTCGTTTAAGTAATAAACATATTTGAATTAATGAGTGCAAATAAAAGTAAATTTATCAATTAAATTGTAGATTTCTTTTCACTCCTTCTTTGTATCCATACAAAATAGTGATAATTCAATTAAAATTATTCAATTTTATTAATATAAGTATGCAATCATTTCATTTTTTTTTGTTATGACGTTGTCACGTTAAACTATCGTCCGTAAACCGACTTTGGAGACAACCAATTTTTTTTTAAATTTAACCGAAGTGTACCTCGCCACGGGGTCCCCTCGCGTTTGTAAACTGTGTGTGCGTGTAGCAGTGCGCGACCCACGCTTGTACGCCTACGGCGCGCTCAACTCCCGGTTGTCTAGTAGTTGTCGTGGTGGGGGGAGGCTGACAATACTTGCTACGATACAGCTTGTTGAAGACCTGTTCAAACAGCGCATCCCTTTCCGTCTTTTCCCATCTTCCCCCCTCCCCTTTCCATTCGCCTGTTCACAAATTTCTCCACGCCCGTTTTCGCCAGCCCGTCCTCCCAGTTCCCACATTCGGGAATTAAATTTACGGCCCGTTGTTCCAACGACTCTCCCCTTTCCGCCCCCCCCCCCCCTCTACCGGCTTCCCCCCGGTATTTTCCGTCTGTGCCTCAGGAATTTATCGCCTGTACACGTCACGTCCGGCCCGCTTCTGCCGCGTTGAATCGCGGGTAATTTTCGGGTGCGGACGCGAAACGTCATCCCGCAGAACACCGTGAAATGCCCCATGTCCGTGAGAGGAGGCTGGGAGGGAGGGAGGTGTTGTATGGCAATTATTTTACGACCGCCTGTTTGTCGAGGCGGTTTATGATCGTGGTTCGTGCTGTCATCGAGAGGAGATTAAAAAAATAACAAGTGAGCGACTCTAAGTACTTACTCGCCATCGATCCTCGAAAACGAGCAAATTCATGTGTTCTCATGTTGCAAATGAACTTAAAAAAAATCGCGTGAATTGCGTTATTGCATTTCTTGCGAAAGTTTGTAAATCCGGCCTTAAGAAAAAAAAAAAACGTGACAATGCGTCGCGCTGTTAAAAGCCGAGCGTGATGATAATTCGCTTTTTTCAAGTACGTACTTTCTCCTCCTGCCGCTAGAATTCGCTGCCTGAATCGCTAACGTTGGTTTGCCACCATGACGCGCAGATAGCAGCACGAAACAGAAGGAAATAATTCATTAGAAACGGCTCCGATAAAAGCGAAAAAGACTTGAAAAAAATACTAAACTACGGTTTTGTCCCGGATTTTCGACAAAAACGTATATTAAAATACTCTCTTCTTGTTAAAGTTCATTAAACAGTTACTACTGTAAAGTTTCCGCACATGTTAGATGACTATAAATTATAACAAAGTATTAAAGCATAGTTATATTGTAAAGTTTTATTTTTTTTAGTATAATCATTCAAATGAATGAACATTCAGTTCCTAATAAACATTAGTAATTTTATTAGATTTTGAGAAATAAATAAAAGATATAGGCTTACCTAATATTAAATCTCTGGCGAGTGTTGAAAGACACACTCACGTGTTAATTTATTTATTGTGTATTTGGTGAGAATCGCCGCTCGGTGGTTGTTGCAGGCTACTTCGGCAAGTACCTGAACAAGTACAACGGCAGCTACATCCCTCCCGGCTGGAGGGAGTGGGGAGGGCTGATCATGAACTCGCGCTACTACAACTACTCCATCAACCTCAACGGCAAGAAGATCAAGCACGGCTTCGACTACCACAAGGTGAGGGCAGCTACACACTGTCTCAGGCTTGGACTGCAGTACACGGCTCCATGGCACATGCTGCCGCCAGATCTTTAGCACGTTACAAAGAAGTTCAAGAGGATGTGTGTACTCCTCGGAAATTCTGAGTACACGAGAAGCATTTATAAGAATATATATTTTAGAAGTTTATAATTTTTTATGCTCACACCTACTATCACGCTCGAAAATCAATTATAAATCTACTCATTTGAACTTAAAAACAAAATAATAATTCACACACATTCATTGGTACGAATTCATACGAATAATTTGCAATTTTCACTTGATAAATAGTTATATTTGGCAACAGAGCGCGCAGAAACAAGGGCAGTGCCTACCACAACCGGCGCGTGTGTTAGAGAGAGAAAGAGAGAGATAGCGCCTTTTTACTTCTAGACTGCAATCTAATAGCGCACAAAAGTTTTAGGCACAACTTTATAATGTAATGAACTTTGTTTTTTAAATGTAGATGAAAATTTGTATTTTGTAAACGAATCTGTGTACTTCTGGAGTACTTGCAATTAAAATAAACGTCACCATTTTGAAAAGCGTGTTGTAGGTTATATTTGAATGAAAACTTTAGATTTGTGACGATTTCTTGACTATATATCACCAAGATTAATATAGTTAATAAAAAAATAATATGTATTTAGCAGATTTTCAATAAATATGCACATATCAACTGTAACTTACGGAGAAAAATATAAAATTAAGTTATTTTTGCAATTCAGTCGTGTGTTTTGCAATTGAGTGTAGAAATTTACTATATTCAAACTAAAAAATTTTGGTGTGAAGTATTTCGTATATTTAAAACAAACTTTAACAAGAGGTTTTTAGCTGGCTGATAAAAATTTGTTGAGGACAAACAACACATGCTTTTAAATTGCTTTAATACGCTACAAGGCGGGTGAAGTGTGTGGGTTGGTTGCAATTACCTACATAACTCGGTACTTTAATTCCGTCGCGTCTTAAATTGTTCCTGTGCGCTCATAATTATTACACGGCGTTATTTCTTTCAGTTTTATGAATCTCGGATCGTGACCCCTATGAACCTCGTGTTCATAGTTCACAAAAACTCTCCAGACAGTGCCTCGTAGCTCATGGTTTTCAAAACATTTTTTTTTTTTAAATACGGTTTTAAACTTTTGGTATGTTCAAAATAAATAACGATTGAAAAATTTTTGACTGAGAAGACATTATCGTTTCTAAATCTCAACTGTGATTTAAGACGCTGTAAGAAAGTTTAATGCAGAAGGGAACGAAGTTCCTCGGTTTCCCGCCGCAGCCGTAATAAATGGCCCTTGTGAAATAAAAAATGGACGCATGAAGCTAGAAGTCCACTCTATCTCAGTCCTTTTCTTTCTCGTCGCCGTGAGAGATAACACACTTAACGCGGTTCGGTTTACGTGATCAGAATGCACACGTTGTGTGCCATTAGTGGTGCGTAACCGAACCACGTGTAAGTGTAGGAATATTTCAATTCATCCTAGTTTATATACTACAAATCTTAACGCCTATGATGTGAGTAGGCTTTATAGCATGAAATTTTATTAGTGTGTAAACCACTCAGATGTAATACAACTTGTATAGTTGAGATTTGTATGTTTTAGCTGAATGTTTCAAAATTTAAAATGTAGGTAGTTTATAAATTCATAAATTCGCTGCGGAGCGAACAATATACGTAGGCTAAGAGGGCGTAAAAACTATCATTCCTACCAACAAAAGGAAAGGATTCAAAGGCAAACAGCGGGAAAAGTGGTTAAATACCCTCCGTCCCCCCCCCCCCCGGCCACTCCTCCACCACTAAAACAATTCTACGTACGCTCTACGATGGTTTTATTAGTTTATAACAGTCATATGGTTGCAAATAATCATCAGATAAATACGGCCCCCGTGTTATAAATAGCTATATGAGTTGTGAGATACAAAAATTTGTTTCCAACATCCATATCTTAATTTTTTTTAATATGTTAACTTCCTATATCTTGGTGTACGGCATTTGGTAGGAGTAATTTCGTGAATGGAACGGAATTCAGATGAACGGAAATGCGTAACCGTGTTGCTGGCATCTGTGGCGGATGGCACAGAAATCTCAAAATGTTGGCGGCTCTCTACCTATCGCATGGCATTGAAGAGTCTGTAAATAAAGGAATTGAAAAAATCATTGAAAAAATCTTGTGAAGAAGAAGCATACCAAGAAAAGGTAGCGTATTGACATTAAGCTATGTGGATCGATGGCAACTAATATCAAGCAGACTCTGTTCAATGAGGGAATAACATTTATTATTTGCTCGTGTCTGCGTACTTGTAGTAGAGTAGAATTTATGTATTTTGTTTTTGTTTTTCTTTAACCTGTCACTTTGATGGTATTTTTAATTGAATTACATTTTTGCATTGACCAAGTATAGACCCAATAGGGAAATGATTTGATTCAACAGTAAATTAATGAATATTTTTAAAAAGTTTTGAAATTTTTCCCAAATTTCCAGGTAAATACTTAGGAATATCCAAGATGGGGCCGAGACGGCCCGGCAACATGGTGGGTGCCAAGGCAATAAATAATTACTACACTCTAGCGGGTAAAATTTAAACTAATATGTCGGTAGCGCACTCTAGCAGACGAAAACGAGATGGCGGATCCAAGACGGCCACCATGACGTCACACTTGCTGATGTAATATCTGCCTTGGCATTAGTGGTGTGAGGTCAGTATGCCGGTGGCGTCCGTGGAGGCAGTTTCGTCGCTATTTTTAATTAAATGACCTCACAGGGTTCAAAGCGAGTACTCTAAGACGTAACTGTTTTTTTAATTAAATTTTATTATTTGTATTTTATAAATCGTAAATTTTTTCCCAATTTTCTAGCTTAAATATTATTGTTTTTCAAGATGATGTCCAACGTTTCTAGAATCCAAGACGGCTACTGTAACCAAAAAATTCGTTTCTCGAATCTTAAGCTGTTACCGTAACGAAAAGTGAAACTTTTCTAGAAAACAAAATGGCGACCATAACGAAAAGGTGCAATGTTTCTGGAATCCAAGATGGCGATCTGTAACGAAAAGTACCGTTTCTTTAATCAAGATGGTGACGGTAACGCAAATTGCAAGTGGAGTGGGAAGTTCGATTCCAAGATGGCGGAATGTTCTGGAATTAAAAATGGCAGAATACATTATGGCCGCCGGGGTCAAGGTCAAAGGTCACCCAAGATGGTCACACCTCAGCCTCAAGCGTCGGCCCCGGACATACCATAACATAATATTAATATTTCTTAAGTTATTATTATTTATTTGTCAATTAATTTTTTTTTTAAAAATGTCTACATTAGTCAAAATACCGCACGCAGATTTAAATGACTAATTGCAGTCACACAAAAAAGCTTGCTTTCGTGAATGCTAAATTTCCGGTTAAATTTAGTGAATTATTGTCTAAAGCGCAAAAAAAAAATCGAGGAAAATAAACTAAATTTCAAAAAAAATTCATTCACCGTAGTGTTTTATTACATTTAGTTTTATCAATCTCAAAATTCAAATCGACCTCGGGGGGGGGGGGGGAGTATTTTGGCTCCCCCCGCCACTCCCCCCCTCTGCACGGCCCTGCTAGGGGGGACGTCGTCGACCCTGGAAGCGAAGCTTAACTGCGGCGAACGCGCAAGTTCCGTCTTCGTCGGCGGCGGGCGAAATGAAAGTATCATCACGCGGCGTGGTTTTTTGGCGGCGGTTGGGGAGGGGGAGGGGAAGTTGGACGTGCTCGGAAACGTCGGCGCTATCTCCGCACGTCCATCGGCGGCCTGCTTCCTGCCTTGCGGCGGCGTCAGCGCCCTCGCTGTTCGACAATGGCCGGCCGGAGTTTCTGCACCGCGCCAAACTTGGACGGAGGACCGTTATCTTCCCGGACCAGCCCGGCCCACGCCGGAGTTGGGAGACGCGAGTTCTACGGGCGTCGGGCAGTGATGGGAGGTCTTCCATCCGGCATTCCGCACGCAGACCAAAAAATAATATTAACAACACTTTCACAAAAAAAATATTCCTTTCCAAACCCAGTTTCCAATAAACGCATACTTCATACGCCATTGCTAAGCACTTGTCAACAGGATATAAACACCACATGTTGACAACAGCATTTTTTTTTGCTTAATTTGTGTTTTTTTTTTTTTTTTTTTTTAGTTTTCTTCTACAGAAAAAAAATTGCTTAGCAATGGCGTATGTCCAAAAGCTTACATCAAGTCGTGCGCTCCCATTTTGCACAAATCTTTCAAAGATAATAAACACGTAGTTCGTAATAACACACGAGAGATATTGTAACTTTGTACAGCACATATGGCTACGGTTATTTTTGCATGTACGAAATATGCGTTTCGAAATGAAAATCGGAGCAAAATTTTATATTTTAATGGATGTATCATTCAAGCATAACTTTTTAAAACATGGAAAAGATCGTATTCCTTCCAGTACTGTATTGTGGTAAAATATTTAAAATAAGACTAAAGTTGTTAAGTTTGAGCTATCTCAAGACAAATAATAAAATTTTATGTGTTGACCGTGTTTAAATTTTATTTTTTGGAGGTGTTCGAGAGCCATATTTAGGCCACTAATATCTCTCAAACTTTGTCGTCAGATATACTTAGTTTAACAGATTGATGGAAGTTGTGTGTGTGTTTGTTTGTTTCGTAACTGTCTAAAGTTTTTATAGTTGTCGAAACATGGTACGTATTACGTATTCTTCTGCCAATGTTATTCTGCAAACAACTTGACGTTGTTGGTGGTGTTGCTTCGCCACTGCTTCGTCAGTGACACTTGAGGGAATGTTGTCACTCGTACAACTCTCCAGAACTGTCAAAAGTTGAGACAAGTCACGTGGTGACTCCTGGATTTCAGCGGAAGCCCTGACGCGTGTTTGTGCTTGTTTGTCTGTGGTCGCACACTGTCAATTTTTTTTTGTAAACGGAACAGAAATATTAGTGTGAAATTACAGGTACCTGTTTGTAAATTTCATACATTTACACGAAAACAACTGTACCACGACAAAAAATTATGTTTGCAGAAATACTGGGTATTTATTCTATATATTTTGTGTTGTCCCAGTACCTCCAGTAGTTAAAGTTATTTGTAAACCGTTCCCCTGACTAGCTTCACAGTTTAAACTGCGCTAATTAGTAAGCATGATAAAACTAAGTATTTTACGATTATTGAATATTGATTATATTTTTTATGGTTATATATTATAACTATGCTTGAATAAAACATCAGTTGAAATATATATGTAAAAAAAATATGTGCCTATTTTCCTTAAGATATACTCGGTATTATCTCGAAAAGAAGTGGCAATGTCTTTTTACCATGCTGTTTCTTGGCAGCTGGTATCCGGAGGATCCTCCCCCCCCCCCCACTCCCGGGTGTAAGGGGTCGTTACCCCAACGCCGAAATACCATAACGCCGAATGTCAAAATTGACCACAACGCCGACAGCTAGAAAACTGCTGTGTACCACAACGCCGAAATAACAACTGAATGAATTTTTATGTGTTTCTTAAATGTATCTTAACGCCGAAATACCACAATCAATCCTAACCTTACCTAACCTAACCTAACCTAACCTAACCTAACCTAACCTAACCTAACCTAACCTAACCTAACCTAGCGTAATATAACCTAACCTAACTTAACCTAGCCTATCCTAGCCTAGCCTAACCTAGCCTAGCCTAACCTAGCCTAACCTAACCTAGTCTAAACTAACCTAGTCTAACCTAGTCTAACCTAACCTAGTCTAACCTAACCTAGTCTAACCTAGCCTAGTCTAACCTAGCCTAACCTAGTCTAACCTAACCTAGTCTAACCTAACCTAGTCTAACCTAACCTAGTCTAACCTAACCTAGTCTAACCTAACCTAGTCTAACCTAGTATAACCTAACCTAGTATAACCTAACCTAGTCTAACCTAGTATAACCTAACCTAACCTAACCTAACCTTTGTGGCAGTCCTGCAATGACATTTTTCGGCGTTAGTGTATTTTGGCGTTGTGGTAATTCGGCGTTGTGGTACACAGCAGTTTTCTAGCTGTCGGCGTTGTGGAATTTCGGCGTTGTGGTCAATTTGGAATTTCGGCGTTGTGGTATTTCGGCGTTGTGCGTCCCCGGTGTAAGTGTAAGGTAATTGTCTTGTGCGCAGGACTACTACCCGGACCTGATCGCCAACGACTCGGTGGCCTTCCTGCGCCAGTCGAAGCAGTACTTCTCGCGCAAGCCCGTGATGCTGGTTCTGAGCTTCCCGGCGCCGCACGGCCCAGAGGACTCCGCCCCGCGCTACTCGCACCTCTTCTTCAACGTCACCACGCACCAGTGAGTAGTCATCCACTCCCGGAGTCAGGGGCGTAGAAAGGGGAAGGTTTTAGGGGTTCAAACCCTCCCTTAGCACCAAATCTTTAATTAATTTCTTATTCATCACTCAAAAAAATTTCATTTTAAAATTAATAAAATTTTTACCATTACAATATTTAAATTTAAGTACCGAAAACTGCTAAAATAGCACTATTTTACATCTTAAAATCCAAATTTTCCCAGGGGAGGACACCCAGACCCCCCGCTTTAGTACGGGGGGGGGGGCATGCTTTTTAACACCCCCTATACACAAATCCTGGTTACGCCACTGCTCGGAGTCCACGCGCGACGTTAAGTTTTCTCACCGACTTGGAACATCCTCCTTATCAACCAAAATTTTTGATAGCGAAGCTGTTGAAAAATTTATTAGCTTAAATTTTTTTTTTTTTTTTTTTTTTCAGTTCCTACCATTTTATCTCGATGACTGATTTTTTTTCCCGCTGGGCTTTAAGTGCTTTCCCCACTGATTTTTAAAAGTGGTTTTCACCACCTTCGGCATAGTGTTCCCAGTGAAGTTCCATTAATAATTTACCGATCAGAAAAAAAAAGCTCTTCATCAAAATGATTAGTTATTATAAAAAAAATCAATGAATGGAATTTGAGATCGTAGGAGGGTCTAGTTTAAAGAGTAAACTAACCTATTCTCAAGCATAAGCATATATTACTAATAATGCGGGTTTTATACGATACATGAGAGGGTATCATGCCATCAAGTGCTTTGTTTTGATATTGTCGAATCATGGCAGCAATTGGGGTCATAACCAAATCATATATTTCTAAACTTATTCTAGCTAGGAAGGTCTGGGTCTAACTACATAAGACACAGCAAAAACCGTGTGCATTATTTTGTAGTGCCAATCGGCATGCATTAAGCTTATTTTTACAATTATAAAATTTGATTAATTCTACTGTATTTAAGTGCCAATATTCTTAATATTTGTTTTTCAGTGCAGACCATACTCATATAACATAATAAAATTAATCCGTTATTTAAGAATGAATATTTGTATTGCTTGAATTAAAAAAAATGTCAAGTTTTTAGGATTTTTTAAAAATATTGGCCTTGAGAAAATTTTTTGAATTGTATTTGCATATTTGGTTTATTTTGGCACGTATTTATAAAAATTCCCTGATGTTTATTAAAACAAAATTTATAATATATACTTCCCATGTGTGACTCACGTATTGGCTCACTGATCTATACAAACTCTAACCTTTTTCCAGTTGATTTGGAAACTTGAAGAAATTTAGGAGGCTCATAGATCTCTGTAATCAATGAAAAAATTAAAAGAAAATGATAATTATTTTAACCACAGAAAAAAAAATCAAAATTGCGATGCAAATTTAAAGTCAGAGAGAATGAACATATCGTCGGAGATCTACTGTGGCGTAACGGTGGGACCTAGGTCTACAATTTCGGTCCTGTGACATATTTCGTATTTCCATTGGTCGTACTGCGAAAAGAAGCACGTCTTAAATCAAAGGAAATTTTTATGCTAGAACGGACAGCTTCAGCCTTCAAACTCGGTAAGCTTATGCACGTTGAAAATATCTATAATTTTAGTTTCATCGCGTTTCTTTAGGTTATACCTGAGATAAAGTTAAAAACTTATATTTATTGCAGATTTAAGTCTTTTATGTTAATATATACTTTTGTGACAGATAGAACCATCAAATATTACATGCTTGTGGCCGTTATATATGTGAATTTGCATGACAAATTTGATTACTGTATCACTGAAGTAAGTAATAAATTATAGGAGTACCTAGTTACATCCTGTCTTATACATTTACTAGCACATGTCACACATGTTTTTTTTTTTTAAACATTTGTTGGAAAGTTTCAATATTCAAACTTTGCAGGCCTACAGAATTTGCGAAAATATATCATTTGTTTACTATGACGTTTTGTTGCAACTCCGTCGATCATACCTTAAAATGAATTATAGTCTTAGATTAAGTGTTAATTTCATACTTGTTTATGTTTTTCTGAACTTATTTCTCAGTTAGAATAATCAAATTTATCACACTTATTGCGGTTGGATGTAACTTGAGCTTGCCAGATTGGATTAATCTAGCAGTCTGTTAAGTAGGTAAAAAAAGGGTAATTTATTCATCTATGTACATATCCACGTATATAACTCAATGTGTGAGTTTAGGGGAAGTCCTTTGAAAGGAAAGCCTCCTTTGAAAGGAAATTCCTCCTGTAGGGGATCTTTGGGAGCAGAGTCCCCGACGAAGGGCAAAGCTTGCCCCTTCACCAGTTGTAGTTTCAGGGCGAATTCGGGGGCAAAGTTCCCAACGGGGGGGGGGGGGGGAAAGATCCCTACAAGTGGAATTTTGGGGGCAAATATCCAATTTGGGGTTTTGGAGCGAAGCAAACACTGAAGTAGTTTGAAAAGTAGCCTGAAAGAAAAGAAGGATGTATCGGGTATTGTTGACTAAAATTAAAAAAAAAAAAAGTTATTAAATTTGTTATTTGTGATTGCATTACACCGCGCCATATACCAAGGAAAATCAAACCAAAATTTACCTACCAGATTTTTTTTCCACTCCGCAAGGAGCATCCCTCAAGAATAAACAAAACAGTGTTCGTTGGTTTTTCTTTCTTTTTTTGTTCTGTCATTTTGGTAGCCGTGGATACCTTGTAATTTGGAGCATCCCGCTCTCTGGGGCTCCCCCGATCCCACCCCCGTGCCACGAGGCCGAGATCCCGCATACCCTCCGCGGACCCTAATTTAATTCATTATAAGGGGGGGCCCCCCTCGTTTCAAATCTTTTGCGGCTTCATGAATTTTTCATCTGGTGCTTTGGGGGGGCCATGAATAAACTTCCCTCGGCCAACAGACAGCCACCCTTAAAAATAATAATAATAATACCGCAGTGCCTGTGGTGACCGACAGTTGGAGCAGCCGTCGGCCCTTTCAAACATGGGCTGTCCCTCGGCGAGTGAGCGCGTGTTGGTATAGTCTGTGTCACGTAGCATTTCCACTCGAATTTATCATTTCTCCAAAGCAGTGTCAGTGGCACCAGTTTCCCCCCAAAAGGTCACGTAACAAAAGCATCGTGTTTGTTTGTTTACGAACATCGAAAACCACACACGAAGTTCACGAAGATCGCAGACACTTCCGCGGCCATTTCATGGAGTAGCTTGGTTTGTGGGTTGTAGCCGCGTCGAAGGCGCATATTTCACCGACGTTTCGGTCGACTTAGCAGTCGCCATAATCAGGGTAGCGGTTTACCTACTGAGGTTCTTGGAAGTTATCCTGCCGTTAAATACTCTATCCTGAGAAGGGAGCGAGTGTTTCCCGATTTCAGATTTGGTCAATTTGAGCCTTCCTTTCTCTGTCTAGTCAGAGCTGGGCCTCTGTGATTGGTGGGGGCTGCTGGTCAATCACAGGCCATCAGTATTTTTTTTATACAGAGTAGATTTTTTTTTTTATGATTTCTGAAGAGCGGTTCCCATATTCTGCTTAATTTGCAGCCATCGTCTCTATTTATGTTTTATGGGAGTTTTTCGTTGCATAATACCATTTCACCCTTATCGCGTCTTAAGATGTTAGACTTTATATATATATATATATATATATATATTAGTGTTTAAAAAAATTAAAATTTTTCAATTATTAATTACTAAACGTTTAATTTTTTTAAGTTTTTTTTTTTTTTTTACAAATTGTAGGTAATTTGAAGTATTTATAACTAGCGAAAAATTAAAAAAAAACTTTGGAAAATACTTGTAGGAATTGCCTCCTTCTCAGTCCCCCAATTTTCCCCACCCTTCATCACAAAAAAAAAAAGAAAAGAAAGGAAAAACATGAAATGCAGTAACTTAAAAAGACGGGTTGGATTCGTTACGGAGACTGGTCGTAGGATCGTTATCAGTTAGGTTTCAGCCTCTACACTGTTAAAAGTTTTTCACCTTAATTCCACAATGAACGCTCGTCAGAGACTATCCAGGGAGCTTCGTTTATTTAAGTATAGCTTCGTAAATGAACATGTAATAATTCACTTGCATTGAGGATGAATCCGCGAGAAAAATCTCAGTATACCACAAACACAATAAAAAAAAAAACTAGTTAAGTCAATACTTATCTGTTTACTAGGAAGTTGGAATACGGCCTTTGAATATATATATACTGTATAGAAGTCGCGAGTGGATAGGATTTACTCTACGTTTTTCAGAAGCGTATGATGAGCAGCTTGGGAACCTCACCGCTGCAGTGCGCTGCCGTAACGCCCTGTATCGTCTTAGTTGTTATTTTCACGTTGAGAGCGCAGCGCTGTCGCCCGCTGTCATTCCCCGCACCCCTCATCCATCATTCACTGCAGCTCAACGTCGTTCAACGGGAGGGGGAAGGGGTGTTTGAAGAGTTCGACACTTGTCCGCTAGGGACCACCACAAGTCGATGCCCTAGAGATGGTGGCGATTGCGGCGGTGAATTAACCAACTACCTCAAAACCGTATTAGAAATGTTAACCTGGGCTGGCGACTTCTATACAGTATATATATTCAAAGATACGGCGTAGTTTTTACGAAGATCCAGTTATTGGAAATGACGAAGAACTGTTCGTTTATTTTAGGTAATTTCTTCGTAAGAAGTCCGTAAATTTACTGAATATTCTAACAATGTATGTCTGCGGCCGGATAAATTGTTAAAAATTTTCATCTCCAATTTACGAACTATGATTGTTACAAATTATCCAGGGATCTTCGTAAATTTCCGGCTATCCTTGTAACGGACACTGAGTTAATTTACTTTGAATATAACTCCAAACGAATATTCTTGGTAGATTAACAATAACATGACTAAGTCTACAGTGAGAACACACTTCTTTTGTTCGCCTTTTAAGAACGAATCTTACAACTCAGAAGACGGGTTTCTACACTGTTAGAAATTACAGTAAATTTACGGACTCTTCAATGAAGAATTTAACTCAAATAAAGGAAGAGTTCTTTGTATTTTCAAATAACTGAATCTTCGTGGAAACTTACGCCGTATTTTGACTCCCGAGTTGTATGTTTCGTTCTAGACATAGGTAGACACACACGTGAAAAAAATAGCAGTGTTCCTACTGAGGACTTAACCAGTTTTTTGAATGTTTTTGTCAATACACCAAGTATATTCTTTTGGATTCATATTCAAAGTAAGTGAACTGATGTCCGAAAATTCACGAAGATAGCCGTAATATTACGAAGATCCCTGGGTATTTTTTAACCAGAGTTCTTTGTAAATTAAAGGTGAAAATTTTTTTTTAACAGTGTACGAAGATTCAGTTGTATGAAATTGCGAAGAAATCTTACTTTATTTCAGGTGAATTCTTCATTGGAAAGTCCGTGAAAATGACTGTAATTCGTGACGGCGTAGTGTCTTGAAGCCTGCGCGGGCCCGTGGGAAACAGGAGCGTTATTGTTTATGGCTGCCGTCGCCCGCAGATACTATCCGGACTGGGGGAGGGAGGCAGGCGGCTCGTAACCAAGCACGTTGTTAAACATTCCCTTTGATTGTGATTGTTATTGTGATTGTGCGGTGCGGAGATTCCACCACGCGGCCGTCGGGAGAGTTATTCCTTGTTTTGTCGGGATGGTTCACAGTTAATTAAATGCGTCAACGTTTTGGGGGAGGAGAAAAAAAAATACTTCGAACCACATCTACATCTAGACCCACGGTAAACATTACTTTTGAATGAATGTTTTTTTTTTTTTTTTCACGTGTCCTAGAGATTTTGGTTTCGTTATAGAACGTTTCAGTTATTAGTAATGGCTGTATTCACCAAATGCCGTGAAATCTCAAGTTTCCATATTTTTGTAAAATAAAAATAAAAATAAAACACAACTTGTAGAGATTTTGGAATAAATTGCTGCAAATTAACAGTTTGCGATAAAGACAACATTTAATCTGTTGATTTAATTTTGTAAACAACACGAATGATTTATTTAAAACTTACCTAATAGGTTAGGGGCAGGCATTTTTAGCGAAAAACGTTGGACCCCTGTTAGATTGCAACATGGTGTACCCGCACCAGCGGTTTCTTCCTCGTGATTGGCGGCCGCATTTGCTTCCGCGCTGAGTTACTGTGATTGCTGACAAGTAGACATGGGCCTGAAAGAAACTCAACCAATCACGAAACACGGACGGTGCTACAGTGTTTTTAACTTTCAGCTAGTCTCGGGATATTTTCACGAAATATGCAAAACTTGGTTTCATTAAAATCATAAAAAAACACAGTATTATTAGAAAAATAACTAAGGAACTACTCCCTTAAGCCTCCATGGTCTGCATTTTGAATTTATTTGGAAAATACATTATTTTCATGGTAATGTATTTCTAGAGATGATATTTAATTGCGCAAATCTTTTGTGCCACGATAGACTACGATCCACTATAACTTCCTACTTACTCGTATGGTTGGATGAAATATATATATATATATATATATATATATATATATATATATATATTACAAAGCGTTGGTAATTTAGGGAGAATCACGGAAGATCTGTATTGCGGCATGTGTTTTCTCATTGGCTGAGGTAATGAGGAATAAGCGTGTGACGTCGGTAAGTGCCAAGAAGCAAAGGCATGTTGCAGATATGGGAACATTTTCTGCGGACAAAAAAAATGTGTTGAAGACTGTCAAACTGTTAAATTTTCCTGCTACAAAACGTCATTTCTAGCTCTTAAACTAGTGGTACCTGTATTTCAAGAAAAATGTTTTGTATTTAATCATGCCACTATAGTTGTGTGAGTATTTTCCCTCTAAATTGAGGAAAACTTAAAAACAAAAAACCGCCAAACGTGAGTTTTTAACGCATCGGATGGTCATTATAAATTGTCCGTGGACTACTAATTCTAAAAATGAAACAGCAGTAGTTATTTATGACCATGTAGCCGAACCAATTTTTATGCGACCCGTTACTTATTTACAATTCATAAAGCGGTTAACAGAACTTGTTTTTTTCTTTTTTTTTTAGTTATAAATAAACTCGTTTGCATTATGGTTGTGGGCAAAAAAAGAATAATTACTTTTCACTCAAGTCCCATCGGTCTGTAATTAGCTATTTTGAAATTCTGTTTAAATATAGGGTCACTAAAAAATTTAATTAAATTTCAAAGTTAATTATACTTTATAATAATAAAAATTATATTGTGATAAAAACAAATAATGTAGTTTTAAATTTAATTCTACAGAAAACCACTGTAAATAAATTTTTTTTTATCTTTTACGAGTTTACATGATGTTGAAATACCACGTTTGCTGTTATTCGAATGCTATGCGATTGTTTATAGTTTTAGATATTTAAAGCAAGTTTATGGCAGTATACGTGGCATTTATTTTATTTTATCTATCTACTTTATTGGTGGCGAAGTTAAGTACTAATAACTGTGGAAGTTTCAGGAAAGTGTGTACCAGTTACTGAGATCCATGAACAGTCGTGTTACAATACAAGTAATGATAATAATGGTCATAAGTCCTATCAAATTTTACTTCCGAATTAAAAAAAAATAATGAATGCTTGGACAGAAATTATTAATTCTCCGTTATAATCTACCCTGCAAAGGCCGGAGCCTTTATTTTTGTGGATGTTAGTGGGTACAATGTGAAAGACACAATCTTGGTTTAAAAAATTTTTTGAATCGTTTAATTTTTAAAATTTTTGGCACCGTAAAAGCATAGTAAATAATTTAGTGGAATGCATTAAGCTAATATTGACTGGCTTTTACAGATAATTTTCCACTGCGAAGTGTAAAAAGAAAGATAATTACAGCATGAAAACTATTAAAACCAATATTTCGTCTTTTTGCCTTAATATGCAAACAAAAATTAGCTGGGTCATGGATGTTCTGTTAAAGTTAGCTGCTCCTGCAACATGCGGAACTACGGTATATGATGATATGCGTATGGTTAATTTTGTTGTTAGTGTGCTAGTAGTAGGTACTGTGATTATTTCATTGCTGCCTTGAAAACCTGTCACGCAACTATTAGTTTTGCCCCGTATGCTAATATTTCCCGGTGTTGTTCGGTAATCATTCACTTCTTTTTTTTTTAACATTTTTTCTGTCAACGTGACCAGTCAGTAGCGCCCCTTTCGCCAGCCAAGCCAACGCCTCGCAATTTTTTTTTTTCCTTCTCACACTTGGAGGTTCTTTTCTCGTCTGAAGATTTCCGAGATGCCCTCGCGCGCTTCACTAGGAGCCGAACAAAGGGGAATGACGTGCCCTCTTTATTTCTCTCTCCCCCCCCCCCCTTGCTCGCCGGGAGCTGGAGGCGACGTAATAAAAGTCACCTTCTTTCAGGCTATCCTCTTTTCCCCTTCGTACCCGTGACGCTAGACGGAGATTAGGGAAAAAGGACGCGGCGCGTAATGGTAAGTGGAGGAGTGGGTAGCAAAATGAGGATGGGCGGGGGAGGAGATAGAGAGAGAGAGGCAGAGAGAGCTAAATTAAGTTACGCTGTATTTTTTTTTGTTTGTAAATGGAACAGAAATGGTCATGTAAAAATTACAGGTATTTATAAATTTGTACATTGGCACGAAAACAACTACTGTATCACTTCAAAATAACATTCGCAGTATCACTGTGTTCGGATTCTTACCTGGGCATTTATGCTTTACGTTGTCCCAGTACCTCCAGTAGTGGAAGTTATTTGTAAACAATTTTCCTGAACAGCTTTCCAGTATTAACTGCGCATATTAATAAGCATATTATAACAAAATAAAGTTCAATTATTTTACATGGTTAAAAAAATTATGCTTGGATGAAAAATCAATTAAAATATAAAAATATGCGCCAAATCTCGTAAGAAATACTAAAATACTATCCCGAAATAAAGTATTTCATATATGAAAAAAAAAAAATGGACCATAGTCATGTGTTATACGTACATAGTTACACTGTCGTTCTTGTGGTGTTACGAACCTATTCCGTGGCAACTGGTTTCCAAAGGGATTTTCTGTAGAAGCGAAGTGTTACCGCTCGGGTGGATCATTTGAGCGTGAAGTTTCACTTGTAACGCGCGCGGTGGTCACGCGTCCATTTCTTTACAGCGTAAGGGTGGCTCGATAAGGGGTGAGGGCGGTGGAGCGCAAGGGACGAGACTGCGCCCTGAGGGACGATGCGGAGATAAGAGAGAGGAGAAGGGCGCGGGGTCGAGGTGGAAGACGACGTGGATCTCGCGGGAAGCCTACAACTCACGTAGTTTCGGTTCCCTGCAAGAATTTCCGAAGATTTCCGAAGTTTTGCGTTTTGATATTAACGCCACTTCAGCCGCTAAAATCAGGAGGTTTCCAATGAAAACAAGCATGTTGTGACTGACCTAACATAACCAAACCCTTCGATTTTTTTAATTACAATTTTTGAGATAAATCCGAAGTTGCACGAACGTGGTAGAGAACCGAAACTATGTGAGTTGTAGGCTTCCCTGGATCTCGAGGTGCTAAACTCCCCCCCCTCATCGGCGGTGAGGGATTGAAGGCCGCCAGCGCTGACGGGACAGAGGAAGAGTGGACGGAGGGGAAAATACCGCGATCCGTAAAGGGCGCCAATACTACCAGGCTTTCACACGGATGAGACGAGAACGTCCTTGTAAAATTCTCTCTTCCCCCCCCCCCTCTTCTACTCCTCTTAAGCTCCCTCGCTCCAACCCCGGGGACAGTGCCGACTACTTTCCATTTCATCTTCTCCGACGCCCCGGACGCAGAACGACATCAAAGTCGCTCGCAGCGCTACCCTTTCCTTCTCATCCCCCACCCCTCCTTTTTCGTCGTTCTGGATGGATTAAAATTTCAGCGCGCCGGACCTGCTTCTGATATTTCTGCTGGCTCTAGGTTTTACGTGAAATTATAATTCCACTTCTTCCCCCCTGCCCCACAACCCACCCAAATTCAACCTTCGACAAGCATTCTCTTTCTGGTGATCTGTTCACTGATGTTTTATGGGGTTGAAGATATATTTTATCTTGAAGTTAATGTCAGTTAACCATTCTGCAGTTGTTGAGTATTTCTGGAGCTATTTAATATAAGTATGCTTAACTTATTGCGTCGTCATATTGCGCGTACTACTGTCATGAATTAGTAGGCTTGAAAATGTAGTTAACTCGCTACGGACCTTAACTTTAGCTATAAAATGGCGGACTGTTGAAATGAAATGTTCGAAAATAAGGAAAATTAGGCTGGTTTTCAACTGTGCACGAGGGTTAGAAATTTTTTTTTGAAAAAATTAGCGTTTATGAGGTTAACCTTCTTCAGTTTGGGATTGCAAAGTTCAATACAGATTTTTTTTGTATGAGCGAGACTCCTCTAATTTATTTACATTTTGCTAGAATAAACTTGAGTTTCTTATTTTGTTCATTGAACTTCGATTAGCGTTAGTGACACAAGATTGCGAAAACACAAATATTGGGATATTGGGATTACATCATATTATGTACTTCCTGTAAATAAGTAGGGGCAGGCATTTTTCGCGAATAAAGCTGAACGCCTGTTAGACTGCAACGAGGTATACGCGCACCAGCGGTTTCTTCCTTGTGATTGGCGGCCGTCTGGGAGAGAAACGGCTGCCTTGTTCGGCTGAGCCCACCCAGGACGCATTTGCTTCCGCAATGAATTACTGTGATTGGTGTTTTAACAATCGTCATGTTCCTGAAAGAAACTCGCCCAATCACGAAACACAGACGATGCTACAGCGTTATTAACTTTCAGCTTGCCTCGGAATCTTTTCGCGAAATTTTGCATGGCCCTAGTTATAAGCTATAGTAAAGTGTTCATAGTTACACGCCCGGTAAATCAGTTTTCGTGCAGCCTCCGAATTTTGCTTCCGTGAAGGATATATATCACAAATAAATGTGCTGACAGAACCCAGCCAAACCCTTCACGTCAGTTGTGATCGACTGGAACTGCGGATAGTCTGAAAAGGGGCGGTGGGGGAAGAGGGAACTGATTCAGAGACAGATGACCCGAGTCCACGCGCAGTTATTTATTCGAGCATCGGGAGCGTGACCGAAGGGCGGCGCCGGTATAGAGGGAACAGGCAGCTTGTTGGCTTCCCGACACAAAAGAACCTCCATCCAGCAGGCATTCTCCCCGCCTCGCCGTGTTTGTCCAAGGACTTGCCACCCGCGCGGAGAATGCAGTCGTTAGCGGGCGCGATCCTTCCGAGTCTTCAATTCCTTCTCAGAGTTCCTGAGGTCGGGTGAGGGGGGAAGGGCTTCGTGAGCATAAAGGGCGGTGCTGGTCCTCCCGCATGTCACTTGTCACTGGTCCACGAGGGAACAGGAATCATGAAGAAAGGAGGGGGTGTTGAATGCACGAGGAGAATGTCCCGAAAGAAAGAAAAAAAAGGTACACGAAGATGCCTGGAGGAATAAAGATGTAGGCGTGCTTGTCGGACGAAAAAAATGGATGGATAAGGGGGGGGGGGGGTACGTGGTTGGTCGTGTGTAGGACATCAGTCGCCGCAGCTCGTAAACGCGGAAGAGATGACGTCCCAGTGTGATGGAATCCCGTTCGCATAAAGAATGTGTGTCATTTAAAATAACATACCCAAAGAAAAAATAGCACCATTGGTAACCACTTCCCCAACTGTCAATTCCGAAGCAAACAGGTCATGTTTGTTTACGAACGCTGACAAACCACGTGAAGTTTTGACAGAACGACAGTGCAGAAAATGGATACATAGACTTGTAGGTATGTACTACTTTTGAGAATTGTTAAATGTCGTGACAGGTTACACATAACGCATGTTGTCCGTGGAAATATCGACATAAAGAGTATTTCTTACAAAAATCACTCGTAATTTTATTGTTTAAATTGATGTTTCAATCAAACATATATATAAATTTAAACCATGGAAAATATAACCAAGTATTCAATATTGGTCATAAATTTGTTTCATTATGCTGTTTGCAAATAACTTTAACTATTTGAGGTACTGGGTCCAAACAAACCATAAAGGCCCGGGTAAGAATCCGAACCCAGTATTACTGCGGACACTTTTTTTTTGCTTTGTTTGTAGAGATACAGCTGTTTCCATGTAAATAATACAAAGTTACAAATATGTCTGTAATTTTGTATGAATATTTATGTTCCATTTACAATAATAAAAAAAACAAAGCGTTTGGTCACACCTGTTCTTGATGGTTCTCCATAAATATCAGCAAATGCGAAAAAAAAAAAAAAATAAAATAATGGCTCGGAGATATCGCGAGTGTAGCCGAGCCTTAAACACGGCGATAAAATGAGCCAGTTCCTTATGGCGTCTCACCCCTCCTTGTTTTCCCGGCCCACGCCTAGGCCGCCCTATCGCGAAGAGGCCGTCGCGTTTATGAGGAATTGCAGACCGGCTGTCTGGCTAGGGGGTTGGAGGGGGTGGGGGAGGGGCGGGGGGTTGGCGAGGAACGGTTAAAAGGGGGGGGGGGAGAAGTGGGATCCTAATGTCGGCAACACATTTCGCAGCGAGGCGAGGCGCGGCGCGGCGCAGCGCAGCAGGAAGAGACTGCTGGCATATGGGGCTCCGGGAAATAATCGAGGGGTCGGAGTGATTTACGGCGCGAGGAGGGAATGGGACGGTGCGGGTGACAACGTGGTCCCCGTCGCCATGTCCGTCAAGTGGGCCCGGTCATATTTCGTCGGGAATAATTTTTTATCAAAATTCGTTAGTGCTACGTTAGTGCTGGTTAGTGCCGAAATTTGGTCGTTAGTGCTCCAAAATTGCAACTTTTATGGACGATTTAGTGATCCGGGCTGGCTTGACGTCAAGCTGGCCCGGTAACATAGAAAAAAGCACAAAATGAAAAATTCAATACATGCATTCGTTAGTGCTACGTTAGTGCTAGTTAGTGCCGAAATTTTGTCGTTAGTGCTCCAAAATTTCAACTTTTATGGCCAATTTAGTGATCCGGGCTGGCTTGACGTCAAGCTCGCCCGGAAACATGGGAAAAATCACAAAATGAAAAATTCAATACATGCATTCGTTAGTGCTACGTTAGTGCTAGTTAGTGCCGAAATTTTGTCGTTAGTGCTCCAAAATTTCAACTTTTATGGCCGATTTAGTGATCCGGGCTGGCTTGACGTCAAGCTCGCCCGGAAACATGGGAAAAATCACAAAATGAAAAATTCAATACATGCATTCGTTAGTGCTACGTTAATGCTAGTTAGTGCCGAAATTTTGTCGTTAGTGCTCCAAAATTGCAAATTTTATGCCCGATTTAGTTGTAATAAAAATGCGACCCAAAACTATCTAATATAATTACTGTAAATGAAAGAAAATATTTATTAGGGGCAACTGTCGTAACTTTGAATATTAATTTAAAGGGCATATATCGGTGTTGCCAGCTATAAGTACTTAACTTGTGTCAAAACTCCCCTGGATTTTTTAAATAAAATTTTACGCGTATTAAAACAAACGTTTAACCGACTGTCGGACTCATGCGGTCATTATATACATTTCAAACCATTGGACGCAGAAGTTAGGAAATTAAGATTTGACTTTACCTTGATGCTCAGCCGTGAATTTTACTCGTTTTGTAGATTATTTGCCTTTGGTTTTTGGAGTCTAGGAGAAAGTTTTCTCCATTAAAGTGCAACCACGTTAGACTGTAGTATATTTAGATCATGTCTTCAGGGGTCAAAATGACAAAAATTATTTAATATTGTACTAATGCCTAAGTTACAAATTTAAGTGAATATCGCTTTTTTTTTAAATTTTAGAAATTATTTTCCTATAAACTTGTTCAGAATTACAACATCATTGTAACTACGATTCAGTAAAGTTCAGATTAATTTGCCAAAAAAAAAAGTTACGAAATTGTGAAATTCTCTTTTCATGAACAATAATAGAGTTCATGCACAAGTCAGAATTTGTTTTTAATTTTTTGAATAAATTATTTATTTTCAACATTTTTGTTATTTTTTTTTTTAAATTCTTTTCCATGTGATTTTTTCATATCCAGTAAAAGTGAGTTGGTTTTCTCCGGTTGCTCCTTGTTATTCCGGTCTCGATTTTGAAGGTTTTCTCCGTGTGCTCCTGGTTTTTCCTGTCGTGACTTCTGCTGATGTTCTCCGAGTGCTTCTGGAATATCTAATAAATTAATCTGTACCCGGAAATGATTTTTTACTTAATGAATCATGCAATTATAATTAGAGTTGTTTTTAAATAATAAATTTCTGCTATTAAATTATCACTATTTTTTTTTATCTGTTCGATTTTAAAACAAATAACACCTATTACACAGTCGAATGATGAGCCTTGAGACAGCTGAAAAGTACTAACATGAAGGATGAACTTCCTTCGTCTTGGTGTCAAGCGATCGATAGTGCGCATCCCGCATCCCACATAAACGAAATAAATATTTTTTTTTTTACCTACCACAACACGTAACGTTATCCGTTGACAAGAATCAGAACTACTTACAACAAGTTCCTTTGCATGAGATAACCTAAATCTCGCTGATTAAATATTAAAAATACTCTATTTAAGTTTTTAAGTAACTGTAGCAATTGAAAATTCTCAATCTGCATCTGTCATTAGACGTAGAAAGCTAACATGTATCGTGATTCGATGTCTGTTTTTGTAGCGAAAGGATACAGGTGTATGTTTTGCAGCAAGGAATTTATTGTGAGAAAGAATGGTAGACAACACAAGAAGAATAACTGTACTAAAAATCCTCTACGGAATATGAAAATTTGTGTTCGATGTAGCAAGTCGTTTACGCAAAGAGAGAGCTTAACAAGACATGAAAGAAATTGTAGCGTCAAGCCTGCTTACAAGCTAAAAGACAACGATGGATCTACTAATCTAAAGAAGAGTAATCTATATTATGTCAACACTTTTACTTGTCTTGAACGAGATTATGATCACGACTCTTCCGATCTCGGAAAAGAGCTTAAATTGAAGGACGAAGATGACTTGTGGAAGAATGAAAACAATGGAAGAATCTTTAATATGCAAAGTGAAAATACATTCAAGCCCATATAAAGTACGTCCACCATACTTTGGAAAAATGGTGACTATTTAAAAAGGAAGCTTGAATTCGACGAAGAAGCTTCATCGTCAACAATTTCGAAATCTAACAATAATCTTTGGAAAGATGCTGACTTCTACGATGATGGCGATAGTGACTCTGTGGCTGGTGACCAAATTAAAGACTGTGATAAAGCACCTAAAGCTAGCAAGTTCGAAAGCTTTGGTGAAGCTGTGAGTCCGAAACGCTGGAAACATCGTGATAAAATAAATAATTCATATTAAGTTTATGATGACAATAGTGATCTCAAAAATAATAACATATATGTCAGGAAGTTAAAGATAGCAGAAGAAATTGATAATATGTCAAGGAAAGATCCTAACATATTAGTTGGTCGCCTGAGAGTGTTGGTGGCATCGGTTCGTAGAGGAAACTACTCGCACATCGATGAAGTAGCCTCCATACTTAAATAACTGAGGGTGACTGGCTACATAGAATAATCGCGTCTTGTTTAACTTGTATGTCAATAAAATTGAGAAATAAATAATTTAAATTAAAAAATCTTAGGTCTTATTTCGAGTAATCTGATTTCAAACTAAGACTTAGTCCTCGTTATTAAGCTTCCTTTTTTTCATTGAGTTTTTAATTGTGCTTCCTTTTCGCTGATTTTTCTTACGATTGTGCTTCCTTTTCGTTGCCTGTGCTTTCTATTGTGCTGCCTATGCTTATAAATTGTGGCCTGTTTTTCCTAATGTGCTGCCTGTGCTTCCTATTGTGCTCCTGTGCTTCCTATTGGCCTGCTAATTTTTTGCTATTGTGCTGCCTGTGCTTCCAAATTGTGCTGCCTTTGCTTCCAAATTGTGTTGCCTGTGCTTCCCATTGTGTAATTTTAAGTATGTATCAGGACTGCATGTATCAGGACTCGTTTAGCTTTGTGGTTTAGAGATGCCTGGTATATACGACCGACTTTATACTTGATCTGGATGTTATTCCAACAACATTTTTATTTTGATGTGCAAGTATCTTGTATCGAGTCGTTTTTCGTGTAGATGCTAATTAATAAACCTTAAAAAAAAAGTAAAATGAAACATAATGTGTAATACGAAACTGAATGTGTAATTTATTTTATGCTTTAGTAACTATTTTCCGTGACCGAGTATCGAACGAAGGATGTAAATCTACCACTAGTATAAGTTAATTAATATGTTAATTTATCCATAGTAGTATAGTTTGGGGGCTCCGGGCACAGGGTCCAGGGTCCGGGGCCGGGAGCCGAGCCACATCTCTGATTGTGACGTCACGACGGCCATCTTGGATGAGCGTAACGGGACACAGCGTAACGAGTCAAGTATATCACGGCGGCCATTTTGGATGGCCGTGACCTTGACTTTTAACTTGACCCCGGCGGCCATATTGGATCCGCCATCTTGGATACGCCATCTTGGATTCGCCATCTTGGATCCGACATCTTTTAATCGAGCGCCCCACTCATTATGATGAAATTTTCGTCTCTGTCGTCATAGCGATTTTTTTCTGTTCTACTGGAGGCCGCCATCTTGGATACCGTTGACTTTGTTTCTGTTTTTTGTTCCTAGATAGTGCCAGCGTCATTCTTGATTTGTTTCTGTTCCACTGGAGGCCGCCATCTTGGATACCATCGACTTTGTTTCTGTTGTTTGTTCCTAGAGAGTGCCAGTGTCGCTCTGTCTCATCACATAAGTTCGATGATCCATTACCTACCATAGCTATTATGGTCCTTATCGACATATTAAATTTAATTTTTTATGAAAAATATATAGGAAGCGCTGCGATTCGAACGATCGCAGCTCTGATCTCTAGGTTGTAAAACATACGCCTTTAACCGCACGGCCGTCGAGACATTTACCAGACAGAAAATTAAATAAGGTATATATAAAAATAACATGCATATTCGGACTTGTAATTTTTTTAAATTTGAAGTAATAATATCACCTGTTCGAGACAGAACCACCATCTAGTATTAAGACGTAACTGTTGCAATTATCGTTACGGCCGCCATCTTGAAAATCCGTAATTTTTATTTTAGAAAATATGGAAAATTTTTAATAATCTGTTAAAAAATTGATTAATTGAATAAAAAAATAAAAATCTTAAATACTGTTGCACTTTTCGTTACGGCCACCATCTTGAAAATCCGTAATTTAAATGCTAGAAATTCGGGAAAAAAATCCAAAATTCATCAAAAAATTAACTTATTAGAATACTGATTGATTAGATCGTTTTTCGGCCTTGGTTCGAAACCGCTAAGAGCAAAAAAAAACATCAGATCCATCCTCCACAGAAGCTACCTACAGACTGACCTACCACCACCAATAAAAAGGTATTTATATATCAACTAGTATGAAGTCATGTCCACCATCTTGTCTTCGTGTGCTGGAGAACACCATCTTGTTTACATCTGCTAGAGTGTGCTGATACCACGTTAGTATAATTTTCTGGTCACCATACCTTTATCCTCAACTGCTGGCATTGAACTTTGTCTGTGACCTTGAAATTTGATATTGACCTTGAACTTTGATTGTGACCTTGAAATTTGACCTTGGACTTGAACTTTGACCTTGACCTTGAAATTTAACCTTGACCTTGAAATTTGACCTTTACCTTGATCTTTGACCTTGATCTTTAACTTTGACCTTGAAAATTGATCTTGATCTTGACGACCATCATGGATCCGGAATTTTTCGTTCAGTAGGTACATGCTCTAGGAGCTAGCTACCACCTGCTAGAGGTCATTGCCACCATCTTGTTTTTGTCTGCTGGAGGACACCATCTTGTGCGTGTACTCGTCTTATAGAGTACATTACCATCATACTTGTCTAAGTTTTACCCTCTAGAGTGCAGTAATCATTTATTACTACTGAGGTGACTACCATCTTGAAATTTGGGCGCATTCTTGGAATCGTGTAATTATTTAGCTAGAAATTCGGGAAAAATCCAAAATTCATAAAAACATTCACTCATTAAAGTAATGATTGATAATATCGATTCCTGTTCTTGGATCTTTCCTTGGATGATGCAAAAATAATAATTTTATGTCTTTCATTTACTTTACAGTAATTATATTAGATAGTTTTGGGTCGCATTTTTATTACAACTAAATCGGCCATAAAAGTTGCAATTTTGGAGCACTAACGACCATATTTAGGCACTAACCAGCACTAACGTAGCACATACGACTGCATTCATTGAATTTTTCATATTGTGCTTTTCCCCATGTTTCCGAGCCAGCTTGACTTCAAGCAAGCCCGAATAACTAAATCGGCCATAAAAGTTGAAATTTTGGAGCACTAACGACCAAATTTCGGCACTAACTAGCACTAACGTAGCACTAACGAATGCATTTATTGAATTTTTCATTTTGTGCTTTTTCCTATGTTTCTGGGTCAGCTTGACGTAAAGCCAGCTCGGATCTCTAAACCGGCCATAAAAGTTGCAATTTTGAAGCACAAACGACCATAATTCGGCACTAACCAGCACTAACGTTTCACTAACGAATGCATTTATTTAATTTTTTATATTGTGCTTTTTCCCATGTTTCTGGGTCAGCTTGACGTAAAGCCAGCCCGGATCACTAAATCGGCCATAAAAGTTTCAATTTTTTAGCACTAACGACCATATTTCGGCACTAACCAGCACTAACGTAGCACTAACGAATGCATGTATTGAATTTTTCATATAGTCCTTTTTCCTATGTTTCCGGGCCAGCTTGACGTCAAGCGAGCCCTGATCACTAAATCGGCCATAAAAGTTGAAATTTTGGAGCACTAAGGACCAAATTTCAGCACTAACCAGCACTAACGTAGCACTAACGAATTTTGATTAAAACTTATTCCCGACGAAATATGACCGGGCCCACTTGACGGACATCCCGTCGCCAGCGGCTGCGTACAGTCAGCATCACGTAACTTGCCTCGGAGTTCGACTGGTCTCCAAAACGGGGCGACTGAAATGCTGCCCCTTGGAAGGGCAGCCCTTCAGGATTTTTCTGACAGTATTGTTTTTGAAAGGTTGTCTGAATTGTTGCCCCTTGGATGAGCAGCCCTTCAGGATTTTTCTGACAGTGGTTAGTTTGTAAAGTGACCTAAAGTGACCTAACCTAACCTAACCTAACCTAACCTAACCTAACCTAACCTAACCTAACCTAACCTGACCTAACCTAACCTAACCTAAACTAACCACTGTCAGAAAAATCCTGAAGGGCTGCCCATCCAAGGGGCAACAATTCAGACAACCTTTCAAAAACAATACTGTCAGAAAAATCCTGAAGGGCTGCCCTTTCAAGGGACAAGTTTTCAGGATTATGTAAACACTTAAAGAAACATGTTTTCAGAAATTGGATGGGCTGCCCTTCCAGTCGCTGTACAAACAAACCATTGCCAGAAAAATCCTGAAGGGCTGCCCTTCCAAGGGACAAGTTTTCAGGATTATGTAAATACTTAAAGAAACGTGTTTTCAGAAATTGGATGGGCTGCCCTTACAGTCGCTGTACAAGCAAACCATTGCCAGAAAAATCCTGAAGGGCTGCCCTTCCAAGGGGAAAAAATTCAGCTCCCCCTCCAAAACAGTACCAGTAGCCGTCTTTATCCATCTGCAGGGCCGTGGCCAGGATTTTGTGAAGGAGAGAGATCCAGCATAACCATTATTATATTTTTTATGAGTAAGTTTATGTTATAATAAAATTTTTGGAATTTAAAAAGAAAATTGTTTGTCACACTAAAATCTCAGTGAATAGTCGAATTTTAGCACTCCAACGTTTACACACATAATTTTTAAGTACTATTATGCTTGAGAAAAGAAAACTGGATTTTATTTTTTGGTTTATTTTTATTTAATTGTTTTAATACTTTTTTCTTAATTAAAATGATTTATTTCGTTAAGACAAGACAAATACACACACACATATATGTTAATAAATACATGACATAAAATGTCAAGTTTCTATGAAAGACATACTAACATACTAACACATGAGCAAACTGGCATGAAATAAAGACTGTACTTGGAAACAATTCCCGCAATTTCTGTGTATGAGGGTTGCTATACGGAGGAAATAACACTAATGTTGCCCATTAAGGATTACAATAATATTTTCAAAATGGTATATTTAAAACCTTATGCAGCTAAATTGCTGTTATTTTCTAATTCTGTTTTCGTATTATATATTTCTATATTTTCTAATTATGTTTTATGTATTAATTTATATTAAATATATAATTAATATCAGATTTTTGGGAGTTCATATTGACAAGGGAGATTGCGACCTCGATGTTGGATTAAGATTATAAATAGTTGTAGATGCTTATTAATTAAGTCTGTTCAACTTTTAAAATCTTACATTAACTGAGTTCAAACCGGCGTAAGCCAGGTTGGTTTCTATTCTTAATTTGTTTTATATTAGTACCAAATGACCATATAATTCAAATATTGTTATTTATTTTATTATTTTACTTATTTGGCAGATTTAAGTGCATTAGATTTAGGATCTATTTATATTGTTGTTATTAATTAGTACTGATATTTCTTGAAATTGTAATTATTTTTTTATTTTGATGAATATTTTGGTTGGTTATTTTATACTTATGTTTTAGATTTTTTTCTTTTATATTCTGGAAGGAAAATAAGGGGGGCACCTGGTTATGTCCCTGTGAACAGGGTTTGAAGACAACTTCATGGGGTGTTGGCGGTGTAAAAGTCAATAGGAGCACCACTGGTACTCCTATCGAGAACTGTACAAATGTGAGATAGTAGTTTCATATTACAGACCATACTGCCCGCCGGAGTGACGCAATGTTTACAACTGCAGTCGGTTCTGGGTTTTAAGACCTGGCTCCACTCTCCATGACGAATTTAAGTTTTTTTTTAGTTAGTTGGAAGTTGTTGAAACACAGGAAATAACCATGGCGCTTTTATTGAACAAACCAGCGTACAAATGTGGTTGAGTGGTCAGAACACTCTCCTCCCAACGAGTAATAGCCAACTCCATCGCCAATTACACATTACACATTACATACATCATTTACCCATAGACGTGGCATCAACCACAAGGGAGAAACTCTTATGGCCGAGACAGAGACAGAGACCTTTTGGGCCCATCCGCCAGATGGTAGCTTTCATATCAAATTACTAACATAGTTATATTGATTGAGAAGTAATCTATAAGCTATTGTCAGGCAAACAAACCAGTAGAAATTAATGCACTTTATTTTGTTAGGTACATATTTTGTGGTGTGGTATGCCATAAATACTACACCCCTTACTAATTTATATAGAACAAGTTTTTTTTACTTACAAAGAAGTATAACATTTTTATTTTTTGGTAATTAGACGTCAATTAGTTAAATTATCATTATAACGCTAACAGTTTAGATTCGAACATTGCGCCCGAGTTTTTTTTTGTAGTATGATTAGTATTTATGGGCCCAACCAAAAGATAGCGTCACATGTCACGCCAAACATGGTTTCAGTTTCCACTGTAAGAGTCGCACTTATGTATCTCCTTTCTTGTTCTGTGGCCTCATCCCATATGCCATTAAGTATTTAACTCATTGTTTTCATCAGTTGTTCGTAAATTCGGTGTTTGTCTAGCTAATTAGGGCCCACCGTTCGAATAAAACTTTAAAGTTATGCATTATTTCGTTGGGTAAAGATAATTAAGAAGACGTGAGTTACGTGCATAGATACCGCTTCACCTGTTTCATCATGCAAATTAAATTAATCAAAGACACGCCGAACGAAAGGGGAAAAAAATGTCTTCATATTCAATTTCTTTTAAACTTCGTGAGAATTAATACGCCATTATTTCCGTGGGCCACCCAGGCGAATGAGAAACCGCGCGAAAACAAAACCAGGAGGAGACAGAGAAATCCCGAGCGGATAAAAAGTCTCGCGGAAAGAGTGCTCCGTTTCACTTTGGAAACTGGCGCCAAGTTTCCGCGTCGCGGCACGCCCTCCATCTTCAAGTAGGACGCAGAAGTTAAGGCCACGCCATGATGGACCACTTCTTAAGTGAAACTTCTTCACAGTCGGCGGGGTATTTCTCGACGTCGTCGTCAAGGAGTAAATAAAAGTAACGACACGAAGTGAAGTGTAACGCTCAAAGCGCCATGGGAAGGGAGTGGCGTAACTGCATTGCTATTTGGCGCAATGTTTGTTGTACTCTCATGAGCAGTTTGGTGTGGCGAAGACTTGTAGTTGCTGATTCCTCAATTATACATTACATACATAATTTTGAAGCCCCATAGCTCTATTAGAAACTGAATTTTCAGGTTCACATAAATTTTAAAATACACGACTTACATAAATTTGCAATTCGAGTACAGTACAATAACAGGTTATGTGTATCATATTTCAGCTGTCAAGTTACTTACTGAAAACACAGACAGCAAGCAGCTTGCTTTATGGGATGTTTGCATAATAGCGCACTTGAATACTTGCGCATTTGCACACTTCCGCATTCGCATACTTGCGCACTTGCATTTTTGCGCAGTCGCATACTTGTGAATTCGCATACTTGTAAACTCGCATACTCGCTCACTCGTATTCTCGTTCACTCTCACCTGTACTCTTGTGGACTTCTAAATTTGTTCACGTGTTTCAAATTTCCTATCCCCCATCTGTGACACTTCACTTCTAACGCGCATGGGCAGCTATGCATTCATATATTGTTTTGCTAGTTCCAGATCTTTATGAAGAATATTTTTGAAAGAATGATTATATGAATACATTTTTGTGTAATATCCAAATATGGCGAAACAGAAAATTAATTCTTAGTGAGTAACCATGATGCAATTAGGCAGGCTAAAATTTGGACAGTGAATACTTGCCTGAATGTTTAGAAGTACGCAGCAAATAACGTGTAGAATATAGGTATATAATACAAAATTTAAAAATAAAGTTTTTCAATATTTAAATTGAAATACCTACCTGCATTAACTGAACTAAAAATTAAAAACGTAAAAAAAAAAACCAATATTAAGGATGGATATTGGCCTTAAAACTAGTTATATTCTTACATACAGAACTCCGCGCTATGTAAATTGTCCTGAAACTTATTCAACTACGTTTAGTTAATTCGTCACTTTCAGAAAACACAGAAACGCTTTTGTCACGCAACGTAAGTTTGACAGTTATATACGAAATAGTGCTTTTTTTTCAGTTTAAATGACAAATGTAAAGAAGTTAGTTTTTTTTTTACTTTAGTTGGTGTTTACCTCATATTCTTTGCAATCACGAAATATCTAAGTTTCTTACTTAGTAACCAAATAAAAAATAATAATTTTTACCGCGATGTGAAAAGGGAAAAAAAAAATATTTTTAGACACACATTAACATTATGAAAACAATAAATGTGTAAAATTTACTACAGACCTAGTTATGAGGGGCAGGTATTTTTGGGGAAAAAACTGAACACTCATCAGACCAAAAAGTGTGTTCGCTCCAATTGGCTGCCGTCTGCAAGAGAAGACATGCCTTCTTTGCCATTAAGGACCGTGTTCGCTTCCGCACTGAATTGTAATTGGTGTTTATCGACCGAATCTGCACCGGGTGTTTCATGACTAGAAATTATTTTGAAAACATCGTGGTTTTTAACCATTTTCACTCTCTTAAAATACAGTTAAAAAACCAAATACAGAAACAGTAATAATACTCATCACCCCCTCAGGGTGTTATTAAATGATTTTTTTTCAAACAGACTTTATCGGGTATCTTAAGGAGTTTTCAAAACCTGTGTTTTTTTCTTTCTTTCTAAAGCTCAGCTCAACATTCGAGAGACCCGGGGCATAAGAAACCACGCGCGATTTAAAAACCGGCCAGCATATCAGAGCGGCGTCTGTCCACGAAAATCATTTTGAGGATACGCCCAAGGGCGTACGAGCAATTCTGTTATATTGTTCCGTTCTTAAACTGTTATTTTTTAAGAGAGTGGAAAGGCCCGAAACGCGTGTTTTCAGTATTACATTTAGGCATGAAACTTGAAAGCACTGAAGGGACTTGCAGTACAACTTTTTATCTTCATTTCCTCCGCCGCATAATGTTGCGGTTTTACGAGAAGACTGCGCACCAGCTTAGAGAGGCGATACCGCGCTGGAAGCACCAGCGAGCGTCGCCCTTGTCAACACCATGGGCGTCGCAACCGGGGGGGACACTTCCCCCTCAATAATAAAAGTCTTCAATTTCGTCCCCTCCAATAATATATTTAGTTTCGTAGTTATATTAAAAATATGATTTCTGTGATGTAACCCATATGTTGCCCATGGTGCATTTAGTCCAATCGTGGTAATGTGAGCACTTTTTAATTCGATCTTCGTGCAAAATCAAAATCAGGTCCGATACCGAATTCAGATATGTTAACTGTGTTTTTACCAATTTGTTCTCTGAATAATAATATTTAGAAAAAATAAATTATATATTGCAACCAACTATAATTAGAATATTTAGGAAAGAAAAATGCCTAAAAACCACCTTTTTGCACCTTAAAACCTCAACCCCGCTTTTTTCCAGGGGATGGATATTCCTCAACAACTAAATCAATTGAAGTCCCCCCCAAAAAAAATATATCCATGGTCAACACACAAGTACACCCCTGGATAGGCGGGCCGCGCCGTGAGGAACTCGGAATATAATTGGGATTTAGGGAAAGGCCTTGCCGTCCTGTCTTTCCACGCGCCCTTCCCTGCGTTCATCAATCGCAACCCTCCCCCGCTCCTGAAGACCCCTAGGCTGGGACTTGAAGAGTCTCCGGCCCGCCTCGCCGGTAGCCATGGCGACCGAGCCAACCACGTGCAGGCACAATGGGGGATCTCCCACCCCCCTCCCCCCCCACTCCTATCGCCACGCCGAGTCTCCAATTCCCGGCGCGGTCGTAAACAACCTGCGATGGAAACGGGGAAGGGAAACATCATTAGGGGCGGCGTGTACACACCGGCGAGTTGAGCCGGAACTGCCGCTTCCCACGCGAGCAGTCTAGACTCCCGGTGCGGCCGACTGCGAAACGGGAGGTATTATTTAACTACAAGTTAGTCACTACGTCAGGGACGTCCAGCAGTGGGGGAGGGGAGGGTCTGGGCTCCAAGAGGCCCCATTTGAGTTTCGACGTCATTTCCGATGCTTGGGTTTACCCCGACGCGACGGGACGAAAATCACAAGTTCATTATTGTTAATGGAATTCACAGGGAACCTTGCAAGTAATGCACTAAGCGTAGATCACGTCTACCGTTATCGCCACCGTAAAGTTAATAGTTCATACATATGTATTTTTATTTTAATGGTGGGGTTTTTAAACGTTGCTCATTAAATAATACGGAGGGGGACCTGAGTCTACAGACCTTGAAAAATTCGCGATATAATTTGAAGCTAATTTAGAATGACGATTTTAAATTAGATCATTGGTGGCTCTAGATTTTGCGGGGTCCTTGGTCTTTTACTCTAACGAGGCCCTAATTTTTTTTAAAGAGTGGGTTTATCGTTTTTTTGGGGGAGGGGGGGGGGAGCTTGAGTGTAAGAATAGCTCCCAGAGAAATTGGGACTCCTGGAAATTTTTTAAAAATAAACTCTTTAACTCGCAGATGTAAACTCCAAAATAATTAAAATAACTTGCATTCATATTGAATTTTAATTTATCTTGCCAGTACAGATTTTAGTAGATTCAATAATTTTTTTAAAAAATAATATCAACCCCTGTTAACAACTTAAGGTGTTATATTTTGGAGAACTCAAATGAGAACTTAGATTAAGGCATGTGTATTTATGTTTGTTTGATTTTATCAGAAGATATTTTGTAATGTTAAAACCATATTTACAAAATTTAACACTTAAGAAGTTGAACTACAGCCCGTAGTAAAAAATAGTTGGCAGATTTTGCATGTTTATAAATCATACCGATTAACGGTGTTCATTTTTCGGTTTAAAAACATACCTATTCCTTTTACCCCCCCTTAGGGTGAGTTTCGGAAACTAGTATAGATGTAGTTGGTAGTTTTCGTTTGTTTATTATTGGTACCCAGTATATTTTCTTATAGGTACTTGAATCGATTCATATTTGTAGTTATTTATATGATTTTCACCTCTTAGGAGTTGAATTTCACAAAATGGTAAAATAGTGCTCAATTATGCTTGATTAAATTCACAATATAATTATTAATTAAATCATATTTACCCCCTTTTCAAATCTTAGAGGTTAATTTTCGCCAAATGATAAAATTGAGTGGGTAGTTTTTGTATGTTTGTTAATGGTAATCAGTATCTTTTTATTCTTGATTGGTTTCAGAGATACAATAAACTATCTTAAAAAGCTATTTAGCCCAGTTTCATCCCCTTAAGGTTGGAATTATGTAATTATGTGTAGCCTAGATTTTTAGTTAGCCAAAAACTTCTATAACAAAAAAATCATCAAAATCTCTTAATTAGTTTTGGATTGATGCTGGAACAAACTGACAAACTGACACACAAACAGCAAAAATTTAAAAAAATTGTATTTTTGAGTTATAAATAATTTAAATAGTCATGTACATTTTTTTTTTTTTCATAATTTCAATATACAGACTTTTTACCTCGAACAGATTTATGATTAGTATAGATTAAGTATTAGTAGTTGAGCTGATTTGTAGCTATACATCACATAGGTCCAGTGTAACTTATTAAATGAGTAAGTACGTGAAATTGGAGTAAAGACAAATAAAAATGATACATCGTGGTTTTTAATTATATGATTAGCCAAACAGCGCTTTCATTCAATTTATCGATTAGTTGCAATTTTGTGTCATACGTATTTCGGTATTTTCAAGAAATTTTGTTCTCGGTGTTTCATCCGCTCTAGCTCATACCTGTTGCACATTATGTGATCGCACATTATGTGATCACACATTTTATGTCCATCCTAAAACTGAATGTTTTCGTGCAGCAGACATGTTTTATACTGATAGTCAAAACGCGATTTTTATAGCGTAAATAAAACAAAAACAGTATCAAAGTTCACTTCTACTCCCTACTATCATTTTGTATCTTTGATTAAAAACTGTCCAGAAAAAATAATCAATTACACTAATTAATGTACATTTCTGGCCGCACTTTTAACAAAAGTTGGAATAGTTTCAAGGCGGGATAATTCAGTTCACAGGTTTTCTTCTTCTCTATTGCGTGTTTTGAGAAAAACTGGAGGACTAGTCAAAATAATTATTTCATCACAAAGATTAAGTTATAACACGTCTCGTATAGACAAGACTCGTGCGACCAGTTTCAGTGCCGTGAGCAACTTTGGTAAGTTGTCGCGTTTAGTGACGACTTTATTATTGGGTAGACTACCATTTGCAAAAAAAAAAGCAAGGGGAAAGTTCATTTAAAAGAAAATAAATTAGTTTCTGTTGACGGGGAAGGTCAAAACATGTATGTTAATATAGCGGCTGACGTTTTAATTATACTCATGTTACATAAAGACAGGGTTGTATAAAAGGAGCAAGGGAGGGGGAAAACCTGGGAAGATATTTTTAAAGCATGGGTTTACCTTTATAGGTCGAAAATACAAGTCTTTTGCTAATATAACTCGTAGGAAACCTTACAAGTAATGCGTTACTAACATATCATATTTAGAGATATGGCCACAGTTAAGTTTACAGTCTCTTTTTTAATTGTGGGTTTTGAAAAGTTGTACATACATAATTGGGAAAGGGCCTATTGACCCCGTACCCTTGGGTTATCTCGATGGCCCTGCGTCCAAGGCTAATATTTACTCGGAGTAAAGTAGTTTGGAAGGTATTTTTGAATTAATCCGGAACTATTATTAGGTATTATTACTGAAAGGCCTGCTTTGTTATTTTTAAAGCCGTTTGTGCGGAATCTGCAGCTCAGGGGTTTTGGGTTTTGCGCTTGAGGTTGACCGGAACAAGACATCAGTGACGGGATTTTTATTTAATTATATCCCTAATACTAATCAAACACGAGAAAAGATATTGGGTACCAAAAATAAACTTACCAAAATTACCACCATTAATTGCACTATTTTGCGAAATTCCATACGTGAGGGGATGATAAAGGGGTGGATATTTCTTTAAGATTAATAATCATATCTCCGTACTTAATTGAGCATAATAAAATATATTGAGGACCAATACTAAACATATGTAAACTACCAACCAGAATGTTTATTAATCACGGGATCTAAACCCAAGATGTATATATTTGTCGCAAAAGTATTTCTAGAATATCTGTGTGTCAAAGTATTAAAGCATCGTCTTGTTTTGCGTGATTAGAGATTCTTCCGTGTACCGTTGGCAGGCGGACCACAGTAGTTTAGAGCGGAGGTTAGCTCGTCTTTGAATGGCCTGGCCACATAAGGCGAGGCGAGGCTACGAGGAAGAAAACGCTGTGGCGGACAGTACTTTTTTGCTGTCCAAAAAATGTTTTGATATTTACTTTTCGCTGAAAAAAAAATATCCATGACCCTATTCCTTCTCTAATTTTCCTGAATCGTGTTCGTAATGTCGCCGAGATGAAAAATTCCAGGAGAATTATCACTCAATTAACAGATTTAACATCAAACCTAAATATCTATACAACTTTATGTATATATAACCTGAACGAAATAAATTAAAATATAAGAATCCTAAAATACATAACACCATAAAACACGCAAGTAATAAATAGACAAAAAAACAATATTATGGACAAATATGAACTGCAGTAATGGAAAGTCACCATTCAGAATGTTCACATTGTGGAAAATCAGTGTAAAGTCAGGGGATGTTAGAATTGGTCTCGGAGAGTCAGGCAATTTACTTGTAATCCTGGAAAAGTCATCGATATTCCTCAGCGATAGCAAATTTCTGCATGCTCCAGTCTGCCATCACCCAGACTGAGCAAACATTTGTTTTCAGATGGTGTTTTATTGCATAGACAAGTAAACACAATGAAATAGCATGAGCGAATGTCTGTTAAATATGAAAATATAAATAAATACAGTGGAGAATGAACAAGACAAGCTACGGGGTATAGTGGAGCACAGGGTATGTGTGTAATGAAGCTCCCGGCGACGGAATGTCGCCCCTAACCTCCAGTGTCGATTTTGCTAGAGCTAGGTGGAGATGGTTTTGTTTTAAAACGAATGTGGGTCGCAAAGTAGCATAATTAGTTGTACCTATCTTTAAAATTCTCGTCCGTGGTAAGAGCCTATAGATTCATTCAGGGACAAGGAGGAAGTGAGATTTAGCAAATTTACTATATATTTTTAAGTGTAATTAGTGTAACTTTTTTTGGAATAAAATTGCTTTTCGTGTGTTTTTAGCTGACCAGATATATATATATATATATATATATATATTTTAAATTATTTCTAAAATAAGGACTGGTGGAGGCTGGATGTTCTTAACTTCTTTCAGAAAATTGAAAAATAGGTAAGTTATTATTAAAAAAATTGGGAAATTTAAAATTTTAGTCACGGAAAGTTTAATTGAAATTTGTTTGGACAAGGTGCTACAATTGATTATATTGATGCAAATTTCAGTTGGAAGCTATTATCGTGATGTAATTCAGAACGTAAGAGCTCTCGCAGCGAGGCAGCGAGACGGGAAGCGCAGGACCACGTGAAGAAGACAAACAGCGAAGTGCGGCAGGCCTGGTCCAGGGTTCAGGGAGCGACGCGACACTGTGTACCTCGCCGAAGCATCCGTGAGACGCCCCGTCCCCGGCATTCTTCGTTTTTCCTAACCTAAGTTCAAACTAAGTGTGTAAGGGAGGGGTCTAGGTAGGGAAGACTCTAAGTACGTCTCAGGGCAAGCCCTATACGCTCTAAACATGCGGGTTTTTAACCACGCAGAAAAGGTCACGTGCATCATGTGCTAGGAGGGGATTGGCCAGCCATGGCAGACGTTTTCGCCATGACTAACTCCCCTCACTCTTAATTCCAGACTAAAACTAGATAAGTTGGGCCCAGGTAAATAGACAGAGGGAATTCCTGCGGGCATTAATCACCCCCGTCGAAGGGGTTTCGTCCCTTCAAGGGGGTATGTTGAGGGGAGGGGGATGGGTATATGCTAGTCCCTACGTCAGGAGGAAGGGGACCACACCGGTCGTGGGCTTTCCCCGCAGTTCCGTGCCGACAGTGTTGCCGTCTCTGTTGTTTTCCAACCGAACCTGGTTGTTTCGAACTAAAGTTACGTAGTTTGTTCGGGGAAAATAAATAATAAACACTGAACTGCGAAAGAAAAAAAAAATATAAAGTGTTTTTAAGTGCTGTCTTGTTGGAATTGTTGGAATGGCTGGCCATTTCCCAATTAGAGCACACAATGCATGCTACACTAACCGCACGATAAGGTGTGTGTGTGTATATATACATATATATGTATATACATATACACACACACATATATATATCATGTCCTGGAACAAAAATCATGTCCTGGAACTATTAAAATATGATCTAGAAACAAAGATTCTAGTGTGTCCTGATCATGTGTACAGAGATGAGGTAGACAAGAATGTATTATATTATTTGAAAATGGACACACAACAGTTCATTCATAATGCACATGAAGAATTACATTTTATATTGGCTAAGACAACACTAAATTACAAGTATCTGTTTAAGACCTGGAAATTGCTTAGTTTCACCCAGATTAAGGATGTGGTTGTCCAGACATGCAGCGAAGTGCTAAATAACAACAAGGAAACACGCAAGCAAGCGAATGTAATCTTCATTATGTCATTCCTCATGGACGGTGAGTGTTTTGCACGTTTAATCGAGCCTTTCCAACCGGCATCAGACAAAATAAATAGAGTGGATAAAAACATTGAGAAGATGCTGATCAGAACTTCTGCAATGTGTTTGAAGAATGTCAATATATATGTATATGCATATATATACATACATGTATAGACACATAAATGTGTATATATGTATATGTATGTATGTTTAATACATATATGTATGTTTAATACATATATGTATATATATATATATGTATATATATATGTATGTATATATATGTATATATATATATATATATATAGAGAGAGAGAGAGAGACTTTGGCAATTTTTTTCTACCCAGTTCTCTCCCATCAAATTTCACTAGTCTTCTCCGTGTACTTTTTTTTTTTTTGCCGCCTGTCGTGTAGACAACCGGGCACACGCGCGTGTGTTGCGTGCTGCGGGGCGGAAGGCTTCCCGGTGAGTAAGCCTGGCGTCGTCGGCCCCCCATCACCAGCCAGTAACAGGCCAGTCCCGTGAATCAGTGTCGGGACACTCCTATCGGGTCCAAGGAATCAGCCACTAGTGTGTTGGCTGATTTAAAACAACAGGCTGAAAGAAAAATTGGTTGTCTTTAAAGTCGGTTTACGGACGATAGGTTAACGTGACGTCATAAAACCATTGATGAAATGATTGCATAGTTTTATGAATAAAATCATTTTTATTGAATTATACTATTTTGTATGGATACAAAGAATGAGTGAAGTGAAATCTACAATTTAATTGATAAATTTTCTTTTATTTGCACTCATTAATTCAAATATGTTTATTACTTTAACGAAGAGATTATTTTAACTATAACATTTATACATGTTTGCTATTTAATTTCTTCCAATCTGTGTTTTTCTGTTAAGGATGTTAAGGACGATGATAGGAAAAGTAGGAAACGAAAATGTCAAATCGATGGTTTTTCCAGTCGAGTGGAAGAGCGATAGATGCGGCGCAAGCGGGACACAGCGTAACGGGAGAATGAGTCATTCTTTTTCGTGTGTGCAGCCGGTGTTCATCGATTTATTAGACGTTGTCACGTCAAAAAAAATATTTGGAACACTTACTTACCATGATCACTTCGCGGCCTACCTACTGGTTGAATCTGCGTGTGAACTTTGAGTCACTGGTTTTTGAAGTGAAACTTCTCTGCTGAGGGGCCTTCAATTTTCGAGCGTTACGAAAATTCCGATTGCATGAGGGGACTAGTCAGGAACGTGGAGGGGGAAACCATGGAGAGGAGGGAAATATACGTGATGAGGAGACGGCAGGGGAGAGGTAGAAATGACACAGCATACTTGCATACTTCACACTTGCGTATATTTTTTTTATATCTGCGACTTCAGCCAAAGATAGTTATGTTTCATATAACTAATAATATAATAAGAAGTTTAACTTCTGTCGCGCGTGGTCTCCAAGCACACAGTTTTTTTATGTAACACTACTTATTATTACCATATTTTTTTGGCAATTGTGGATTATTTAATTGTTAATTACTTTCCAACCTATGTATGACTATGCTTAATATTTTAGTTTCCTGTAAATTAGGTTAATTTTTAATGGGTACTTCTTATCTTTGAACATTTAGTTAAAGCTTAGTTCTGCTTTCTATCTTAGTACTTTTTTATCACGTATTTTATTCATGTTATGCATTTATTTAAACATAGCTAGTACAATACTCAGGTGGTGGCTTTAACATAGCTAGTGCTGTAGCTTCTATTCCTTATTTATTTCTTTACTTTTCAACTGACCTCGTAGTCTAATGGCTAAGGTCTCTGCTTTCCAATCTCGACGTACTTACGTCCTCCGGATCAGATCCCAACCGCCGCCTGGCTTTTTTGTACACTACACCTGCCATCGAAAAAAAAAATATGGCGAACGTCAACAAGATGGCGGCCTCTAGCAGACGACATCAAGATGGCGGCCTCTAGCAGACGACATCAAGATGGCGGCCTCTAGCAGACGACATCAAGATGGCGGCCACCTGCTGACGTCTTGTTTGAATACCGACATGCTATGTCAACATCACTGACCCCTACCCTCCTCCCACCCCAGGGAGGCTCTGTTTACAATTCCAATCTCTCCCCCCGCACCAGCGCACCCTAGTTGTCCCAGAACACAGCTCGTTCCCACTACTTAAATGCACGGAAATGTTGTTTTCAACTACATTTCTGGACGCGAATCATACGTAGTTTCCGCACCCGCAGCTAGAATTCGCTGCCGGTGCAGCTACGTCGACTATCATTCGATTTGTAGAGAGAAATGTTAAAATATATAATGAATCGGCTCCGATAAAAGCGAAAGAAACTTGAAAAAAATACTAAACCCTAGTTTTGGACGTGATTTTCGTTAAGAAATTTTATTAGAATACTGCCCATCTTGTTGAAATTCACTGAAAAAAATATTACTATAAAGTTTCCCTTTAACTTTTTGAACTATGGTTCGCGCCATTCGCCACAGATGGCAGCTCCGTGGTTACACATTTCCGTTCCGTGTGACTCCGTTTCATTCACGAAATTACTCATACCAAATTTTTGTACACCGAAAGGTAAAATGTTACACATCAATACCTAATGTTGTATTTTAAAGGTATTTATTTTTAGCTGTACGTATATCCGAGCGAGCAACAGGACCGTTACAAAGCTGTTGTGAAATTCTTGTCGTTATTCCTGCCGTGCCGTAAATATAACGCATTTAACCTTGGGTCAGCGGAACATCTGGAGTAGACTTACGTCGCCAGTTACTTCAATTTATGACGTAGTATTTCATTCGGTAGGGAATGTCGGGGAGTTTGGGCGAGTTACGATCGTGTCCCAAGTTCGTAAAAAAAATTTTATAGGTTAGAATCCTAACTCGTTTACTTTTCTGGTAATTTGAAAGACTCTTCGCCATTGAATAACCTTCAACATAAGAAGGAACGGAACAGCTAGCAACCCAGTTAACAGGTCTCATGAATCAATAGCCAATGAGCCGAGAACATTTATGATTTTGGATTAAGTCCTAGAGGAAACTGAAAGCGCGAAATTTTCCAGTCCCTAGTTATCTCCGTGAACTGAAAGTTTCCTGTAATTTTTTTCTAAAAGGAACTATAAAGTGCGGGGAATTAAAACTATGGTTAAAATTACGTAATGTAATTTTTGGTCGTAAGTCAAGTTCTTTCAGAGAACGGCTGGTTAAATTTTGTTGCCACATCTCCTTTTGTTCGTTGCCAGGCGTCCAACCAAAGACAGAGCCAAAATCGTTAAGTAAAATGCTTCTTTTATTCAACTAGTAAATGCCGTGCTTGAGAAAAAAGGAGTCCGAAGCTGCAAACAAACAATCACGTTATTTGTCGGCATGAAACGGCATAAATCACCGCCATCTTGGTCGTATAAAAATATTGGCCACAACATGCTTTAAATGTTGATTGTCTCGTTTTAGGATCTAGCTTTGATCAGGTGTTAAAATACATTTGAAGCTTGCTTTAACTACTATTATACTGTAAAAAAAATCGTAAAATTACATATGCAATGTTTAGTATTTTTTTTTCATTTTTGTCTTCTAATTTTGAAAAAAAACTAGTACAGTGAGTGTAATTTTAAACAAATTTTTCTATAAAACCTAATTGTGCTACAGGCTTCGGCAGTAATACACAATTAATTGTACATCTGTTATTACAATAAGAAACTTGATGACATTTTGGCATACAGTTGAAATACCTATACAAATTATAAAAAAAAACATTGATTAATTTGTATTTAATATCAGGTACTATATACGTCATTGTAAAAGGGCAAAATATTTGTCAGATTAAATTTGCAACTACCACGAACAGCAAAAAAATACAATGTATTTCGCAATTCATACGAAAGTGGTATTCCAATCACTTTATGACTAATAAGTATGCACGACGGACCAGTGGTTAAGATGCCAGACTAACAACCAAATTTCGTGGGTTTGACATTACGCTAGTTCACTCAGATTATTGGAAGTGTCTACTTGAATAATTAAGGGAGATTAAATTGAAAATCTCTCTTAAGTACACATGTTTTTTTTGACAACAGCTATATGCTACGGAAACAAATATTTTTGTAATTAGAACAAATTAACATGTTTATTGGTCATGCAAATTTACTTAACGATTCAGTACAATTAACTAATATTTTTTTTGGCAAAAGTGCACGCATGTGTAAATATACATGTCACGGAGTAAACATACACCAACAGCTATGATGTATTTTTACAAAACCACAGGCATCATACTTTAACACTTTAAGATAGTATTATTTTACTTGAGCACAATAGTAATGGGTAATGTTACACTGAAATAGGTGGGAGACTGCTGCCAGGTACATTTTGTGTAAAATTACACAATTTATTTTACAGTGTATGTCACTAACAGTTGCCTACGTGAAAAAAATAAGTAATTTATTTACTGTCGGGTGTTCGCATAATATTGATAAATTTAAATTGGGCTAGCATTGATCCCGCAGTAATATCTCTCGCTTCTTCGCCATGATTGAATTTAACTAAAGGAAATCGCGTTATGTTTCAAGGAAATTATTTCCCGGCGAACACGGGGCCACGCCCTCAGACTTTCAGATACAATCACTGGTTAGTTCCAGGAGGTCGAATGAGTGGTAGCACTCTTGAGAGAGAGAGAGAGTGAATTTGGGGGGGGGGGGGGGGGAGAATGAGGATGTAGTTTCGCGTCGTTTAACATCCTTACATTGACGCCAAGGCTGCAGCCGTCTCGTGTCTCCCCTCGTTATTTCCCCTCCCACTGCGGATTTAAGACGGCTTTCCCTCTTCCGTAATCCCCCTCTCTCTTCCCCACTCCCCGTTGTTCTTACGCCCTCCGCAGCATCGCTGGCGAGAGTGGCGGCAGCGTTTTACGACCCCTGCAGTTTCCTTGGATCTACACCCCCCCCCCCCCCCCTTCACAACCACCGGGTCCCCTTGGAGCAACCGTACATCCTTCGAGCCAGATGAAACCAGGCACCGATGCGCCATCTGTTTCCCCCCCCCCCCCCTTATCCAGTCTCGGAAAATTAATTTGTCCTTCGAACTAGATGTGCACCGCGACTTCGTTTTTGATGGGCAGAATGATTAGCACGGGTTATTGACGTAGAAAAGATGGAACTTCATAGTTTTAATAACATGCTCGCAAAAAAAAAAATTAAGGCTTCCTTGTAGCCTACATACGTATTTAAGGTTTTGCTTCCCCCAGGAGCAAGTACAACAAAAAATGTAGTGGAATCACAAAGTCGAAAACATGCTACGCTACGTATTTAAATATAGTTAATAAATGGGATTTATTTATCAAATTACAAATTATATTTTTTATTGTAAAGTAAAAAACAACTAACAAGCACCTAATAATACTTGCTATTATATAATGCTATATTTATTTGTCAAATATCCTGGTAACCGTTTGAGATCTCACAACAACAACAACAACAAAAAAAGATTAAATTAAACCTGGGGTTAAAATCGCAAACTGATTTGAATTCCAAGTTAAAAATATCAGCGGTTATGGAGTTAAATAATTTCATACAGATGAACACAAAATTTTATCATTTGATTAGGTTTATCTATCTAATTTTCAACAGGAAAAATATTTATTATGCAATAATTTGAAAACCACAGACAGACACTTTGATTTTATTTACTTGTATTGATTTGGCACACAAGAGCTCCTCTGCTTTACAGTCAAGTATTGCCGTTTTAAAATAGAAACGTTACGTTATAAATAGAGACCTAGAAAATTCGCGGGTTCATTTCGTGTTATGCTAAAATGCAAATAATTATACGTTAGTGCGGCTTCTTCCATTGGTTCACTGTTAATCTGGAGGACTGAGGGCCAATTAGAAACCCGACGGCGCGATACAAAGATGGCGACAGTAGAATGTCGCGTTATTGTGAACATAGTTTTTACCCACGCGACAGCCAAAAATAAAGGATTGTATATAAATTGTTTCTTGCTGTATACACGCACTAAATGTACGACAGCCACCAGTGCTTGAAGTTTTCTTTATAGAAATGTTTGAAAGAGTAATTTGTTAATTAAAATGAAACATTCGATTTTAAATATAACTGTGCGTATACACATCTAAGAGATTTCACTGGTAAAATTAGTAAACAAAACCTTAAAATTACAAGAATAATAATAATATAATTACCAATTTCCCAGTTTAATCATCTTCCAAAAACGATTCCGGGACACATTTCAGTAATGCCCCGCCAGCCACGCGATGGAAAAAGAAATGATTTATATTCGGTATTTCTGTCGCGTGTGTCATTTTGTTCGTGCTGACGTCATAGATGTGTCTTACGTGATTGGTTAGATAAGTTGGCGTCGCCGCTGTTGCGCTAATGTGATTCCAGCATGGTGATTCCTCTGTGGACGAGGTGTCAATTTTAATAAAAAACGAGAAGCATACAGCTTCGCAGGATGAGACACACCCGAACAGTTCCGAAGTTTGCCGAACGCTCGTGGAAAAAAAAAAAAAAAACACCATATTGCAATACTTTATATGGGAACATGGGAAGCCTAAAACTCACGTAGTTTCGGTTCCCTGCAAGAATTTCCGAAGATTTCCGAAGTTTTGCGTTTTGGTATTAACGCCACTTCAGCCGCTAAATCAGAAGTTTCCAATGAAAACAAGCATGTTGTGACTGACCTAACATAACCTAACCCTTCGATTTTTTTTTTAATTTCAATTTTTGAGAGAAATCCGAAGTTGCACGAACGTGGTAGGGAACCGAAACTACGTGAGTTGTAGGCTACCGACTCTCATATATTTTACGATCATAGATTATTTTAAATAACGCTAACACCACCTTATCAACCTTTCATTTTAGTTACTTTAACCTAATCTCCCGAAAAAAAAAAGAACATTTATTACACTGACTGAACATAACCTCACTTTTTACTTCCGTAAACTTCGGAACTGTTCGGGTTGTGGTTCGCCCATGTGAAAACAGTGATGTTTTGCCGTGCGCGCGGAACTAAACGCACGGCACGTGTTGTGTCCTCGCTCGCCAGCACCCCCGCCTACGACTACGCCCCCAACCCGGACAAGCAGTGGATCCTGCAGGTGACGAAGCAGATGCAGCCCATACACCGGCAGTTCACCGACCTGCTCATGACCAAGAGGCTGCAGACCCTGCAGAGCGTGGACGAGGCCGTCGACAGGGTGAGGCGCGACCGAACGCCACGTCGTTTGTGAAGCACGCAAGCCTTATATTTCACAGACGAGAGAGCCGAACCCCCCGATCGTGCATCTTCGGTTTTTTTTTTTTTGGTTCATTGTAACTCATGATAACTAATGGTCAATTAGGTTAGGATAGCTACATTATAAATACTTTAGAACATTGTGGACGGTTGATTTTATTAGGATAGCTACATTAAAGATAATGTGAAATCAAAAAATAAAAATAGCGAGCGTGAACTTCGGGTGTGGCTCTCTCGTCTGTGAAATGAAGGCTTCCCTTGTAAAGCACGCAAGCCTTAGGTTGTCACTAGCCCTAAAATTTAAAAAAAAAAAAAAAAAAAAAAAAAAAAAACTTTTTTACCGCCGGATTATTTTGATGATTCACGTTTATTACGAATACAAAAGAAATTGTCGAAAATTTGGTCTTACAAAAAGTTATTTTCTATCACTGCCTGGAAGTTTAACGAGTGTAAACATGGTGTATAAAGTAAAAAAAAAAAAAGAATATCGTAGGCTTCTATGCACATCAGGGGCCCCACATGGCCGGTGCTACCGTTGCTATGGCAACGGGGCCCATGGGTCGAGGGGGCCTGCGAAGGAAAGAAAAAAAAACAGAAAACAAAAAAGTAGACAATTTTATTTAAATCATAGAAAACAATTAAATAGTAAGGCCTAAATTTAGTTACCGATGAAATATTACACCAGAGTAATATTATTCGGAACATGCCGTGCGTACAGAACGTGTCTGAATCTACAACTGTGAGTAACAAAACCACCACCAATTGACGAGACACCATGTTGACAGTGCAGAACACTTACACTCATTTATTTGCCATTATTCAAAATAAATTTACGTTGACAATCGAAACACTGACTTAAAACTAGTTTTAATGTGTTTTAAAAATAATTGTGAAAAGAAATAAAGAAATATTTTTTTTATCTCTGATAGAAAAAAAAAGGGGGGGGGGGGGGCATCATGACTTCTAGCAACAGTGCCCACAGAATGATGTGGGGGGGGCCTGATGCACATTAACACCCGTTGACGTGCCGCGGGTTGCAGATCTACCAGGAGCTGAAGGAACTGGGGGAGCTGGACAACACCTACATCATCTACACCTCGGACCACGGCTACCACCTGGGCCAGTTCGGCCTGGTCAAGGGCAAGTCCTTCCCCTTCGAGTTCGATGTGCGCGTCCCGTTCCTGGTGCGCGGCCCCGGGATCGAGCCCGGCATCAAGTAAGCCCTTTTCTTCGCTCGTTGGCCGCGAATACCCACGTGTAGGCCCGGGCCTACCCAACATTCTCAAAACTGGAAATAAAAGACTTTTTATAAAAATACACAATTAATATTAAATGTTAAGTTTATTTTGAAAAGGGTAGTCGGCAATGAAATGGAACTATACATTTGCCTGCAGATTTGTAACATTTTACATTAATGTACAGTTGTGTTGTAATACTTACCTTATATTAACACAAGTTTAATCCTAATAATTATTGTTGTGACCTTTATTGGTATTAAAGTGTATTTTGTTGATTTATAATCATACATTTATAATGATTCTTATGATTAATATGTTATACATATTGGCCTTCAGAGAGAAAATTACCCTCAGAAATCCACAAAACTGACCATTTTGCATCTACATTTCAAAAATTCCCTGGACCACCCTTTATTGTGGGGGCCAGATCCTTCTCCCCTCCCATTTTTTCAGTACAGTCCGGACTCCCAAAATTGTGTATACAGCCCTACGGTACAGTCCGGGCCTACCCAACAACTACTAACCCTGACATTACCCATTACGATATGTTTCAACACTTTATACAAACAAGTGGTAGTGAAGTGGTTAGAGCACTCGCCTTCCACAAAGGCGATCGGGGTTCGATTCAGGAATTTTATGCAAGTGGGAAACGTGGTTGATGTTGCCGTGGCCTGTGTGTTTTCTCGGGGTATTTCCGTTGCCGCCAAGTCGCTGCTCCATATCCCATCTCTCACTCTTCAGGCTGTCCCTCTGGTAGGGCAGCCGACTCCATGCGAGCATCAGCCCCATTCCATCCATGTAGACCCTGCCTCAGGTGGGAAATCACATGTCACAATGCAAACATCTGTCTGACGGGAAGCCTTCTTTTCACAGACGAGAGAGCCAAACTCCCGATCGTGCATCTTCGGTTTTTTTTTGGTTCATTGTAAATGTGTTGATAAAAGGATACTAATGGTCAATTAGGTTAGGTTAGCTACATTATAAATACTTTAAAACATTGTGGACGGTTGATTTGGTTAGGATAGCTACATTAAAGATACGGGAGGGAAAAAAAGTGAGCATGAACTTCGGGGAACTTCAGGTGTGGCTCTCTCGTCTGTGAAATGAAGGCTTCCCTCTGTCTGACTGGCTGCATCATAGAAGTAAATACACAACAAACAATTTCAGGACTAGCAAAACATTCTGTGTTTAATGTGTTCAAAGTACAATTTTTCCTAAAATATTTTTGAACATATTATTATATAAAACATATATGTTTTTTATATGGCGAGGATTCTAGAGGTGAGGCAATGAGGTAGGCCAGTCAACCCAGCACGCTTGCCAGCAGGGGGTTCCACGAGAGGTCCTGCCTCTCGGACAGATAGTGCCCCTCTCTTCTCACCTCCCCCCCGGTTCATGTTGGCAGGATTGACGAGATAGTGCTGAACTTGGACCTGGCGCCGACTTTCTTGGACATCGCGGGCGTGGAGACTCCATCCCACATGGACGGCAGGTCGTTTCTGCCGCTACTGCATCGTATGTAAGTCAAAGAGAACGAACTAGATATTAATGACTGTCTCGACATATCAGAATCATTTATTCATGGACCTGTAAGTGTCTGGTGTTAACTTTGTTTTCTAAAACTAAACAACATTTTGGAGCAGAAATTTGCATTTTAAATTCAAAATAAACTGAGTTTTCAAAACTATTTTCCTCACTTGAATTTCACTGTCATCATTTTATTAAACTATTGTTACAGACGGAGAAAAGGAGTTTGTAAGGATGTCTTTTATATAATACTTAAGTTATAATGAACTTGGAACAAAGGCAAAAGTATAGTGAAAATGAAATTCATAATTTTTCTAATTAAATTAAAAAAATCCTGTATTTGGTGTTGAAGTGACTTTCCAGTTGGTTACAGGTTTATTTCAATTTGATGAACATAACTGTTACAAACTTAAAAAAATGTTCAAATTAGGTAGCTAACATGAAGCAAGATTAAATGAAAATATTTATGACTTGATTGTTTCATTGATTACAGGCCAAAACGTGGTCAGATGTCGGGTCGAAGAAAGAATTTTAAATGGCCAGACACATTCTTGATAGAAAGGTATGTACTAAATTCTATAAATTATAATATATAAATAAATAGAATAGAATCCTCTCCTATTATGATAAACATTTATTTTGTTTTGATATTTTGTATTAAATTTTTTTTCTGTTTGAAAAATAATATTTTAATCAAAAATTTTCCATTTATACATTTGAAACTGCTTTAAGTAGGTATGTAGGAATAATAAAAATCAAATTGTAACAATTAGTTAAATTTGAGATGTAGTGTGTTAAACATATGTTACCAATGAATCTTATAAACAAAACCATAATATACATCACAAAATTACAAAACAATTTTTTTTTCTTGTTTTTACGACTCTTAAAATATTTTTTGGTTTGACTTCTGAATAGTTCTAATATGAAAATGTGAAGGAAAAGATAATTAAGTCTACAGATTGAAAGGCAGAATAAAAAAAAAAATAAAAGTATTGAAATTTTTTTTTTGTTACAATAAGTTTTTAAATTGCTCAGGAAAAATAAAACTTTTGCTCGAATGTATTAATGTTTGAACATGTGAGTAGCATGTTAAATTATTTTCTTAACTTAATTCATTAATTAAAGTTAACATTTAAACTACTTTAACTACATTTCCGAATTGTAAAGTTTACTTATATCTACACAGGAGCATGTTATCCTTCTCTCTGCCCGAGCAGCAGTGGGAGGAGAGAGATACCGGAGGCCTTCGCAGAGCACAAGCAGAGCGGGAGGCAGAACGGCCACCAGGGAGCGTACGACACTGGCGTGGAGAACGACAGCAGCTTGCTGTCCGAGTCTGTCGCCTGGAACACGACGGGTGGTACCGCGGCGACACAGAACCTCGCCGGCGGTCTGCTGCCGGATGTCGCAGGCGGCTTCAACGACACCGACACTCTCCTGCCGCCCGAGGAGGGCCCGACTTTGGACAAGATTCCGGTGCTTTCGAGTAAGTCATTTCTCTTCGAGGGAATGCCAGATTAATGTTAGGTGATGTAGGCATTTATCCAAGCCAATTTCATCTAGAAGGTGAACGGTGAACATGAATTTTATGAAAAGTTGACTTGTTAAAAATAGCTGGTTTCTATTGGCCAAAGCTTCTACGGAATGTTTTACATAAACAAGTGATGGCCAACTGACGGCCTGTGGGCCATATCCAGCCCAGGAAATAATGTGGCCCGCTAAAAAATCTTAAAAAAATACATATATTATCAGGAATACTGTCTTGTGTTTCCGCATAAATATCTCATAATGTGTCAGAAAACAATTTTAGGAAGCCATAATACTCTCACAAAAATATTTAATATAAGAGGGCCCTTCAATAATTAAAGAGACAAATTGTTATTGAAAAAAAAAAAAAAAAAAAAAAAAAAACTGGGTATATACTACACAATGAAACGTTTACTACTTCTCAAAATAATCCCCACCAATATTAATACATTCAGGGCTAGATTTTAAGCAATATTTTAACCTGCCCAACGGACAGGTGTAATCGAAAATTTGCCTGTCCGCCATCCAATTTGCCTGTCCGCTGTTTTACCCAAATAAAAAAAATTTCAAAGTCGCTAAAAAAGTGAGAAAAAAGGATTTTTGCTATATTTTGCACCTATTTTTATCACACACTTAACATCCTTATTTAATCATAATTTTCAGACGAGTCACTGTCTGAGTCACTGCACGAAGTACTTGGCTGATTCTGTCTTGAACATCTTCGATAAGGAGGCTGAAAGGGTCGACGTTTTCTCTGAACATTATGATACCAGAGATTTATTGCTGGTGCTGGATCAAACTCACTTTCAGCCATTATTGTTTATTTATAGATATTGTCAAAGACGTTTTATTTGCAGTCGCGGTCGCGGTCGCATAAATGTTATTAATCACCTCTGCTGCATTAGTGCGTGCGAATAACCTCGGCGTCACAAGTTGCACCTGTCCACCGGACAGTTGCCTTTTTTATTTTGCCTGCCCGGACGAGTTTTTGCCTGTCCCGGGCAGGCGGACAGGTGCTAAAATCGAGCCCTGAATACATTTGTCCCAAAGATGAACTATTTATTTTATAACTGATGCAAATAAGTCTCTGTATTGTTGTTGGAGCCACTTTCCGTTAATTCCTTGACCTCGTTACTACTGAACTTTTTTCCACATAATGCCTCTGTGAGTCGTCCAAACAAATTAAAATCCAAGGGAGCCAAACCTTGACTGTAGGGAGGGTGAGATAGTATCTCCCAACCCATTTTTTCAGTGGTTTCTTGCGTCAGATTGGCGGTGTGTGAGGGCGAGCGTTGTCGTGTAGCAAGTTCACGCTTTTTCTTTGAGATCTGCGACATTTTTCTCTCATTGCTGGCTTTACTTTGTCAGTATGTCTGAGCAGTAGGCACTGTTTATTGTACACTGATCTGCCAAAGAATCACAAAGGACGACACCTTGGGCATCCCTAAAGACGGTCAACATGACTTTTCCTGCTCATGCTTGCATTCTGAATATCTTTCGGACAGGCGAGCTGGTGTGCTTCCATTCCATACTTTGTCTTTTGGACTCTGGTTCAAAATTGTGAACCTAAGTTTCATAGCACGTTAAAATCGTGCCTAGAAAGGGTCACCTTCCCTTTCATAGCATTCTTTCAAATGTGTACACACTGAGTCTTCTTTCCTTGCTTTTATTTTGCTGTACTTGAGCTTGTTACTGATAACGCTATGAACTGCAACTATTTTTGCTGTTATGTTCAACTGTAACTCATTGGTCTTCACAAATAATGTTGTCAATGTGGGTTTCCAGCGAAGTAGTTGACACTTCAACTGGCGGCCAGGATGTTGCTGGTCAGTTACTGAGGTTTGGCCGTTTTTTAACTGTCCTACTCACTTACAAAAATTTCAGCGGTTCATACAACTTTAACAATACTGTAAAATCATTCGAAAAAAGATTTTAGATGGTTTTTCACCTTCAGAAAGCAAGAAGAAGAAAAAGAGGATCACTGAATGTTGTTCAACTAATGTGGAAACTTAAGTGGACACGCCATTGTTAAATGCATTATTGGTGCCAGAGCTCCGGGGATTTAGCCCCCTGCCTCCCTTCCCACTTTCTCTTGAAGACCCTGGGGCCAGTACTTGTCGGGGTTTACGAAAAGGGTTGGACTAGGAGAGGGCAGTATGGTGGGAAATAAACTATTTTTTTAAATACATATTTATGTCAGTGATGGCCATGGATATTGGAAAGTTGCACATTAAATAATGAGGTAGCCCGACAAAATTATTTGACCCCAGACCCTTAGTTTCTTTTGAACGCCCTGCCCACCGGCAAAATCATTACTATTAATGAGAAGACAGTTTTTGCTTGCCATCTGAGGCTTGTAAGGAAAGTTTTGCTGGGATCCTGCCTCAGCCCTAACCACATTTATCAGCTGGGAGGACAACATAAACAGTCTTCATAGTCCAGAGTTAACAATAATAGATATTTGCAGAGATACATATACAATACTAGCTGCCCGACCCGGCTTTGCACGGCTATACTAATGGAAAAAAATGAAGCCACATCTCCCATTTACAGTAATGGTAATTATCAAAAAAATTCAGTGAAAATTTATTACAATGCTGTATAATGTACCGGAGAGAAAATGAATAGCACAGATGGTTTCCCGACCCGTGCACGCAACGTACAACTGATGTACCTGTACTTCGCTACGGCAGTCTACAGGCAGATCACTCTTGCGCCGCTTATTATACATGCCCCTCCTTGTGGGTACGCCACTGCCGCGCGATGCCCGTTGCCATGGAGACGCAGAAGGCATGAACAATGCAAAATCCTGTTCTCATGCAGACAAAGTACCCACTGTTGCCTGGTTTTAACCACCCATGGGATCTAATTTTTGGAAAATGTCATCCTGCGTAACATAAGGAACATTACTGTGAAGTTTTCAGTCTGTAAAATATATATACTTGAAAAAAAAAAGGGCAATAAAAAAACAAATTAAACACAGAGAGAGGAAAAAAAAAACAATAGTTTAGGTTTGCGATTTAAAGTGATCAAAAGTATTTAAATACTAATTGAACTCTTATGAGTGTACTGATTGCTTCGTTGTTAATATCACATGGGTGTTGTTTACTTGTATGGTAAAATTAAGAATGATAAGGCATCTAGTGCATGGCAACAATGTTAATAGGCAATAGGAAATAAACTTCTAGCGCCTGCAGCATTGTCAACACACACTTTGTACGTGTACTGCATGTTGTATCTAACCCCCTCCAACGCATTTGATTCTAAATTGGACTTTTAGTAAGGATTGCTAATGTTATTGATAATATAATATAGCCTATAGCCTTCCTTGATAAATGTACTATCCACCACTGAAAGAATTTTTCAAATTGGACCAGTGGTTCCTGAGATTAGCGCGTTCAAACAAACAAAAAACAAACTCTTCAGCTTAATAATATTAGTATAGATAGTGTGGTCATTTTGTAGAATCTGTGTTTATTTATATATCATGTAAATCTTGTTTGTGCCTGCACAACTAGAGATCATAAAATTATAACAAGTAATATTGGTTAGTTTTATTTTTAATTGGGAAGAAAATTTGTCTTTTCAATTGGGGGGGGGGGGGGGGGGAATTAACATACACTTTTTTATAGTGTGTGTGTGTATGCGCGTGCGCGCGTGTAAACAACTGTTCCTATTACACAATTGAACTTTGAATACCTACCTATTTAAAATGTAATTAAAAAAAATCGTGGCTTAATGATTGACTTCAAGGAGATGATGGAGGATTTCCTATCGGGAGGAAGGGAATTTAATTACTTTACCCGCTGTTTACTTTTGAATTCTTTTCTTTTGATGGGGGGGGGGGGGGGGAATGATAGGATTTTTAGGTTTTGGCATTTTTTTGGGAAGAGGAGGAGGAGGAGGAATGATTTCCCCCATCCTCCCCCCCCCCACCCCCCCTCTGCTTATACCTCTGTAGACCAATCTTTTAATGTACTGGATGTTCTTGACTTCCATTTTTCTGGTTCACTTTGTTTTTTTCACCCGGGCATCACTGTGCCCGGCCAATGAGCTGATCATTTGAGAATGTACAGTCGGACGATAACGCCTCACTGGTTTGTGTGTGGACGCCGACAGGGCTGGACCCGCAGTTCGACAACCAGGTGGTTCCCGTGGCGCCGTCCGGCGGGCTGGTCGGCAAGGTGGAGCGCATCGCCCTCGAGTGCCAGAGCCCGGAGTTCCAGGCGCCGTGCAGGCCCGGCCAGAAGTGGCAGTGCCTCCTGGACGGAAACAGGTTTGGCAACCCGTGGATTCACAAAGCTTTCTTCTACCACCCCCCCCTCCAAATACTGGCCCAGTGGTGGATCCAAGGGGGGGCACCAGGTGCAAGTCCCCCCCCCCCCCCCCCCCCCCCGAAAAACAAGTTGTCTGCTACATTAATATTGCTGACAAAAAATGATTGTTTCTGAAACCAATAAAATATTTTAATATAATTAATGAATTTTTTGTAAAATCGTAAAATCATAAAATCTGGTGGTTGGATGTTATGTGTAGTGTGAGTGGATTAAATAACAATTTAGTAATTTTAAGAAATTTTTTCTCTGGCTACTCTGAAATCCTAGAATGTCCCCCCTCTGAGGTGAACCTCTGGATCCGCCACTGTACTGGCCTTCGGGATTTTTTTTTTGATCTTCATGTAGTTAACTATTTTGAACGTTTGCCTGTGCAGTAAAGCGGCGTGCCGCCATCCCAAAGTGTGTACTGTGCTTGCAAACAGCTTGCCTCAATAACGACAGGGACCTCGAAATTAGATAGAACCCATTGCGTTTCGACAAAAATCAAGTGACGTACATGCTGCAATTTGCAAAATCAATACTTCTTTGTCATTATTAGTGGTTTTAAGTATCTTTGTAGTATCACTTGATAACAATACCGAAAGTACACCAGCAAGTTTTTCAGCCTAAAAAAAAAAAATCCTTAAGTTGCACAAAGGCAAGTTTCAAAAGGCTTTGAAAAAATATAGGCTCCTCGGAAACGGGTGTTTTTGCCACTCTCAAGCGGTCACCATACAAATCATGTTACAAATCATGTTACACCATGTTGGAACCAACAGGTTTTTGGTTTTAGTTATTTAAATAATTTTTGGAAATGATGCTTTCATTTTATAAGCTTGCAGAAAAAAAATTGCTGTATCCAAAATGGGGTCTTTTAGTTTCAACCCTTTAATTCAACTTACTGTTTGTGTATCAAGGTTGCACAAACATAAAAGTAAAATCCCAGACTTGTGTGCTTATGTGAAAGTTTTCTGCAGCATGCAGATTAGTAACTGTTTGATGATTTCCGGACCACCAGGCATTAATTATACTTGTATGTTATTTTGCATTCATGAATTGTTTTGGTCCATGTGAGGCCCATACTTACTTTGATGCAATAAGAACTGTAGAATGGCCTTGTCAGATTGTTTATGAGCCAGAAAAAAGTAGGTTGTCATCTAGTGCAGCAAAACATCCAGTCTGCCTAAATAGACAGGTACTGACTTTCTGGAGGAGCAAACATTGCAGGGCCGCATATATTTCTGCCACTGGAAATTGAGATGTAAGTGTTGGAACCACAGTGCTGTCTTGCTGTCATCTTTAATAATTGTCCTCCCAGAACTTTCAAGGAATTTGACAATTCTTGGTCTCGTTTCATCTTAAAATTTCTCAACAGATGTTTACTAAATATTATCTAACAGCAGTAACATATCAAGCTCATAACTATAATTACTTGTGTGACCTTCTAAAACTTGAAAATATAATTTAACAAATACCTGGTGAGAATTTTCATTATGCAGCAATAAATTCAAGAGAGTTTATCGGAATGCATTTAATGGAAATTCCTTAAATAATAGTGATACAAGAAAACTAAATATCCAACTTGGCATGTGAGGCCAAGCCTTAAGAGATGAGAGTAAGCTGGTGTAAGTTAGACACCAGCCTTAATTCAGGGCACGTCCGAGGAGTGAACAGCGTGAGATAAAATGTGTACGGAGCTGCAATTGAATCTGTGCCTTTAAGACACAAACATTTACTGCTTACAAAAAAATACTGGAGTGAATCTGGCAGGATTTGACATTGGATTACCTTGATAGGGGACAATTGATCTGATGACTACATCAATAAGGCTCCTTCATAATCATATTTCTGTCTTTTGGGCTCTAAGTTCTGGTGCTGCAGAGGTAAGAAAACCTTAGTAATTTTAGAATTGCAAAATAATGGGGAAGAAGCAATGTGATGATCACTATGCAACTGCAAACTGTCATTTTATTTTGATTATATTGTTTTTACCCATAAATTAGAAAAAAAACATGATATAAAATGTTTCCTGCCATTTCATACACAACCCATATATGACAGATAATGTTTTCTGTTTATTTATGAATTTGTTTGAAAAAAAAATTGAATTTACAAACAAATTTAGTAAACACAACTTAAAAAATACAGCAACAATAGTAATAATATTGACGCTAGTACTTCTTCTGTGCTTGGAGAGACTTCACAATTTCACTCTATTTCACACTTTTTTTTTTTGGCTTTGCGCAACTGACGCTGGTACTTTTTTCACCCGTGGAGATACTGACATGACGGACATGAGTGTGAGGGCCATATGCATGCCTATCCCTTCTCCATTTTCTCCTCACAGATTCCCCGGCGTGCTTCGCTTCAAGTCAAATGAACAAAAATTCTGGTTAATATTTGAAAAAAAAAATCTCTCAAGTAACAGTAGCTACAAAAAAAAAAAAAAGAAAGGAAAGAGCCAATGTGGTGGCTTGTGGGACCGAGTATTTTAATCTGCGATGTGGTGAAAGCTCTAGTTTTGATCGGGAGACGGGCTGTGCTCGTGATTGCAGGTGGCGCAAGCACAAGTGCAAGTTCCAGATGGCGGCGGCGCACAGCAGACGCAGGAAGTGCCTGTGCTTCACGCCATCCGGCATGGAGTACACCCGTCTGGAGCCGGACGAGCGGCGCTCGCAGCGACAGTTCTACAGGTGGGTATTCTCACCCGGGAAGCCTACAACTCACGTAGTTTCGGTTCCCTACCACGTTCGTGCAACTTCGGATTTCTCTCAAAAATTGAAATTAAAAAAAAATCGAAGGGTTAGGTTAGGTTAGGTCAGTCACAACATGCTTGTTTTCATTGGAAACTTCTGATTTAGCGGCTGAAGTGGCGTTAATACCAAAACGCAAAACTTCGGAAATCTTCCGATATTCTTGCAGGGAACCGAAACTACGCGAGTTGTAGGCTTCCCATTCACACCCGCCGACTGGTAAACGTAATTTTAAAATACATCTTTTTCTTGGCTAGAATAGTTTTGACAACCAACATGAATACTTTGGGTAGAAGAGAAAAAAAAAAAACCTATCTAGTACAATTCAGGATAATGCAACAAGAACAGCCACCTAACTGATAACAAAATTTACACTAACTATGCCTCACGATATTATGTGCTACTGTAATTATCTTTTGTACGAATTGCTGATTTTAAATGCGAGTTTTAATGTCGAAATCAAATCGAAATATAAAATGAACCAGTGTAATGAAAAATATTTTACCATGCATTAATTATTTTAAAGATTGTTCAGTATTTTCTTGAACTAATATTGAGCTGTTTGGAGCAACGTGTTTATTTATACCTGAAAATTACTGAAATGCTTAAGTTATTGAAGAGGAGACAAGGAGAAAGTGTTAAAAACAGAATAAGCATAAAAATCAGATGTTTCCACATATTGGAGAGAATTTTAGTGATTGGGTGGGTGTTAGAACCAAACTGATCAATTAGTAAGTCAGTTGAGATCTAGATGTCTAGGGTTGTACATGATAACTAATGTGTGAGTTCTATTATTAGTACTGAACATAGACATAGTAATAATTGAATAATAGTCAGAGACAAGATTTGAATAGTTTTATTTTCAAACAGATTTTATTGGCAACTTTTTATTTTTATGAAAAAAAAAAAATATATATATATATATATATATATATATGTCAGTACATACATACGTCAGTAGTATCATGCATAAATTTACTAAAATAGTCGTATGGATCAAAACAACATTATACGTATTATTGGAACTACTAAACTTACATAAGAGAGAAAAAAATTAAGTTGTTGCATGGTACAAATTTCTTTCTGGTGCTGACATAGTAATAAACTTAAATTTTTTTACCTTTTTTTCTCTATTTTACTTTTAAAATCCTATTAATATGGAAAAAAAAATCTATATTCACTGATGAAAGCCCTTGTGGGCCTTTAGCTACCTCTTTAAAGTATCAAGACTTATTTTACTTGGTTTATTTTCCCAAAAAAAAAAACTTAAAAAAATTAATACACTAGAAAGTTAACTAATTTTTTATGTAGTTATTAATTTTTTTATTAAGTGAGTTTATATGTGTTTTGTTTTTTGCCTTGGTTTTGGTGTTATGCTATCTATTGACTTTCATTTTGGTGTTATTTTGTTTTTATCTGTATTTACACCATATAAGCTAGCCTCTAATTTTAACCTGTGGGTTGTTTTCCAGAGGTCACGCAAACAAAGACATGAAGGATCATCACCCCAGATTCCTGCGCTTGGCCCAGAACAAGCGTTCTGTGGGGCCAAGGCACTTGGAGGACTTTCTGCAGAGCAGACGGGAAAACATGGACCCGGTCCTGTTGAACGACTTATTGTTGAGGATCAAGCGGCCGAGGAAGGGGCTTCGAGCGAAGCGGGACACCCTCGATCACGTCATGGAGGACTTGGAAGAACAACTTTATGGCTTGGAGGTGAGAAGAAAGACAGTTGGCAGACCTGCCCAGAGAGCAGGGCGATTGTTAGTACTCTGTCCTGGGCTTCATGAGTTGAACATAGATTTTTAAAAAAATTTTAAACTCTATTTGCACTATTTTCAAACTACTTGGTTTTTTTTATAGAGCATCAACTTTGAACAATGCTTAACGAATAGACTATCTGGGCCTGTAGAACCAAAAGTGTCTTTAGCAACTAACTAGGATTGTCCTTAAGGGTCTTGGCTATCTGGGCACACATTCAGTGTGCAGAGCTTCAGGAAAAACAAAGCAATTTTAAAACTACAAGCTATCCAAGTGGGGTCTGTTTACAAAAAGCATTTAAGAATTCACTGAGGGCCGATTAGTGATTTGGTTTCTGGATTAAAATTATAAACTAATTTTTGTAGAAGGCAAATTTTTGTAGTTAAAAGCTAAAAGGCATGTTTTCAGATTAAATTTTAAACATAAATCAACCGGTGCAGATTCTTGAAAGCACTTGAGGGACTTGCATTACATCATCTTCATTTCTCCGCCATATAAATGTTATGGTCACCGTTAAAATTTCATAGTTGTCCTCAGCACAACAAGAAGACTGCATGGTTAGAGACAATATCACGCTAGATATACCAGTGAGCATTGCGCTTATCCCGCCACACCCCTAACAAGTTGGGTCCCTTAAAAGTATTCTGTTTACATGACTTGAGCATTAGCAAGAAACAAAGAAAATATTTTTTTGTTTGCATTTTAAGGAATGTGGTTACAAATTTTGATCAAAAATTTTTTCCCTTAAAGGAATGTGGTTACAAATTTTGATTAATAACTTTTTTCTCTTTACCCAGAAAAACTTCTGGATGGCAGATTGAAAAAAAAAATTATTCTATCAATTTTTTAAAAAAGAAACAAGGCCTACTTATTCTTTTAAAATTAATTTTATGGTTTTCATGCAGTGACATGTTGTTCAGGAAACTCAAGTGAATGAGAAGGAGAGAGAGGCCAATGCGTCTCTGCGAGCCATCAATGAGATCAACGGAGGCTGCCGGGTGTACCCTGGAGGCGTGAACTGCAGCAACGTGGTTTACGAGAACCCGCAAGCCTGGCGATCGTCGAGGAACAACGTGGAGGAGCAGATACGCAAACTGCGTGTCAAGCTCGATGCTCTGAAGGTAATTACAGTCTGGATGAATATGGATTTTTTCCTCCCAATCTCAGGAATAATGCATACAAGGTAATCTGAATACAGTACTTATGAAGACCCCTTAGGGTTATGTTAAAAAATGAAACTACGTTTCGCAAAACTTAGTAAAACTCTGCAACAATGTATAATAATATAGTAGTAACCATTGATTGAGTGTGTAATTTTAAACATCTGTTAGTTTGCTTCATTACTAAAATACATGAATACAATCTCTCGCCATGCAAATAGATGAGATGGAAGGATGTAAACAAAATAATATGTAGTTGGAAAAAAAACAAAAAAAACTGGTATTTTGATGTTTGTCATTGTTATCTTGTAGTTTTTGAATCCAAGTATCGTATAAATCACAATGAGTTTATTCTTAGATATCAATTTCTTAAAAGTGAATAATGGCTTTTTTTTTTTTCATGAAATCTGCCAACGCAGCATTTACTCATTCTGGTGTACATATATGGCTGCACTTACTATAGCGAATTTGAAAAACATCATCAGAAAGTCTGAGTAGCTATTTATAAATATTTGTGGGCAACAAAACTGTCTGCAACACACTAGTTAGCGAATTAAATGTGAAATAAAAGAGAAGAAAAAATTTTCCTTATGTCACATGTTCTGTATGACATTTCTTAGAAAAATCACCTGCATCCAAAATTGAGAAGGCAATAAGTGTTAATGAAGTAACAATATAAGCAAGTTAAGAAATAATAATAAAAAAAAAATATTGTAGTTTTTTTTTTAAATATTTGAAACTTTTTCATAGTTACAATTCATTATTTTTTTGATATCATATCAGTTTTATTCCTTGTCCATTCAAATGTGTGTGAAATGTGATTTAGATGGTGTATTTTTTTTAAACTGTATTGCTGATAAATGACTGTCCCCATAAATTTGATTCAGGAAATTCGACGTCATTTAAGGGCTAAGCGGCCACATCATCATTCGTACGACGTAAGCGTGGAAGAGGAAGACGAGGACGACGAGAATGCTCGCGGCATCGAGGAATTCCCCTCGGACGACGACGACGCAAGTGCCGACGTCGATGAGCCAGCAGCGAGCACGGCCGAGGAGGGAACGACGTTGACTGCCGAGCCAGACAACGCGACCGTCGCAAACGTCGAGACCAGGAACATGGAGGGTGAGGATGTGGGGTCAGACAGGTCTGGTCGCAACCACCACCACTACCACCACCACCATCACAATGCCACGCGCAGGCTGAGGAAGAAGCCAAGGACTAGCACGGAGGGACCCACAACGACCACGGTGCTTGGCGGCACGGAGGGGACTACCACCACCACCACAACCACCACCACCACCCCCACCACCCCCACCACCCAGCCCCTGGGCCACAACAACCACCACCGGCACCACCACGGAGTCCACACGGTCACTCCTGTCGCAAGCGCTCCGGACAATAACGAGACTGCTGGGACGGAGGAACCCGTCAACTCCCTGCCCGACGATAACGTGACGACGATCGGGCCCGAGCAGAGGGTCAGCCCAACAGCCAGGAGTGGCCCTCGGGTGAGTCATCATCACCGCCATGCACAGCCATGTAGTGACATGGCACAGTGAGAGACTGACATTTCAGAGGACCTGGGTCCGAATCCCAATACGGCCATCCTGATTTCAGTTTCCTTGAGGTTTCCCAAGATCACGGAGGGATGGGTGGGAGCCTGAAATTAAGAAGCTCCTCACTGAGGGGGGGGGGGGGGGGCAGTATATAACATACAAGCCATCCAGAGATGACTTGTGTCGGTTGAAACCCACGTGCAAAACTCTCTGGCCGCGCAAGCCCCACTTGCAAATTCCCCCTTGCGAATGTGTCCAAGATCACTCCTGGAAAATCCCGGGATGGTTTCTTACCACAGGCCATCAAAAGCAATAACAGTTCAACTTACATACGTAACTTTATTAGCAGTGGGCAACTAGGTATGTTATTGATTTCTTGGTTTGAATCTCTTACAGTTCTGACATTGTATCAAATTAAAATTTTTATCTTTCGTCACTAATACTATTAATATGAATAAAAAAAATCTATACAATGCTGATATTGCCTTCTGGTTTTTAAACAATTTTTAATTCCTCAAAATCTAGGGGCTAAAAAAAATTGCATTTTTTTTAAATTTACAAATTTAACATCTATTATATTTTATATATTATAATATTTTACTGTGAAACTAGAGATATTAATACAATTTTTTTTAAACTTAATAATTCAAATACTGATTCAAGTTTATATACAATCAGAGCATTAATACACAAATGGTTTGGAACCTCTGATAGTTGTGGAGCATCCCATTGCCTAAGAACATTTTGCATGTAGTCCTTTAATGAAAAAGAAATTCATTACCGTAACGACAAGTGTACCAGTACTTTAAAGGGCACATATCAACTGGATAATCAATTATACGTACTTATGCTCTTATTTCATTCTGTATAAATTTATTTTAGTAATAGTTTCTAGCAAAATATTTTAATTGTATTCATTTTTGGATGTGTTGTGGATGATAGCTTGGCTATTCACTTCTGCTCTTCACATGTGTTTTTCTTGGACAGTTTCCTTGCACATTTTGGAATATGTCTTTTGGCTGGCTCTTAAAAAAAAAAAATACATTAACAAATACATAATGAAATGTGTCTGTAGCAGGTAGGCGGGGTCCCCAACCACATCAAGGTGACAGTGTTCCAGCCGAGCCGTCAGCCGCACGGGAGCCGGCAGCTGTCGTCCGTGGACCACCACACGTGTTTCTGCGAACCTGAAACGTGAGCTCACACACTGATGTAATGCTGCAATTGTCAATAATTAATTCGATAACTAGGTCAGACATAGCTGTTACATTTATCAGTTGGACATTTTGACATAACCAGCGTGAATAATTATTATCCATCTTGGTAAGAAATTTAATAAACATTTTTTTAATACAAACTATTTTTAAAATTCTCTGAAAAGAAAAAAATTAAATTTGAAGTAAATGAAACCCATCATTTCTTACATATTACAATTTTATTATGATATAAAATAAACTGCTATAATACATCAATTTTATTAATGACATATATTTAAAAGAAGATAAAACTCGCATTATCATTATACAAAATCCAACATCTTCATAGAGGTAAATCCTCATACAAATTTTTATGACGTGAATACCAATTTTAAATAAAGATATTGTATTGTTCTAAGATATAAAATAAAATCTTGTCAAGAGAATATGTATATTATATAAAATTGTTAAATGTAATCAAATGATGGGTTTTATTTACTTCAAAGTTAATGTACTTTTTTTTAGAGCATTTAAATAAAAGCATGTATTAAGAAATGTTTTTTATTATTTATTTTAAACTTTTTAGTTTTGTCTAAATCTGTGCTTTTCTAATAATGTATCAATATTGCAAGGTGTTTTATCTGTTAATTTCAAACCATCAAATGCTTCAATGAAGCCTTCTAAAGATTTAACTCGGCAAAGGGCAACATAAGCTTGTCCAGCAGTGAAACGTTTAGGGCCTAAATTTACCAAGGCATGTTCCACTGTGCTGCCTTGCATCTTATTTATGCACAGTGGAAGCCCAACAGAGAACCATAGGCAACATTATGTGCCGTGCCGTATTTGGTTTGGAATTGATGAACATATTTTGGTATCATAACGTTACTAAAGTTTGCCTGGACTAATGGTAGGTATGTATTGTAAAGCTGTGCTCGCCGAAAGTAAGGCCATATTATTTTGGTTAAGTATCCAATAGCACCGTTCAATAACTCTTCTTTCAATTTGTCTATAATAGAAAATATTTCGAGATGTTTAGGAAGTTGTCCCGTTTTATTAATACCTGTTGGTATAATGCTATCCCGGTTAGTGGTAGCCGATTTCCGTGTCTAATGTATTAAAATATTCTGTGCCGTAATCGTTTGATAGTGTGCTTGCACTTGAGCATTTTTTGCATAAATTCATAAATCCTTTTAAATTGAAAAATCACTGGTAAATTCTTAACTTACTTTTCTCATAAGTATTGAAACATGCTCACATCAGAGCTCACCAATTCACAGTGCATTTTATCACATCTATAAATTTTGTGTTTACCTGCTGGCACATATTCTCTTGTCAGTTTTATTAAAGAAAAAAGATGCCAAGATTTGTTGCTGGCAGTAGCCGCTCCGTCTGGTGAAACACCCGACTTACCCGCATGTATGGCAAGGGCTCAGAATAATTGCTTAATGAAGCAACCCCCAGCAGACTCTCGTCCGACTGACAGGGATTACATCATCGCCAGTGTGGGACTAGGGGCCCTTGTGCCTCGACTTGGCATCGCACCCCGCGGCCCGTTTAGAGTACCAGGTCGCTTACTGCGACCCATTACCTCCTGGTTTGACCTATAATAGTTTTGTTTTGGCTTTATTGATATTGTTTTCTAAAATATGCTGCGAAGCATTGGCCTTAAATATTTAAATTTATTTTGTGTGGTGACTTTACTTTAATCTCGTGGTTTCGTCCAGCCCTCCCTGGAGGGGGGGGGGGGGTGTATATTAGGTTAAGCGTGGGTGCTCAGTTTTACTTGATTATATTATTATTTGTTGTAGTGTTAGTTTAATTTTTGCTTGTGGGCAATGGCTGGACAAATTTAATGTATTTTCTTCGTGTTGTCTGTAAGGCGAGGTTCTTATGACCGTGGGCCGCTGACCTTCTCCCTTTAACGGGAGAAAGGGCTAGGCCGGCGGAGGGGACAAGTGGCTTCTTCAGATGTAGCAAAAGCCACTCGGTGAAGGCCGGTGGAGCGCCCTCTTGCCTGAATGCGGATGTGCCAGCACTTGGTCGGCTGTGTCCGGCCTTGCACAGTGCAGACTCCACTTCTTCAGTCGGCACCCCAGCCCCTCCGCAGCCCCTGAGGACGACAAAGTGCCAGGGCACTCTCTTCGGTTGCGGAGGGAGCTGGCGTCGTTCTGCAGCAGGCTGAAGTCGTGGTTTCCGCGCAGCTGTGGCCGCCTCCTTCTTCTTGGCAGGGCAGGCCTGCGTCACTGGGCAGGCACTGGGCGTCTGCAGCCGTTGTGATGCTGTGTTCTCCTTGAGAACGGTGTCGGTACCTTTCACAGCCGTTAGAACGGCAGTTTGGATGCCAGAGTGTTTCTGCTTGGCTGGGGCGGGCGTCTGACACGAGGTGTGTCGGAGCTTCGCTAATTGGTCCGTTTGCGTGCTGCAGTCCTGCAGCTCTGGAGTGGACTGGCTGGCCTGCGTAGTCTCGCTGGAGAGAGTCGACTGGGCAGTGCTGTGGATGCACTTCAGCCGGACTCGCTCTTCGCAAGCTACCACAGTGCTGTACATTTCGCAGGGGATGTACTCATCTTCTTGATCCGCCGGGATGTGGACAGCCGCGAGAATTCTCCCCATGCGGTACTTGGAGTCATCAACATCGTAGAGTTTCTTCAAGTAGCCAGACTCTGTTGTGTTTATCAGTGCTTCGGTGAAGCCTGGGGATGCGGGTATTGGGACTACCACAACATTGGTCTGATATTGTTCCTCCGGGTGAATGAGGTACACGTCGAGCAGCTGCCTTAGTTGTTTCAGCTCCAGGTCGCCGTCCCACGAGAGCCCGATGCAGAATACCGGCGAACTGAAGTACTCTGGCATGTCGCCCTTGTATCTCTTCGCAAGGAGGTCTATAGGTGAATTGCATCACATGTGGTTCGGCGAAAAATCTGCTCCGAAGCCTGCCTCTAGACTTGCGTCGCGCTGCTCGAGGTGATTGTGGTCGCGGTGATTTCCCATCTTCCTTCGATGCGGGTGCGGCATCTTGATACTATTCAGGAGAGAGCTAGACCAACCAGGCTGGCTGCTAGAGCGCGAATGCATGGGTAGCAACTGACACAAGTCACTAAAGACGCAGAGGTTTTATTCTACCGAATATTTGATCGCTATTTTGTAGTTGTTTAAGGTGCGTGAACCCAACAGATATTTTGTCTTTGAATAATAATTTGATCTCTTGCCATTGTTGGCGAATAACATTTATGTAAGAATGGGCATTTGTACTATTCTTCCATCGTTTCGGACAAGACGTTTGAGTGTCGAATGCAGAGTTGTTCCTTCTATTAAACGTGCTGCTACTCCTGTTAAGACACAAATAATCATGGCCGGCTCTCTATAGCACCGCTTTATTTGATTCTTTAACAAGATAAACAAAAATGTTTTTCTTGTGCCAGCATTCCCCATTATAAAAATTTTCAAATTCTCATCACTGCCGTTTATTTGTTCTAAAATATTTTGCGTTAAAAATGTGAAAACTTCATTCTGTCTGGCATTCATAGCACTTTTGGCATTATATAACTGTTCAGACACATGAGGTACTGGTTTAACTTGTCTAAGATAACAACTTTACAGTGTTTACATGACTTCAAAGTTGTGCTAGCAAGCTTAAAATTTAAGAATGTTGTTCAGGCTTTCACGGCCATTGTCTCAAGTAGCTTGGCTTCTGGGTTGTAGCCGTGTCCTTGGCAAAAAATTCACCAAGGTTTCAGTTGACATTGCAGTCACCATCATCAGGGAGCAGATACCTACTGAGGTTCTTACCAGTTGTCCTGCTCATTATATACTCTTGCCTGAGGGGAAGGTGCTTACTGATTGGCTGCTGCTGTGGGCCAATCAGAGCCTTCGTTTCTTCTGGATGGCTGGGCTGTTTTGCCAGTTGGGGGCGATTTGTCTGAAGTTGGCTGTGGAGCTATGTTTTGAGGATTTCTAAAGAGTGGATTCCATATTTTGCTTAATTTGTAACCATCTTCTCTATTAATGTTTGCTGGGTGTTTTAATATTTCTATTGATTCTCGAATGTATCTTTTCTTGTATTGTGGGATGTTGTATATGGTGTGGAATTGGTCGAAATCAATGCTATGTCTGGTTTCCATGGAGTGTTCTACTAATGCTGATCGCTGGTTTCATGTTTGTAGTCACTGATGTGTTCTTTAACTCTTGTGATTATTCATCTGCCTGTTTGTCCTATATATACCTTGCCACAGGAACATGGAATCTTGTACACACCGGCTGGGTTTTCGGCAGAGGTTTTATCTTTCACCGATGTCAGAGACCCCTCAATCTTGTTTATGGGTTTGAGAACTGTGTGGATTTCATGCTTCCTAAGAATTCTTGCCACTTGGTCAGAAATTCCTTTGACATAAGGAATGAAGGCTTTATTAGGAAGATGTTGTTTCTTATTCTGTTGAGGTGGTTTCTTGGCTTTCATGATTTCTGACTTTGAATAATTATTTGCTTGAAGAGCACTTGTAAGATGTTTCATTTCTTCCCCAATATTGTCTTCTTCACAAATGGCTCAAGCTCTGTTTACCAAAGTTGAGATGACTGTTCTCTTCTGAGATGGAGGGTGTTGTATGAACTTGCCTGTAGATACCTGTCTGTGTGGGTTGGCTTTCTGTAAACACGGTGGCTGATATGATTATACTTTCCTCTTGTGACCAAGAAAGACATCCAGAAAAGGTAATTTCCCTTCTACTTCCACCTCCATGGTGAATAGTATATTCGGATGAATGCTCTACAGGTGTTTTAGAAAGTCTAGTAGATTATCTTTTCCATGGCTCCAAATAAAAAAGGTGACATAAACATACCTGTACCAGCACTTGGGTTTAAGCTGGCTGGTTCTTATTGCTTTCTCCTCAAATTTGGCCATAAAAATATTAGCTAATAGCCTAATAGGGGAGAGAGAGGCGAGCCCATGGCAGTGCCTTCCTGTTGCTTGGAGATCTGCCCCTTGAAAGAGAAGAAGGTCGAACAAACACAGTGTTCTGTGAGCTTCACTATGTCTCTGCTCAGACAGTCTTCTCCCAGGTGTGTGAGGAGAATTTGAAGGGCTTCTAGGACAGGCACTTCAGTGAAGAGTGAAACCACATCAAAGCTGACCAGGATATCTGTTGGTTGAAGAGAAAGTTGTTTAAGAATAGAAATGAAATGTGCAGAATTTCTGACATGAGAAGCTGGAGTGGGTAATAAAGGTTGGATTAATCCATTCAAGTATCTGGCTAGTGCATGGGTAGGAGAGCCAATTGCACTCACTATTGGGCGAAGAGAAATGTCCTTCTTATGTATCTTCGGAAGCCCGTAGAATATCGGGGTTCTCTCATATTTGACAATCAGATTTTTCTTACAGTTTTCTTCTAAGCTTGATTCGGTAACCAGTTTCTTTGTGTATTCATGAATAATTCAGATTATGAAGCCAAGATCCATAAACTTCTTGCTGAACCTACATGTGCAGCAGTCAAGAAAAATCCTCTAAAACAAATAGAATCAACCACAAAGAAACTGGTTACCGAATCAAGCTTAGAAGAAAACTGTAAGAAAAATCTGATTGTCAAATATGAGAGAACCCGGGCTTCCGAAGATACATAAGAAGGACATTTCTCTTCGCCCAATAGTGAGTGCAATTGGCTCTCCTACCCATGCACTAGCCAGATACTTGAATGGATTAATCCAACCTTTATTACCCACTCCAGCTTCTCATGTCAGAAATTCTGCACATTTCATTTCTATTCTTAAACATCTTTCTCTTCAACCAACAGATATCCTGGTCAGCTTTGATGTGGTTTCACTCTTCACTGAAGTGCCTGTCCTAGAAGCCCTTCAAATTCTCCTCACACACCTGGGAGAAGACTGTCTGAGCAGAGACATAGTGAAGCTCACAGAACACTGTGTTTGTTCGACCTTCTTCTCTTTCAAGGGGCAGATCTCCAAGCAACAGGAAGGCACTGCCATGGGCTCGCCTCTCTCTCCCCTATTAGGCTATTAGCTAATATTTTTATGGCCAAATTTGAGGAGAAAGCAATACGAACCAGCCAGCTTAAACCCAAGTGCTGGTACAGGTATGTTTATGTCACCTTTTTTATTTGGAGCCATGGAAAAGATAATCTACTAGACTTTCTAAAACACCTGTAGAGCATTCATCCGAATATACTATTCACCATGGAGGTGGAAGTAGAAGGGAAATTACCTTTTCTGGATGTCTTTCTTGGTCACAAGAGGAAAGTATAATCATATCAGCCACCGTGTTTACAGAAAGCCAACCCACACAGACAGGTATCTACAGGCAAGTTCATACAACACCCTCCATCTCAGAAGAGAACAGTCATCTCAACTTTGGTAAACAGAGCTTGAGCCATTTGTGAAGAAGACAATATTGGGGAAGAAATGAAACATCTTACAAGTGCTCTTCAAGCAAATAATTATTCAAAGTCAGAAATCATGAAAGCCAAGAAACCACCTCAACAGAATAAGAAACAACATCTTCCTAATAAAGCCTTCATTCCTTATGTCAAAGGAATTTCTGACCAAGTGGCAAGAATTATTAGGAAGCATGAAATCCACACACTTCTCAAACCCATAAACAAGATTGAGGGGTCTCTGCCATCGGTGAAAGATAAAACCTCTGCTGAAAACACAGCCGGTGTGTACAAGATTCCATGTTCCTGTGGCAAGGTATATATAGGACAAACAGGCAGATGAATAATCACAAGAGTTAAAGAACACATCAGTGACTACAAACATGAAACCAGCGATCAGCTATAGTAGAACACTCCATGGAAACCAGACATAGCATTGAATTCGACCAATTCCACACCATATACAACATCCCACAATACAAGAAAAGATACATTCGAGAATCAATAGAAATATTAAAACACCCAGCAAACATTAATAGAGAAGATGGTTACAAATTAAGCAAAATATGGAATCCACTCTTTAGAAATCCTCAAAACATAGCTCCACAGCCAACTTCAGACAAATCACCCCCGATTGGCATAACAGCCCAGCCATCCAGAAGAAAGGAAGGCTCTGATTGGCCCACAGCAGCAGCCAATCAGGAAGCACCTTCCCCTCAGGCAAGAGTATATAATGAGCAGGACAACTGGTAAGAACCTCAGTAGGTATCTGCTCCCTGATGATGGTGACTGCAATGTCAACTGAAACCTTGGTGAATTTTTTGCCAAGGACATGGCTACAACCCAGAAGCCAAGCTACTTGAGACAATGGCCGTGAAAGCCTGCTAAAATTATTTGGTGCTATGTTTTTGTGCTTGGATAAGTCCTCTGAACAACATTCTTAAATTTTAAGCTTGCTAGCACAACTTTGAAGTCATGTAAACACTGTAAAGTTGTTATCTTACACAAGTTAAACCAGTACCTCATGTGTCTGAACAGTTATATAATGCCAAAAGTGCTATGAATGCCAGACAGAATGAAGTTTTCACATTTTTAACGCAAAATATTTTAAAACAAATAAACGCCAGTGATGTGAATCTGAAAATTTTTATAATGGGGAATGCTGGCACAAGAAAAACATTTTTGTTTATCTTGTTAAAGAATCAAATAAAGCGGTGCTATAGCGAGCCGGCCATGATTATTTGTGTCTTAACAGGAGTAGCAGCACGTTTAATAGAAGGAACAACTCTGCATTCGACACTCAAACGTCTTGTCCGAAACGATGGAAGAATAGTACAAATGCCCATTCTTACATAAATGTTATTCGCCAACAATGGCAAGAGATCAAATTATTATTCATAGACAAAATATCTGTTGGGTTCACGCACCTTAAACAACTACAAAATAGCGATCAAATATTCGGTGGAATAAAACCTCTGCATCTTTAGTGACTTATTTCAGTTGCTACACATGCATTCGCGTTCTAGCAGCCAGCCTGGTTGGTCTAGCTCTCTCCTGAATAGTATCAAGATGCCGCACCCGCATCGAAGGAAGATGGGAAATCACCGCGACCACAAGAACCTCGAGCAGCGCGACGCAAGTCTAAAGGCCGGCTTCGGAGCAGATTTGTCGCCGAACCACATGCGATGCAATTCACCTATAGACCTCCTTGCGAAGAGATACAAGGGTGACATGCCAGAGTACTTCGGTTCGCCGGTATTTTGCGTCGGGCTCTCGTGGTACGACGACCCGGAGCTTAAACAACTAAGGCAGCTGCTCAACACGTACCTCATTCACCCGGAGGAACAATATCAGACCGATGTTGTGGTAGTCCCTATACCCGCATCCCCAGGCTTCACCGAAGCACTGATAAACACAACAGAGTCTGGCTACTTGAAGAAACTCTACGATGTTGATGACTCCAAGTACCGCATGGGGAGAATCCTCACGGCTGTCCACATCCTGGCGAATCAAGAAGATGACTACATTCCCTGGGAAATGTACAGCACTGTGGTAGCTTGCGAAGAGAGAGTCCGGCTGAAGTGCAACCACAGCACTGCTCTGTCTACTCTCTCCAGCAAGCCTACGCAGGCCAGCCAGTCCACTCCAGAGCTGCAGGACTGCAGCACGCAAATGGACCAACCAGCGAGGCTCCGACACAACTCGTGTCAGACGCCCGCCCCAGCCAAGCAGAAACACTCTGGCATCCAAACCGCCGTTCTAACGGCTGTGAAAGGTACCAACACCGTTCTCAAGGAGAACACAGCATCACAATGGATGCAGACGCCCAGTGCCTGCCCAGTGACGCAGGCCGGCCCTGCCAAGAAGAGGGAGGCGGCCACAGCTGCACGGGAACCACGACATCAGCCTGCTGCAGATAGAAGCCAGCACCCTCCGCAACCGAAGAGAGTGCCCTGGCACTTTGCCGACTGAAGAAGTGGAGTCTGCACACAAGCCGCCGCATCTGCAGCCAGGCAACAGGACGCTCCACCGGCCTTCACCGAGTGGCTTTTGCTACACCTGAAGAAGCCACTTGTCCCCTCCGCCAACCTAGCCCTTTCTCCCATTAAAGGGAGGGGGTCAGCGGCCCACGGTCATAAGAACGTCGCCTTGCAGACAACACGTAGAAAATACAGTAAATTTGTCCAGCCATTGCCCATAAGCAAAAATTAAACCAACATATTAAAAAATAATAATAAAATCACGACAACCTGAGCAGCCACGTCCAACTGCTCAGCTTAACATAATATACACTTCCCGCCCCCTTTTTTTCCCTTTAAACTTAAAAGGGAGGGCTGGACAACACCACGAGATTAAAGTAAAGTCACCACACTAAATTAAATTTAAATATTTAAGGCCAATTGCATTCAACACTGCTTCGCAGCATATTTTAGAAAACAATATCAATAAAGCCAAAACAAAACAATTATAGGTCAAACCGTAGGTTATAGTTCAAAGTATTGACCTGGTACTCTAAACGGGCCTCATGGTTCGATGCCAAGTCGCGGCACTCGGGCCCCTAGGCCCACACTGGCGATGATGTAATCGCCGTCAGTCGGACGAGAGTCTGCTGGGGGTTGCTTCATTAAGCAATTATTCTGAGCCCTTGCCATACATGCGGGTAAGTCGGGTGTTTCACCAGACAGAGCGGCTACTGCCAGCAACAAATCTTGGCATCTTTTTTCTTTAATAGAACTGACAAGAGAATATGTGCCAGCAGGTAAACACAGAATTTATAGACATGCTATATGCACTGACAATTCGTGAGCTTTGATATGAGCATGTTTCAATACTTATGAGAAAAGTAAGGTAAGAATTTGCCGGTGATTTATTAATTGAAAATGCTTTATGAATATACCTCCATCATCCTCTTATTACTCTTTGCAAGATTTTAAATAGATATTGTAGTTAACTGCCTGTACACTTGGGCTCTCTGCTTGTGGGCAAAAGAAAGGAAATGGAGAGCAAAGTGGTTTTCTATCCCATACCTTTGTTTAAATGAAATTTTGCATGTGCTCCTGTTTGAGCACTTGAGTAATTGAGCCTAAGCATATTCAACTGAAATCAAACTGAATGTTTTCAAGCTTTCAAGCTTTTGAATTAGAACCAGTTCCTCCTAACAGATTTTACTGAAAATTTGCATACGATATAATCAGGCGTTAACAATATTGTAATATTTTCAAAATAACCATAACAACAAGCTATAGTGACTGCAATATTGACCGAAACGTTGGTGAATTATTTGGCAAGGACACGGCTACAACCCAGAAGCCAAGCTACTTCGTAGCATCAAACTTAAGTTAATGTAATGTTAAATAGTTACTCAAGTCACCAAACTACAAACAGACTCAGTCCACACAAAGCTCCAACCAGCTGGAACAGTAATTCTGACCAACAACCTTTTTCTGAGAAGCCTTTTATTGACTGAATGACTGGTTACCTAACAAACAAACTACCATTAAAAAAAAACTAGCTTCTGGTTATGGTTATTTTGAAAATATTACAATATTGTATGCAAATTTTGAGCAAAATCTGTTCGTAGGAATTGGTTCTAATTCAAAAGCTTGAAAGCCTGTAAACATCCAGTTTGATTTTAGTTGAATATGCTTAGGCTCAATTACTCAATTGCTCAAACAGGAGCACATGCATAATTTCATTAAGAAAAGGGAGGGGATAGAACCACTTTGCTCTCCGTTTCCTTTCTTTTGCCCACAAGCGTAGAGCCCAAGTGTAGATGCAGTTAACTACAATATCTACTTGAAATCTTGCAAAGAGTAATAAGAGGATTCTGGAGGTAAAGGAATGAGTATGTTTAAAATAATAAGACTGTTGCAATTATTATCAAGAACCTTCTCTAACATTCAACATTAATCATTTTGTGTACACTTCCATGTCTCATGTATGTATGTATGCATGTATGTATAAATATGTTGTAAATATGGGTACAAAAATGTGTATCATACATCAAACATACCTAAAACTGCTATTTTACTAATTTCTGAATTGGCTACATTTCCATATATCTAAGCATATTTATATTTAAGACATTTTATTAAATAGGACACATTGTCATGGGTGGAATAAACGATTGCAACACTACCATAGCAAATCTCCCGTTTCATTTTTTGTTTACTTTAATTTTAAAAAAAATTTCACTATGTTTAAGTAATATATCTGAGCATATAGTCATTATTTATATAGTCAAAATATTGAGATGCCGGTGTGGTGCAGTGTCACAAGAAGAGAAGAAAAGGAATTGGCGAAGGAGTCCCGCAGAAAGATCAAGGAGGAGAGACTGAGGAGAAAGGAGCGAAAGCAGAGGAAGAAAGCTAAAATGGAAAAGGAGTGCATGTTGGAGAAGATGAACTGTTTCAGTCATGACAATGACCACTGGAAGACTGCACCTCTGTGGACACGTAAGTGTAACAACTTTATGCAGAAACTGAAGTTGAGTGGAATATTTTTAATGTTTGCCCTGAACTGAAATATCCCAGTATTCAGTTTTAGATGACTGCAAATATTAGCTATGGTTGTAAAATCTACAATATACTTGACTACTTTCTACTAATACAAAAATTTGATAATCGTGCAAATTTTATTAAAATATATAATGCAACTAGTAGGTACATTCATACAGAAGTAGTACATATAATTCAGTTACATTTAATTGCTTATTATCTTTAGTTCATTTTGAAGCAAGCAATATAGTGATCTCTACGAACACTATCTTCTTTATATTCCAAAACCATAAATTTAAGTAATGCTACAGATTGTGATGGTTACGTATAAAAAACCTTATACTGTTTTTACTCCTATTTAAATTAAAAACTCTATTAGCCATGCCTGCCTACGTACCAAATTTTATGAAAATCTAATCAAATATTCAAAAGTTAGTCACACAAAATCACTTACAAACATCCATACAAACACTGATTGCTGTAATTACAGATTGATTCGCTCGGTCGATTATAGCTTAGTGGCTTTTATTTTTTTTAAATGTTAGTTAATGTTACTGATTTCATTTACAGTCATTGACAACCCTATTGTCATCCTAGTTTTTAGTCTTTTTTTCAACGTAGAAATGAAAATATAATTAGAATAAAAAGTATAAATGATTTGGATATGCCTATGTATCCAAACTAGTAACTTTTATTCCATAGTCTTATATGTTTCTGAAATATTCGGGAAAAAAATTGATTCTACTTAAAAATATTTTGCCAATATTTTCATTCTATCTCAATTTTCTTGCAATTATTTTAACACATTTTGCAGTTCTGAAGTTTTTTTTGTTATATATTTTTAGTTTAAAAATATCTTGAAATAGAAAATGTTTCTGATGAATTGGTTGTCTTTACAGAGGGACCATTTTGCTTCTGCATGAATGCAAACAATAATACATATTCATGTCTCAGAACCATCAACGCAACTCACAATTTCTTGTACTGTGAATTTGTGACGGGGATGATAACATTTTATAATCTACGAATTGGTGAGTATGCTGCAAATACTGTGGGAATACAGGTTGCTTGGTAATAATAATTGTAATCAATTTCTGTATGAAGTTTGGAAGGAAAAAAAAAGGCAATGAGTGGATGTCACTATCATTATCTAAGTTAAATGCAAAATTCTCTAATTTTCTTTGACATCCATGCTTTAAGAGTATTCATATTTGTTATCAATTTATTAGTTAAATAACTGCTCATTTATTCAGTAATTCAGTGTGTACCACAAACTTTAGTATTGAGCCCAACTGATTAAAAAATTGAAACCGTGCGTAATAATAGTACTATTCCCTGCCATTGTGGATTAAAAAATAAATATATTTAGCTATGACTTGCAATGCAGCTTCTTTTCTTTAATGCATTTTCATGTTATGAAACATTGGGCAATTAACATACAAACTTGGGTCATTTTCATTTGCCAGCATGAAATAATTTGTAATGTGGACAAAGACTGGGTCCCTTTTGTATATACCACACTGCAAAATATATGCCCTATCATGCAAAAATATAGGTTCCTATGTGAGTTTTTGTACATACATCATGGATATGTGACAATGCATCATCATTTTTAAGCAAATAATTAAGGCAGAGTCTTGATTAATCAAGTTAATGTGAACCCTGGCAACCCTGGCAACCTTGGAAACCTTGGATTAGTAAAAACTTGGCTAACATGGAGAGAATAAGAAAATCATCATGGTTTTCATTTGTCCCAGTAGCATAATTTTTTGGGGTAGTGTTTTTTCATCTTTTATTCTGTGTAGATTCTTTCACTCGATGATTTATCCAACCAATAAGTGGCATTTTGGGAGTTAGAATCTTAAGGCTTTCGACAACAGTTAGATTATTTTCTAGGTCTTCAACCAAATGATTTTAACAGTCTTGGCTGGTAATGGTGCATTAAGTTTGCTAGGGTAATACGAAAACATTTTCAATTGAAGTTAATTTAATAGAGATTCTTCTGTATAATGTAAAATACAATAATCAACACAAACACCAAATGCAGTACTGTGTACCTTGCTCAAATTAAAATTAAGTTTTGTTTGAACATAACATAAGTTATATTAACAACATGTTGGTGTCCCCTCAGTTCACACAGGCCGTTACGTTTATTGATCAGATGGCATAGAAGTTGATATTCCGCACTGCCATCGAGTAGCACATTTAAAGCAAATTGGGTATTGCGAAAATATTCTCAGTGTTTAAAATATCTATCATACCAATTTTCATTTTCAGTGACATATAGCATCAAGTTATAAAAAAGTATAGCAAAATAATCTTCATGAAAAAAAACTTTGATGTGCCAACTTACATGGCAATCAATCAATGTGCACGTGTGTGTGTGCACGTGTGTGTGTGTGCACACGTGTGTGTGTGCACACGTGTTTGTGTGCACACGTGTTTGTGTGCATGTGTGATTGTGTGCATGTGTGATTGTGTGCGTGTGTGTTTGTGTGCGTGTGTGTTTGTGTGCGTGTGTGTTTGTGTGCGTGTGTGTTTGTGTGCGTGTGTGTTTGTGTGCGTGTGTGTTTGTGTGCGTGTGTGTTTGTTTGCGCGCGCGTGCGTGCATGCTTCAAATATATTATAAAAAAATGAAAAAAAAAAGATTGAGGAATTGCATTACATGCCTGGCATTAGCTAGAGTATGTGTGTGTGTATAATAAAATAATATAATCGATAAAATGTTTCACCCCTTGGCAAATGTTAGTAGAAGGTGGAGCACTGTGTGTGTGTGTGTGTACGTCACGGCAGACCCGTTCGAGCAGTGGAACAGGGTGCACTCACTGTCGGACGGGGAGCTGTCGTACCTGAAGGGCCAGCTGGCCCGGCTGCGCGACTGCCGGGGGACAAGGCAGTGCACCGCGGGTGGCGCTGGTCAGGGCCCTACTTCCCCGTCGCGGCCCGCCCCGCCGCCCACCGCCGGCCGGTACAAGAAGCGGAAATACTTGGCCAGTGAGTGGCTTTATCACAACTCCACGGCATCGCGCGCCGTGGCTGCGAATTTTTTAGCGGGGGGGGGGGGGGGTGTTTCCTTAATTAAAATTGTAAACATCTTTTTAAAAAGAAGTGATTTGGGAACTAAACATGAGAACAGTATTACCGTTCCAATACCAGCGCTTTGTTTTTAAACAATATTTATAACCGCAACCCCCGCTTGGGAGCTGACTTCCATGAAAAAACATGTTTAGCAGATGCCTATGTAGCAAAAGAAATAAATAAAAAAATTACACGTTTGTAGGAATTATACTTCCGGAGAATTCGTGATGAGAGTGTCAGTGAGTGGTATTTCGCTATTTATCTATACTAGCCTAATCATCCAGAATTTCTTAGGCTTAACATATCATTAAGAGGCTTCTTTTAGTGCAATGTATGTAGTAATAGAAATATACATGTAGTGTTTCAATTTATTGTTGAAAATAGCAAAACTGATATTTTAAACACCCCTGCCAATCCATAACACCCCTGCCAATCCTGTTTGGAACTGATTTTCAGAAAACCTTGTTCTCGGTTGATGTCTGTGTAATAGAAGAAACATCTTTGTCGAGTTTCAAGTCTGTAGGACAAATACATGAAAAAAAGTGAAATTCTGATATTTAACTAAAAATTTGTTCTTAGCAGACATCTATGTAGCAAAAGGAATACATATGACAACTTTCAAGCCTGTAGTTTTTAAAGTTCTGAAGTATTCATGATGAGTGACTCAGTAATTGGTGTTTCGAATATAGGTGAAATATATACATATTTATTAACATATATTTATGTAATTAAAAATTTATAAAAAAAATTTTAATGGTGCATAAAATTCTGAAGAGCTGCACATTGTCTCATCAAAAAGTATCCCCCAACCAATGTGTTTATAAAGCATTTATTAAACCACAAGTTACTAGCTGAAAGCTTCAATATCAGATATGGTCAGTTCATCTCTATGCACCTAATTGTATACCTGTATTTTTGTTTAATGATGATTTTAAGTTCTATTAAATTATATACAAACAATGAAAGATCTTTTATCAGGCATGTTCGAGGCCATGGTTGTGCCGAGTTAGTGATTTTTCCAGATAATCAAACGTCAGTATAGTTTTAACGATAATTCCAAATGTGAAAATGTGAAATTATAAACAATATTGCAATGAAAACCTACTGTAATAATAAAAACTCTGAGAGAACTAAAAATGCTACTGGCAACAGAGTAATGCGAGCGGGTGAACAAGTTCCAACAATTGTAATCCACATTAAAAAGGCTGAACCAGGTTGCTGCCAGATTACAAAATGTGTCATATCAAGAAAATCCCCAGGATTTAGAATCCAATTCTCGAAATTCGAATCCCAGAGAGTACCTCAAATACACACGTTGAATCCAAATCTAGGTATCAATCATCAAAAATAAAATATAGACTAAATTAAATGGTTGACATGTTATAAATATGCTAATAAATCTCCAGCCACATCATAAGCCTCAAGTCAGTGGGCATCACCGTCTGGGGCAGAGACTACTCCCGAAGCGTGACGTCGCCCGTGTGGGACATGACTTTTTTCCCCCTTCACCTTTACAAGACTACTAGAACCTGGTTTGCTCTCAGCATCGGGCATGCTATGTTGAATGCTCTGGTGTCCCACACGCTGCTAGTCTGACACAAACTCCCACGTGGTTGGGTAAATATGAAAGCACACAAGATAAGCAAAGTTGGAATTTATTACACTGCATTAAACTTCATGTTCCTCGTGCAAAAACAGTAGTAAGATAGTTGAGCTGTAAAAGGGCTTGCAGTACGACTGGCTAACGGAGGTTTCAGGTCACCGCGTGGCTGGACAATAAGTTCGCGCTGACAGACTGCCAAGCAGATTTATATGTAATTAAATTGAACAATTGCACCCCCGAGGTAAGCTCCGGGGATAACTAGCAAACAATTTAGATTAAATAAAAGAACAGAATTACTACGGTAAGTGAATACAAAGGATGAAGTCCCCAGAGTGTGAAGCATGTCCTACCTCAGATAACGATACGAAGCAATTGGGAGAGACATGGCATTCAAAGTGGTTTGTTAGTGCAATGGTGCCTATCTGAAAAAACCGTTAGGCAATTCAGAGTCGTGACGCTGATGTGCATTAGTTAAAAACAGGTCACTTCCCTCAAAATTACAATATTTAATTCAGACCCAAAGCCCTTTAAAAACTAACGTAAAATAATTACAGCTCAGATTAATAAAACTGAGATAACCTTCAAAAGTCCAGGTGCATTGCTGTTAAGTGGTAACTTATGTCTGATTGCGTATAAAACCTTGAAAGGACACGAACATTCATAATGTAAAAGAAAAAAAAAATTTGTTGTCTGTAAAGTCGGTTTACGGACGATAGTTTAACGTGACATCATAACAAAACATTGATGAAATGATTGCATACTTTTATGAATAAAATTCAATAATTTTTATTTTAATAATAAAAGAATAAATACTTGAAATTATACTAGTAATCAGATTTTTAAAATGCAAAAATAATTAACCTTTATTGCCAAAATTGTTGTTGTAATAAGCAATGAAAACCACACTAACTTTTCACTTTAGCAGATAGATAGCGCAATTTGTTCGGTTCGCGTCCGTCACCTTAGGTGGCAGCACCATAAGAGAATGTTATTATTTGGTTTTTATAATACGATCCCAAATACACCAAACTTATTTATAATGTGTTACAATATTTTTTAAAACATTGTGCAAAGGACCCCGGGTGTAATTTGAATTATTATGTGTAACTGTAAAACACCATTGTGCATTAAAAACATATTTGAATATTCAACATTACTTTTAAATAACTGTACCGATTGTGCTGAAAATCGGTGGACGAACGTTAAATTACATAATATTAATAATTCAAACGACGAAAACATGATTGAAAAGTCATATCGATGGTTGTTCCAATCGAGTGGAAGAGAGATGCCACGCATGCGTACAATGAGCATAACAGGACACATCCGTAGTGGGACATAGTGCATTACGGGAAACTTTTTCGTGCGTGCAGACGGCGTTCAATTTATTAGACGTCACGTCAAAAGTTAACAATATTCATTACTATTCACCACTGTCTTGACTGCGCCCTCTTGCGGAAGTTTGTGGTGCACTCACACACACGTGCGCGCACACGCACGCATGTCCCCAGTGGGAAGAGCAAATGCCATGAGGATAAGGGTTAGGAGGGGCGGTGACATATTGGACGACATCAAGTTCAATATCTTGAGGAATGGTAACAGGATAGGTATGAAGAAAAAAAAAATTGATCCAGTAAACTTCTAACGTGATCAGTGTTGGATCATTTACTTGATTTGCCCTAATAATTTTCTTCAAATATTTTTCCTTGAATATTGAATTCTTCAAATACTAAGGATTTGACGATTTGATTGGTCCATCCCTATTAAAAACCTATCACTGTAGTATATTATACAGGGTGTCTACAAGTCACGAAAGTCCCGAAAGTAACGAATTTTGATGCGAGGTCACGAAGTCACTCAAAAGTCACGGAATTCGATACAAGCTCACGAAAATTTTTTCTATAGACGTATTTTCACGTGTATTTATTGGACACTAAGTGACTGTGTAATTGGCACAGCCGTATTTTTCTTTCTTTAGTATGGTTTGGCCTGCGATAGAAGAACAAGTGCTGAAATAAGATACCATGAAACGCAGTGGTGAAATTCAATGCTATGCCAAGCTGATTGTCGTGCTATGTTCGTTTTCGTTGTTTCGTTTTTTAGGACACAGGCCGTACGAGTCTAGCATTGGCATTGCCTGACGTATGAAAAGTCTCGTATTTGTACGAGGATTCAGAGGTTTTCAAACCATAGATGTTACAGTATACTAGTACGTACAACTTGTTACGATAACGATGCTTTCCGCCTCCGCGTCCATATAAGTATAGTAAATACACAATCTCTCATTACGATTATGATAACATGTTATGCCTAATGTGTAATTTTTTTTAAAAGGGTCAATTAGTTTAGTCAATAGTACAAAGTAAAAAAAAAATCCGAAAAAAAAAAATGTCATTTAGGTCAGTTAAAGTCACTGAAAAGGTCACTAAAAAGTCACTAAAATTGATTTTGTCACTTCTGTAGACACCCTGTTATAGTACAGCAGTGTCTCGCCTATCCAACAAAGGGGTCGGTACAACGTCGGATAAGCGGAAATGTCGGAAAATGGGGAAGAGTCGAGAAAAAGCTTCTTGAACGTTAAGCTACATTGTATCTTGGTACATAATACTTAATACCTTGTACATACATATCTATTTCACATTACGATCTTACATCGTAATCATGTTCTACGAGTACAACAAAATATAAAAAATTAACTTACAGTTACAGAACTATTTTCTGATGTTATGAGTGCCATATGTTACACAAAGTCAGTCAGTTCCATGAGGATTTAAAGAAAATTTTTATTATAGTCATGTCTAGCCCTTCGATTTCTTTTGTCGCTATAGACAGCTTCCTGCAGTAGTAGTATGCCCTGATCCTTAAGTTGTCACATGGCAGTTACATTGAGAAGCAAAAACATCACAGTAATGTCACCATCTCGAAGCTCCTCTGCATCAAGGTGTGTTGGAGCATTATCTAATAAAAATTCTTTTCTAGGTAATTTTCTTAAAAATGCTTTTCTGTTGAAGGAATAAATTCCTTAAAAAAAGTCATTGATAATTTCACTGCTCATCCACGTATTTTTCTGGCTATAGTATTTTATAGGACGAGTTTTTTTTATTTTTTATTTTTTTTAATGCTCTAGGATTTTTGAACTTTCCAGTAATTACAAGTTCCATTTTGAGGTTTCCTGTAGCATTGCTGCATGTTAAAATAGTCACCCTTTCCTTGCTACACTTGTAACCCGGGGCTGCCGCTTCAGTTCTGGCTTCAAGACTTACTAGGTAACATTTTGTAACTACGTCCTGTCTCATCACCTTTAAATATCTGATCACCCGTTAGGTTTCAGTTTCAATAAATTCTTCAAATCTTATCTTTAATGCTTTCATACCTTCAAAGTTTTTTGCCACAAACACTCAACTGAATATGCCTTATTCTGTAAAATACGCTCTGAAATAGCAACTCCTCTGTCCCTTAACTGTGTAAAACAAACATACAAAGCTTTGCTAACTTTTTCATAGTTTTTTTTTTTTTTCATATTTTTCCTTCTCTTTGGATGCGCCATCTGTAACTCTTGATGCACACCATTTTTCTATTTCTGATTTTTATTTTTTAGTCTAGAAGATTGCTTCAAGTTTTTGTTCAATCAGTTCAAATTTCTTCCCTTTTGTCGCCATGCTTGTGTAAATTTCAACTTCCAAAACACAACATTTGTCAAACTGAGACACACATGCATGTAACATACGATAAACTGATCCATACACAATGATAAACTGCACTTCACTCAGTGGCGTCTCGTCAGGGCAAGCAAGGCAAGCAGTGCTTGCCCAGGCAGTTTGCAGACAATGTATTTTTTAAATAAATATTTTATTCAGAATAGTATTTTACTTTGGCTCGTGCAGTTAGGTGTACGTATTTTTTACATTATCTTCTTGGGACCCAATACTGTGCGCTGTGTGCTATAAGAAAAGAACTCGTCGACACACAAAACATGCTGTTTTAGAAGCGTTGCTAGGTTTAGAAGCGCTGGTAGGACCGCTTTCAGCAGGAAGGCTGCCGCAGTAGTTTCCTTTCGGAAGGGGGGTGGCATGGTACAAAGGTTCGAGGAGGGGATTGGCTGTAAAAACACGTGGTAGAAGCTACGAAGGTAGTGCTTTCTTGCCGAACTCAAGCGAACATGGCCGAAGCAGACGGTGGAATTCTTCCGCCGACTGCTTCGGCTATGTCCGCTAAAGTTCGGCAGGGCAGGTGGCGAGGTCGCGTTTCAGTCGGCGGTCGTCTCTCAGGGCGCGCGCATCTCTCTCGCGGGCTGTTGGCTGGGAGTTCCCTGTGCCCTATTGGGTAACCAAAGGCTGGCAGTGCGTGGGGGATTTGTGGGCGTACAGGAGGCGGCCTAGAAGTGCCAACTGCTACCGACCGCGTCCCGCGGGTGGCGGATACGGGATCCTAGCTTGAGAGTTGCAATCTCGCTGGAGTGACTGTGAATAACCACATACCAGTTAACAGATTTTATGATCACGTATGAAGATAGTTTATTTTGTGTTGGTACAAAAAATACCAACATTTAATTTTTACTATTCTAGTACATTTTTATGAGCTTCTTCTCTTTATTTTAAGTACTTACTTTGCCATGTGTTGTCTGTTTATATATTTTGTACCAGATATCGATGATACTACACGCCCACTTAGTATATAAATAATGTAAAGTAGGTATTTTATTATCAGAATAATGTATGCCAAACATTATTTTTCAAAAATAGTTTATAATTTAAAAAAAATTTCAATTTTTCTACCTGTGGAATAGTCAATGTTCAGTTAAGAAAACTACTTAAATAGCACCCTTTTGTACCTTTAAATCCATATTTTCCCGGGGGAGGGCCCCTGGACCCCCCCACCCCCCAACAGCGTGTTTTGGGGTGAACGGAGTTGTTGCTTTCCCTCATGTAAACCTCACGCCTCGCCACTGACTTCACTGAATTGGTAGTGCATTGTGAAGGAAGTGAAGTAGGGTGAAGGGAGGAGGTAGGGTGTACGGCATTGTGGAAGGAAGGGATGTATGCCAGACACGAGTCACGAGTTAAAAATAAACTACCTCCTGTTGCTTCGCCTGACGTAGGATAATACGGAATGCCTGACATGCGTAGGATAATGTGGAATGTCATATTCAAAGGTCCGATAAGCAAGACACTACTGTATTATACTGGGCATGCTTCAGAGCTGCTACTAACAATTTTGCTTTTCTAGCCTCAGCTGGTATTTTAAAATATGCCACCGGATCCATGAAGTGTACTCCTTCTGTGTCATTGCGCTTTGTATGAGAGCTTTGTTTGTGCTTTGCGTGTGGGCATTTGAGACTAACACATTTCTTTGTTTTTCCCCCACCCTTCTCCTGCTCCCCCCCTCCTCCTATCCAATGTGACTTGTTTCTCTTTTCGGCCAATGTCAGGCCCACACCTATATGACCTCACTGCCATGCAACTCGTCAGTGAGTCTGAGCTTGCGCCTCATGCTAACAAAAAGCGGAAGAAACTGTCCAAGTAAGTACCGATTTTCGTCTTGTTACGCTACTCCCTGCTATCTCCTGCACTGCAGTGCAAAGGATGATGATTTGGTTCTGAATTTTGAAACTTTTTTGTGCTGTACCTGAATAATACTGTGAAAGGTCTTTATGTGTCAAATTTGGTACCACTGGAAAGATGGGATAGCGATTCTGCGGGATTATTGAATATCAGTACATATTGTTTTAATGGACATACCAAAGGAAAATATATATAAGAGTGCAATTGTACTTAAAGCAAGTTGTAATAAGCTGGTATTTTTCAAATCATCATTAAAGAAATGTACTTGTGAAGTGTGAAAGTTAACTCTCTAGTAAACAGGAAACACTGTATTAAAATGAAACCTGGCAGTCAGCTTGCACTCGTTAACTAAATATGCTGGCAGCGAAGTGTTGCGATCTTGCGGTAGGCCTGTGCGAATAATAGTTTTTTGATCGAGAAATATAAAATAAAATATTTAAAATAGTTACAAAGTCATATCAAATTGTGAATACTGTTTTAGGCGAAGCTGTATAAAACTTATTTTACAAAATACATGAGTAAATTAAAGAAGGGTGCATGTACTTATGTACTTTGCATGGCATTTTTGTCTGTCTCAGGAAGCTAAGTTAAATACAAATGAGAGCAAGAGTGAGAATTTTATAAAAATGAAGAGTTGTTAGTTTCTTTTCTTGTAGGAATAGCTCAAAAACTAATACTGGTAATTCCATTTTTTATGCTTCAGTTATACTTATTTAGTATACAATTAATTGATAGAAATAAAATAATAAAAGGACTGGAGTGATATTATAAATAATTGTATAACAAATTCATTCAAATTACCAAAATTTAAATACTCGTATTCAATATTAATGTCAACACGTATATAAAAGTCATTATTTAATAGAGTAAAATAATCCAGATAAAATTCAATTAATAATGAAAATCAATAAATATTCTGAATGTTTATTCTAATTGATTAAATAATATAAGAATTTAAATGCAAATAAATTATAAATACAGCAACATAACCTCACAAACACTCCCATGAAAATGACCAGGAGACTAAACATTCGACAGACACTACCTGCCAGCAACAATGAAAGCTTACAAGCAACCTGACATCGTTATTTATATGGGACCATAACCTCACTTATCTAACAGCACTTGAAAATACACTTGAAAAAGTTTGTAAACACAATTTATTTTACTAATATTTGCAATAAAAATTGTTTTTAATTATATGGACCAGTATTCAATATCACAAAAAGTGTAAGATTTAAAAGAACATAATTCTTATTTACATATAGGCTTTTTTCAGCCTGTGAAAATTTTGTTGCATGGTGCACGCACATCATAACAATTCACGCTCAATTTTTTTATAACATGCCTGAAGAAGTATAACTTGAAAAATAATCTTTTAGCATTTGCAATGTGTGAACTGATTAAGTGAATAGCAATTTGGGGCCTGTATTTATCATCATTCAATAAAAATGATAAAATAACCATGCATAATATTAATATTGAGCATTCATAAATGCAAATGGAAAATTTTTTTTTTTAAGGAACCAACCTTATTCAAGCAAAACATATTAAACAAAAGAAAAACATATTCATGAGCGAATCTTAGGCTTTCAATGTCACAACTGAAGCTTCAAACAAAACAAGTGGCAAATTTACTGGCGAAGTCAAATTGAATATTGAAAAGAGCTTTGATTGATTCGCTTAGTGGAACCTCCGCACAGGCCTACCTGGCGGCACGCTGAAATCCACCCGATAAAAATATGTGCGCGCAAGTCTTCATTGGTGTTGAATTACTGAATGTGCTGAACCATTGGATACCGTCTAAAGACCTTTTGCTGTGTTATGTATTTCTGCTATTACCCATTCCTTTCATCCTTAATTTATTAGTTCTTATTGAAACGGTGGTCAAGGGGCTTTGCATGGCATTTTTGTCTCAGAAAGCTAAGTTAAATACAAATGAGAGAGAGAGAGACTTAGAAAAACAAAAAGTTGTTAAGTTATTTTCATTTCTTGTAGGAATAGCAGCTCCATAATGAATTAAACTGGTAATTCCATTTTTTGTTGCTGAAGTTAAAGCTCTATTTCAAAAGAATTTTTGTCTGACTCAGTATGGCATTCACATTTATACAGTCAGCTGAAAGTTTGTTTATGACAGTTCAAACAATGCAAACATGTAGTTTAGTTCACTTTGGAGACAGGTTTGTCAGACTCGTTACCTAGTTGCACTTTTGCTATATTTACTCAGCACACAAACCTATCCGAAACCCAGGTTTTGGAAACCCTACTTTCAAAGATCACGATGTATATGTAAATATTTTCTTCAATTATTTTCAAACTCATCCACCATTATTAGGGAAAAGATATCCATGGTGTTATTTTTAGGCTAATTTAATAACTGAAACAGGAGATTTTGGTCTTATTATTTATATAATATTTATGAATTTGGTTTATTCATAAAGATAGCAAATTATTCAACAAATATGACAAAGTTTCATGATACATATTTAACCAGAACAGTATCATTTTGATTGATGCTTGATGCACTTCTACAATATAATATTTGCGTTTGAGTGTTTGAAAAAGGTACCAATGCAATAATGTAAAAAATGAGTTACTATTACAAACAACTGTTCCGAGATCAAAAGAGAGTAAAATTTGTTCCAATCTATTTAGTACGTATATTTTGGTACAAACTTCCCGCTAAATATGAAATTCAATTGAATTTGCATGTATTAAAATATTAATTTGTGATTTTAGTTAAATTTTGATTAAAATGCTTATTTTAATGATTTTAGTGGCATTTTCATGCTTTATGGTTTATTAACTTGCATTTCAGTGTTACATATGTGGTCTACTGACACGTTTTTCGTGTTATTTCAGTTTTTTTTTAGCAATTTACCATATAATCTAGACCATTATCATCAGTCACAACAATGTGAATTATTAAATAAAAGTTATTAAGGGATATTTGAAATTTTGTGGTCATGAAAAGTCAGGGAACAGTCAGTGAAATTAAGTTACTAGGGCCAAGACTGTATGGTAAATTGCGATAAAACCGAAGTAGCACTGATAAGCATGTCACCTAAATGCAAGTAAACACACCATAAAGCATCAAAATGCAACTAAAATCATTAATATTATGAGTATTTTAATTAAAAATTAACTGAAATCACAAAAAAAATTAATATTTTAGATATACAAATTCAATTAAATTTTTTATTTAGCAGGAACTTTGTACCAAAGTGTGTGTAACAAATTTTACTTTCTTTTGATCCAACAGTTACTAGTAACTCATTTCTACATTACGGAATTGGTACATTTTTCGAACACACAAATACTAGCAATTTTTTGTTTGTTTTTCCAAATAGTTAAGACTTGCTAATTACAAATCATTATATTGTAAAAGTACATCGGGAATCAGTCAAAATGACACTGTTTTGGTGAACTAGATATCATGAAACTTGTACGTGTCATATTTGTTGAATTTAAACCATATTCGTAAAACAATAAAAACATTAAAACCGAAAAACTCCTGCATCGTGAACAAAATTAGCCTAGAAATATAAAACCCGTGCCCTTTGTATCGCAGATTTTTGTGGACACCCTGTGGTTGCAGGCCGTGGCGAAGGCGTAAGGCATGGCAGCAAAACCAATGGGGAAGCAGAGCGTCGCGACGGAGGCGGCGTTTCCGCCGGCTACAATGACAGAAGTGCGCGCCGCCAAGCCTAATGGACGCTCTCTGGTCTCTTAACCTCCGCGGTGCTCGACTGCACGACAGAATACCACGGAAGCCCTCGCGCATGATTTTCTAGTGTGAAGAGGGGAATAACTGTGAAGACGTGTTGTGTTCTTGAATGGTGGACTGATTTTAGGTTTCAGAACACAAAGAGAGTAATTATTCAGTATTTATTGTGAATTTGCCGTGTTTCATTGTGTAATTCGTGACTGCTTTCGTTGGTAAGTAAAAAATGGTAACGTTTTAGTTAATATTTTGTCAGAGTGAAAAGTCTAAATGTGAATATGTAGTTCTTCGTTTGAACACTTCTATGAACTGATGCTTCTATGATCTTATCTGCCAATATAGCATATGGGAAATGTGTATAAAATTTTGTAAAATGTAATATGTATAATATAAATGTGAGTTTATATCATAAAAAAAAAAATCAATTTATGTTCCCTTTTGTGTGTTATTTGGAAGAACATGTTTATGGTTTGAATACTTCCTCGAAATCAGCTCTTGAATTAAAAAAATATATATAAGTAAAGACATGATAATATAGAGTTCAGAAAATAGGTGCTATTTATGTTAGAGCCCTATAATTAGAGAATAGTTTGTGAAGTTAAACAAAATATTTTTTTTTATCAGTTATTTAAATAGTGTTTTTTTAAAGCAAATACTGAATTACATATTATGGACAAGCTAATGCAGGATTTTTTTTTCTTTCATGTACTTTACTTAAACAAGTAAGTATCACAATTAAATCTTTAGCAAGTTAGTTGATAAGCATTTATATAAGGTATATAATCACCATTTAAGAATATGATATACCAGAACTTGCGGACAATGTAATGCAAACAATAATTTGATAAAAATATTTTTTTTTTTCATTTTTCAACTGATAAAAGATATCTATAAACCCCATTTGATAGGAACTTGGTTTTTTAAACAATCAAAATTCCAATTCCCCCTACCCCCCCCCCCCCCAAAAAAAAAAATAATATAAATGAACCAGTAGCAGCCAATATGGAAGTTAAGTGCACATGAACATCCAGTTTCTGTAAATAATGTGGGTATAAATTTTGTCGGGTAAGGCAAGGGGGTAATGGGAAGGGGAGAAGGGGTCTGGCTCAGTTCAAATGAGTGCAGACACCTGATGAGGTACACAAACCTGTCTGAATGCTTGCGCCCAGGGCGTGACGTCACCCAAGTTCGGTATTAGACGCGATTCTCCTCACGAAACGTTCCCGCAAAGACTCGGCCCACTCTCAGTATCTGGCACCTTTAGGGATAATTTAAATACATGTGGGCTCATCCATACGCTCTGTACAGCACCCGCCACGTGGTCAAATAGTAACATGTGGATTAGGGAACCCATTGCCCGTGTTAGCTTCCTGTGGGTTCACACTTACATAATTTCTTGGTTGAAAAAGCCCTACAGCCAGAGACAGTTAAAGAATTTGCAGGGCCCTGTGGCATTTACTTTTGCGGGCTAAAAATTTTTGGAGAGGAGGCTTACAGAGAGGTCTAGGGGGTACGGAATATCTTCCGGAGAAAAAGGGGGCTCAGGGTGGCATTCGCCTGTAAAATCTACCTAATGACTGACTGACAATGCTCAGCCTAAACCGGTGTTATCTAGAATTTGAAATTTGAAGGAAATATTCTTTGAGTGTCCTAGGGATATTTTTAAATACCATCCCTAAAGGGATGGAAAAAGGGTGGTATAGTTTTTATGCTACAATGATGAAATTTTGTAAATACACTCTTCAAAAGAAATAAAATAACATGTTTCATGATTTTTCAAAATTAATTTCCTAAGGGGAGGTTTGGGGGTGCATTGGAGATCAAGATTCCAGTTTTTGGTTGAAAATCCCCATGGAAACAAATGTTTTTTTTGATGCATTCTTTCGTCTCCAACAACGGCTGCTTTTTTTAACTCAACTGTTGCGCATACTCCTAAGAGAGATTATTTATGTTGTTAGTATTTCACAAAAAAAACGACACGCCATGATGCTGATAACCATATCCTTTTATTCACATAATAACAGTCATTTCTTCCACACTCCTTTTCCTCCATTTACTAACTCTCCAAACTAAAGCAGTGCTACCAACTCGGTAGCTACAACTATACCTACGACACAAAATATCTTTATTGCCGATAACACCTCCCCTCAATAAAATATTTTTATGAAACAAACAATCTTTTCCTAAATTTGTCAAACAGTACACCACCAAGAGGCTTAGTAAAAATATCACCTAGTTGGTCACTGGTATTAACATAGTCCAACCTAATGATGTTTTCAAACAGTTTCTCTTTTACAAAACACTTCTTAATCTTTAGATGTTTGACTCTAGAGTTGTCAGTGGCCATATGTGCCAGCTTTATAGTAGACTGATTATCCTCTAACAGAGTGATGGGACCAACTTCTATTTTAAAATCATGCAACAAGTCTTTTAACCAACAAGCCTCACTGGCAGCTTGACTAAGAGCAACAAATTCTGCTTCAGTGGATGACAGAGCCACTGATTGTTGTTTTTTTGAAAACCAGATAACAGTACAGCCAAAAACCTTAAAGCAACAACCAGTTGTAGACTTACAGTCATCACTGCCTCCCCAGTCACTGTCCACATAGCCTACTACATCATCATTCCTGTTTCCATAGTAATTTAAACACATATTTAAAGTACCCTTGATATATCTAAGAACATTTTGCAGAAGTTTGTAAAGTAAAGTGCTTGCACAGTTCTGATATCTACTTAAGATTGTAACAACAGCACACAAATCAGGTCTTGATCCCATTGCAGCATACATTAAGGATCCAACTAATTTTCTACACTTTGACTCTATTTCCTCATTTTCTGAGCATTCCTTTTTCAATAACTCAAACTTGAAGTTTCTGTCGATGGGCAAGGACAAAGGTTTGCATTCTGACATACCATACAACTCAAGTAAGTTCTGCAGATACTGTTTCTGACTTATGGTTGTACGATTACTAGCTAAATCCTGCTCAACATCAATACCTAGAAACCTTTTTACACAACCCAGCTCTTTCATTTTGAAGGTGTTACATAGTGCATCTCTAAGATGACTGAGCTCATTTTTACAATTTCCAAAATATAGAATATCATCAACATACACCAACAAAAACGTTTTGGTGTTGCCTTTACATTTAGAATAAACACATGCATCTTTGTCAGAACGTACAAAACCCAGTGATGACATTACTTTATCAAATTTTGAGTTCCACAATTTGGGAGCATTTTTAAGGCCATAAATAGACTTATTTAGTTTACCAACAGGATACTCTGAATTTACACCCTCTGGTAATTTCAAATAGAGTTCCTCATCAATTTCACTGTTCAGGAATGCACATTTGCTGTACTGGTAAGTTCAGTTTGGTGGCCACACTCATAAACACTCTGAAAGTTTTAAGTTTTGCCACAGGAGCGTACAAGTTATACACATCACATTCTTGCTCGAAACCTCTTGCCACTAGTCTTGCCTTGTATTTAGTTTCCCCAGTTTCAGTCCCCTTTTTTGTGAACACCCATTTTGAACTAACTACTTCTTTTCCTTCTGGCACCTGTGGTAAGGTCGTCCAAGTGTTGTTTTCATGTAACTGCTGAAGCTCGGCCTTAATTGCCTCCTTCCAACATTGTGAGTCTTCCCTATTCATTGCCTCTTTGTAACTCTTCGGTACCGCATCAGTTGCTACGAGTCCTAGATCGTACTCTGAGCACCACGCTGGCTTTCTTACACTCCGTCCACTTGCTGTTTTAGGTGGCTTATCTTTGGAGGTTTCTCTGCTTGACACTTCAACTGGTCTCCCCTTTCTTTGGTCTCCTTCAGTCACTGCATCCTCAAAACCTTTAAAGGGAGAAGACATTCCTTCACTTTGTACGTCTTCCTCATCAGTACTGGAATTTGATTTTATTTGTTCATCTTCTTGAGTCAGGTCTAAGCCAATCATTTCAATGTCTTCTACTTCAGTTTCAGTCCTTGTTTCACGTCCCTTTAGTCTCACAAACACCACATCCCTTTTTATTTCAACTTTCTTCTTGTCTTTGAAGTAAATTCGATACCCTTTGGAATCTTCGTAACCAACAAAAACACCTTTCTCTCCTTTTGGGTCCCACTTCAGTCTCTTTTCTTTCGGTATATGGACAAATACCTCTGTTCCAAACACATGAATTAGTTTTGTCAAATCAACATTTTTCCTTTCCCAGACTTGATATGGTGTCTTATTATTTTCTCGAGCCTTTGAGGTCCTATTTAACACATACACAGCTGTATTTACTGCCTCTGCCCATAGCTGTTTGTTAAGCCCTTTCCCACTGAGCATTGACCTAGCAGCTTCCACTAAGGTGCGAATGTCCCGTTCTGCTCTTCCGTTTTGCTCTGGTGTATAAGGTATTGTTGTCTGGTGTTGTATCCCATGGTCCTCAAGCAGCGCTTTCACTTCCTGATTCACAAATTCTCCCCCATTATCACTTCTAAGCACTTTCACAGGCAGACCTGTAGCTTTTTCCGAAAACTGTATGTAGTATTTCAGCTTCTGGGACACCTCAGATTTACTCTTGAGAAAGTACACTTGCCGGTAATTTGAGTAGTCATCTTTCAGTAGCAGAAAGTATCGAGACCCTCCCACAGACTCTACCTCCATTGGTCCACACACATCAGCATGTACCAATTGCAATGGAGCATCAGTGTGTTGTTTGCTTTCACCAAATGGTAATTTCTTCATTTTTCCCTCCAGACATGCTTCACATGACTCACTGTTGTCTGAGTACTTAATATTGTTTTGATTCAAGACACTTTTCACATAGTCCAGGTTTTGATGACATAAACTTTCATGCCACTCTCTCAACGAGCGTACCACCACTAAGCAGTCTTGTTCCATGATTACGTCCAGAATATACAAATTTCCCTCCTTATTTGCCACCGCACGAATCTGGCTGTCTTTATATACATAGCAATGATCGCCAGCCATTTTAACAGTATGACCCTTTTCAATTGCACTTGATACTGAGAATAGGTTCATTTTCAGCTCAGGGACCCACAATACATGGTTCAAGGTACTTTGCACATAATTCTGTCCATTGTAGACTTTCACATTAACTTGTCCGATACCTTGCACCTGAAGACTACGTCCATCACCAACGAGAACACATTTATTCGATACTGGTGTAAAGTTCATGAGGAGGCCACGTTCGAATGTCATATGTTCACTTGCTCCACTGTCCATGATCCAAGAGGTGGATCTTTTATGGTCCTCCAAATCACTTACACTACGCAATACACTTTCTGACATTACAAAGGCATTTTCATGTTTAGGCCTATACCTTTGCTTGCACTGAAACTTCAGATGTCCTTTCTTGCCACATTCAAAACACTTTCGTAAGTCTTTATCCTCTCTGCATTGGTTTGCCACATGTCCCAAGAATCCACACTTGAAACACTTTAATCCCCCTGTCTTCTTGACAGTGTTCCCTTTATATGATCCTGCCACCATAGCCACATCCTCATCCTTGATTTTAGACTTTAACCTCTCTTCTTCCACTAGTAGTCGTGCCACCAGGTCATCAAGTTTTTGTTTACTAGTTTCTACAGATTCCCATGCTGTCACAAAGTGACCAAATCTCTCTGGCAATGACATTAATATTTTTGTAATCGTGAACTGTTCCGACACTTCTTCTTCTGCCTGTTTAAGCAAGTGACACAATTCTTGTATTTTTGACAAATATGTAGACATGTCAGAACCCTGCTCATACTTAAACTGAAAAAAACGTTGTTGCAGTAAGTGTACACTTATACTCGACTGCTGCTCATACACACTAAGAAGCTTCCTCCACATCTCGTTTGCAGTGGAGCAAGTAAGTATGTGCATCATTGCATCCTCACTCAAACGCATTACAATAATACTCTGAGCCTTTGCATCTTTTTTTTGCCACTCACCTTGATCTTTTTCCGGTTTAATGTCTGTTCCATCCACAACCGAAAAAAGATTCATTCCCCGCAACAACACCGACACCTGGAACTTCCACACGTTCCAATTCTTCTGCCCCTCCAACTTTATCGCTCCCACGGTATTCATCCCTAGCTGCTCCATTTTTCCGGAGTCAACAAGCACCGACGATAAATTGTTGACGACGAAAGCGACTGAATGTGTACCACACCCCGGTACCGCTACTCCACAGAAGCTTCCCACGCCGCCATTACCACTCTGCAGAGAAACACGTTGCCGGCCTACACAATTTAAACATCTCTGGTGCGAAGATCACTCATGACTGTTATAAGCATCCTGGGCCCATAACCTGTTGTTAGTATTTCACAAAAAAAACGACACGCCATGATGCTGATAACCATATCCTTTTATTCACATAATAACAGTCATTTCTTCCACACTCCTTTTCCTCCATTTACTAACTCTCCAAACTAAAGCAGTGCTACCAACTCGGTAGCTACAACTATACCTACGACACAAAATATCTTTATTGCCGATAACAATTTATACCATGATGACAGATCAATATCTATATCTTAGAAGTGAAGACAACATACACATTTATACTTGTTCGGTACAAAGGAACCTCTGTTGATTTTCTTCACCTCACTGCTTAGAGCAAACTGCTGATTTCTAGCGGGACGGAAACTTATGAAAAAATACGTCTTATCGCGAGAGGAGTCATTTCTACAGCCAAAAACAAACCCTTTAGGCATTAAAATAAATTTAAGATCATTAGCGTACATATAAATTATTTCCTCAAGGAATTCATGAACGGAAGGCATACAGGAAATGAAACAACATGTGATGCATGCTGCAAGCTATATGCGGGCTGCAAGCTAGATGTGTTTTTAAATAGGCATGTTTAACTAAATTGCTTGTCACTTCATGTAATTATAACTCTGTTTTTAACCAGGTTACATAGGAAGGTTGAAAGCCATATTTTAAAACTGGGTTAATAGATTTTGCTGTCTGCGGCCCTTATGTCTCTTTACCTTATGAATTCTACAGCAAATGTTCACATTAAACCTGATACTATCAGAAACTATTTTGATAAAAGAAAAGGATCTGTGTCGAAATATAACTATAACACGAAATGAGTGCTTAGGAACTATTGTAGAATGATAATATTTCATTGTCTAAGATCTCAGGTGTAGATCTAGAATAAATGTTTGTTGTATTATTTGGTATTTAGGCAACATTTAATACTGAGCTTTACTTATTTTCAGCAGTATAATTTATTATAATAAACTTTTAGCTCTTTGAAACTAAGGTACACACAAGTCAGAAAAACTTTGAAACTAGAAACCATAATATTTTTGGTATAGTTTTGAGTGTTCCATCAGGAAATAAACAAACTTGCTACTATAGTATAACTGGTACATAACCATAAATGTAGATAAGTTGTTCTAGTGTCAACTTTTGATGAATGGGGTTTCTGTCTTCATGGCTACACAAATGAGAGAATTGTGTGTGTACTGATGTGATTTTGTGAAAATGTAATTTTTTTTTGTCTTAAGTCACTATTCTTGCTCATTAATGTTTGGTGTAATCCACTCATAAGTGTTGTGTGATTAAATATTTTTGACTGGCTCTAAAGCTGCCTAAACAATTTAGTTTTAGAAAATTTTAGTGGGAAGAATCAAGTAAGCAATAAAACAAACCACGGAAAAATTTTTGTTTATATTATTTGTGCCATAGTGATACAAAAAGAGTTTTAAAGGTAATGTATTGGCAAGTTTTATCTGTTTATGAATCATTCTTAGCTTTTAACATACCGAACAGAAGTGGATATGTACCATGAGGCAAATTTATTTTCTAGTATATTTATGTTTTAATTTTTATGTTTTTTTTTTGTAATCATCTTTTATAGTATCAGGTGCAAAAACTGTGGCCAGATGCTAATCAGGTTTTTGAAGAAGGAAAAACACACAAAATATCAACTTGCACTAGAATTTAATTGAACGTTTCACTGTAATCTCTGTTTTCAGTGGAAAGAGTAGAGTTATAAATCATTTTATTTTATCATTTTTAGTTTTCTTTTGATTATTAAACAATTTTGGGTTAAAGTGGAAACAATTTCTTTTTCAATAATTGTTAGTGTTGTGATTGGTTTCATGCAATTATTTTAGTAAATTAACTTTTTTATGTAAGTTTGATTCAGCTGAAATTATGATGCAGCAGTTGGCTCTGTTGCAAATTCCTGACAGATTAAAAACAATACTGTATGTATAAGTTTAAAATGTCACTTCATTTGTAATGTGAAAACAATATTGCCTAAGTGTTGTATGTTAGCAATACATTTTTATAAAATAATTACAACTAGAAATATACAAGAAATCCTAAGTATTTTGACTGTCATTTGAATTCCTCAAAACATTGACAAACCTTCGATCTGACTACAATGCATGCATATCACATGCTCATGAACAGAGATTATGCGATAAATTAGTTATTAAGTTATTCCAACTGCAGTACAATTTTTTTAATGGAATGTTAGCAGACCTTAAAATAAACTTTCATTTCATATTGCTTTGAAAGTCTATTGACATTAAAACATTTTTATGGTTTAATATTTCTCTGTTAAAATAATTTTAGAAAAATATGCCATTTTTGTATTACACAGGGGTCATTGAAAATCATCAATTATGGACACAAAATATGAATACATAAACAGACTGAAAACAAGCCAGTATCAGCTGAGTCAAATGCTGTGGCATAGCTAAGGTAACTGGCGCCCCTGGCCAGAATTGAAAATAGCAACCCCTCTTGGATTAAAAGATAGTTGGGGGGGGGGGGGGGAGAGGGTTTCGTAACGTGAAACCGTCGCGGTGGCGTCGCGGTGGCGTCCCCCCCCCCCCACCTGCTCCGGCACTCCTGGAGGCCATTCTTACCACCCGCTTGCTACGCCACTGGTCAAATGTAACATACCTAGACAGTGCAGATAACAGGGGGGGGGGGGGGGGTGTTTTGGGTGTCCAAACACCCCCCGAAATATTAAAAAAATATATGTATATATGTACTTATGACAAAATTTACACTTGTCTAGCTGTTGCAAATGCACTTAGATGAATTAAGTAACATGGTGATTGTTTTACAGAAATTACTTTTAATTGGCTGATGGCTGATCTACAGCTCTGGATTGTTTCGACAGGAGTAATCATCCCCACAAATCAGTTGAACAGTACTATCTAAGATCAATTTTTCTGCCATGTCTCGATGGAATCATTGTCAATCTTCAGCATTGATTTACTCAAAACAAAGACATTCTTTCAGCTTTTGAGATTTTTCTCCCCAAACATGCACACGAAAATTGTGTGAAAGAGATCAACAAACTAAGCCTCTACTTTCAAGATAAAACTTGTTAGGCCGCGGTTGAGGCGGAATATCTCTTGTAGTGTAAGAAATGGAAAGACAGCAAATCTGACATACCAAATGGGATTATGTCTGTTTTGGAGGCTGCAACAAGCATTTTTACCCAACCATACGACAACTGTTGTCTGTTCTGGCAACTTTACCTGTATCAACAGCTGAGGTCGAGAGGTCATTTTCCTATCTAATTTTCATATCTAAGAAACACTATGTGCAACGAGCGACTAACTGGCCTAGCGCTCACGTCAATTCATTATCCCTTGTCTTTCACATCTGATGACATTTTAAATGTTATGGCCAGGAAACCCAACAGAAGAATGGTATTGTAAAAAGCTTTTATAAATATGCACAATAAGTGATACTGATGCATAAATTACCTCTATGTATTTTATAGTGTAGGTCAAATATGTATTGCTTTAAAATGTTTGATTCTTGTGAGTTTCTGAGAAGTTTCAGTTGTAGTTATAACATATGGTGGTTGATAAGTGACTTCTCTTTTTATGTATTTATAAGTACTGAGGGCTGATCGCGCATTGCCGGTGATTTCGAGATGTTAACTATGGGCGCCACCACGTGGAAGGGCACGTGGACCCGGCGGAGTCTCTCACTCAGGGCGTGACGTAGCCCAAGTGGGGACGAGTTACCAGCCCTTTCTATCCTAGCTACCCAGACCTGGCCCGCTCTAGGCGTCGGGCACGCCACACTCCTAGACTCACTCACCACGTGATTAAATAAGTACTCACTTTATATTTATTCTCCAGATTTAATTTCACTAACACGTCTCTCTACACGCCCGTTACACGTTACACATTACACGGTTAAAAAGCCTGAGGCACGAATCGGTTTAGGTGAGGGCATGGTCCACACACGTGGCCATACTGCAAAGTATACTTATTACACGGTGATGAAAAACTCGACTGAGACAATTAATTAATTAAACAGCCCGCTGACCGAGAGCTGCCCCGAGGATGACGAACGAAAGCGATTTAAAAAGAATTAACGATACAGAAATTACTTGGTCAGTGATGAACAAAGGTTGAGGTCCCCGGGGTGCTGGCGCGTCTGCTCTCGGTCAGTGATGAAGATGGACTGGCTGAGCTCATCGCTCGCAGGTGGCAACATGGCGCCCTTCGCGCCAACACAATTACCGTTACTGTATTCTACGACTCCGTGCCCCGGCGAAAGTTGAGTAAATTACAGATAAACATTAAAAATATATAAAAATTACTGACAATGGAAAGTTTGTTACTATTTACTTATTTAATGATAATTCATATAAAAGCATTCCTATCCTCGTCCAAGTCCGTGCCTGTTCGGGTCCGCCCGGGCAACGTCTGTGGTTATTTCAAGTAACATATTTAAATTAAAGAAACACAAATAGATTGCACAAACACTGGGGCAAAGATGAATAAAAACAAACAAAAGGTTTACAAATAATATTAAACGTAGCAATTTTAGGGGTCGCCGCACTGCTTCTAAGCGCCCTCTTGCCGGGCTAGACACACACGCACACACGCACGCACGAGCGGGAGGTTTGAATAGAGATGGTGGTTGGGCGGTGTCATATCGGGCTCAAAGGGGCCGCAGGCCCGGACGACGTCAATTGCCCCCTCCGAAAGTAGGCCGATATGACAGCGCCGTTTGACAGATGGTTGGGGGGCGTTGCCTGTGGTGTTTACGTCGCGCACTCCCACGTGGCAATGTTGATGTTTATGTTTGTGCGGGCAGGTGGCAATGTTGACATGACGGACGGACAAGCAATGTTTACACGATGGAAGGGCGAGCAATGTTTACATGATGGCGGCGAGCAATGTTTACAAAATGACAGTTGAGCAATATTTACACTATGGAGGACGATACACACGGACAGAATGGGCGCTGGCTGACTAACCTTGTGGGTGGTGACCCACCAGTTGTCCCGAGCCCCAAATCTGCGTCAGCTGCGGCTGCGGCGGCTGCTGCGTGTGATAGCGTGGCGGTGGCCAGGGCGCCGGCCGGCAGGGGCGGCGGCGGCCAAGGTCAGGCGGCTCGTGGCAGGCGGGCAGCAAGCGCGGGCGGCGCTCGGCACGGCCCGGCTCAGCCTCGCCGACAGGCGGGCGCTTCGCGGCCCGTCGTGACAGACGGGTGACAGGTGTCGAAGTCCGGGTGGTGGTCACGTTCGGTGGTGGGACGGTCGGGCGTCCCGGCGTCGTGGCGTCGACCTGCATCGCGACAGGCGGATGTAGGGAGCTCAGGCGACTCTTCACGGTGCGGCGTCCCAATGTTGCCAACTTGCGACATTTTTGTGGCGTCTCGGGCGGCAGGGCACTTGACCGGTGTTCCGGTACTGCGGCATTCGGCGTCGGAATCGGGCGTCGTGGCGTCTCGGTCGTTCCTGGCGTCGCGTCAGGTGGGCCTGTAGGCGGCGTCCGCGTCGGCGTCGCGCGCGTCCTTCTCTTTCGGTCCGGTTCATCCGTCTGTGCCTCGAAACCAGGCGGGCACAGAGGAGCAAATCCAGGCGGCGGGGCGGCGCTCAGGCGTCTCGGCGTCATGGCCCTGGACATCGTGTCGCAAAGCGTCCTGTTTGCGACTGCGCACTCTGGTAGCGGTGACGACGGCCGGATGACGTCGAAGCCAGGTGGTGGCGACAAGGTGACACGAAGCGTCGGCGTCGAATCTGGTGGCGTCCGTGGCGAGTCGTGTGGCGGAGACGATGCGGGTTTCGCCGGAAATGACCTTGGTGGCGTCGGGACGGCGGTTCGGTGCGGTGGCGAGGTCATTCCGGCGTCGGGAGGTGTCTCCGACACGAGGCGGGTGCTGGACGGCGTGGCAGACTGCGGTGGGACGGTCGTTGTCGGGCGTCGCTCGGTTGGCTTCGGCGAGTCAAGCGTCATCATAGTCGGGATGAGTGGCGTCAGGTCGGCGAAACGAGGTCTTGCTGGCGATGATGCGTTTGGACCAGCGTCGGGAGACGTCAGGTCGACGAGAGGTGCCGAGGTTGGCGGCTCCAGGACAGGAGGTGGCGGAAGCGGAATTGTCGGCGTCGGGACGGCGAGCGTCGGCGTCGGGATAAGTGGCGTCGGGTCGACGAAACGCAGTGTGGCAGGCGGCGGCGGGATCGGACTTGTGTCGGGAGACGTCAAGTCGATGAGCGTCGGCACGGCGGGCGTCGGGACGGCGGCCGTCGGCGTCGGGACGACGGGCGTGGGCGTCAGGACGACGGGCGTCTTTGTCAGAGCGGTAGGCGTCGGTAACGTAACACGTGGCGGTGCGGGTGACGTCAGGACGTACCTTCGTGGTGCTGGGGTCGGCGTCGTGCGTGAGGAGTCGGCTTGGTGCGGCGGTGACGTTCCGGCAACGGGCGGCGTCCTTGGCACGGGCTGCGTCGGCGAGTCGAGCAGCGTCTTTTCCGGCGTGGTTGGCGTCGGCGTGAGCGGAGTAGTTTTCGGCGTGGTTGGCGTCGGCGTGAGCGGCGTCTTTTTCGGCGTGAGTGGTGTCGGCGTGATCGGAGTCGGTGTCGGCGTGAGCGGCGTCGGCGTTTCGGGAAGCGTCGAGGCGTGTCGTGGAGGATTTTCCAGCGTCTCTGCCTCGTACTGCGCCTGGGTGGCTAGGTAGGCAGTGCACCGTGCGCACGTGAAGGTAAAAAACTTGCGCAGTACGGTCCATTCACGTTCGCCGATACAGCCACGATGCCACAGGCCGGCACATTCCTGGCAGCGGTATCCCTCGCTACTACCTCCGGGACACGACCTAGCTCCACATTTCGTCACGCCGTGTATGCGGTACTCCGTACAGTAGCCACACTCGTATCCGGCGGCGGTCCTGCCATACAAGTCCCAACTCGGGCAGGGAAAGTAACACCCGATACACTCGTCCGGATACGGATACATGTCTACGCACGTGGTACTCTACACGCGAACAGTCCTCACGAACACATCAGCACTGTGTTACTTACTGCGCTCGGAGTCCGTTGTTTGTGCGCGGATTCCTGGAAGCGTGCGCTTGGCTGATCACGTGGCCGGCGCGCCAGAGTCCCGCTATGCGCTCCGCGCGAACAATAGTTCCAGCGCGAACTTTAGTTCCGCGCGCTCCGCGTAACAACCGCCTATCTCACACGCTCGTACAGGTCTGGTTTTCGCGGAAGATGTAACTCGCCCCACGCTCTTGGGCGCCATTTGAGGGCTGATCGCGCATTGCCGGTGATTTCGAGATGTTAACTATGGGCGCCACCACGTGGAAGGGCACGTGGACCCGGCGGAGTCTCTCACTCAGGGCGTGACGTAGCCCAAGTGGGGACGAGTTACCAGCCCTTTCTATCCTAGCTACCCAGACCTGGCCCGCTCTAGGCGTCGGGCACGCCACACTCCTAGACTCACTCACCACGTGATTAAATAAGTACTCACTTTATATTTATTCTCCAGATTTAATTTCACTAACACGTCTCTCTACACGCCCGTTACACGTTACACATTACACGGTTAAAAAGCCTGAGGCACGAATCGGTTTAGGTGAGGGCATGGTCCACACACGTGGCCATACTGCAAAGTATACTTATTACACGGTGATGAAAAACTCGACTGAGACAATTAATTAATTAAACAGCCCGCTGACCGAGAGCTGCCCCGAGGATGACGAACGAAAGCGATTTAAAAAGAATTAACGATACAGAAATTACTTGGTCAGTGATGAACAAAGGTTGAGGTCCCCGGGGTGCTGGCGCGTCTGCTCTCGGTCAGTGATGAAGATGGACTGGCTGAGCTCATCGCTCGCAGGTGGCAACATGGCGCCCTTCGCGCCAACACAATTACCGTTACTGTATTCTACGACTCCGTGCCCCGGCGAAAGTTGAGTAAATTACAGATAAACATTAAAAATATATAAAAATTACTGACAATGGAAAGTTTGTTACTATTTACTTATTTAATGATAATTCATATAAAAGCATTCCTATCCTCGTCCAAGTCCGTGCCTGTTCGGGTCCGCCCGGGCAACGTCTGTGGTTATTTCAAGTAACATATTTAAATTAAAGAAACACAAATAGATTGCACAAACACTGGGGCAAAGATGAATAAAAACAAACAAAAGGTTTACAAATAATATTAAACGTAGCAATTTTAGGGGTCGCCGCACTGCTTCTAAGCGCCCTCTTGCCGGGCTAGACACACACGCACACACGCACGCACGAGCGGGAGGTTTGAATAGAGATGGTGGTTGGGCGGTGTCATATCGGGCTCAAAGGGGCCGCAGGCCCGGACGACGTCAGTACTATAAGCAGTTTGAGAACATATTATTTAAACAATATTGAATATTTTACTAGCAATATCATTTGCTCTTGCTGAGTGGGATGTATTTTATTCTTAGGTGTTAAAGAGTTATAGGTAATCTTACTTGATACAGAAAATTCATTTATCGAGTCAATGACATTCAACAAAGGCGAAACTAAGAAAGAACCCTTGAGCAGATAACCCTTAATATTCAGCAATGAGTTTTCAACAGTGTCTCATTAAAAATATCATAAAGTTGGAACACAAATATATGTTATTTAAATCCAATATTTTAATTACGAAAGTGCTTAAATAGTACCAATTTGCACATTAAAATCAAAATTTTTCCAAACCACTACCTTGGACAAACAGTGATGCACATACAATGATGACACAAAACATGATATGGACAAAACTGATGGCAGCACGGATGAAATCAGCAGGCTTTCTATGATGCAGGAATGAACACAGTGTGATTTCTACGACATACAAAATCTACATATTGAAAACCTATTGTGTCATCATTATTTTTCCCAGATTATCTGTTTTGTTTCATTTTAGATTTGTATGTGCATTACTATGTTACCCAAGGTTGCTTTTTTGTATTTACTGTTTATGCTGCAACTGTTCATGTTTTCATGTAACATTTGACATCAACTGATATCGTTTTGTTCTCAGTGTGATACTTCATCTTTGTTGTCAATGCTTGAGGATTTTCAATGACAACTGGTGAATTTCAGCAATGGGTGTATCAATGAAATTATTTTGAATCATTCACAATTCCAATAAGCACTCATAGATTACACCTAAGTTTTTATCACAGATTTCTTACATGTAAGTGCTTTAACAGTGGATTACTTATTTATCAGCTCGAAATGCATGCTGAGATAGGTAAAAGTTTTTTGTTGCACAAACAGTAGTTATACTGTTGTAGGATTAAGACTGGCTTGCAGAAACATGTTTATACACACACATCCCTATATATATAAGAGAGAGAGAGAGAGAGATCTGTGAAGCTGCTGGAGAAGAGGGAGGCCAGCGAGCCAATGCACCGGCCATTGGGGGTCCAGGGGAGGCCCAGGTAGGGATGGAAAATATATATTGACTAACTGCCCGACCCGGCTTCGCACGGCTATACTAATGGAAAAAAAATTAAGCCACATCTCCCATTTACAGTAATGATAAATAAAAAAAATTCTGTGAAAATTTATTACAATGCTGTATAATGTACCGGAGAGAAAATTAATAGCACCGATGGTTTCCCGACTCGTGCACGCAACGTACAACTGATGTACCCGTACTTCGTTACGGCAGTCTACAGGCAGATCACTCTTGCGCCGCTCATTATACATGCCCCTCCTTGTGGGTACGCCACTGCCACGCGATGCCCGTTGCCATGGAGACGCAGAAGGCATGAACAATGCAAAATCCTGTTCTCATGCAGACAAAGTACCCACTGTTGCCTGGTTTTAACCAACCATGGGATCTAATTTTCGGAAAATGTCATCCTGCGTAACATAAGGAACATTACTGTGAAGTTTCAAGTCTGTAAAATATATATACTTGAAAAAAAAAGAGCAATTTTTGATATTTAAAGTACCCGCAAAATTTTAACGGTGATGAGGACAGCACTAACATTGAAATAGTCGTTGCCATAGAGACGAATGAAGCATCAACAAAGCAACAGCCGTTGCCATGGTGATTTCCTACCAAAAACTGGAAATTATATATATTACGCCCCCGAAACCCCCCTTGGGATCGGATTTCTGCAGAATCCGTTCTTAGTGAGCGTCTACATCACAAAATGAGTAACTATGCTAAATTTCAAGTCAATCGGGTGTATAGTTTTAGAGATCTCTTGATGAGTGAGTCAGTGAGTGGTATTTTGCTTATATATATACACAAGTCCTGGTCAGAATTGTAACGGGAAAGGAAAATTATTGATGGTCCGATAAATGAAAATTAATTAAAAATAATTAAAATAATTCTAGTAAAAGAAAAAAAACAAATTAAACACAGAGAGGTAAAAAAAACAATAGTTTAGGTTTGCGATTTAAAGTGATAAAAAGTATTTAAATACTAATTGAACTCTTATGAGGGTACTGATTGCTTCGTTGTTAATATCACACGGGTGTTTTTTACTTGTATGGGAAAATTAAGAATGATAAGGCATCTAGTGCATGGCAACAATGTTAATAGGCAATAGGAAATAAACTTCTAGCACCTGCGGCATTGTCAACACACACTTCGTACGTGTACTGCATGTTGTATCTAACCCCCTCCAACGCATTTGATTATAAATTGGACTTTTAGTAAGGATCCCTAATGTTATTGATAATATAATATAGCCTATAGCCTTCCTCAATAAATGTACTATCCAACACTTAAAATCGGACCAGTGGTTCCTGAGATTAGCGCGTTCAAATAAACAAACAAACAAACAAACTCTTCAGCTTTATAATATTATAGTATAGATATAATCAGACCAATATTTTATCAGTATCAATATAATTCAAACAATATATTGAAGAACCGATATATCAGTGTGTTCAAAAGTTTTGCCATTCCTAGACACAGGTAATGCCCGTCCCTCCCCCCTATTCCTATCATTACATGGACTCCATCTGGCGTTTAAGATAAAAAAAATTCACAGAAAACAAGACAATCAGCTGATGTTGGACAAACGGAACCAACTATGAAACTAAACAAAGTCATATCTGTGGTGGCATGGCCCACCATGGCTTCTGCAGCAACCAGGTGCCTGAACCTGTACAGCAAGCGAGGATCAAGAGAAAAATACTCCAGAACAATGAATTGATGATCCCAGCAGTGGCAACAAAACCAACCATGAACTGTTTTCAAGCTACTCTGAGAGACTTTACCTCAATATGTAGGCTGAAAAAAGTAATTTCATATGTTCAAAGGTTCGAGTGCAAAGCAATACATACATTGAAAAAACAGACAGGCTCCTTGACAGCTGAAGATCTAAGCAATGCTTTGCAAACATGCATCAAGATTGCACAACATGAGGAGTTTCTTAAAGGAAATCCACGACTTAAAAAGAAAATAACGTTGTCAACTTAACAAGTATGTTAAGGGACTTAAATACCTTTATTGACACCTAAGGGTGCTTACATGTGGGTGGGCATTAACATCATTCGGAGCTGGCCTTTGATTAAAAAAAACACCAACATGTCCTACCACCTAAACACCACATTACAACTCTCATAATTACAATTTAACATACACATGTGCTACATGCTGGGCCTCAACTTGTAATAGCATCATTGCACTAGAAGCTCTGGATACAAAAAATTCATCAAAATGTGTGCTGTGTCATATTCAAGTGTATGACATGTTCCAAGTTGAAAGGAGCTGTTATCCAACAACTAATGGGCGAATTATCAGCAGTAAGGGTTCAGTCTGCTAATGCATTTATGAACACTGGTATTGACTATGCACTGTTAGTGAAATCCAGTAGTGTCAGGTGCAAATCTGTGGTAAAGTGTCTGCTGGGCAACAAAGGCGATCCACTTAGATTTCGTCAGTGCTCTTACTTCAAAGGCTTTTATAGCAGCACTCTAGTGGTTCATAGTTCGCCGAGGTAAGGTGCTTCCATAGGCGGGCCTAAAGGGGGGGGGGCAGGGGGGCCAGGTGGGCCATGGCCCCCCCTAATGTAATCACTCAGATCGGCATTTTCTCTAATGCGTTCGTTAATATTCGTACATTCCTGGCATTGTGACACTCAAACTGTTTTTCAGTGTTGCAGCGTGCTAATTAAAAATATTTTTAAAAATTTTATCGTTCTGGAAATACAGCCGCCTTAGTTTATTTAAAACACGAGGTCCCTTAAAATGGCCAAGCAAAAAAAAATTTTTTAAGAGGTTTGTTAAAGTTCTGTTGTCTGAATTGCTGTGTTTTCATTCACTAAAAATAAGTTCATTTCAAGGTAGATCTGTACCAAGCTATTGGAAAATTTTAGGCGGGAAAATGTGTAAGTAACCTTTAATCATTGTCTATGGAAAAAAAAAACATATTTTCAAGATTGTTAAAATTATACGGATATAAATATTAACTAGTAAACATATCTCGTTGATACTGCACAAAAATATAAACACGGCAATGAGTGAATGTATTTGGGCTATTTAACATTCTAAATTCAGCTTCTGATTTAAAAATTTAGCAGGGCCCCCCCTAATGGAAATGTCTGGGCACGCCTATGGGTGCTTCATCTATATAGTGACAATGCAAACAACTTTGTTGGTGCTAACGAGGAACTTCAACTACTATGGAAACTCTTCTTAAAAACGAATCTAGCCAAATCATATGTTGGTTTGCATCAGAGGTTATTCCACCAAATTCCCCTCATTTTGGTTGGCTATGGGAGGCTGGAATGCGATCAAAATATTATTTGAGAAGGGTGGTAGGAAAAACCCTTCTTACCTTCGAAGAGCTGACCATATTACTTACTCAAATAGAGACATTTCTCAGCTCCAGGCCACCAAGAGTGTTATGCGATGACCCTAATGACCCTAGTTACTTTATTCCTGAACATTTATTAATTGATTGTCCAATTATGTCTTTTCCTGAGCCTGATGTGTCTTACTTACTAATGAAGCAGTTATCCATGTGACAACACTTTCAGAGATTATCTGAACAGCTGTGGACCCATGGTCTGTGAACTCGCTACAACAAAGAAGTAAATGGCAGTCTAAGAATGGCAACATTCACTCAGGAATGGTGGTCCCCGTGAAAAAGACAACATGCCTCCTCTTTCATGCAGACTGGCAATTGTCCAAGAGACATTTCCTGGAACTGATGGTGTAGTCAAAATGGTTAATGTAAAAATTTCCAGTGGCATCTTGAAGTGACCTGTACAGAAATTTGTGGTTTTACATATATAGGTACTAGTTTGTGTGTTTGTTCTCAACTTAAAATGGTGTGTGCACCTATAATTTTTGATTTGAAATCAATAGTTTCACGGGGGTGGAGAATATTCGAAAATGTGTATCTATAATGTTATGGACACATTGTACCAGCAGGAGAGGGTCATGACAGAGGAGGGAAGTGAAACAGGTTGAGAAGGGCGAGAGGGGTGGCTAGCAGACAAGGATGGGAAAGCTCGCCAGGAAAGAGTGTGGTTGGATTTGTGTGACAATGCACGCAGAGATGTCTTAGTAAATTTTATCGTAAGCAATGTTCTTTCATTTATCTGTCCTGCATGACAGTAATCTAACATCTACCTCAGCGGCCAATACTCCTCTGCTTCTATTGGTTGCCAGGAGTAACGCAAACGGAAAGAAATGGACAATGCACAGTAAATCCATACACGTCCATGTCTGCATGCCTACCATTGTATATACCCATGGAATTGTCGTTGGTGACTTATGTTATCTGCTTAAGTCTTCTGTGTCATCGTAAAATGGACCTAAATAATGCACACCAGAAAAGAACCTTCATAACCATAGCTTCCAGGAAGATTTTCTTGGCAAATAAATTTCCCTACTTGCAGCCTTCCAAGGTGACATAAGTGTTGTAACTGTTTTGTTTGTTTATCTTTTATTTTCTGATACATCATTCGTATGTACACTGTGCTATAGTTAACAACTTAACATAAAGATATCCTGACCATATTGGCTTCACCTAACGTCGCCATCTTCACACTGCTTGCATGACTACGCTCTTTGTAGTACCAACCTAATCAGAGACCGGAAAAATTCGCGGATTCATTTCGCGATAGGCTAGAATCTAAATACGTTTGCCTTTTTACCGCATCAGTGATTGGGCCACAGTTTATCTGAATGACAAACTTTCAACAAAAGAAGTATCGAATCACTAGTGTCCCAATTAACAGGTGACACGAGTCAGTAGCCAATGAGCAGACGTAATTTTCCCGTGTGCATAGAGGATCATGGAGTATATCCTACATGTCATTGAAATCGCGAATTTTTCTGGTCTCTACCTATTCATAACAGTAACTATATAGCGAAGGCTTAGCTTGAAAACATAGATAGGTAGGCAGATGGTGTAATATAAAGCCTGAACTAAATATACCAAGATTATTACTAATCATAATATGAATATACAAATAATTTTTATTCGTTTAACCATTTTTATTTTTATTCTTATGTGATATTACCCTGAAGAGGCGTTTAAAAAAAACAAGCCATGTCCACAATGGCGCTGGAATCATAATAAAGCAAAGGGGGCGATGCGATAAACGCGAATATTTTTCTAACCAATCTCGTTCAACACTTCCTGACGTCGGCGCGACAATGGTGGATTCTGACATGAACGTCATTTTTGTTTTGTTTTCGAAAGATGGTTTAACTGATGCGTTGGTAATACTATCTATTATTATTCGTATATTTTTTAAAGTTTTGTTTGCTAAATCTTTTTGCGAAATCTGAGATGTGTTAACGCGTGGCGATTTTTCCAATCGAAAGCTTCATCTGAATTGAACATGTTTCAAACTAGTGAAAAAACTATGATGGCTGTCGCACGTTTGTTACGTATGTAATGGCAAGAAACATTTCATATTCAATCGTTTATTTTTGTTCGTCGCGCGGGTGAGAATCGCATGTTCACAATAATGCGGGAATCACAACAACGCGACGGCGCGATTCGAAGATGGCGATGCGACAGCAAAATATCGCGTTATTGTGAAAATACAGTTTTCATCGGCGTGACAGCCAAAAATAAACTATATTGTGCATTCTTTTTAATGTATGTATGTTTGAGAGAGTAATTTTTAAATAAAATTTAACATTCAGTTTGTAAAAAAATAATAAATGTGCGCAAACACGTTTAAGAGATATTACAGATACATTTGGAGAATAAAACCTTAAAAATGCAATTATAATAGTGGAATCATCACTGTACCAGTTTACGGATATTTTTTTTCTTTTTTGAAAAAGTAAAATTCTGACACGCATTTCAGTAACGAAAGGAAATATAACAATTTTATAATCGGGTAGTGTGTAGAGTCCGCCATTTTGCTCGCATTGACGTCAAATGTGCCGAACGTGATTGGCTAGAAATCTTCGCGTCGCAGCCGTCGCGCTATTGTGTTTCCAGCACCAGCTAACTGAGGAGTGTGGGTGGGAGGGAGAGAGGGGTGGGATTGGCTCTGCTCCGATACTCCGAAGGCGTTGCTGATCCCGGCTCGCTACGAGGATCTGTATCTTCTCCTCGTCTTCAGGGATTACAAGGTGGAGGCCACTGGGGCTCATCTGCTGCTACTACTACTATTACTTCTCCCGAGCCAGGAACTTCCAAACAAACACCATGATCGCCAGTGTTGCCATCCAACTTAGAAAACTCGTGAGACTTCCCACAACCCCTGTCTCCTTATTGAAGCTAAACTTCCGTTCTTTACTGACTTCTCTGCCTGTACTCTTTTTTTTTTCCTACCACGCACTGTAGTCCAGTCAGCAGGTGAAAACAAATAAAAAAAAAAGGGGGGGGGGACTTACTTCGCAAAAAATGGGGTAGAATAGGGTGACTAAACGTCCCGTGAAAACGGGATTGTCCCGTTTTTTAACGATCGTACACGGGGTCCCGAAAAAGTCTCCCGGGACGCCTAAATGTCCCGTATTTACGTTGGGTTGATGATACACTTTTGTCGCGCCTCTCCTCGGGCCGTCTTCCCCTCTCCTCGACAGTTGAACTCGTCCATTTCAGTTACCTTGTTTAATTATGTTTTTAAGTATGTCAGACATACTTAGAATAAATACGTATTCACTGCAAAATTGTTGTTTTATTTAATTTAAATTAAATTTAAATTTTATTAATTAACTTATTAATATTTAATTTAATTTAAATTAAATTACATATTCATAGGTAAATTGAAAAAAGATTTATAGGTCTCAAATTAGCAAAAAAAAAAGAGCATGTTTCAATGATTACGTCTTGATGGAGGCCCCTCGGACTAGCTGGAGGGTATCGCCCCCAAACCCTCCTCGGATGTGTCCCGTTTTTTCAAGTTTATGATTTGGTCAACCTAGGGTAGAAGCTTTTTTTATTTTTTTTTTGTACAGTGATGCCAACATTAAAATAATAATTTAACCAACATGGCCAACCATGGGAAAACTTTTGGCGGCCGTAAAAACACAACATTTTACTATTATTGCGCGTTTTTATAGAATTTTCTTTTTAAAAAATTTAATAACGATTTTTCATGTACCGTTAAAAAAAGAATTATATTCCCTACAATTCTCATTGCAACAACTTTTCTGTGGTACGAATTGGAAAATGTGCTACATACATCTACTTGAATGTTGACATTTTCTCTCAACTTGAAATAACTGAAATGGGATTTTTTTTTTAAATTTTACTGTAAAAATAAGAATATATTCTGAAGAATAATATATGATCCAGTTGTACAATCCTAACCAAAATGAACAAACTTAACTGATAGTTTGTACCCACAACTCAAGTTTTTCGTCCAGTTTCTCCAGTTCATTCGTTTTGTGTCGGTTCTCCTAAAGTTAAGCGATTTTTTTTTACATCTTCACGATTGGCATGTGGTTAGGTTACTTATATTTTATACAGGGACAGATATTTATGACGTAATATCTACAACCAGAGACACAGATCTGTAGGATTCGCAGGAGGGGTCAGAGGAAATTCGCACGGCCCGAGTGTTTGGAGCATGGGGGTCAACCGACAATTCATATCTGCCCTTATTTTGACCTGTACGCATGCAATACCTAAGCACAACTAATTTAATCCATTCGAAAAAGTTTTCCATAACATATTGTTTGGATATTATTATGTTTATCAGCCCTTTTTCACAGTCACAATATTGCAAGCGCAAGCGAGCCAGCGGGCCCCCTCAGTGAGGGACTTCTTAATTCCTGGGGGTTCCGGCCCCCCCCCTTCTGCCCACCCCCCCTCGGATCTACACCCGTGGCTACAAATATGGATAAGATGGTGTATCCGAATGTATTAAAGCAGAACACGAGGCCTAGCGTACAGAAGTTGGGACTTCATAGCGCCTATTACTTTCAGCAAAATAACGATCCGAAGCATACCGTTGGGGTCGTAATCAATGGCTCCTGTACAATATACCTCACGTCCTGCAAATACCACCCATTGACCAATTATAGACCATAACAAAATGGACATTGATAAAAAAAAATAAGATCAAAAGAAAAGAAAATCTTCCAGAGTGTTTTGCTAAAGAATGGAACAAATAGGCCCAAAACATCACACAAAAAGTTAAAGATTAATAGCCTTGACCACTTCAAAATAAAATGCCAGAAAGTATTGAATTGCTGAGTACAATGTTATTGTTATTGTGCTGAACGAACACTTTGGCATCTTCGTTTTTTTTTGGCAAGTTTTTTTTTAGCTTATTTAAGATGCGAAATTATTTTTTAATAGCAGCCTTATGCCCTTATCTACTGTGTTGATTAAACCAGATACACATCACAAATGGGGTGCGGAGATGAAAATCTTAAAATTATTTTATATCGCCATTCGATCGATATTGGATTATACATGTTCTGTCCTACATAATCTAGCACCTACGGGCCTATGCCAGAACACAGAATCATAGCATGCGCGTTATATTAGGGGCGTTCCCTTCGACGCAGATTCCATATATGCAAACAGAATTGGGGCTACCGCAGCTAACCCTACACAGGAAATATATTTTAGGAAAACATTGGGTACGATCACGGACTTCCTATGTTGCCAGCTAGGCGAGAGTCATTGATAAATTGGACATGCCACTACCAGAATCCTCATACCGTCAGGCGTTACGTATTAAATCATACCGACTGTTTACATCGCTGTCGTTGCACATATGAGGTAACTTATCAACCGTTGGAAATAACGGTCGTGGGGAATAAAGAGCAGCTTCAGAGTATCACCATACAAGTTCTCCATCAATAGGACGGTGAATTAAATACCCTCATACACAAATGCATCTAAAACTGACCGGGGCAGCCTTTAATGATAGTTAGAATAAAACCTCTGAGTTACCTATATAAGCTACAGCTTTTAACCAACATTTACTATGCTGAGGCGTATGCGATATATAACGCATTGTTGTATGTCCGGCGGGAAAACATATAACACCCCAATCATTATTACTGACTTGTAGTTTAATCCGCTCTCTAATTCCTACCTCCTACCTAAGGAACTCATAGTATGGCTCATCGAAACTTTATATGGAATTGTCCAAATTGTATATTGCAGTACAATTTATATGGATACCAGATCTTATTGGAATCGGGTGTAACGAGATGGCCAACAGTCCTGCCAATTTAGCTATATACGTACGGGAACGGTGGTGACCTCAACTGCATATAAAATCTTCATATCATAACCTATTTAAAGACACTACTCCTGGAGGAATGGGCTATGGTGTGGCGAGGACACGTATACAGAACTATAACGTGATAGCGCCGTGAGCAATAACATTATCTTTGGCCATCAGCCCCGCGCTATTTATCGTCCCGCCACCGGACTACACACAACGCATCCCACGATCATTTACGTAAACTTGGCATCCAGGTCCCGCCTGCCTGCGGCTGTGACACCATCCTGGCTGATATTAATCAGTTGTTGTTTGAATGTCTTACTGTCCCATCAAAACATAACCTATACACGCAATTAGGTGCTCTCAGTTTACGTCTTACACTTTGGCACCCCTCAATTCGCTTCCTGTCCCACACACGAGATCTGTTTTGTCCTCTCTCATTTCTTAGAAAATGACATTCCTTGGGATCCCCGTTCATGGCTGGCCGGTTCTATATACCAATAATCCCGCTCCATGGCCTACTCTACATTTGGTCGACGGGCCTCAACCAGTCAGTTCCTGTCGGGTATCCCTACACTCTTCCGGTAAAATAGCGTACACCGCACAGCATTGCTCGCTGTTCAGTCATGACCCTTTCAAGCCGACCTCCGTAGCGTAGTTGGATGCACACCGGCTTACGGTGCGAGGGGTCCTGGGTTCGAGTCCCGGGTAAGGCATGGGTGTTGGCATTTACATGCTGATATTTGATTACCTACGAATTGAAATTGATGATTGCACTGAAACAAATTGAACCATTGGCTGTTTCTCGTAGAGCTGTAGGTCACATAAATCAAAGAAAAAAAAAGACCCTTACAATAGGAGTGAAAGTGTGAAGACCCGGTTGTGTTAGCTCATCGTTACGCAGTTCACTACAGCGTCAACCTTGTGTGCATCTAATGCTGGTTGTGGGCGGAAGCCATTAAACATTCAACCAATTTTAAAAAAAAGTATTTTATTTTATATGTATCGTAACCCACGCTATAATCTCCCCCCCCCCCCTCCCCTTCCGAGGGCTCTACTAATATTGACGTCATCGTTTTCCCGTCCGTTATTTTCAACAAATTTGGATCCGGTATCGTAAAATGCACTTTAACCACAATGGTGGGAGTTTAACTAGCATAATAGCCAATACTTTACTTTAAAAATCTTAAAGAAAATCTTACATATGTTACAAATATAAATTTATATGATTGACATAAAAAGTGTTTGTCAACTGTACAGCACAAATGATTTATACACCTCACTAAATTCAAAAAAGGGGTCATGGCCAGTTATGTAAGTGTGCGTTATTGAAAAAAAAAATTATCTAAACTTCTCGCAAATGAACAGTAATTCCAAAAAGTTAAATCACACCAAAACAATTCAAAATTGTCAGCGCGAATCAACGAAAGATTTTTTTTTTTACTTTAATGATGGGACGCCATTTTCAGTCTAATAGGGAAATTATTAACAGCACGAACTACACAAAAAAACAAGTATCTTGAAATTAGTGCGTTGGCGAATTGAAAACTCCGCCAATATTTCGACGTCATCTTAAACAAGACTCGTTGAAAAGGGAGGGCTACGATGACCACTTACCTTGCATAGTCCCAGGTTCTCGACACTGCTGCCACCGCGAACGGCGTTGCCACACGTCTCGGTCAACAATGGAAGTTCTCGCCACCCACTTGCACACACACACACACACACGAAAACACCGCGCGGAAAATCACCTTTGATACCGCATCAGGTGACGTTCCAAGGCTCGCCCGAACACAAAAATCTCCCGAGAGTCGCGACGGCATTGTTGAAACTACAACATTCGTTACGCGCGTGATTCCCCGTGCAACACTGTGAAACGCACCCACGCGTCAGGCCGTCTTACCGGAAACTCCCCTCAACCCCCCCTCCACCATACATTCACCGCGAATACAGCTGTCCACTCGCTCAACCCTTTCCCCTCTCCCGCCCGACAAGGAGGGGCGACGCGCGTTTCACACGCAAATGCGTCAAAAGGAACGTTTAATAATGTTCCTACACGTGAACCCATATGTTAAACACAAAGAGCAAATACCGTATTGAAAATACTACCTATGATAACAATACACACTAACATATATGTATAAAATTAACAATAAAAAATTACGTGAAGCTTCTCTACAAAACAAGAAGCACTTGGCTCTACCAACCTTCGCCCATTGCCACCAGCATTACCAACTTAATTTTACGCCGCCCAAAAATAACTAAATAAAAATATAAAATCACAAAAAAAAAATTGACCAAACTTAAAATAAATATAAGAGTTATTAACATCATGAAATTAACGTTCTCATTTTAATTTTTTTTTATAGAATTCAAAGGCATCGGGGTAACGAGAACAAATTGTGTTTTAAGAAAATATGTATCAGTACATTTTATTTGTCTAATTGGTATAATATTATTAACTACATAGATCAGTCAATTGGTTTGATTATTTCATACTAGGTAGGCCTATATTCTTTGTTTTTTTTATCTGGAATTAAATTATATGTTCACAGGTCATTTAAAAAAAAATCTAAAATTAAAACACATAAGTTTCTCAGGAAATGAATGTCCATAAATTAATAATGAATAAACTAAAAATTCATATAGAATCTCCACACCTATTAGCCTAAATGAAAATGCGAGATGGTTTCTTTTAACTTCAGATTTAAGTTTAAATGGGGACTACTACTATCTTAAACTATGCGTGTTTCTTTGTCTCACTTGGTAAAAAAATTGTTATTTACAATTTCTCAAAGTAGTATAATAAATCAGTAATATATATGTGTGTGTGAATCGGTAGTATTTTGAAATATTAAAATGAAATTAGTACATTTAATATTGTTAATTAGCTGGATAAGCTGTCTGATTAATGCAATAATATAAATATACTACATAAAAGTAAACCCTAATTACTTGGGATCCTTTCAATTTTATAGTACTAGATTTTGAAATGAACTTTCTAAGGCAAATCACTCACGTTAATTTTTAAATTGATCTGTATTGGTTTCTAAATACCAAACCAACTTTGTTTTATTACTGCATGTAAAGCATACACGTTAACATATATAAAATCATCCACCAGCTCACATAATTGTTAAAAAAAACCAGCTATAATTTTCATATATTTTAAGTATTTGGTTAAATTGACAGCTAAAAGTTTCTTCCTACCCAGATATGCTTTACTTTGGTCAACTGCGTTTGCTTGTTTTCTGTTAGAATTCTAGGTATCGTGTGTATGCTATACAAACTTTCATGCCTACTTTTATACCCATGGGCATAACAAAATGTATAGCAGAGAAATTGGGCATATTGTGGGGTAGTCTTAAAGAATCATCCAATATACAATCGTGTGTCCGTGCTAAATACGGTTTGATCCTTTTAAAGTTGACTTCTTACTTGTTTAGCCGTTCCAAAATACCCTCTTTACTTAATATACTTTCTATGAAATAGGATCAACAGTGAATGTTATTCTATAGTTTAGATGATTAATAATTTAACAAACAGTTAAAAATACTGTTTGAAGGACGAAAATGGCTCATATAAATAAAACTCAACAAACTATAGAACATCGATTTAATTTATATTTACAGTACACAATTTACATAATTTGGCTTCATTCAGCTGTCTCAGACATTTGTTCAACTTGTTCATCAGGACTAGCTTAAGTATACGCTGGGAAATGTTTTTTTTATAAAACTATATGTTAAAGTCATAAGTTTTTAAAATATTCTCGCATACACATGCGTTTAGGTACCAAATTATGGCGCTTGAACTATTTTGTAGCGAGAATAGTTAAGTTTTTTTTTATAAGATCTAGGTTAGACCTAGTTCTCTTCCAGAATTCCAGCAAAAAAATAAAACTCGCACATGAACATGGAAAATCATTTACGTGAAAGTCTTTGTTGGAGTGCTGAGGATTCACAATGTCTACCACATCAAAGTGTTCTTTGACTTTAACTCCGATAAAAAAAAAATAGTGTCGCTGTTAACACGCGCGCAGATATACCACGCTCATAGATACAGTGCGGCATTTAACGTTTAGTTATTTTTTTTTTTACTATTGCAGCTTGAATAACACGAATGTTTTGTCAGCCGGCTATTGTTAGTAGGCCTATTCAATTGGCTTGCAAAACCCATGTGTTGACACGGAGTTGGTGACCCAGGGCTTGTAAAAAGTGTAATAATCGTATCATCGTTTGGCGTCTCAAGGTGCAGTTGATGGCTTCTCGTGAAGCAACGACAGCGCGCGCACGCACAAGTGGTCTCCATGAGATCAACATCACCAGCGTTTGGTATTTTGGCAGTTAACGTCATCTCGAATACGCACTTTCACTGGTCGAGAAACCCCCAAGATCCATGGACCCCGCAATCCAGGCACCCCGATAACCCGCGGTCTTACGTCATCAGATTTTTTTATGTGTAACATCTCAACTCTCGGTAAGCGGCATCTGGCGGGAGTAATTTCGTGAATGGAACGGAAGTCACACGGAACGGAAATGTGTAACCACGGTGCTGCCATCTGTGGCGGATGTCGCGAATCCAAAGTTCACAAAGACAAAAAGGAAACTTTAAAGTGTTAACGGTTTAATGAATATTTTTTTTAGCATGGGCGATATTTTGATAAAAATCCTTTGTCGAAAATCAGGGCCAAAGCCGGGGTTTAGTATTGTTTTTTTCAAGTCTTTTTCGCTTTTATCGGAGCCGTTTCATTATATCGTTTAAAATTTCGGTCTGCAAATGGAATGTTTCGGTAGTCGACGCGTAGCTGCTCCGGCAGCGAATTCTAGCGGCGTGTGAAGAAACTACGTTGCGATTCGCGTCCAGAAATTTATTCGCGTATATTAATTCGTGTCAACGCTCGGCTCTTCATTTTTCAAAGGAATTCAACGTCAAATTTTCGCGTCCGAGTTTGGTAGTTGGTGTAAAAGAGGGCTATTTTCAACAAGAGGAACCTCGTTTACCGAGGTCAGATGTTACACATCACTGGCGAGCAGGGGCGCAACAACTAAATTTCCAAAAGCGGGCGGGCAGGGGGGAGCAATATACTTTTTTTTTTTTTTTTAAAATCATCGATCCCCCCTATTGGAAGCTGGGGGGGTCCGGGGGGTCCTCCACCCGGGGAAAATTTGCATTTCAAGGTTGGAAAACCGTGCTATTTAAACAGTTTTATTATCAAAAAAAAATTGATTACACGGCACTTTCTTTGCCCCCGTTTGCCCCCACTTCAAAGGTTTCAGAGGAGGGTGGGGGGGGGGGGGGGTGCAGAATATGCTTGCGCCCCCCCTCCCCTCCCCTGTTGTTGCGCCGCCCCTGCTGGCGAGTATAGCTCAAAGAGAGACTCGATCACTTGTCTCCCCTTCTCACGTCCACGGGAACAACCGCTCGCGCCGCACAGTCCCGATTGGACCCGGGGGGTGGTCTCGGAAGATCCGACGCGGGGATATCCGAGCTGCTGCTGAAGAGCAGAAGAGAGGCGCGGGGGTGTCTCAGCCGCACTCGTCGATGCAGAAGGCCTCGGGCGCGAAGGCGCCGGAGGGGGTGCGGGCCGCCAGGCAGGAGGAAGACGCCGACGCAGCGGAGGAAGGGGTCAGCAAGGGCGTGCCCTGCAGCGAGAGGGACAGCGGAAGAGCGGCGGCCCTCGCCACAGCCGCCGTCGACGAGGCGCTGGAAGGCGTCGCGAGCAGGGACGCCGAGCCGGGCAGGTGGCGGTGCTCGCTCACCGAGCGGTACCTGCCGAGGGGGGAAAGCAATCCCGTCATTCTGTCCCGTCTTCCACGTTCAGTAGCTCGTCAGCATCAGGACAAACTACCATAGGCGTACCCAGAGGGGGGGGGGGGGTGTTTTGGGGGTTGAAACCCCCCCCTCCCCCACCCCGAAATAAAAGGTAAGAATATTATGAACACTCATATCATTCGAAACTCATTATTTTCTGAAGTTTCACACCGAGCGACGAGAGAGAACTGGTCAACCAAGCAGCCCAATTTGTTGTAAGTTAACGTAAACAAGTTTGAATTTGCAGTAGTTGGTTCATGAATGTCCACTACAACATCCGCCAAAAAAAAAAAAAAAGAATTCTTCTGTAAACAGTTTGTAAGCTTAAAAAAATGTATTATAAACAATTATTTTTTTGGTGTTTATGCAGTTTTTCTTAAAAATCAGAACCCCCCCCCCCCCCCGAAAAAAAATCCTGGGTACGCCTATGTACGCCTATGCAAACTACACTACATTGTACAATGTTAGCAGCTTTAGCACAAGTACACGACTCGGTGGCGTAGCAAGCGGGTGGCAGGGATGTGGCCCCCACCAGGGGCGCCGGGGTATTTGGGGGAAGGAGGGGGGGCGCCGCCGCCACCGCCGCCGCCGTGACGGTTTCGCGGTTACTGAACCCTCCCCATCCCCCCTCTTTTTTTAATCCACAAGGGGGCGCCATTTTCAAGTTTGGCCAGGGGCGCCAGTCACCTTAGCTACGCCACTGACACGACTGCAAGACAAAAACGAATTAACGTCTCGACAGACACACAGGTTCATTATTTCGCCGAAACCACAGCACATCTGTCAGGTCACATCTATATCATTTATAATATACAAATAAATGTAAAACTAACATAGAACAAATTATTTGATGTAAGCCCTATTTTTTTTTCTCCCTTGTGTGTCACACAGTCATTTCGTTCGCACACAGTGGCCCAAAAATTTAATCATAAAGTCATAAAAAGTCTTTTGACGACTCGTTCTAAAAAGAACTGTTGGTTGAAATGTGCAGACGTGATTTAGTTTGCTGTGAATTTATGACATACTGCGTATCCCCACCCTCATAATCTCACGAAATAAACTGCCAAACATACATGCGGTTTCTTTTTGTTCGTATAGCGGTACGGGTGCACACATCCGACATTTACGCCCTGGGTAATATTTCACGCCGGAATTGATGAATTCGGAAGGAATGTGTCCAAGCACACGGACACCTACTGTCTGATGCGGGAACACGCGCTGTTATGTTGGGCACACGCGCGATAATTAAAGCGGGCACGTTCGATCTGTATGACTGTATGTAACCTCGTCCTCTTGTAGCGGATATGGTTTTGAAACGGCTGGCGAGGCGACACGTATAGTAACTTGCCATTCCACAAAACAGAAGAAAGTTATTTTTTAATGGTTTTGCCATCAGGTGAAAGGAAGATGTTAAATATCTCTATTACATTTTGGGATTATAAGAGTTTTTAAGTTCGGCACACTTGATTTTCCCCAATAATTCACGTCAGATTTCTCGACGTCATAAAATTTACCTACAGCAAAACAAATGCCAATCGTTCGATCGGGAAAGTAAACTAATTTACGCGTGTTTGTCGCGGTCTCGGATGGCGCTTGTTCTCGTTCGAAATGTGTTTGTCGACAGTTTCCCGCAGCCATTACCCTCCCCTCCCCTCTCCCACTCCTCGAGTGGCTGGAGGCAGACGAGCGTTTTAGCGTCGCCATTGGCTGGGACACGCGGCCTGACGTGATCTCAGCTCCGCCTCGGACTCCGTCTTGGCCAAAGAATTCCTTTTTTTAAAAAATAAAACCTTGATTAATACTATTTTCAAATGCGTTGTGAAAAAAAAAAAGGTTTGGTGCTTCAAATAAATATTCGAGTTATCCACTTACACAAATAAAAGACTTCACATATTTTTTCTAACATATATATTGTTTTTCTCTGTCGCTATAAAATTCTGTTTCGCAAAAATTAAAATTTGTTCCATGAACAGCTCAAATTGACGCTAAAATAATCTGATACACCAAACTGTAAATTAAATTCAAGGAAAAAGGGCTTCACTACAGTTTCTCACGTATTTTGGGTTTTGGGTTTTACCCTAACAAAATTTCGATTTTGTGCACCTAGCGAAACATTTACGTTTCGTTCTACAGAATATTTGTTTTTAATCGGGTTTTTACCCATTTATTTTAGCGTATGCGAATAATATATTTGTTGAAGCAAACAAGTATACGTTGGGACAGACAAATCTTTCTCTCAGTACGTGACTGTGAATGTAGTCCTAAGACATTGCCCAATCTTGAAACCACAGAATGTATAGTGAGCGAAGACACAGCTTATTATCCTTGGGATGAGGGAGGGGGGGGGGGGGTTTATCACTAATTACCGGAGGATGTTTTGGTTGGTAAAGAATACCTCTTAGTTAAATGGGGAGTCCGAATTTTGAAGCGGGGGAAAAGCCTCTTAAAAGTTTTTTTTAACACAGTTTAAACATTTTAAATAATACATTATCAAAGCTATGGAATAGGTTATTTATCACACACACACACACACACACACACACATATATATAGTTTTTAGTTCTTGGGGTTATGGGCTGGGGAGGGAACAAAACAAGGGGGGGGGGGTGGCGATAGCTCCAATAACCCTTTCCATATGACCGCCACTACACCAAAATGCTATTAGAGTGTTGATTATGATTACTTGACCGATTTTTCACAAATAGAAAGTAAATTCGAGAACGCATACCGATTTATATAAATAGTGATACATCCTTTAGGAAAACAGAATGACATGGAAGCTCAATTATCAAACTAAGGATGATATTGGTATCGTACACAGAAATAGGTATTAGCGGAGATTTTGTCATTGCGGGGAAATACAAAGGTACAAAGGTAGTTGTCAATAATTTTTTTGTGTGCTCCGTTAATTTTTTCCAAGCCTCTTGTAATTAGCACAACATCGTAGCTACTTTATCTTGCTTACATCTCAATAAACCTACGAAATATTTGCGAATTAAAATTACAAACTTTTAAATTTCTTTTCCCACGTGGAATCAATCATTATTTCTTCTTCATATTCCTACGGGGAAAAAAAAAAAATAGTTTGCTACCGTGTGAATGTAAAAGACACGTCAAACTTCAAACCGATTGAATTTGTTTACTGGCATGGAAGGAAAGAACCACGTTTTGCAGCCTGGGGCTGTTGTAATGTAGAAATTCCTGCGTCGCTTTGCTGTAGGCTGGGTATTACTCGCATGGTTGGTTATTTCACATTATTGTCGTCACTTGTGATCAAGGGATTTTTCTTGTAAATTTATTTCGACAGCTCTCTCGCATTTGTTCTTGAGTCACAAATTTCCTCGCCAGATACTTACGTAACCTTATTTTCGAACTGTAAAATGTCAGCAAAGTAATTATAATTATGAACACTTACGTTTTATTGCTATTAGGTGATTTTTGGTAAAAAATAAATAAATAAATCTGAGAAAATTTAAGGCTAAACGTAATATGATAGAGCACTTTAGTGATAAATTTACACCAACAGCTTACTATAAAACGATATTACAAACGGGTCGCGTGAGACTTAAGCCTTGAGTTTGTAATCGTCACGCTGTTATTGTTTCCACGTTACTGGGCGAAAGGGGCGCCATTCTTTTATGCGCACGCATTATTTTTTTTTTGCAGCACTTCTGCCTTGCAGCGATTTGGAAGGGAATCCAATTAAGCCTTTGTGTGTGCGCTGTATTTTTTTTGCACGCCTCTTCTCTCTCTCTCTCTCTCTCTCTCTCTCTCTCTCTCTCTCAACAAGCTGCAGAAAAATCGCGATAAACAATGTCACTCACTAAGCCTCAATTAAAAAAAAAAAAAGAAACTCAAGCACCGGAAAGTTGTTTCGACGTCGAGGGCTCAAAGGGTCTAGAGGGAGGGGGAAGGTCGTGATTATTCACACACACAGAGTCCCTTCCCAGACTGCTGTCCGCTGGCGCTGTGACGCAATGGTGTAGGGGATGTCGGCCAGAAAAAAAAGGGGTCAAGAGGGGTAGGTTCAACTTGACAGAGACCCAAAGGGCAAACCTGTCGTTGCGACTCAGCCCGTGAGATAAGCCTTAAACACCGGTCCTTCGAGTTATATGCTCTTTCATTTTCTACGCACATCCTTCGTGGTCCCATGCTGAAGTATTAAGGCTCGATATCACAACCCCGTTCTGATTATTTTCCTTTATTTTCATAATTTTTTTTAAATTTTTTTTTTACTTTAAGTTGTACCTCGATAACTCCTTCGCATTGGTTTTTCTGCGCCTTTTTACACCCATGTTATTTAAACTAAGTGAATATCAGTCGATAATTTTTTTCGCAGAACAATAAATGCAAGGTACATTACAATGTTTGTTTTAATGGAAAACAAATACAGATATTTGTAAAACTGTACATTTACATGAAAACAACCGTATCACTACAAAAAAGGGTTTGGAGTAATCCTGGGTTAGGATTGTTATCCAGGCATTAAATGCATACCTACATAAGAAGCATGATGCAAATGCAACGGAATAAAGTCGAATGGTTGAATATTCAATTTTTTTCAGTGGTTTCAAATAGTTATGCCATCAACATTTACAAATAAAATTTTCAGGATTGGTGTTTAATGTTTGTGGTATCGTGTCTATTTGACTGTTTAAGATATATTTATTAAAAAAAAATGTGTTCAACCACAAAGACAAAATAAAGTAGCCATTTGTAATTTACTGTGTTTTAAAAAAAATTTCCCCTGCCTCACTTTTTTTGTTTTTGTTTTTAAATTTTCTGGGGCGGAACTTCGCAACAGAAGGCTCGAGGTGTTATCTTATCTGCAGAGTGTAATCTTTTTTTTAACGTTGGGAAATGACCTGGTCGATACAGAGCTTGATCTAGGCACACTCAATCAGGACACTTCGATAGCGTTGTTAAAAAAAAAAAAAAAAAAAACACATGATGAATTTTCGTGAAAACCACGCACGAGAAGATTAATGTCTACCCAGAACATCCGTCAGATAATAAGTGGGTTGGTGATTTTATTTAGACCATGTGATACACTAGTTTTTATATAAATTTGGAGTATATTTGGTGAAGTTCCCATAGGATAAACTGGTAGGTGAATCGTCGCTCCGGTTTAGTAATAAATAAGCGAGTGAAAAAAAATTAAAGTCCCAGAACAACTATATCGGAATTGTGCTCTAATATTTAATTTGACCAATTTAATACCACATCCATACAGTGGCGAATATAAAGGGGGGGGGGGGGCGTCGAGAGACGGTTGTAAAAAGGGGGAGGGGCAGGGGAGGCAGTTAAGATTCGTGATATTTTATATCGCATGAGTTTATATTGACATAATAGGAATTTATAACTCTTTAACTAATATAATTCATTGGAAACATTACAAACCATTATAACCACGATGACGTTTGAAGTCTTAATTTTTTTTTAAATTGTAATGGATTTTTAAAGTTATGCATTAAGTAATTGGGGGTGGGGACTAAATTATTTACCCACGAGTTCTTAAATTGTTTTGACAGTCTTGTTGCCATTGATCATAAAGAAAAATCTGTGACCATACAAAGATGGCAGACGGAAAAATTCTGGTGGACTTAACATTTTTTAAAATTCGATTTATCTTGAATATACAGAGCGAGTCTGAATTCGACCGACCAATTTCAGCTGCAGGTTCATCACGACAAAATAAGTTTAAATCATTTACACAACTTATGGTCCAAAGTGCTTCTCAAGACTGTTATACGTCTTTGGATTTGGAGCTGAAAAACACTTTTATTATGAATAATATATAAAGTAATTAAGAAGGAACACTGAACGTGAGGATTATGTTTTAGTAGATGCAGTTATACAAAAATCACGGGTGTTGTTGCTGTAGATATATTATTTTATCGAAATAATTGTGGGTAGTATAACGTTCAACAAAAATTTAAAATATAATGGCGTTAAATCACCGTTATTACTATGAAATATTTTTGCTACAGCGACAAAATTCGCAGTGGCTGTAGAACTTCATGTAATTAAACATAATCCAGTAGTCCCTCAGTATTTCATCTTAAATACTGTCTCTATTATTAATTTTAAAAAGTAACATCAATTACTATATAAAATCACGCACCAGTTTTCTTAAGAAATACTCAGGATTATCTCGGAAAACGTGTTTCATATATGCAAAAATATCAATAGCAAAAAAAATTTTTTTTTGAACAAGCTTTTATTTAAATGCCCATCACTGCTTGCCTCACAAGTAGGGGAAGCCTAAGATGCACATAAAGTTCTGCCATTCTCCGATTACACCCGAACAATTCACCTTCGGCCAACCTCGGGTTTATTTATTAATATTTATATTTCTCTGTTTATTTTAATGTAGCTATACTAATCCAACTAACCGTCCATAGTGTTTTAAAGTGTTTTAATGTAGCTAACCTAACCGACCACTTTTAATATTTCAATTCATTTTTCCTGCGCGAAAATAAAACAAATCCCGAAGTTGGCCGAAGGTGAAATGTTCGGGTATAATCGGGTATGGCAGAACTTTATGTGCATCTTAGGTTTACCCACGAGTAGTCTTGTGGCGACGGCCATTTTGAAAATATTTCAATATTGTGTTTTGCACATTGTATTGTCACCAGAACTAAAAAAATGTATTCCGATTTTCAGCGAAGTCGGGTTGGGAGGAACTGGTTCTAATTGAGCTTGCAAGATATGACCCGTGATGAGAAGGCAAGTTAGATAAAGGCTTGTCGCACGAAGAGTTGCAGCCGGGGTCGCTGACCTGGGCAGGCGCGCGGTCCTCTGGCAGCGGCAGCGCAGCAGGCGGATGAAGGCGGCGCGGAAGGTGCGGTTGAACACGGTGTAGATGGCCGGGTTGATGGTGGACGACACGTAGCCCAGCCACAGGCACGTGTCCACCACGTGGTCGGGCACGGGGCACAGCGGGCACGCGGCGAACAGGATGTTGAGCACGAAGAAGGGCGACCAGCACAGCACGAACGTGAAGAACACCACGCCCAGCACCTTGGACGCCTTCTGCTCCGTGGCGACGGCGTTCGCCGCCAGCGACCGGCGGCGGCTGCGCCCCGCGAGGAACCTGCCGACAGGTCGGGGCCCCCCTCTCCCGCGCTGATAACTACCACCGGCGTGTGAACACCTCACCACCCTCACCACCCTCCCCGCTGCACACTTCCGCCAGCGTGTGAACACCTCACCACCCTCACCACCCTCCCCGCTGCACACTTCCGCCAGCGTGTGAACACCTCACCACCCTCACCACCCTCCCCGGCTGCACACTTCCGCCGGCGTGTCAACACCTCACCACCCTCACCACCCTCCCCGGCTGCACACTTCCGCCGGCGTGTGAACACCTCACCACCCTCACCACCCTCCCCGCTGCACACTTCCGCCGGCGTGTCAACACCTCACCACCCTCACCACCCTCCCCGCTGCACACTTCCGCCGGCGTGTCAACACCTCACCACCCTCACCACCCTCCCCGCTGCACACTTCCGCCGGCGTGTCAACACCTCACCACCCTCACCACCCTCCCCGGCTGCACACTTCCGCCGGCGTGTGAACACCTCACCACCCTCACCACCCTCCCCCGCTGCACACTTCCGCCGGCGTGTCAACACCTCACCACCCTCACCACCCTCCCCGCTGCACACTTCCGCCGGCGTGTCAACACCTCACCACCCTCACCACCCTCCCCGCTGCACACTTCCGCCGGCGTGTGAACACCTCACCACCCTTACCACCCTCCCCCGCTGCACACTTCCGCCAGCGTGTGAACACCTCACCACCCTCACCACCCTCCCCGCTGCACACTTCCGCCGGCGTGTGAACACCTCACCACCCTCACCACCCTCCCCGCTGCACACTTCCGCCGGCGTGTCAACACCTCACCACCCTCACCACCCTCCCCGCTGCACACTTCCGCCGGCGTGTCAACACCTCACCACCCTCACCACCCTCCCCGCTGCACACTTCCGCCGGCGTGTCAACACCTCACCACCCTCACCACCCTCCCCGCTGCACACTTCCGCCGGCGTGTGAACACCTCACCACCCTCACCACCCTCCCCGCTGCACACTTCCGCCGGCGTGTGAACACCTCACCACCCTCACCACCCTCACCGCTGCACACTTCCGCCGGCGTGTGAACACCTCACCACCCTCACCACCCTCCCCGCTGCACACTTCCGCCGGCGTGTGAACACCTCACCACCCTCACCACCCTCCCCCGCTGCACACTTCCGCCAGCGTGTGAACACCTCACCACCCTCACCACCCTCCCCGCTGCACACTTCCGCCGGCGTGTGAACACCTCACCACCCTCACCACCCTCCCCGCTGCACACTTCCGCCGGCGTGTGAACACCTCACCACCCTCACCACCCTCCCCGCTGCACACTTCCGCCGGCGTGTGAACACCTCACCACCCTCACCACCCTCCCCGCTGCACACTTCCGCCGGCGTGTCAACACCTCACCACCCTCACCACCCTCCCCGCTGCACACTTCCGCCGGCGTGTCAACACCTCACCACCCTCACCACCCTCCCCGCTGCACACTTCCGCCGGCGTGTGAACACCTCACCACCCTCACCACCCTCCCCGCTGCACACTTCCGCCGGCGTGTGAACACCTCACCACCCTCACCACCCTCCCCGCTGCACACTTCCGCCGGCGTGTCAACACCTCACCACCCTCACCACCCTCCCCGCTGCACACTTCCGCCGGCGTGTCAACACCTCACCACCCTCACCACCCTTCCCGCTGCACACTTCCGCCGGCGTGTGAACACCTCACCACCCTCACCACCCTCCCCGCTGCACACTTCCGCCGGCGTGTCAACACCTCACCACCCTCACCACCCTCCCCGCTGCACACTTCCGCCGGCGTGTCAACACCTCACCACCCTCACCACCCTCCCCGCTGCACACTTCCGCCGGCGTGTCAACACCTCACCACCCTCACCACCCTCCCCGCTGCACACTTCCGCCAGCGTGTGAACACCTCACCACCCTCACCACCCTCCCCGCTGCACACTTCCGCCGGCGTGTGAACACCTCACCACCCTCACCACCCTCCCCGCTGCACACTTCCGCCGGCGTGTGAACACCTCACCACCCTCACCACCCTCCCCGCTGCACACTTCCGCCGGCGTGTGAACACCTCACCACCCTCACCACCCTCCCCGCTGCACACTTCCGCCGGCGTGTCAACACCTCACCACCCTCACCACCCTCCCCGCTGCACACTTCCGCCGGCGTGTGAACACCTCACCACCCTCACCACCCTCCCCGCTGCACACTTCCGCCGGCGTGTGAACACCTCACCACCCTCACCACCCTCCCCGCTGCACACTTCCGCCGGCGTGTTAACACCTCAGATAAGAAAAGAGTTCTTTAGAAGTTCTAGAAAACTGCATCTTACAGATATTACGCCATTCTCCGAATTCCTATTTCTGTGATCTTTTGTAAATACGGTGAAAAAAATATATTTTTTCTTAACACTAGAAGAAGATCGTTGTGAGAGCGTATCAAAAATGAAATTAACTCGATACGCTTAAATTTACTATGTTAATACCATAGGCGAAGGCATTTTACGCGAGGAAAAAAAAATCAATCTGAACGCCTATTTGACCGCCATATGGCATACCCGAACCAGCGGTTTCTCGCTTGCGATGAGCGGCCGTCTGCCCTGTTCGACCGGGCCATTCAGGGAGCGTTTGGCTCCACGCTGAATTGTTGCGATCGGTGTGCTAGTCTCGAAATTATTTTCGCGGAAAAATACGTGTCCCTGTCGATCCGTAAAGTGACGGGAGTATTCATGGGAGGTTTCTTTTATTATTATTATTTTAATTTTTGACAAGTGTGGCGAAGTAGATGGCGGTTCTCGGTCTGGACCGGGCTGGACCACGTAGTTTTCTTCCGCTCGCGGGAGCTCATCGTGTTCCGTTGCGCCTACGTCTAAGCCCCTGCGACCACTACGGGACTGGCAAGGGGGGGGGGGGGGGAGAAGTATCTGGTATCGCCGCGTGGCTTCCCGCAGTTCCGCTGGACACGAGCAGCCTACGACTCGCTGACAACAACTCTATTTTACGTTGCGCGCGCACTACGCAACGAAATTTTAACAGGAAGATGGCGGACCCACGTGTATGAACATATAGCCATACATAATTTGTCACTTTCATAAATATTAGGGGAAACACCAAACGTATTGGTGTAGCAAAATAAATTTTATGATAGTGAAACTACCCTGGAATATATTTGGCAAACTAAAAATAGTCATAGTACAGAGTAATTTCAAGTTAAAAAAAAAACAAAAAAAATCAATGATATTGCAACAATTACAATCGAATGATTCGATAGTCGAAGTAAATGCTCCGTTTGCGAGTTATAGAGGCGGGTGTGGAGGTATGTGTGAGTCACGTTCAGAAATTTAGTGACCGATATTGAATACTGGTTCATATAATTAAAAACATTTATTTATTATTAATATTAGTGATATAAATGGTTTTATATGCTTTTACGGGTGTATTTATATAAGTGAGGTAAGTTACCGTATACGTAATTTATTCGCATCATAAATTATATATATTATTACATTATTATTTAGTAATAATTAAAATTAGTAAATTAGAATAAACATTCTACATATTTATTGATATTCATTATTATTGAAAATTTATCTCGATTGTTTGATTACATTTAAATTTAATTTTATATAAGTGTTTATATTTACCTATATTGAATTCCTACTATTAATTTAATTTTTTTACTTAATTTATACTTTACCAACAGTATTTATAATATTACCCAGTCCTTTTATAATTTTATTTCTAGGCATAACTTCTTACGCGCGTACGTAAGTATACGCACCCATTCATTTTTTTTTTAACAATTTTTGAATACTTGGAATGTCACCGACCATACCTAACCAACCTTTCATTTTAGTTACGTTCATCCAGACGTGCGATAACCTACGGGTCAGTAATAATTTTATTTGCGTGAATTTCATTTGGGGGGATGGCTTAACCCAACTGACTTGTCACATTTACAGCAGGAGGAAAAAAAAAAAAACGAAGATGCACAAACGCGTATTATTTGTACGTCAGTTAAGTGTAGGTTCCCCTTTGGAAATGAGCCAAGAACTCTCGACCCCCCCCTCCCACGCGAGTAAGGGGATCGCTTACACTGGAATGTTCGTCCTGTGGACAGAGCGACGGAGACCGTCGGCACTACACTGACAACTGTCACATTTGCACGACACAGGAGATACCAGCGGGTCTCGGAAAACGAGCTGGAGGAAAGAAAGAGAGAGTGAGTTGTGTGTCTCGATTACGTGGATATCCCTCGTCCACAGAAGAAAAAAAGTACTTTTACAAAAGATTCGTTTGGAAACCAGTTTCCAAGAAATACTACAACACATGTCTATGGTTATTTTTTTGCATGTATGAAGTAAGTTTTTAGAGATAATACCGAGCATTTCTTACGAAAATTGCCACATAATTTTATATTTTAATCGATATTTCATTAAACCATGTTAAAACGATAATCGAGTATTCAACAGTTGGACCTTTATTTGGTTTTATTATGCTTATTAACTTACGCAATCAATACTGGAAAGCATAAATACCCGGGTACGAATCCGAACCCAGTACTACTGCGAACACTATTTTGATCTGATACAGTTGTTTTAATGTACAAACGTACAAACAATTTACTAATGCATATCTGTAATTTTACGTGAATATTTCTGTTCCATTTACAGAAGAAGAAAAAAAATTACAGTGTGCAGCCCTAGATGATTCACCTCCTCGCGTCTGCCGCCTGCTGGTACTCTGCACTCACCTGGGTCAGTTTCCAGAAATTGTGTGGCCTTCGGGAAGTTGGGGGTTGAGAGGAGAAGGCAGGGGGGATAGAAAATAACCGCCTTTCCTTACCAGTTGCTAAAACTCTGCCCGAACCTCAAGACTTCAAACCCCCGCTGTTTTTCGACAGCCTCCGGGGGTGAAAGCCTTCGTCAGATGACGCCTTCTGATCCGGGCGGGAGAATGTAAATGTTTCCCTTAGCGCGCGCAAATGTTTTCCTTACGCCAACCCTCCCCTCCTCTCATACATCCGCCAAGCCCCCAAGAGATTTTTTCCCCACAAGCAGATCTGCGCCGAGATTACGCATTTATTTTTTCAGCCGAAGTGGGGTCCGAACTGACAAAAAAAAAATCCATCGAAGATGGGTCTCCTACTAACTACGTATGTTCGTGATGTAAGTTGTTTGTAGTAGGAAATTGCAACTTTGTGTGAACTGTAAATCTGGACATTTTGAATTTGGCGCCACAACTAGAGCGCTCCCAGCGGTCGCTGAGCGCATGGCCAATTGCATGGAGTCAGGTCGTCATCATCATTATCGGATATCACGCTGCGTTCTCCAATCATTTTACCTTCTACCCGGGTAAAGTTTCTCGCCGAAACACAAGTAGAGCTGTGAAAGGAAAAATATTTTGTTATGAAATTTTTCCAAAAAATATGTAACTACATTTCTTTTTTTTCTTTTTTCAGAACGGTTTAGAAGTTGATGCGCTGCAGCGTCATCTAGCGGCGAGTTTGTAGCAAAAATGGATATCGCGAAAATATTCTCCGTTATCAGATATCTACGTACACCAATTTTTAATGGCGATCGGTTGAACTAGCGGCGAGTTACAAAAAAAAAATAACCCCTCTCAATGAAAAAAAAAAACTTCAATGTACCAACTTTCATTGCAATTCTCAAACGGTGTCGGAGTTTATCGACGTCATAAATACATACATACATACATACATACCAACCAACATCCTATTATATATATATAAGCACCCTAATTATTCAAAATAATTTTTTTTTTCAGAATGTGTAAATCTGTAATAGTACTACTAAACGACACTATTTAGCGGTCTTACAAAAGTCAAGAAAAAAAAAATACATAAAATTATTATAATTATCGATAGTACACTAAATAAGTATTTAAATGCAAACAAGCCGGGTGGTATTAATATAGCAACAGTGGGCGCCATTCGCTCTGCACTACCAACTAAGCGTGAGCGAGAAGAGAGGCTGTAGTTGGACTGTTGTATCGGAAAAATGGGACGTTCAAACGACGGACGCGCAGTGTTTCGACCGCGCGGATACGGACGCGCAGACCGTGGTCCGCTCCAAGTCCTCGAGTCCGGGCACGGACACACGCGCGCGGCGGGTGGACGCTCCAAAGTTCACCTTGGAACTATAGGGCACTATAGGATTTCAGAATAGCCAGAGGAAAAAAATTTCTTAAAATTTCTTAAAATTACTAAATTTGTATTTAATCTACTCACACTCCACATGACATCCAACAACCAGATTTTATGATTCTACTATAAATTCATTAATTATATTAAAATAATTTTTTGTTTGTTTCAGAAACAATAATTTTTGTCAGCAATATTAATGTAGCAGAAAACTGGTTTTTCGGGGGAGGGGGGGGGGGGGCACTTGCCCCTGGTGGCCCCCCCCCCCTTTTGGATCCACCACTGCTTGAAGCAGTGGCGACTCCAGAACAATCCTCGGAAGGGGCTGTCGTAGTTGAAAAAAAAAAAATCAAAACAATTTGGTAACACATCGAACGTTCATTGAGTTTAGAACTCCCATACAAAAATTTAATGCAAGATTTTTTTTTTTTTTTTTTTTAACAAATGTAGTTTAGTATTCAAGTGCGATTAGTCCCCGCCATCTGGAATGGTTCTATATTTTTTGCTGTAATTATAATTTTTTTAAAACTATTTATCTCGATTTTTTGGGCATATATCTACCAACAGGCTCTAAGTCTGCAAGCACCGCGAAGAAGAAAAAAAAGTAATCACTTCACGCGGGCGACCACAACAACTCTCATGAAGATCGCACCAGTTCTCGAGTGTTGACCTCAACAACAAATAGCCAGAAGCTACATTGCAAGCAGTATTGAAAATATTTTAAACTGCAAGATGGTGAGGCCTAATCCGGTCCTCGAGTGAACATAAATATATATATATATATATATACACACCTTCCGAAATAAAGTAAAACAAACTTCACCCTCGGGAGGGGCTGTCGCCACCACAAACCCCCCCCCCCCCCCGCCACCTTTTTCCTTTTGGAGTTGCGCTGAAGCTGAATGGAGAATGCATGTTTGTTTCCACCCGCCGCAGAATTCCCACATCCTTCGCCGTTCGCCGCGGTGGGATGGATATATTCGCATTTTCCTTTCCTATCTCGTGTGCGGGGAAGAAAAAAAAAACTTGGGACTGGGCGTATTTCACGCCCCGCGGATGGGAGTTCGGGAAACAAAACTCCATACCTTCGAGAGAGGAGCTCGCATCTCGGCGGTTATTGGGAAAAGTTGGTCAAGTCCAGTACGTAGTTCCTTGAAATCTGGTGTTTTGCAATATGTATGGTAAAAAAAAAAAAGAAGGATTTTTTTTTGTCCAGAAGAAATCAGGAAGAGCACATACACACACACACTGGAAATTTTAATTTTGTAAATGGAACAGAAATAATCGTTTATGATTCCAGATATTTTTATAATATTTTTACACTTGCAGGAAGACAACTGTATCACTACAAAATAGTGTTCACAGTAATACTGGGTTCATATTCTTACCCGGGCATTTATGTTGTCCCAGTACCTCAAATAGTTAAACCGTTCCCAGAGTAGCTTTCCAGTATTAACCTCGCACATAATAAGCCTGATGCAACAAAATAATAAGTCAAATTTTGCAATATTCGACTATCTTTATCATTATTTTAAAAAAGTGCGCTTGAATGAAACATCAATTAAATATAAAATCGTGAGCCAATTTTCTTAACAAATACACAGTATTATCTCAAAAAAAAAAGGTATATCATCCATGCGTAGCAATGTGTTGTACAAATTTTAATTTTTTTTTCTTGTAGTATTACAAACTATTTCTTGGCAATATTTTTTTTCCAATGGAATCTTTTGTAAACGTACAGAAAATTGTTTTTTTTTCTCCCGTTGCAGAACATACTACTTATGAGTGTTTTACACACTATTCTCTAATTACAGTTCTATTTTCTTTTGAGAGCAAAATACTTGCACTCATTATGTCTGTTACCAACTTCACATTTGGCTGGTATCGCGGATTCACTATGCGTTTCTGTCACTGCGCATTGTTTAGCAGCCGTTTATTAATTACACTAGGATGATTTTGGTCATTTTTTAAACCCTCCCCCCCAAATGTAAGGGCACATAAGATTTCTCGGACCCCCGTCCCCATTCTTACATACGATTTTACCTAGAGTTCCCATTAAAAACGTTGATGCCGTTAGAAAACGTTCAGTTACACAAAAAAAGTTTCATTTCACATAAATAAATTATAAATATTTTTAAAATTATTTAGTCTTTGGAGGATGCGTCTTATAATTAAAGGTAATATATGATGCAGTATTCGCAGAAGCCTAGCCCTTGGGTGCTTTCAAGAACCTGCACCCGGAGATTCATTCCTTAATATTATTCAGAAAAAAACCCGTTTCCGAATATTTTTACTCTACAAAATAATTTAAAAGCGGAATACGGAAACCGACCTGCACATATTCTTGAATTCCTTTAGTGGATCGACCCCAATCCACCCTTCCTGAGAAGAACCCAGGTTTTAACTCATCTGGAATCGATACCCGGGAGGTCTTTGTGGAAGTAGTTGAATTGGCGTAACACAATTCATTTCAAACTTTGATATTTTTATTTGTTCCTTCAAGGAATTGTGTTCTTTGTACCGAATTTCCCTTCATTAGAAGACTGTTAATTAAGAAATTAACAAGCAGTTGTCGACGGAGAACATTTTTCTTTGTTCTGCAAACAAATAGATACCTTAGACATCAAAAAGTTCAGTGCCAGTTCAGGTTAATTAAGTATTGTGTAGGCATGGTAGGAAAAAGAGAGAAACACAAACATTGTTGACATCGCACTGCTGTAAAAAGGAGTTGTTAGTGTTATATAATTATTATACTCTGTTACGTTTCTAGTAACTGGTCCGACTTGTTGAGTATTAATATTTCGTTTGCATAAGTTTTATCGTAGCTGTCAATAAAACTGACAAACTAGTTATTTATAAATAGTTTACACTCGAAATATGGTTAAAAAATATAAGCACATACGAGAACCATACAGTCCCGGTTTTATGATTTTTTTAAAAGTAAATTGTAAAATAACCTGTAATTGGCTTATGTTATTAAGGTCACTGCAGATTAAATATATCTGATGTTCACCTTCATAATATATTCTCTTCCGATGACAATCAAGAAAAAAGAAGCCTGTAATATATCACAATATAGTCATGCGCCAGGAGTCGGGGGCTAGAGCCATCTTGGATTGTGACATCACGGCAGCAATCATGGATGACCTAAACATTGGACTTTTACATTGACCTCTGATATTGACCTTGACCCCGTCCACCATACTGGATTCTTTAATAATGAATTCCGCCATTTTGTTAACTAGAACTTTCCGCCATCTTGTAATCGAACGCCCCATTACCAAACATTGCACTTTTTCGTTACTTCGACATCACCATCGAGTATTTCACTCCTTAATGTTGCAATTTTCGTTACGGTAGAATGTTTCGCCCTTTCTCATTATGACATCATGTCTCCAATTTTAAATCACGACACATCAGCCATTTAGATTTCTAGAACTTTCCGCAATCTTGTCGGCTATATTGGCTGCCATATTAAATTCCGTGATTACTATACAAAAAAATTGGGAAACATTTAAAAATAAAATAATCACTTTATAGAATTTTAAGTAAAAAAATCACGTCATGCATTTTGGAATCCTTGGTTCTGGTGGAAAATTCTAAAACACAAAATGGCTGAAGTGAAATCGTAATTAGAAATGGCACATGTAATGTTATAATTCAAAATGGCGGAAGGTTCTACAATAACGAAAAGTGTAACATAAAGGAGTGAGGAACTCGGTGGTTATATCACTGTAAAGAAAATGTGCAACGTTTGGTCATGGGGAATTTGATTCCAAGATTACAAAAATCTAGAAAAGAAAATGGCAGCATCTAATATTGCGTAATCCAAAAGACAACCGGGGTCAAGACCATTTTCAATGTCAAAGGTCAAGGTGAACGTAAAGGGTAAGGTCAAAGTTCAAAATTTTAAGGTCATCCAATATTGCCGTCGTGACGTCACCATCTAATATGGCGAACCCAGGCTCCGGATCCACACCCCATCTGGCGCAGGACCGGCTATAATATACTACTGAAGCCCGGGGAAGAAATACGTTTTCAAATGTTTTAAAATAATTTGAAGTAGTCGGGTTGGTGACATCTTGCGACCGTGAATTTGTTGCATGGACCGCGAGTTGCGTTTTTGCGTGGTTGCATCCCTGTGCGCAGTACATCAGCCCGGCCTAAGGGCGCGCCCGGCCTGGACCAGTTGGACAGCCCCGCTTAGTTTTAATTAGCCCTAGGAGATGGCACGCCGGTGTGGGGGGGGGGGGTGTAGGGGGGGTAAAGAGAATGAAGTAACTGCCTGGAGAGTAACGACCGGCCAGGACAGGACAGGAGAATACAGGCACCACAAAAAGTTTGAGACCATCAGTAGATTTTGGTTGTATAAACTGACGGTTGGAAATAAAAAAAATATTTAACTACAAAATTCTCAATCAAAACATTATTAACAAAGTAATTAATAATTTCCAATTATAGTAATTATTTGTTAAACAAAACCAAATTTCGACTTAAAGAAAATCTTTACAACAGTTTAATTTTTTTTTAAAGGTTTTAGAAAAAAAAATAGATTTTCCATAAATTATTGTTTATTTTTGACAAACCTGTACGTAGTTAAAAAAAAAATAATAACTCCCGTAACAAATCGGCATTTGTTTTGAAAATAGTAATTTAAACAGATAACAGTCCAGAGAAAAAAAAACATTCCTACTGCCTGTAAAATTTGGTCGATTCAAAGTATTTCTCGAGCATGGGAAGCAATTAAACCAGAACTTTAGTGTTAAATATCAGTACACTAAATTGTTTGATGGTGTCAAACTTTTGGCGGGAGCTATGACGTCAACGGCCCAGCACGGGGAAGTTGGAATAAGAGGCTTGCGCGGTGCTCCGTTGACGCTGTTCCCCCAGCGAGAGTAATTAAAAAAAAAAAAAAAAAACCGACTCCCCCTCCCCTCTCGGACGGACGGCGGCGGCGCGGGAAAAGTAAACGGAGTGCGAAATGAGAAATAAGAGCGCGTGACGCGGAAGCGAGAGAGATAGATAGAGGAGGAGGAGTGAGAGAGAGAGAGAGAGAGAGAGTACGTACGTGTCTGCCTCGGAGAAGCTAACGACGAAAAAAGTGAGCTTCAAGAGCGGGGAGGTCGATGACTCACAATGCCAACACGGCTTTCGCACGACCTTCACGCGCATATTTCGGGACAAGAGCTTTGTGCGTTCTTTGAATGGTTCTTGCAATGGGGGAAGATTAATACGCCATTGCTGACTACACCGCATGTCGTAAAGAAAACCCTTCAATAATAGACCGACAAGATGGATAAGTATACAAAACAGATGAATGTGCAAACACATAGAAAGCAAGCCAAAATCAGCCGACGTTAAAATAATAATAATAATAAAAAGCATAGACAGTACAGAAAATCCCTGAAATAAATAAAAAAATATATATAAATAAATAATAACAATGACAGCAATGACGAACACAGCTGTCAACGACGAGACAGGCTGATTTTGGCTTGCTTTCTTATGTGTTTGCACATTCTTCTGTTTTTGTACATTCATCTTAATCCGTTATTGAGGTAATTTAATGAGCAATGGCGCAAGTCTTAAAAAAAAATCTCAAAATTTACCTTTTTGTGTTTACCTTCCTGGTTTTCTAAACATCAAGTACCATTGCGCTAAACTAAAATAAATTTGAATATAGTTTATTATTTAAATTCGTGAATAAATAAACAATGTAATACGATAGTTATTAAAAAAGAGGCAAGTTTCTTAACTCACAACTTCGGGCGTTATTTTTCGTAGCCACTCATCGCCAACCCAAAAACATTAAAGAAAGCATAATCACATAATGTTTCGTTGTTCACAGTGTCTTTATCTATTGCACTTACGTCAAAACGCAGTTTCGTTGATAATACACGATTTTATTATAAACCTTCGGGTATTTCTGGTATTTTACCGCGCGTGGGATTAAAAAGAAGGTTTTCTTGATGTTCACGCGGGGAACTAGCGAGGGAATATGATTTAATGCCAATGCCATGTCAATGGGTAGAAATTGATTTTTAGTGAAATAATATTGTTTCTTTAAGACAAACTTTATTAACATTCACAATTGATCGCATCTTTTAATTATCATTTTCGAGTGGAGAAATATCCAAATCTATAACATTTAAAATGAGTATACTACGCGCATGCGTTCGAGTGCCACGCATTCACTCTCGCTCTGTCTCTTTCTATTCCCCTTCCCCAGGAGCGTTGAACGTTTAACGCAACAGTCCTTTCATACTCCCTCCATGGTAGCGTTAAACGTTTAACGCAAATTTGTTGGAAGTCGCATTATAAGTTTCACTTCAAAAATTCCACTTTGAATTTACGAAAGCGACCCGGATAAAAAAATCATGCAGGGATCTTCGTATACTTTACTGATTTCTTTGTCAATAAACGAGTACATTGTTTATTTAATTAAACATTTTATTTATATAAAGAATTACGTATTGGAATATTAACAAAACATAAAAAAATAACGGGAAAAATCATCAGCAGAAACACATGCACGTGCCTTTGTGACTTCTTCAAAACGGAACACAGAATTCAAAAAGTTTGAATCCGGCGTATTTTCTACGAAGGACCGAATTTGTCTTGAATGACGACTAACACTCAGTTGAAATCAGTAAAAATTTACTGTCTTTTCTAACAATGCTGGTACATTCCACCTACATATTTCTTCCTTCTCCCCTGTTCTTACATCACGTGATACAGCTTTACGACCGCAGCACTCTTATGTCCGTCATCAGACCGGGTCTGTCGAGATGGCGGAGCTAAACTCTACGATAATCGGTCTTTAGGCCCGGTTGGTAAAATACGCAAGGGAAAAACACGCAAAAAAAAAACGCAAGTGCAAAAAAAAAACGCAAAATGAAGTTACCTAACCTCATTTCGGATTACAAGTTACTAAATTGCGCAAGACGCAGAAACGCAAAATAAGCATTGCCCAAAATTTCAACGTCTTGCTTTTTGGCTTATGTTTCAACCTTCAATATCATTTAAAGTTAAGTGTTCTTAAAAATTTGGAAACTAAGAGACGTTGTGTGTATAATTTTTTCTTTTCGTAAATTTTACGGTGTGATTAAATGCACTTTTAAATCCAATTATTGAGAATCTGTGTTCACGATAACGTGATAATGTGCTGATGACAAACATGAAATAATATTTAAAAAAATAAGGCCCGAGGAAGAGTTTTGTTTATACATTTTTTTTAAAGGTTGCAGTAATGGCGACTTTCTCTTGAGTGACTTTCTGGTGTATACGACTGTTGGTTTCTTGCTTTAATTACGTTTAGGGGGTCTCTCTCTTTGCGTTCCTTGCGAAGTTTATGAACTCGGCTTCAATCATGTTAAGACATTTTTTTTTGTTTCTGAAATTCTGGATTTTCATTAAGAACTGTTTCGCAAATGAGAAAATATAATAAATTTGTGATTTCACCAGCCGAATAAACTCGGAAAATGGCTTCTAGAAGGTGACGACAAAGTATTTAGTAGGACAAAATTTATAATTATATCAGCCCAACTATTTACACACAGCAGAATAAATAATGGAATAATCTTATCAAATTAGTGCACTGTCATCGGTCCTCGATAAATCTACAAAGTTTGAATGAAATCTGGCCGTTTAAAGTGGGTCAAAATCGCACCCAAAGGAGTCGGTTACAAACATACAAACAAACATACAGGTGAAGCTAATATAAAGCGTGTAAAAATGCGTTGTATGTCTCGAGAAACAGAATAGCTACAGAACACAAAATGAAATACATACACAGGATGCTCGCAGAGAATTAAATGGGTTGCAGGGAATGCTGGAACCAGCAATTTTTGGTTGAGGAACGCGTGTGTCCGGTAACGAAATGCAGGTGTTAGACGTGACCACAAAAATCATTCAAACGTGTCTTAAGCGAGACACTCGAGGAACCAGTTTTTGAGGATTTCAATGCTGCAAAGTTCTCGAGGTAAGTTCGGCAGATTCGAGTTGACTATGAAAACAATTCCGTTGTGTCGTTTTGCAGTGTTCACGACAGTACCACGGATAGGACTATAGCGCTGACACAAGGTCGACGGGAGTCGGGGTCAAATGCGCGGCGAGCTACTTCACGTGCGAACCGCACTGATGTCCAGCGAGCGACGCCGACGGGCAATGAAAACAGTCGTATTGGACACGTCCGAATCACGTTCGACGTGACATCACGCAGATATCTCGGAGCTGTCCGGTGACATTCAACCGAACGCTCGCCCGGCCGACACGCGCAGAGACGGAGCCGAAAAAACCAACCGCGAGCCCCTGTTCCCCGGGGGTAAACACCGCCGGCGCGGGAGACACACGCGCGCCATCACTCCCGACCCACGCTGCTCTGCTGACGGTCGCCACCTTGCGCAGAGACGCGCGTCGACACACACACTCCAGAGTCCGCATTCCGGCTGCACGCCCAACAAGACCAAACAAGTGGTTTCAAGTGCTGAACCGGAGCTTATAGTAGGTACACATATACAAAGCAACCTCATCTCTCTATCTCTATACATGTCCCTCTATAAATCTCACTATATTTCTCTTTATCTCGCTGTATATCTCTAAATCTAAAAATTGGTATATCTACATCCATATCTAAATCATTCTCCCTATCTATATCTCTCAACATATCTATATCCGTGTATCTCTTTCTCCCTATCTCTCTATACCTCTCTCTATATCTGCCTGTGTTTATATCTTCCTATCTTTATCTTTACAAAACAGGAGATGAATACAAAACATTATTTTATTTTATATCTTTACCTCTCTCTATATTTTTATGTACCTTTTTACTTGTCACAGGTGTGACACACACATAAAAACACGCCCGTTTTCGAATGCACCGATTGTGTCAAAATTTCGAAGCAAATCTGCGAAGAACTTTATGAGACTTAAGATTTTGAACGAACGAACATTTACACTTTTATTTGTGTAGCTAGAAAGACAACTAAGCTACTGGATTTTATTTAATTCATGTTTCACAATCATCGCCGAATTTGTCACTAGAGAAATTATTATTTCTTTGAAATAATTTGAGTAGAAACACGTCACAAAAATATGTGAAAAATTAAAGTTACCCCCAATTGTTTACACGCCATGTTAACTAAGAACGCTGGTTTAAGTTATCCAGGGATCTTCGCAATCCAGGGGTGACCGCAAGGGGGGTGGGGTCATAGGGGAATATATCTCCCAATTTCCCCTTGAAGTTATAAAAAAAATAGGCGATATCTCGGTGAAGGCGGCATGTTATTTTGGATGGTGCAAGGTGAGCTGTTACAACACCTGGAACTACAAGCAACACGGGAAGTGAAGCATGTTGAGCATGATAATGTAACCGTCCATACCGCTTGTTAACGTTAATTTTTTTTCAATACAAAAATTTTAATATTTTTATTTTTAAATTCCACTCCCAAAAAAATATTCTTCTGTCCGCCACTGTCAGTAAACATAAGGTCATCTTCGTAAAATAAACGGATACTGATTTTACATTCTGTGAACAAGAACTCGCAAAGATTATTTTGGAGTATTTAATAAATATTTAAAAGAAAAAAAACTTTTTGAGGCCACAGCAAACAAATTTTTTTTACTTACACGCGCGTGTGTACGTTGTTTTTAACCGAACACGGTACGCTGAAGCCATAAATAGGCGTAGTTTATACGAAGATTCCGTCATATTTAACTGCAATGAATACTTAGTTTATTTAAGGTGCTTTCTTCATTGCAAAGTATGCAAAATTACTGAAATATCTTAAAGTGTACGAACAGCCCACGGATCCAAAACAGTCTATTTTTTTTTGTGAATGGAACAGAAATATTCACTTAAAATGACATATATTAGTGAATTTATACATTTACGTGAAAATAAAAGTATCACTACAAAATAATATGTTCGGATTCTTACCCTGACATTTATGCTGTGTGTGGTCCCAGTACCTACAATACTTAAAGTTATTTGTAAAAAGGTTCCCTGAATAGCTTTTGACGCCCCCGCAAGCCCCTAGGGAGCGTCGTGAACCGCGTAAAATTGCCGGGAATTACCTGGTATAGTGTATCGCCATCCGACATATCAGCAAAATAAGTTACGGCACACAATTCACCCAAACCTCTCGGCATTCAACGCGGGTATAGAAAATATCAGGGCTTAATTTAAACAACAAAAGAAAGGAATTTGCTTGAGAAAGCACAACTTTTGCGGCAAATACGACAAGACAATATTTATTAATCTGAAAGTCTGACATCAAACTATTACAAGCATAAAAAAAATATAAGCATTCGCCGGTACCTATTAATTAAATCGGGCCCGATGCTATAAACTATATAAATATATTCATACCCAACACATGATAAGGAAATATAAAAATACCCTAATCTTAACATCAGTTACCAAGACACTTTATATTTATTTAAAATCTCAAATAAACCAAGTTCCAGTTAGTAAAGGCCTTCCTGGTTACGCGACGTGCTCAAGTGTTCGGGGGACAGGTACCCTTAAAACGTTCAACGCGAGTCTCTACCATTTGAATTTTATCAATTTTTTACTTCACGTGTCCATATCCGAAAATTGTTACATGTAACTGGGGGAACCAGACCTCCGATGTAAAATGACACTCTCAGGCTTGATGTAATTATTTCTGCCACCAATCTCTTGCAGTATAACTCCGTGGCACAAGGGGAATCACAAGGGAAGTCACTCACGTATCGGCTCGGCGTCTCCGTTGGATTAGCGAATCCTCGCTAAACCCCACTGGTCCTCAGGCCAGTCGGTGCTGACGGCTATACCAGCCGGAAGGAGCCTCGTTCCGCCGCGATAGAACAGCGGCTATCATCTTCACCAGCTATACAGCTACTCTTCCACACACGTATCAACGAGTTATTTGCTGGCCAAGCCGGCCCCACACTCGCAAAAATCATTTTTAGCGAGGCCCCTGGCGCGAACCGAATCACACTCGCCGGCCCGTCGTACAGAACAGCTGATCGCCTGCCATTCCCCTCTCCTCCTTCAACCAAGGGAGGGGAAAAAAGTCTGTCCCTCGCGCGCATGCGCGCCGTGCTCGTGAATTGTTTCATTTTACCCCGATCACAATTTGTCCAACTTTGCTCTGTCGCATTAATAATTAAAATACTTTTATACAAATGCAAATATATAACTACATTATAACTATAGCTAATAAACACAATTATTTAATGGTATTCAAACTAACTGTTACCAGGTGCTCCCAGGCGACACTAGCGCTGAAAAACGTTACCAACATTTCAAAAATACCGCCGTACGGATAACACCAATACTCAATATAAACTATACTAAAGGAAAACTATAATATAAACTTCCTTTTAATTTTCTAGTAAAACAGTACCCCGAGAAAAGGGGTACAATATCCCCCCCCAAAAAAAAACTTTAAAAGTAAAACTAAGGTAAAAACAATTTCTTTGGGCAGGTACCAATAAAAACATAGAATAAAACATTTAGACACATATAGAAGGAAATAAATCACAGCCTTAGAATCACAAACAGATTGCGGAAAATTTCTCAAAAACATGAGTCAAGAGACATGATAGAACACACACTGAATAGAGTGGTCCCTCACTCCGAAAGTTAAACTAAACTTACCCCAAAACTAATGCACAAAAAAAAATTACAAAAAAGTTATGAATAACAGAAACGTATGGCGCGTACCATACTCTTTACAATCTCTAATATATAAATACTAACAAGACTAAACCCTAATAACTTAGCAAACTATAAATTACCATATTTAAGATTTCCTAGAATAAGGTTTAAGATGGCTAATATGTGCTTTTTTCACCAACTTCCCTTTTTTCACATCTTCTAGAAGCACCGTAACTGGACCTAAAAACTTCCTAATTATAAAAGGCCCGGCAAACGCAAATTGCAATTTAGCACTAAGGTATTTTCCCTTATCACTGGCTAAAAATTGGCGGCATAACACTTCTTGACCTTCCCTATAAGGGTTTGCAATTCTCCCCTTATTATATTTCTGGGCTAACTTAGAGCGAGCTTTATCCAGATTTTTTGACACCTCGGTCCAAACCTTCTCCAAAAGGCGGGGGCTAGACACCGTAAAGTTAGTTGGCTCAATTCCCCATATGTTCAACAAGGGATGACATAATTCTCGTCCCAAAAATACACTAGCCGGGGTGTAACCTGTGCTTCCATGTTGCGTCATATTTAATCCAAGATTTAAAAATTCCAGTGACTCATCCCACTTCCTATGCTGTTCATGGTGAAAAATCGTTAACACTGCTTTCACCCCCTTATTCAATCTTTCCACTAAATTCGGTTGCGGATAGTGTGGACTAGTGTTTACGTGTTTAATACCCCAGCTAAAACACATCTGCTGGAAACTGTGACTATTAAAATAACTCGCATTATCTGAAACCAATTGCTCGGGTCCCCCAAAAAGCTTCCAGACTCTCTCAACTAAGGCGGAAATCACCCTGGCGCTTTTCATGTCCCGCATAGGTAATAATACACAAAATTTACTGAAACCATCTAATAAAATTAAAACACAATTGTTCCCTTTCAATGATCGGGGGAGGGGCCCAAACACGTCAACATAGGCCCTTTCCCAGGGCCTGGAAAGGCTTTCCACTGAATAAAAACCTACCTTACTATTCACCGGCTGCTTCGCTAATTGACAGGCTTCGCACCCCTTTACATACTCTTCCACATCCTTTTTTAAACTTTCCCAATAAAAATGCTCAGAAATTTTATCGAGGGTTTTCTGTTTTCCCCCATGTCCCCCTATTACTGAGTCGTGAAAATAACGTAGAATCATGGGCCTCATCAAAACAGGGATTACCAGCCTTCTCTTTCCACCTTGCACTCTATAAATTTGGTCTTTAAATATCTGAAATTCATCATCTTTCGATCCTCGCATACGAGTCTTAATATTTTGTATTTCTTGATCCTTATCCTGATATTCTTTAATATTTTCAAAACTTTCCGGAAAACCCCACAGCACATTACAAACTTCATTTTCCCTTGGTTCGCCATTCTCGCCTTCTTCCTTACTATCACTGCGCTCATTTTCACTTCCTTCGCTTTTATCATCTCCCTGCCAACTCCCTACCTCTTCCTCGTCTGGCTCGCTACAAAAATTCTGTGAATCATACATTCGAGAGAGGGCATCGGCAATAACGTTTTTACGTCCCTTAAGATGGTGAATTTTAAACCTAAAACGGGTTAACCTCATAACCCATCTTCCAATTTTCCCCAATTGGCGGGGATGGGAGAATAACCAAGTTAATGCTTCATTATCAGTCCACAGATCGAATTCCGCGTGCTCTAGAAAATTTTCAAATCGCTCAATAGCATAAATACATGCCAACGCCTCCTTCTCATAAACGCCATATTTTTGTTCATGCCTATTCAATGTTCTACTTACATACATAATTGGGTGAAACCCGTCTTTACCTTCTTGAAGCAAAACTCCCCCTAACGCTTTGCTAGAGGCGTCTACTTGCACTACGAATCTTTTTTCAAAGTCCGGTAACATTAATATAGGGGGTTCAGAAATCGCTTTTTTCAGTTTCAAAAAGGCTTGTTCTTGCTCATCTCCCCATACAAAAATTTGTCCTTTCTTTTTTAGCTGATTTAGGGGAACACAAATATCGGCATACTCAGGGATAAATTTACTAAAAAAACCTATCATTCCCAAAAACCTCATAACTCCTTTAATGTTTTTTGGCGCAGGGAAATTAACAATTGGGGCAATTTTTTCGCGGTCCATTTGTAATACACCCTCCCCTACTTCAAAACCCAGGAACTTAATCTTACTTTGCGCCCAACACACTTTTTCCGGGTTTACTGTAAATCCGGCATCTCTTAATTTTTCCAGGACCTTTCTCAAATGCTGAAGATGTTGCTCAAAACTCTCGGAAAATACACAAATATCATCTAAAAAACTTAAAACAAACTTATATTGAAAATCCTGCAAAATATTTCCTAAGATACGAGATAAACATTGCGCTCCAAAATTGACCCCAAATGGTACCCTCTTCCATTCATACTGCCCCCAGGGTGTAACAAATCCTGTAAACTTTTGACTGGTTTTTTCCAGGACGCACTGGTGAAAAGCAGCATTTAAATCTAACACCGTAAAATATTTAGCTTTGCTTAAATATTGAAAAATAATTTCGATTTTTGGTAAGGGGAAAGGATCCAGCCTAATTTTCTGGTTGAGCAAACGATAATCCAAAACTAAACGATATTCTCCCGGCTTTTTCTTTTTTACTAAAAACGCCGGAGAAGCATAATTTGAGCTGGAAGGGGCAACGATGTCTTGTTTCTCAAGTTCCTTAATTATTTCCCGGAAAGCTTTCAATTTGGGAGGGGCACATTGGTATGGCACACACTTAACCGGGGTGTTATCTGTCAGCTCAATTTTATAGGGAGCCAACTCGCATTTACCCACCTTTTTACATATCACGTCATTAAAATCCTCTATGATCCTCTCTATTTGCTTCACCTCTTCCGAATTTAAACGCTCCTTCACACCCTCAATACCACCACAAATAACCCTACCTTTCATCCCTTTTCCAAACGGTACTTTCACACTTGGTTCAAACCCAAACCTCACTTCTTTTCTTTTACAATTAACAACTGCCTGGGTATCCGTGAGGAAATCCATCCCCAAAATCAGATCGCTGACTAAATTCGGCATGACAAAAAACTCCCTGTCCCAGGAAAACTTATCAATTTTTACATGCAACCTTACCCGTTCAGCGCACTCATACACTTTCCCGTCCGCTAATTGCACCTTAATCACTTCTTCTTGAACAATTTTCTTCCCTTTAAATTTTTTATTTTCTCGCTGGCATTCCACAAAATAATTTCTGTTTATAAAACTTTTATTTGCACCCGTATCCACAAGTGCTTTAACCACCTTTCCCTCTATTTCAACGCCAATATTGAAAGTGTTTGAACTCCTCATCACCGCTAAAAAATGTTTATTTCCGAACCTAAATCTACGTAGCTCGGCTTTCATGCCACACCTCCGTGCCCAATGCCCCCGTTTACCGCAAAAACCACATACCACATCTTTTGCTGTATTCTTTTTGCACTCCTTCAACACGTGACCCCTCACTCCGCAACCATAACAAGCCCTTAATCCCTTATCCTCAGCGACGTATTTGACTTTTTTTCTTTTAAAACAAAAACGGGCTAAATGCCCGGCCCGCCCACAATAACTACACTCACATTTTTCTTGACCTCTCCTACTCATTACTCTATCCCGCTCCACAATCTCACTCTCGACCTCCTTATCCTCCTCTCCTATCCTACTGCTACCCACACTTACTACATCAGTCTTATTATCCACTCGCCTTTTATCATACTCACGACGCATGAACATAACATTATCGACCTCAACAGCCCAAAAATTCAATTCCACTAAATTCTCCGGAAATTTAACAAAACTGCATTCCCTTCTGATATCAGGATTCATATTTTCGATAATTATATCGACTACCGCCCTTTCACTCAGCTCCAATCCAAAAACCTTCAAATACAACTTAATATCATTTACATATTCCACAGTTTTTTCATCAAATTTTTGAAACCTAAATATATATTGTTGCATTAATCCCAATTTTTTTCTACGCGGGCACAAACTACTCCATAAATTTTCTTTCACCTCGCTCCAATTTTTCTCGCGTTTTATGCCGTCGGTAATAATAGTGTGGGCTACACCCGAACATTTACTTGCCAGACTTTTCATCAAAATTTCCTGATTCACCTTATAATTTAATTCCAGGAATTTTTCTACTTCCCTACAAAATAAAATCCAATCTTCGATTTCCCCCCGTTGCAAGTTGGGAATCGCCTTAATATTCTCTAACCATGACATTTTTTCCAGTTTATTTTCCAATTCTCTGTCGACACGTCGCGGAAGTTGTTTATGCGATTCCTTGCCTTCTTTTAACATTTCAGCTAGTAATTGCAATTGCAACATAGGCCAATCATCCTTCTCATCTACCACTACCCCAAGACTTTCTAAATTACTAACCACATTTTCTTTCGTCAATTGGTGAACCCACTCCGAAATGGCGGTCTCGTGTAACCCCGGCACCCCTTTAATACCTTCCATGATAACTTTATTTTCAACTTGGCCTTCCGGATTACTTTTTTCCTCAGTCTTTAAATATTCAAAAAATAATTTGCGAAGCTCGTCGGGGTGCACATCGTCAGTTACAGTCAAACCCGCAGCCTGGACGTTACTTAGTAACTCGGGCTTAGTCAGCTTATAGATCCAGCTAACAGGCATCATTGAAATTACGCCAATACTAATCACAACCGCTATGCTTAGCCACAAGCAAATTCCAGTAGCAGAGTGGCGCATTTGACGCCCCCGCAAGCCCCTAGGGAGCGTCGTGAACCGCGTAAAATTGCCGGGAATTACCTGGTATAGTGTATCGCCATCCGACATATCAGCAAAATAAGTTACGGCACACAATTCACCCAAACCTCTCGGCATTCAACGCGGGTATAGAAAATATCAGGGCTTAATTTAAACAACAAAAGAAAGGAATTTGCTTGAGAAAGCACAACTTTTGCGGCAAATACGACAAGACAATATTTATTAATCTGAAAGTCTGACATCAAACTATTACAAGCATAAAAAAAATATAAGCATTCGCCGGTACCTATTAATTAAATCGGGCCCGATGCTATAAACTATATAAATATATTCATACCCAACACATGATAAGGAAATATAAAAATACCCTAATCTTAACATCAGTTACCAAGACACTTTATATTTATTTAAAATCTCAAATAAACCAAGTTCCAGTTAGTAAAGGCCTTCCTGGTTACGCGACGTGCTCAAGTGTTCGGGGGACAGGTACCCTTAAAACGTTCAACGCGAGTCTCTACCATTTGAATTTTATCAATTTTTTACTTCACGTGTCCATATCCGAAAATTGTTACATGTAACTGGGGGAACCAGACCTCCGATGTAAAATGACACTCTCAGGCTTGATGTAATTATTTCTGCCACCAATCTCTTGCAGTATAACTCCGTGGCACAAGGGGAATCACAAGGGAAGTCACTCACGTATCGGCTCGGCGTCTCCGTTGGATTAGCGAATCCTCGCTAAACCCCACTGGTCCTCAGGCCAGTCGGTGCTGACGGCTATACCAGCCGGAAGGAGCCTCGTTCCGCCGCGATAGAACAGCGGCTATCATCTTCACCAGCTATACAGCTACTCTTCCACACACGTATCAACGAGTTATTTGCTGGCCAAGCCGGCCCCACACTCGCAAAAATCATTTTTAGCGAGGCCCCTGGCGCGAACCGAATCACACTCGCCGGCCCGTCGTACAGAACAGCTGATCGCCTGCCATTCCCCTCTCCTCCTTCAACCAAGGGAGGGGAAAAAAGTCTGTCCCTCGCGCGCATGCGCGCCGTGCTCGTGAATTGTTTCATTTTACCCCGATCACAATTTGTCCAACTTTGCTCTGTCGCATTAATAATTAAAATACTTTTATACAAATGCAAATATATAACTACATTATAACTATAGCTAATAAACACAATTATTTAATGATATTCAAACTAACTGTTACCAGGTGCTCCCAGGCGACACTAGCGCTGAAAAACGTTACCAACATTTCAAAAATACCGCCGTACGGATAACACCAATACTCAATATAAACTATACTAAAGGAAAACTATAATATAAACTTCCTTTTAATTTTCTAGTAAAACAGTACCCCGAGAAAAGGGGTACACTTTCCAGTATTAACTGAGCTCGTTAATATAAATATAATACAACAAAATAAAGTCTAAGTATTGAGTATTCTGTTATATTTTACATGGTTTAAGAAAATTATGCTTGAATGAAACATCAATTAAAATATGAAAATTATCAGTATTATCTCGTATTTCATACACGCAAGAATAACCACAGCAATTTTTGCACAAATGTTTACAATATCTTTCTTGTGGTATTACCAACTATTTATTGGCAACTGGCATTTTAAGGAATCCTTTGTAAAAGTAAAAAAAAAAAAAAAAAATTCTTCTTGGTACTGCTAACTTTTGTTCCTTCTGCAAGTGGCTGTAAAACAACTTCTTTTGTTTGTCAGCGTTCGTAAACTAAAACTTTGCGATGGTTTGACATGTGCCAGTTGGGTAATTAGCAGCGACGACACTACTTTGCGAAATTTCAAATTTGAGACACGTTTATAATGACACTTTTGAGGAGAATGCAACTGACAACAAGGGCGCGTGAGTGAATCATCGAAACTCTACCCAAAACTTATTTCATATGGAAATAGCTACGGCTATTACGGCACTCGTGATGCTATAGTTCTGACTTTAGAGATCAAATAGAGAAAAAAAAAATAATCAGTCCAAGTTACACGAATTTTTCATAAAGTATATCCAAGCGAGTTATAATCTGCGAATGAATGATTTAGAATCCGTGCGCTAGTGCCGAAATTACCGGGAATTCCCGGTTCTGGAAATCGTTGGCGGTTCCGTATACCCTTAACCGAGCCGATGATTCCTAGGGATAGAACACGGCCCCCACAAGGGTGGGGCTGGGTTGAACCCTGGGTCCAGTGCCCGGACCTGTTTATTTTTAAATGTTTTAACTATTATAATTTTTACAAACTATAAAAACATACTGAATATTTTATAAATAAAGCTTAGTCTGGACTTGACTTGATGTAAGTTTTTGGACATAAGCCATTGCTAAGCACTTTTTCTGTAGAAGAAAAATAAAAAATAAAAAAATAATATAGATAAGTAAATAAATAAAAATACCCAAAAGACAAAAAGACACAAATTAAGCAAAAACAATTTTTTTTACTTATTTATTTTTATTTTTTAGTTTTCTTCTACAGAAAAAAAGTGCTCAGCAATGGCGTATGTCCAAAAACTTACATCAAGTCATGCACTCCCATTGCACAAATCTTTCAAAGATAATATTAGTTTGGACTTAATAAAATAGTAACCATAATAATTATACCCTGTATTTTCAGGTTAAATAACATTCTGAAAAAGAATGTAGGTACGAAATAATCCATGCAATTGTAATGTAGCACGTGACTGAAAAATTAGGGTTGTGATGGGGGAGGGGGGGGGGGGGAGGGTCGTCTCCGATCCCGGGTCCAGGGAACGTAATCGAATGCGGGGGCCATGGGACAGAATGTCTGGAACGCGAACCCGCCCTCACCTGAGGTTGAGCGTGGACGGGCCCATGTTGAGCTGCAGCCTGAGCGAGCGCAGCCTGAAGTTGCGCGTCTCTCGCGCAATGTTCTCCGGCGTCTGGGTGCCCTGGTCGCGGCGGCCACTGGCTCCGCCTCCGCCGCCTCCGCCGCCGCCGCCGCCGCCGTTCGCCACGAAGCTGAGCTGCGGGTGCGACGAGCTGACGCGCAGGCTGGACGCGCCGTCCCTGGGGATGGCGAGCAACGAATCGATTAGTCGTAAATATCGATGTCACATGGCAAAACATTCATGTTTCTGGTATCGGATATTAAAAAAAAAAATCGATATTTTCTTCCCATGATACCGAATTAAAATAAGATAATACATACATATTTAGGTTTTGTTTTCACAATTTCTAAAATGATATAAAACCCCGTTCATTGTAAACCCTTACAGTACAATTATTTTTTGATGATAGAAAGAGCCTAACTTATTTTAGGTAATTTCATTATGAAAGCTTAGATGTATCAAACATATAATAATATTATAATTTTTAAAAAAGAGGACCATGGTTCGATATTTGAATAAGATGATATACATTTTCTAGCCGATATTTTATCGGCATCGGTATCATTCAAACGATGTAATTCTAAAAAATGTGCCAACCCTAGCCTCCTTGGAGACAGATTACACACACTCCGACGAACTACTGCACCATCCCTACTGTCTTTTCCAAGAAACAAAATAGATTTGAAAAAAAAACTTTAAAAAAATATTGCTATGATTACTCGTTATTCATTAACATATTTCAGCTAGAAAGTATGTATATATATATTTATAATAAGTACATATTTACATGTTCATATTACCAACTCGACATAGTAGCTGCCACGGAAAATTACAGGGAACAAGGCAGTTCAAGAAGCCATTGAAAAATTTCAAACAACCCAAACAAAGTCAACAGATAATATGGCTACAAGCTGGACAAAACATGGGTGCCACTTGTGACAAAATTCAACAGCAGAAAGCAAAGGAACGTCTACTCAGGGTCTATAACCAAAATGACCAATACAGCCAATGGTATGAGAGCGAGCATGATTGGTCGATACAGAAGTCAACAGCGGAAAATGTCCTCCCCTGATTGGCTGACACCTCAGCCAATATGAAGAGGCCTGAAAGTATATATTTATATAGCATTACAAACTCCTAGCTCTCAGTTGATTTCTCATCTCTGAAGATGCTTGCTGCAATGCAGATCGAAACGTCGGTACAATCTAACACTTCGCCGTGGCTCGAAAACCGAGATAGTTCATTAGAAAATGGCCTTGAAAACCGGCAATCTACCTGTTCATTGTTCATGTAAATTACTAAATGATGCAGTATAATTAACTGGCTTTTGTGGTAAATTTACACATGCATGCCTGTGTGTATATACAACGGAGTAAAAAAATACAACAATGACATACTTACCATATAATTGCAATTAGGCTTTCACATTTTTAACAGTAATTTTACTTAAGCACTAGAGTAATAACACACCAACACATGTACATATGTGTAAAAATACACAAACATCAGTGGAGTCTCTGGAAAGGTTGCTGCCACATAAATTTTGTGTTAATGTACGAAAAAAAAAATTGTATAGTATGTAGTTTTTTTGGAAGAAATTGTTTATTTTATTTAATAAAATAATTTGAGTGGAATGATGGCTCAACGCCTCACATGATTTTCCTACCCCTCATTTATCGGATGATCCTCTACAATAAAGATGCCTGATGCAATGCGGTGCGAAACGCCGGCACAATCCACCACTTCAACGCAGCTCAGCCTCGACTGCTGACATGTTTACGATATAAAGGAGAGGGCGAGAGAAGTGGTAAAATCTTAAACTTAGAACTAACTGCAACGGAGCGGTTCGTGATCAAAAGCGGGCACGAATGTGTAGACAAACAAAACACGCGTGTTTATTTTTCTATTTTTCAAATCCAGGTGCTTTCGAAGAAGTGAGGAATCCCGTCGTTCGCTGCTTGGACACGTCCGAGACATGGTCTGCTCTTGTGTTCGCTGCGGCGAGCAGATACAACTGCGCGTGTGGTTTGCGAACGTTGGTTGCAATGGTGGTAGGCCACACCGAGAGGGAAGCCTAAGATGTACATCAAGTTCTGTCCCTGCCCGAACACGCCCGAATATTCACCTTCGGCCAACCTCGGGTTTATTTATATATATTTATATTTCTCTGTTTATTTTAATGTAGCTATACTAACCTAACTAACCGTCCATAGTGTTTTAAAGTGTTTTAATGTAGCTAACCTAACCGACCACTTTTAATATTTGAATTCATTTTTACTGCGCAAAAATAAAACAAATCCCGAAGTTGGCCGAAGGTGAATTGTTCGGGTGTAATCGGGAAGGGACAGAACGTGATGTATATCTTAGGCTTCTCACACCCGAGAGAAGAAACCCCAAGATTCATTGACCGAGTCAGACGCCTGAACAATCCGCCTTCGAGCATCTGCGGATTATTTTTTTTTTTGTAAGTTACACATTGAGGGTGAAAATTTAATATGCAACGGAAATGCAAAGACGTGCGCGCGCATTCACGAACGGAAGTTTGACATGACGAAGTCTTAATGCGTATCGAAAGACTGGTTGATCAGTTTCCATATTCTCCTTTATTCATTGATCAAAGTCACTGAAGTGACACGCGGGAGCATTCTAGTTAAAAATGTTAGATTTTTGTGCATATGGTGAAAAGTAAACAACTAACAAAATATAATTTTTTTGTAACTATTAATTTAAAAAATATCTTATATATTAAATAAAAAATAAGCCTAACTTCTAACGCACGTGCATAAGTACACGCAGATTTATTTTGCTTATGGGAAGGTTAATGTTGGTGAGGTTAGATCTGGTCTTTTATATAAATAAAATTCACTCAAATCCTCTTACTTTTTTTCTCTCTTGAGAGTAAGATTCCGCTCATCTGAGTAATTATAACCAAAAATTAAATAACTGGTAGCGATTACATAAAGTATTTTTCATGTGCCGCGTTATGATTTCAACGATTTTTTTTTTTTTACTCTTAGCAAGATGGCGGTGTGGCGGTGCGTTGCGTGTCTTGTGTGAACATCTGGCTGGTCTCCTGACGTTTCTGCAAGCTTGCAATACTTTCCTCGCGCTCGAGGGGTCAAAGTATTCCTGCCCACAGCGGCAAAACGAGTCTCGTTCGTCCAGCCTCTGTCTCTAGCCTTGAAAATTAAAAATAAATTGGTTTTCTGTGAAGTCGTTTACGGACGATAGTTTAACGTGACGTCATAACAAAACATTGATGAAATGATTGCATACTTTTATAAATAAAATTGAATCATTTTTATTTTAGTAATAAAAGAATAAATACTTGAAATTATACTAGTAATCGGATTTTTAAAATGCAAGAATAATTAACCTTTATTGCCGAAATTGTTGTTGTAATAAGCAATGAAAACCACATTAACTTTTCACTTCACTTTATAAACAGTCGAATGGAAGAGAGATAGATGCGGCGCAAGCGTACAATGAGCGTAACGGGACACAGCGTAACGGAACAATGTGTGTAACGGGTCATTTTTTCGTGCGTGCAGCCGGCGTTCATAGATTTATTAGACGTTGTCGCGTCAAAACATTAGTGGCTAACAAGCTTTAATTGAGGTATTTATGACAAAAGTACACAATAAAAAATAATCAAGTAGCTTCTATGCTTGTGGTGGGTATCGAGCACACAAGCCCCGCTCCACGAGTAACTGTCACTTTGCGTGTGATAGCTCGTTTCTCCTCTGTCCTGCTGTTTCATGTGATATTGATTTTTTTTTTTTTTTTTTTTTTTTTAGTTATTGTATCCCGGATGGCGAAAGATTCTACAATTCAAAATGGTGTAATCCAAGATGGCGGATCAAAATGGCCGCCGGAGTCACGACAATGGTCAAGGTAAAAGGTCAAGGCCATCCAAGATGGCCGCCGTGACATCATAATCCCAGATAAAGGTCGACACCACCGACTCCACACTCCGAAATCTTGCGTTCGGACCTTCTAATATATATATATATATATATATATATATATATATATATATATATATATATACTACTGTGGTCTTGTGCATCTTAGGAATCATTACGGACGAATATGTATATATGTGGTAGAAAATCGGGACTAAAAATTAAACATGAATCGAAACGATGGAAAAAAAAAAAAAAAAAAACCAGCTGTATCATTTTAGTACCGAAAATCAAACCAGTAGAAAATCTAGTAATTAATGGTCGGAAAACAGGGTTAGTTTGTCTATTGAAGTTATTTATTTTGTGATAAGTATTTTCTTTATGTTAACTGATATATTTTTTGACAGCATATAATTTACGCTTGTTTCTATTATTCTGAAAATTATGGTTACCACTGACGCAAGCTTTCTTTAATTTACACCAAGAAATGGTTTCCCCACTCTCATCTACCCCGCTAGTGATACGCGACTACAGCGAAATGGTCCATAAAACACAATAACATGGTTTTCAAGGGAGAAAAAAACGAACTAATATACAGTTATACCCTCAGTCGGCAGGGGATAAACTGCAGAACTGTGCACCGTTATTGGATATAATGTGTTACCGGATCTGGTGACGTTAGTCCCAGGGGCGTAACCGGGGGGGGGGGGGGGTGTTAGGGGTTCAACACCCCCCCCCCCCCACTTTACACCAAATCTTTAATTAATTTCTTATTCATCAGTCAAACAAATTTCATATTAAAATTAATAAAATTTTTACCATTACAATATTTAAATTTAAGAACCGAAAACTGCTAAAATAGCACTATTTTACACCTTAAAATCCAAATTTTCCCGGGGGAGGACCCCCCGAACCCCCCGCTTTAATACGGGGGGGGGGGGGGGGGGCGCATGCTTCTTAACACCCCCCATACACAAATCCTGGCTACGTCACTCTTAGTCCGTACCACTGTATCCACATGCAGTATTTCAGCTGTTAGTGCGGCGACTGTATGTGCTGAACTCTTAAAAGTTGTAACCCCTTTTGATTGACCTTTCTTAGTAATTGAGTTGTGAGCGTGTTTGTATCATTGCTGTTCGCCTTTATGACTGTTCAAGACGAGCCTTGACCTTGCATAGTCATGTGCGCATTCATGTTAGTTATGGGGGATGAAAAGTGCGACGTTCACTGGTGCTTCTAGCGCGGTATAGCCTCTAAGCGCAAGGCCGTGGACTGGCACGCAGTCTTCTCGTCGTGCAAAGGGAAATTATGATGTTTCAGTGGTAACTATAACACCATATGGCAAAAAAGAAGACAAAAGTGTAATTCAAAGCCCTCGGGTGCTTTCAAGTATTTGTACCAGGTACATAATGCCTAAACGTTATTCTGAAAACAAGCGTTTTAAGCCATTTTCACTCTTCTATGTATAATACTGGGAGTAATTTTTGCAAAATTACGGTAGTTAAGGTTTTCAAAGAGTTTCTTTACGTATTTAAATATAAATGAACTTTTTAGTTGACAATGGGTTTTGGAATCAAGTGACAGTAAAACGCGAATCTATGCAGAAACTTTCCGGAAGACCCACCATGGTAACGACAGCAATAGGCAAGTCTTTCTTTGAAATCTATTTTTCAGCAGTCATTGTGGACAACAGCAGGCATGGAATGCGGATGACAAGGCAGTATCTCGAGAGAAGACGCTGGATATCACCAAGAAAGTGATTTTTGTGCTGCGTTGTTATTTTCCACGTCTGCTGAGAGCTTTCGTTCTCGTGTTTTCTTTTCCCTGGCGAAGTTCCTTGTCAGGGTGGGCCTGGCTTGAGTGCAAGGCGTCGTGAATCTCTTCTCGCCTTCCTCCTAAAGCCCCTGTGGTCTCAGAAAACTTGGTGGTTTGGTGGGGGTGGGGGGGGGGGGGTAATTCCCCACTTGTTTGTGATCCCACAGCGTTTTTTTCTCCAGTGTACAAACCCCCCCCCCCCCCTCCCTTCAGGTTGGGTGTACGAATTTTTCTCCTCGCGTCAATACCTTGTCTCTTGGTATAGCAGCGTTGCATCCAAATTTACTGTTCCTCCTGTGCTCCCTGTTTCAGTCTTGCATCAACATTTCCCAGATATACTGTTAACGCCAAACTTTTTTTTTTTACTGTTAAACGTAAGACAGCTGAACTGTTTACTTTTACGTCATACCTATTAATTTTTTTTTCTCCACAAATCACCGTAGTTACATTTACATTAGATTGACTTTGGTTAATAAGTCTGAGAGTGCCATAAATAATCGATATTGTGTAATGCAATAGTATTCTTTTGTTTATTGTCTGCCTTTAGTATTGACATATTTTGTCGTTAATATTGTTGTGTCAAATCCAGTTTTACTTGAATATGAAACAATACTTCTGAAAAATAAAACATAGATTTTAAATTTAAAAAAATAATTATTTGTTTTCAAAATAAAATTTCTTAAATGTTTATGATAAAAGACTTCTCTCTTTCTCTTTTTTTGGTTGAAAAAGTTCCCTGGAATATTTAACAAACATTCCCCGAACATTGCAACCGACGGTAATTACAAACATTATTTGATAGCGTCTGTAGAGAAAAATTATGATATTATTGTCAAATGCACAGGCATTAGTATTAGAATGTTGGATATCCTTCCTGGTATTTTTTTATTCCGAATATTTTTCTTGAAGATAAAATATTTCGAATAGTTATAATTTCATGGTGTTTTAGGGAATTGAGGATTTGATTGGCCCATCCCTATTTATTAGTTAAACATAATGTAGCAACATATCCTAATAGACAAACGTCGCGTTTATATGTATACATTTTTTAAAAATTTATTATGTATTAGAGCACCTGAAATACCCACATTGACGTGATTAAGTTTCATAGTAAATAAAGGCGGAACTGACAGTGAGTTTATCGAATTAGATGACTGTGTTACTTGTGGACGTTTTAGGGGAGGGGAAATCTAACTTTCTGTACAGTGCTTCTGGTTAGTGTAGACCCGCGTTGTATCATGTATCGTGATAACATTGAACAGATAGTAGCCTAGTGCAAAAAAAAATAAGGCGAGAATAGTTTCAAAAAGCACCTCTTGCGCAGTGATAACTTCCTTAGTAAACACAGTATCACACATATTCAAAGTGTTTGTAAATCTACTAAATACAATCTAAAACGTTTGTCCGAGACAACTTTTGAAACCAACTCTTACTGCAAGGGGTATAATTTACCTGAAATGGGTTTTACCTTTATTTTTTTCAACATAAATAAATATGAACTTCGAAATCTAAATGCACATATTAACTTAGCCAAAATAAATTTTAAACTTACACCTTAAACTAATGAAATATTTTTCATATTAAAGAAGACAGAATTTTACAGATTTTCAAAAATCTTCCCCATTTTCACTAACTTGATTCAAATTCACCCATTAATGAGCTTGGTCGAAATTTCCATAGCTTTATTTTATATATAATTCTGAGATAAATTTTTGCATAATTAGGTAGTTATCTAGTTCAAAGAATTTCTTTATGAATTTAAGTATAAATAAACTTTTGAGTTACAATGGTTTTCGAATCAAGTGACAGTAAAAGTGAATCTGCGCTGAACACGAACAGAAAGAATTGTAAAAAAAAAAACTAAGACAAGATAGATTTCAATAAGCACCTCTAGTAGAGTCCGAACGCAAAATTTAACTTGAACCATTTATACCTAACCATGTTGATATTTATTTTTAATTTATAAAAATTAATATTAGAAATGTGTCTCCCCAAAATGCGTTAGCAAATAATGTTAAAAGGGCCTTAGAAGGCAGGCCATATTTTGTTTACAGAGTTCATTTACTTAAATGTTATTTTAAATAATATATGACTGTTAGGTTTAACATATGTTTAACTGCTGTTTCTATGTTGTGTTTCATTGCAAAAGCTTGAAGGCTTACAAGCAGTTATTGAGTTGGATAGTGAGGAATCTCGTTTAAAGTTATGTTTTGAATTTATATGATGAATAATATGTCTTGCTCCTGAAAGAAATTGTGCACTGTTTTGCTGCGACAACTCCCGTACAACGTATAGCAGTGTGAATATTGATTATTGGTTTCTTTTTGTTTAAAAAATGTCAAAAACATTAGAACTAGTTTTAATTAACACACACAGTTGCTCTCTTTTTAAAACTAACTCCAACACATCGTTTTTTAAATTTTTTTCCATATTATTAATTTAGAGGTCTACCTTTGAAAATTCCCTGTACGTATTCCCATCAAAGAGGTTTTTCTCTTCTTACAGATTGGATTATGTAAGACTATTGGAGGTAATCAATTCAATACAAGTTTGGCTTTGCTTCTTCCTCTTTGTGCTGAAGACTACAATGCGAGTTTATTAAATGAAGACGATATTTCCCAGCCAACTTTAGCACGCTAAGAAGCTAATACAAAGAGAAGAGGCAATAATACGGCTCCTTTTACTTTTGAGACCTCTTTCAGTTACCCAACTACAATAAATTTTTCATTAAAATCTTAATTTAATTTCTGAAAGAGCCTGCGGCATTCATTTACTAAAAACACCCTTTAAATTAAAACACCACGATCTTATATTACTCTAGTACACCAAGTTCACTCGGCCATTGTAATTGTTGATATTGATAGCGCAATGAAGTATGAGCGAGCAAGCAAAACGACTTGAATTATTCGTACAGTTTAAGATGTAATTTTACTAATTTCTTTAAAATTAATTTTTTAATAATATAACTAAACAATTTTTGTTTGAGGTATTCCAGAAAGAAACCGGAGAAAAAAAACTTATAGGGTGATTCTGTAATGCAAGGTAAACACGTAAAGTGGTGGGTGATTTTTCATACAAAACGAGAAAGGAGAATGCAGAAGAATAGCTTATCAGCAGGACCATGTAATTTTTGGCGGAACAATCTTACGACTCACTAGACTTCTTAAAAAATTACGCCCGAGATAGCGGTTTCTCTTCCTTGTAATAATTGGCGACCGTCTGCAAGAAATCTGAGCAGGACGCGTTTGCTTCAACGCCTAATGGCCGTGATTCGGCGTACCGACGGTTAAGTATGTAGCTGAAAGAAACTCAACCAAACAACGATGCTACAGTGTTTTTTTTTTTTTTTTAACTTTCGGCTAGTCTCAAAATAATTTTCCGCGGGCTTTCACGGCCATCATCCTAAGTAGCTTGGCTTCTGGGATTGCAGCCGTGTCCTTGGTGGATAAATTCAACCGACGTTTTCGATTGACGTTGCATTCGCCATCATCAGGGAGCAGTTACCTGTACAAGAGGTACAACAGGTACAGGTAACTGCTCCCTGATGATGGTGATTGCAATGTCGACCGAAAACGTCGGTTGAATATATCCGCCAAGGACACGGCTACAACCCAGAAGCCAAGCTACTTTGGTCTCGAAATACTTTCGCAAAAAAAAAAATAATAAAAACAAATAGAAAAAATAAAATTTAAATTCCAGATGTTTGAAGAATTTTTTTCATGTACTTTTAGTTGTTACGTGATATGCAGGGACTCCTGTATTTCGCGAATACATTTCGTGTCAAGGTAATTCACAAAAATACTGTAGCTTTTCATCTGTGGTTATTGGCTGAGGTCGGTAAGAGGTGTCGTCCCGCACTTGACGGTGCCGACGAGAATGTGGTCACCGTACTGCTGCACCCTCACAATTTGCCTCGGCTCTTGGAAAAAGCTACAGTGTTTTGTGAAATACGTTGACATGAAATGAAAATCGCGAAATAGAAACGTGTCCCTAGTGATATGAGATCAACTTCTTTCAGCGTGTGGGACCCGCCACCTTAATGAGGTGCGTCGCCGCTGGGATGGTAAAGTGCAGGGGCGTAGCCAGGGAAGGGGGGGGGGGGGGGTTGGGTTAAGGGGTTCAAAAAACCTCCCCCTTAGCACTTAATCTTTAATTAATTTCTTATTCATCACTCAAACAAATTTCATATTAAAATTAATAAAAATATTTTACCATTACAAATATTTACATTTAAGAACCGAAAACTGCTAAAATAGCACTATTTTACACCTTAAAATCGTAATTTTTCCCGGACCCCCCGCTTTAATACGAGGGGGGGGGGAGGGAGGGGATGCTTCTTAATACCCTCCCATACCACAAATCCTGGCTACCGCCACTGGTAAAGTGTGGTTCTGGGAACTAGACCGCGCCGTGGCTGTCGTTGAGGGAGGAAGGTTGCACCGACCTGTCGGAGGCGGCGCCGCCGCGGTACAGCTGGTGCGAGATGGTGGAGGAGCGCTGGTGCGAGCGGTTCCCGGACCCGGACCGCCGCCCCACGCCGCCGCCGCCGCCGCCACCGGAGCCCTTGGAGGCGGCGAACCGGCCGCCGAGGCGCCGGAACTTGTCCGACTCCGGGTGCTCGGCGCAGAAGCGCGCCTTCTTGCGCAGCAGCTGCACGGTGAGCGCGTACGTCACCACCATGATCACCATGGGCACGTAGAAGGCGACCAGCGAGCCGAACACGAAGAAGGCGCGGTTGTTGATCACGCACAGCCCCGGCTGCGGCATGATGTTGAGCGGGTTGTGCAGGCCTGCGGACACGTGCACACACACACACTCTGAACTTAAACACAGTAGTATGCATACGCATATGCATATGCATATGCACTTCGTTCCACTGGCAGAGGTAAGGCATCCGGGAAGATTTTTTCCAGCTGTAATGAAGTACCTATGCTTACGCATATGCATATGCATATGCACATGCACTTCGTTCCACTGGCAGAGGTAAGGCATCCGGGAAGATTTTTTTTTCCAGCTGTAATGAAGTATGCATACGCATATGCATATGCACTTCGTTCCACTCGCAGAGGTAAAGCACATGGGAAGATTTTTTTTCCAGCTGTAATGAAGTATGCATACGCATATGCATATGCATATGCATATGCACTTCATTCCACTGGCAGAGGTAAAGCATATGGGAAGATATTTTTTTTCCAACTGTAATGAATTTTGTCACCACCAAACACAAAATTTGTAAAGAAAAAAAAATATTACAACACAAAGCTTTTTGCAGCTGTTACTGAAGTTTGTGACGCATGAAAACAAAATGTGTCACTACCGGGTTAACGATTCTTTCACCCGGGTATTTATGCTTTGTGTTGTCCCAGTAGGTACCTCCAATAGTTAAAAAAAAAAAAAAAAAAATTACAAACCGTTCCCTGAATAGCTTTCCAGTATTAACTGCACACATTATTACATGTACGTTTGAACATTCCTGGTGCCAGGTTGCCATGACACCAAAACTTTCCTTGCTGGCAACTGACTTCCAACACACACTCACGAGACGTGTCCGCTAAGTAAGTACCATTTGGTCATTAAAAAAATTATAAACTCACGATATAAAGTTATTATTGAAAGTTTTAGTTTACTGATACGTTTTAGGGAAGATTAACAATGAATCGTAACATTTTTGCTGCTTAACCTTATAAGGGAGTTAATTTTTTTTTTGTCCTTTGAGACGATATGACGATATGAAGTCTTTACAATCGATCGTGACATGGTGAGCAAAATGGTTGATGCGGTTGTCGTAAGGTAGCAGCCCATGCAGTTCTCTGTTGATTTGAAAACGAAGTAGTCTAAAATATGAATAACTTTGGTTTTGAAACAAAAAGAAAGGCCTCTGTTAAACAAGAAAGTAATTACGGAAAAATATAAAGCTAAACTAAAATAACGAACGTTTAAAACTCTTAAAATGGGAGTGTTTCACTAGAAAAAGCTTTTTTTTATAAAAAAAAAAAAAACATGTTATATATATATATGAACTGTAATTTTTGTAATTCATCCTCTAACATTCACGTTTGATTACGATAGTAACCTCAATTAAATCCGGACGTATTCCGGACACGGTCTGCTCACGCTGTGTCGATCCGAGATGATCGTCATTAAACCGCCAGGACCCTCTCTGTTCATTTCGAAAGTTCCCCCGACCGACGATCTTCTTCCGCTCAGCGCTCAGAACACAAACGGCGCGACAGGAATGTTTTTGGTCTAACCACGATCTTAGAAAGGAGATCTACACTCGACCTCTAGCTGGTGCAACTGGCCATTAGAGATGCGAGGCAAGTGAGTTCGACCTTTGAATATATATATACTGTATAGAAGTCGCGAGTGGATAGGATTTACTCTACGTTTTTCAGAAGCGTATGATGAGCAGCTTGGGAACTTCACCGCTGCAGTGCGCTGCCGTAACGCCCTGTATCATCTTAGTTGTTATTTACACGTTAGAGCGCAGCACTGTCGCCCGCTGTCATTCCCCGCACCCCACCACCCATCATTCACGACAGATCAAGGTCGCTCAACGGTAGGGGGAAGGGGTGTTTGAAGAGTTCGACACTTGTCCGCTAGGGACCACCACAAGTCGATGCCCTAGAGACAGTGGTGATTGCAGCGGTGAATTAACCAACTACCTCAAAACAGTATTAGAAATTTTAACCTGGGCTGGCGACTTCTATACAGTATATATATTCAAAGGTTCGACGGATAGGGCTGTTGGAGAAATGGGAAGGGGGAATTGGGAAGGGGGAAGGGGGAAGAAAGAAGTAGGAAGGGAGAAGCGGGAAGGGGGAAGGGGAAGGGGGAATGGTGCGACTCGGGGCGGCCCCCGTGTTGGAAGCGGCGTCCCTCCGACAGAAATATGGCGTCGTGCAGCGTGAATTATTCATGGCAGACGACTTGTCGCCGCTCCGCTAATGCACGGCGGGCATTACGCGCGTAGCGAGACGCGACGTCAGGGAAAATACACCCTCGGTGGGGGTGAGGGGGGGGGGGGTGTAGGTGGCGCCCTATTGGCGTGACCTGGCGATTGATTACCTCTGACGTCGCGTCTGCCCATGTTCCAAGAGAGAGAAAAAAAACAACAAAAGTAACCTCGAATACGTTTAAAACAGTTCCAGTTAGAAAACTAAAGCTCGCTTGCTTTGTACAGCGACCACTCAAACCGCTGATGGTAACACGCCGACAAAGGTCACGAGTACATTGATGACTCAATTAAAGAAAAAAATCGCATGGCCAACGCGCGTGTTAGAAGTGAACTCCAATAATCTTTTTAATAACCATTATTTTGTACATGCGCCATTTTGCCAGTTTGCGATGTATCTCATAGATGATAAAAAAAATCCCCTCTAAAACGGACAAAGAAAGATGGATACACAAGAACACAGAAAACAGCCTTAATCCGACCAATGTCAAATGAAAACACATCACGAATTAATCACGCGAAATAAATTAGAACAACATTTAAAGAAAAAGACGAACACAGTGGAAAATGAAACCATAATTATCAGTGTACCGTATAAATGGTATACCGATTTTTGCGTATGTCCAAAATAATGATTAGAACCGCATACTAAAGTTATCATTTAACTCAGGCCTAATTTACTCTTTCAGGCACAATATTAATGCAGGTTGAATTAAAAAAAAAAAAGGACGGGCCCAATGTACTTGCAACAGCAGGTAGTGGTGTGTCTCGGTGAAATGGTGGATATTTCCAACATCAGCTGAGATTTCAACGTATGTAACACAACCCAGGGCAGTTATTGTGTAAAAATACGTTGCTCTCTTCACAGCCTATTTTGTCGGGTTGATGAGTAACAGGCGATTTGCCTAAAGGCGGTTGGCCTAAACATGAATTCGTTACGGCGATTTGCCTAAAGTCATTACGCCTAAAGGCGTTTTGCCTAACGTCGAATTTACTAATGGCTATTTGCCTAAAGGCGATTTTCCTAACGGCGTTTTGCCTAACTCCGATTTGCCAAACGGTGTTTTGCCTAACGGCGATTTGCCTAACGGCGTTTTGCCTAAAATGTTACTATGATGACAAATCCTCGTTTTGCCTAACGGCGAATTGCCTAACGGCGTTTTGCCTAAAGGCGTTTTGCCTAACCTAACCTAACCTAACGGTGTTTTGCCTAACGGCGTTTTGCCTAACTCCTATTTGGGCAACAGCGTTTTGCCTAACGGCGATTTTCCTAACGGCGATTTGCCTAACCGCGATATGCCTAACGGCGTTTTGCCTAACGACGTTTTGCCTAAACGGCGTTTCGTCTAAAATTAAACAAAACGCCTTTAGGCAAAACGACACATGCCCGGGTTGATTATCTGAGAACCCTCCTGAATATACAAAATGCGTTGATCAACTTGCAGAATTTATAGAAGAGCCAAATTTTCACGACACAAAAATCATAAATACGTGAGTTCTTAGCTATGTACCTTTTTTAACTTTTCATGGCAAAAAAACATTTTTAATGAACAAGACCGACTAAAAATTTGATATCTAAAATAACTTTTCTGGCCTTTTAATGACATGACTTTAATTTATAGATTACAAATAAAAGTTATCAACTGTTAAAATTAAGAAAAGGTACCTTCCTGATTACGAAAAAAAAAATTGCTTTTAAAATATCATCTTCAAATATTCTTGCCGCTAGCGATATAGTCGGCAGAAACATTGCATCGGAAGAAGGAAAACAATATTTGCATTATCGCGAAACAGTGGAAATGAAGCCGTGACCTGAAGCCAAAAGGTTCGTCAAATTTCCGAAACGTGGCGGATGACGAGAACTATTTTTTTTTTTTACGTGACAGAGAAAAAAAAAAACCCAACAAACAAATTAGCGATAATATCCGGGGACGCACGAGAATTGTTATTAGCGCTGTCGCGGGAATTCAGCGCGGAACAGGCAGGACAAAGCCAGCCGTGAGAATTTGGGGGGGGGGGGGAAGCAGGAGTAAAAAAAAAAACCACCCCTCACAACCCCTCACCACCCCGGGTGTTTATTTCGAAACGCAATTACTGCCTGCACATGGGCGCATTCCGTAGTATACGAAGTGCCTAAATAATAGAATGCCAGAATGGAAGGAGGAAGGTGGCGGGGGGAAGCGCGATTGAAATAAAAAATAAATAAAAATTGGGCACTAACAATGGCGTGCCCTGAGGGTGCACGCGACGTGAAATAGATTTCCACCGTTCGAACAACGCCAATAATAAATTATTAACTGCGCCGCACACATTCCGATTACGCGCGAAGCAACATTGTTTCTCCCGCGGCCTACAACGGCACGGAAACAAAAGACGGATCTCATGGAACATTTCACTACCGCGTCTGCTGCTTTGCTTCCACAGTGCTCGGAGGAAACGTAAACAAATGCCAACCAACGAGAGTCGATTTCAAAGTTACAAAATATTAATTTACTTAAAAAAATATATTATTCTTCTAGATCATAGCACGGTCAGAATTTACATATGCAATAAAAATAAACGCAATAATAAAAATAGAACACTATATATTGTTGTACCTTAAAAAATTTTTTAACGTATTTAGAACGTAAACAAAAATGGCTATTACCGCAGGCAAATGCTCGGCTTCTATTGGTCGCACGGAGCAACGTAAATGGAAGAGCTCAACATTACCGAGCTAGTCCGTACGTATCCGTCTCCGTCTGCGTGCTTCTGTAGAAACTCTTGTTCCGTGAGATCCGTCTACGTTTACGAGATCCGTCTCCGTTTTCCGTGTCACTGTGTAACGGGCGTTCTTCCACGGACGGAGGGAGTTCTGGCAACCCGGGACCGGCAGTGCTGCTGATCTATGCACTCACTTACACTCTAAGTCTACGATAGAGTAGGCCTACTTAAGAATAATTGACGCGAAAATATTTCCCAGACCAGCTGTGCGTTAAAACTTTGCGGCATTTCTCGTTACTGGCTGGGTTTATTTCGGGCGCATGTCCCACTGTCAGAAAACAAATCACAGCCGTCCAGCGCTGAAGCAAACACGTCCTGAATGACCCGGTCAAATAGGGCAATGGTTAATGATAGTCGCATAGCAAAAATCATCATCAACATTTGCCACCGTTTACACAGTCCTACTTTAGTAACAGGCGTAATTAGTTACGGTTAGTTCTTATGTACTGAATCATAAACTAGCCTTAATGGCCCCGCCTACCTGGGCACACATACGGTAATACATGGCTTCAGAACAAACCACGTGATTTGATAGCTGCTCAAGATATCCGAGTGGTGTGTGTTTACTAAAGAACATTTACGAATATACTGAGGGCGCATGAGTAATAATTGTTTCCGTGCTTTGTTTTTAAACTGTATTTTTTGGAGAGTGAATAGGGCTAAAATGCGTGTTTTCAGAATAAATATTTTTAGGCATAAAACGCCCCGTAATGTTTTTTGAAAGCACCCAAAATACCTTGCATTGCACCTTTATCTTCACATTTCCGCTATCTGATGTTATGGTTATCTTATGCACGACTAGAAGACTGCGCGCCAGTTCAGAGCCTTGTGCTTAGAGACGATACCACGCTGGAAATACCAGCGAGCGTCGCACTTATCATCCAGCGTCACTAACACAGATAACGCAATTACTAGGTGGACCCTTTAAAAGTGTATTGCTTAAAAATATTTTCACGTTATTTGATGTCATTATTTGGAATTTTTTTAATTTTTTTTTTTTTTTACAGATTTATATTATAAACGTGACTATTTGAGATTATGTATACATGCCGATAATACAACTCCGTCTCTTGGGAAAAAATATTGTTTAATTCCAGTATCTTTGGATTTGTATACACGACTATTTTTTTTATGTCTTTGCCACATTAGTCTAATTATTGTAGTGTCTAAAAAATAGAACCACCGGAAAATTAGCCATTTTCGTAAAATGATTTTGTTGAAGTAACTGTGGGGTTAACAGCATTATTTTCCATATTTATTTTTGAGATGTTGATGGTCATTATTTCAAAGTAACGTTTTGACGTCAGCGACAAGTTTTGTAATGATTGTAAAAAAAAATTACAATTAAAAATAAACTACACTCTCTGTGTTCCATCTGAAGTACGTTCTCTATGATTTGTAATAACACAATTGTTCGGCTACACATTCAAAGGCGTATACCAGCCTCGAACAGAACTTCAGACCAGTCTTACATACGTTTTTTCAACCATTTTTTTTATCAACGCGGAGCCTAAGTTTTTTGGTCAAATCTGACACAGTCTGTATATACTTGACCTCTTATTGCTTGTATAGCTTTACTTATATTTGGATTTGGTCACACAATTTTCTTACAATGATAGAATATTAGCATTATTATAAAATTCACGCGAGAAAAGCAGCGATTTTTAAGCCGTTATTTACAATTTATTGAGTCAAATCTTCGATCAAAAAAATATTTTTTCCACATTCAAGACACACACACACATATATATCCGATTTTTTCTACTTTTATTGCCGAGTTATATTGCTTGCAACCGTTTAACGTCCTCGTTTGGAGTTTCATTGTGTTGTACACCCTTGGAACGATATCTTTTCTCAATAAGCCAGAGGTTTTATGTGCTCTCTTTCGTTTCTACGGTTTACGCCGGCAGTAAATTCAACCCTTACGGAGTAGAAAACAATGACCAGGGAACGTTTTCCGAGGAGTTTCTTTTGGTTTGGTTTGAGACGTTTTCACTGTTCACGGGAAACTAAATAAAGTTTAGTCCTATCGTGATTTCGTTGTAAGCGAATTATTTGTTTGTTGACCACTAAACAACATTTAATATCGATACTGACATATTGAATTTTCTAGGTTATTACTTCATATGGGGCCTTTTGTGAAAAATGCCCCTCCTATCCCCCATCCCCAAAATTTGTGTGGAAAATGGTTACTAAAAAGGTTTTGAGGGAGATAAAGGTAAGCTTCCCTCAATAAAGATTATTTTAAGGAATTTTGAGTCGATTTAGGGTGAAAAAGGGAAATTTTGAAAGTAAAGATCATGGATTAATGGTATCAAAGTCGTGACGTTATGGTGGGCAACATCACAGACACCAACTAGGAACCCTTTCCTTGGACCGACATAATTATACTACTTGCAAGATTGCGAAATACCTTTGGAGTACTTTCCCTATCATTTTTAAATCAGTGTTTTAACAGTGTTTCGCAGGCTGTCTTAACAGCCGAGAAAACCGAGTATTTAGATCCATGAAGCGATGTGAGAAGCAATACTATAGAGCGCTTATGATTTTTACCGCCCCGTGTAACTGGTGGTATTGCCATGCGCAGGGACGAAGTTTAACACATGATGAAAATCAGTCATTTTTCACAATATCCACAATATCATGTTTACACAGAATCCTCATTTCATTAGAAAATTTATTATTATTAGTATTATTATGAGCTATGCTTTTTGAATGATCAAAAGTAAAAAAAAACCTTTGAGTCGTAAATTTACAACTTTTTCGTTTTTTTTCTTCTCATGAAAATATTTTTTTTTTTAAATCTTTGTTAAGATTTTGTTTGGAAACGATGTTGTGAGTATTTTCTGTGCGATTGTTTATACAAGAATACTGAACATAGACTTAAAATACACTATTAGAATTCACACACAGGCTTGCTTTGGTAAGTTTTTTTCATTTAACGTAAAAAATAGTGTAAGCTGTGAAAATGTTGTAAATTAGGGACATAAGACCAAATAAGAGATTGATATATAAATAGTAATACAAATTTAACATTTAAAAATTCCAGTAGCTTAAAACTGGATGTCCAAATGGGCAAGTGAATTACTGGAAATTTTCCAGATTAGCGGCTTCTGAGTGAGGGTTCGGTACCCATAAGAGGCCCGCCTAGTCATGGCTGTATCTGTGTTAGTGGGGCGGGATGATAAGTGCGATGCTCGCTGGTGCTTCTAGCGCAGTATCACCTCTACGCTCTGTACTGGCGCGCAGTCTTCTCGTCGTCAATAGGATAACTATGAAATTTGAGCGATAACCATAACATGATATATCCTGCGAAATGAAGATAAAATGTGTAATATACAAGGCCCGTGGGTGCTTTCGAGAATATTTACAGAGCGTTACATGTCTTGAAATTATTCTGAAAACACGCGTTTTTAGCCCTTTCCACTCCTCTGAAACTACAGTTTAAATATGGAAACAGAACTACTCATCCACCCTCAGTTTTTTTAATAAATCACTCAGATGTTTCGAGCAATTTTAAAATTGCGTTGTTCTGCACACCGAACTTGTGTCCAGGTAGGCGTGGCCCTTAACGAATGATTAAGCCTCTTTATCTTGCAATTCAAAATATTTTGATACTGCTTGCATTAAAGCTTCCGAGCTAAATATTTTGTTTTTACTTGGCATAGGACTTGGCTTTGGCTGCTTGTTGAAGCCAACACTTGGCACATTGTGTAATTATCAAGCCATTTTTAGTCGCTCGCGTGAAATAAGAAGTTATTTCCTCGCAGCGGATCGCTTTTAGACTAGAGCCTTTTAGTAAATGTATGGCTGCAACAAGGTATGTAAGTAGCTTGGCTTCTGGGTTGTAGCCGTGTCCTTGGCGAATAATTTTGGTGAATTATTCACCAAGGACACGGCTATAACCCAGAAGCCAAGCTACTTCAGACAATGGCCGTGAAAGCCTGCGAACATTATTACGGTATGTAAGGTCTGGGATATATATATATATATATATATATATATATAAGTAGTATGTTTTGGCCGGTACTGGCACAGGCTTCAGGCTGTGGTGCCTGTGGTGCCGACCGCCATATTGGATTAAGACGTCACGGCGGCCATCTTGGATGGTTTTGACCTTGACCTTTGACCTTGACCTTGAATTTGATCCTCAAATATCGCCAAAATCCGCCAAAATTGGGCAAAAATTGTCCAAAATTCCTCAAAAATCGTAAAAATTTCCATTTCTGTGAAAAAAAATTCCGCCAAAAAATCTCAAAAAATGCCTCAATCCAAAAATTTCTCTTTTCGAGGGAAAAATTCCCGTTTCGAGGGAAAATTTCCCGTTTTTAGTCCTTAAAAATCCCAGCGGCTAGAAATGTCCATATGTAGGCTTAAGCATCCATGTCGACAGCCTCCGATAAGCCTCTGACGTCATCATGTATTATGACGTCACCGTTGCAATTTTCGTTACGGTCGCCATCTTTAACTTTTTTATTTATTATCCGATTTTAATGAAATTTTTTTTAAAAATTATAAAAAAAATCAATTAATAAAATTTTAATAAATTTACTATAAAAAACAAACATTTACGACACGAAGTTCGGAGTCCTCGGTTCGAACCCGGCGAGTGCAAAAAAAATAATTAAAAATGGCGACAGGCTCCTTCCTCAATGATGGATGCAGGCAGACTGACTCCCACCACTTTTCTTAAAGCATATATATCGTCACCTAGTATGACGTCATGTCCGCCATCTTGTCTTCGATGCTGGAAGCCATCATCATTGTATCGTCGGCTAGAGTGCGCTGACGACATGTTAGTTTAATTCTTACCCGCTAGAGTGCAATAATCATTTTTTACTAAGGTGGCCGCCATCTTGAAAATCCGTAATTATTTAGCTAGAAATTCGGGGAAAAGTTCAAAATTCATTAAATAAATCACTCATTAATTTACATATTGATTCGATCCGCTCCAGTCCTTGGTTCGATCCCTGGGCGATACAAATAATCTTAATTTTTATGTAAAAATACCTAAAAAATGACAGGTTCGAAAATAAAAACACTGCAAGTTCTTTTACAAACATAATATTTATTACATAATTTCTATTTTACTACAGGATCACCTGCGAAGTATAGCAATCTTACAAACATTTAGGTCCGCATAGGCGTGAAATGACTAATTCTTAGCTCCAATCGGTTTATACTAGAAAGAGTCCAACCAGATCCTTTACAGACATAGTCCTCCTCTTCTTGACAGAGTTTCTGGATACCTTGTTTAACAATTTGCTTGACATCGTTAGAACTGTAAATTACTGCAGCCGATGTCTTGAATGCACACTTCTTCACTTTGTCATCGAACGGATAAGGCTTTCCATATATACAGTCCAACCACAAGTTATATTTCAAAGGTCCGTTTGTTGCTACGTCATCAGTAAGCTGATTGATTATGTCCTGTCTGATATCATCAAGAAAATTACAAATGTCCTTCGACTCAATTAACGTACTTGGATAATAGTAGTCTTTCAATGTTCCACGAAATGCAGACTGCGCCAAGTAGAAGCCATTATCGTTCACTTGTAATGCTCCGATCACAGTCTTAGGTTTATTTTCATGCCACAGCAATCGGTTGCTGCACATCGGTTTTTTTACTTGTACGCTCACGAGTCACAAATCTAAACTCAAGAGTCGTAATTGCTGCAGGTAGTTCAGCAGTAGGCGCACGGACTTCACCTTTACAGTTTATCGCATGTCGGCGCAAATTATCAATTCGAGTAAACCATTTATGACACTCGTCACAGCGAAACTTCATGCGAGAAGGATTCTTCGTACATTTACTCCTCTCATGTCTCCGTACATCATGTGCAAATGCAAACGTCATGTCGCAGTAGCCACAAGGATGCCTAGTTGAAGATAAACCCGAACCAGATGTCGCTGTTACTGCAACTGTACCATTTCCAGGCATACTCTTATGCACATCAATGCATCGTTGTTGTATAGAAACCTTTACTTTCTGCCGCACTGCAGGACCTTTACATGTCTCCAAGTGATGCTTCAAATTAGCATTTCTTGTAAATTGCTTGCGACACTTAATACAACCAAACATTTTACGATAAGGGTTCTTGGCACATTCTCTCTTCTCGTGTCGACGAGCATTGCTGATGTTTGAGAAAATCTTGTCACAGTAACGACATCGATGTTCGTTAGTTGTTGACGATTCTCCATCCATTGAAGTCTCCATCGAGGGCGAAACAGCGTTCGTCGAGGGTTTCTGTACAGCCAGCACTACCGGCATTAAAGTCTCTTCTTTTGGTGGTATCACGTCTGTTGAAATCTCCTCCAATGTTGACGTCGTCGTTGGAAATTGAATTTTTTTATAATTTTTAATTTTTTTTTCATTAAAATCGGATAATAAATAAAAAAAGTTAAAGATGGCGACCGTAACGAAAATTGCAACGGTGACGTCATAATCCATGATGACGTCAGAGGCTTATCGGAGGCTGTCGACATGGATGCTTAAGCCTACATATGGACATTTCTAGCCGCTGGGATTTTTAAGGACTAAAAACGGGAAATTTTCCCTCGAAACGGGAATTTTTCCCTCGAAAAGAGAAATTTTTGGATTGAGGCATTTTTTGAGATTTTTTGGCGGAATTTTTTTTCACAGAAATGGAAATTTTGACGATTTTTGAGGAATTTTGGGCAATATTTGCCAAATTTTGGCGGATTTTGGCGATTTTTGAGGATCAAATTCAAGTCAAGGTCAAAGGTCAAGGTCACAACCATCCAAGATGGCCGCCGTGACGTCACAATCCAATATGGCGGTCGGCACCACAGGCACCACAGCCTGAAGCCTGTGCCAGTACCGGCCAAAACATACTACTTATATATATAAGCATTGGCATGCCATAAATAAAAACGAATTGTTCAAAATTTGAATCAAAGAAAAAACAAATGGAAAAATTCAAGATGGCGGGGCCCGATACCCCTTGAGACTCCTGTTGTAAACTCCTTTGGCGCGTTGCCAGCAGGCCGAAACTGAACTCCTCGGCACTAGGTAGTTCATGAATGAGCACGCGAGCGTTTAAACCTCGCGCGCAAACTCACCGCAAAGATCCCGGAGGTTGGTTGGTCTCTGCCCAATTTCTCCTCCCGAACACCAATCCCTTCACACCAAACATACGGGTTCGACAGAGTTGAGGGGAGAAACACGAGATTCACTGAAATGGAGTCAGTCATCAGCGAAAGGTAGATTGGGCTGATTAGATGTAACATTAAAAAAATTTCCCAAGAAAATTCGTTCCGTTATTGTGAATGGACCGAAAGTCGAATGGGACGGAAATGTTTGACCACGGTGCTTCCATCTGTGGCAAATGACGTCAACGAAAGTGCACAGAGACAAAAGAAAATTTTATAGTATTAAAGGTTTCAATGAATTTTAAAAAGATGGGGAGTGTTTTAATAAAATTATTTCTCAAATATCAGGTCCAAAGATGGGGATTAGTTTATTATTTTTTCGAGTCACTTTCGCTTTTATCAGAGACGTATCATTTTATAGCTTGTAATTTCGGTCTGCTAATCAAATGATTCAATAGTAGACGCCGTTGCTCCGGCATATACGTGTGATTCGCGTCAGAAAAAATGTAGTTAAAAACACAATTCGCGTATATATTTATTTATTACGATCGGCATTATTTCAAACAATTACGTTTCGGAGTTTGGTATGGTTAAAGTGTATTTGCAACATGAGAGCATGTGGAATTTTGCTTGTTACCGAGTTCAGATGTTACACATCACTGGCAAATACTGGAAGACTAGCTCATATATATATATATATATATTTTTATTATTTCGACCGCGAAGCTGCACGAGCGAGCGGGGAACTTCGGACGTGTTCGGGGAATTCCCGGGCATCCGGACTCAAGTTCCAGTGAATCCTCGGGGAGCGCGTTTCCGCGGTCGGGGAAACGCAGTCAGCCGAAATCCAGATGGGAGGTTGAGTCGACGAACCAGCGAGCTGTCGCGTAAAGGGTCCGAAAGGGGCGCATCATTTGGGCGGGGTGGGTTGAGGGGAAAGGAAGGGCGGGGGTTTGGGAAGTGGCATGTGAAGAGGGGGGGGGGGGGGAGGTTTTCAAGGGAAATGGAAGGAGACCGCAACGGCCGCATCCGCAGAGATCCAGCCGAGCGCAGTGTTCGCCACACTCACTCGCTTCTGCTCGGGGTTTTGCGCGATCCTCTTCGCCGTAATCACCAGTACCTACCCGCGCGGGAGTTTCGCAGACGGCGGCGTTCGCAAACGAAACGACACCTTCACTTTCGAATACACACATTTTTTTTTTTTTTTTGGCTGAGAGCTTCTCACTGTTTTCGAAGGAAAAAAAAAGTTTAACAAGCGTGCAGTGAGCAAGCATAGCAACACAGAGATAATGCACATTTAAATTTAAAAAAAAATAAAAAATTGGTTGTCTGTAAAGTCGGTTTACGGACGATAGTTTAACGTGACTACGTCATAACAAAACATTGATGAAATGATTGCATACTTTTATGAATAAAATTAAATCATTTTTATTGAATTATCACTATTTTGTATGAATACAAAGAAGAAGTGGAATGAAATCTACAATTTAATTGATAAATTTACTTTTATTTGCACTCATTAATTCAAATATGTTTATTACTTTAACGAACAGATTATTTTAATTATAACTTTTATACATGTTTGCTATTTAACTTCTTCCAATCTGTGTTATTATGTTAAGGATCGGACGATGATAGGAAAAGTAGGAAACGAATGGGAGTGTTTCAAGTTTAATGTGCCTCGAAAAATTCAAATCGATGGTTGTTCCAATCGAGTGGAAGAGAGATAGATGCGGCGCAAGCGTACAATGAGCGTAACGGGACACAGCGTAACGGTCACAGCGTAACGGGACAGAGCGTAACGGGACACAGCGTAACGGGCACAGCGTAACGGGACACTTTATCGTGCGTGCAGCCGGCGTTCATCGATTTATTAGACGTCACGTCAAAAAAAACGTGGGCGATTCTTTCAGTACTCTCCGGAGATGTGTACCCATTTAACCACAGTAGCGAGCAAATTCATGTGTTCTCATGTTGCAAATATACGTATGATACAGAACTCAGACACAAAATTTAACGCAGAATTCTTTAAAATAATGCCGAGCGTGATAAATGTACGCAAATTGTGTTTTCAACTACATTTATTTATGTGAATCACACGTAGTTTTTTTAGCACCCGCCGCTAGAATTCACTGCCGGAGGCAGAATTGTCGACTATTGATTCGTTTGATTTCCAGTCTGAAATTTTAAACTATATAATGAAACAGCTACGATAAAAGCGAATATATATGTATACATATATATATGAACACACATACTCATTAAACCCCGGCTTGGGTCTGATTTTTGGCTACGATTTTTATTAAAATACTTACCTACCATCTTTTTAATATTCATTAACCAGTTAATACTATAAAGTTTCCGTTTGTCTTTGTAAACTTAGGTTCGCGCAATCCGCCACAGATGGCAGCACCGTGGTTGTTACACATTTCCGCTCTTTGTATTCCGTCGCCTTCACGAAATGATGCCGTGTAGACTACTGAGAGCTAAGACGTTACACATCAAAAATGGATGTCTGGACACTACCTGCGCTTTTTAACTGAAACTTCACATATACAGGGGCACGAAATTTATAGGATATGCCTACACAAGTATATTAAACGCGTGTACAATTGTGCAAGTAACCAAGTGTACAGTTGTGCGAGTGTACGAGAATGTGTGCGAGTATGTGAGTACGTAAGCGAATGAGCAAGTATGCTAGTGCCCTATAAAGCATAAAGCAAAAAAAAAAAGTCATGGACCGCTGCTGCCATTGAGTTCCCAGCAAGTAACTTGTAAGCTAAAAAAGTAGGACAGTCGAGATTTTCTGGAGGTTCAGAACTTTAACAAGCATGGGGAAGGAAAATCTTAAATTGCAGTGGTCTGACTTTCTACTTGTTACGCTTTGTTACATTTCGTTGTGCTCTGGTGACGTTGCAGCGACTACCCTACCGTCTGTAAATAACTTTCACTTCAATAAATAATTTGCTTGTTAAATGTTAAAAAAAACTTTATTTTTCTCTCCTGTAAAAGTGAACAATATGGTATTGTTGCCTTTCTGCAGCCAGCAGTTCATTTTTGAACTACAATGTGATGGAATGTTTTGGCTTGGTCGGGAATTAAAAGTTATTCTGCGTTGCTACTACCTGGCACTAAATTAATGGGCTCTTTCGTTTGGATGCCATCTTGCCGTCGTAGCACCATCTTCTCCGTGTTTTGACGTGATATGAAGTTAATTGTTTGACTTTAACCGTTCAACGAATTTGAAGACGTCACGGCGTCTTTCTCTTGTCTCTTTCCCTGGCAACCCTGTTTCACCTCCACCACTTCTACCCCACTCTTAATTCTTTGCGGATGTGCCAAAGCTTTATTGTAGTTTTGATGTATTTTTCTAAACCTAAAAAGAAATCCCAGTGTTATCTAGTATGTTTTGTAACATTTAATATTTTTTTTAGCGATGAAAATGATGCAATCCGTGTAATTTACGTAAATTGCGTCCTTGGCCTTGGAGCTAATGTCTAGTCACCTTTGTTCTTGTTCCTTATTCTTTATCGGTGGTTTTCGCCACAATGTTTATGAGTACTTTCCACGTAATAAAAGTCAGTGTGTTCTTTTCCCACACTGTTGAAAATGTCACTAAATTTACGGACTCTTCAAACGAAGAATTGAACTCAAATGAACGAAGAACTCTTCATAATTTCAAATAGCTGAATATTCGTAAAAACCTACGCCGTATTTTGAAATACCCGTTCCTATTTTGTTCCAAAGCAAGGTAAAGACACGCGTGGAAAAAAGAACAGTGTTTTTGCTGTAGACTTCACCATTTTTTTAATGTTCTGTTAAAACACAGATAATATTATTTTGGATCCACGTTCAAAATAAGTGAACTCAGTTTACGCAAATTTACGACGATAGCCTTACATTTACGAAGATGCCTGAATAATTTGTAACCAGCGTTTTCGTAAATTTTTTAACTGTGCAGGATAAGTGGTTATTCAGTAAATTAGTTTCATCAATTAAATTTCTTACTACCTCCCCGTACCAGAACTGGGTTAACCACCTGTTTACTGTTTCATTACTGAGGAAGTATGCAGAGTGTTGGAAAGAGCGAGTACCAGTACACTTCAGACTGGTACGTGATTTTCTTTAAGCAAAAGAGTTGGGAGTGAGCCGGGAGAATGCCTAAAAGGGCTACCTACACACTTCCACTTAGCTAATCTTCGCCTCTATAGCTTGCGAATGCAAAATTTTTCACCCTCACGCGGTAACTTTTGAAATCTACCCACGACATTTGAATTTTAAAAAAACGCGCCTTTTCATTGCACGAGAGCAAAAGAAGGGCTTTGTCGTTTGCACATTTAAAATTCAGTGCTAACTTTGTCCTGGCCGGAGTTTTGAAAATAAGTTCAAAAATAACAGTGGGTGAATGAATAATTGAAAATAAATCGAACGTCATCTTAGAAAAAAAATTCAGGCAGCCTTAGTGACCAAAATTTTCGTATGTCTAAAATAACGGGAACGTAATATTGTAATCTTTGTTTCAGTTGTAGTTTGTTTCAGTGCAGCAGATAGTAAATTAATGGGTGTACAAATGCTATTAAGGGAAAGAGAATTTATACGAAATACGCCATATTAGTTTCAACAGTTTTCATGCCACAAACTGTTTTTTTACTTTTGATATTCGTTAGGGCAAAACTCACACATTAAGAGTTTTTTTTAAAACCCACAAGAAGAGTTTCTATTGACAGTACCGTTCGAATTATATATATTTTGAGAAATGAATTCTATTATAATGTCACTGAATTAACAGAGGTAATTATTTTCAGCAGCCAGTCACTATGAACTTCAGGTTATTCCATAATGCTTTTAACGAAGATAGAGTTTGATGGAAGATAACAAATAGTTATGACTGTTGAGCTCAAGATGGCGTATTTATTTTTCATATCTCTTCATATTAGGTAAGTTTAGTTTGAACAGTTTCTGATGCATTTTTGATGTGCAAACATTTGAGATCTCGGTATACGGCATTTTGTAGGAGTAATTTCGTAAATGGGATGGAAGTCAAATGAACGGTAATGCGTCACCACGGTGATCCATCTGCGTGGAAGTTTCAGAAATGGAGAACCTACGTGATTCTTCCATCTGCGTGTGATTGTGTGTGTCTACACACACACACCCTTATACATACAAACACACATACACACACATATATCCTCAGCTATTGGGAAAGTGCCTGTTTATTTATTTTTTGTATCGCGATTGATTTAGTATTAGGCTAATAATATTTACGTGTTTTAGCTCGTATTTTATTACCAACGACGCTGTCTTGTGTGTATTACCAAAATATTCAAGGTAACCTGCATTTAAACATATTCTTCTTTTGTTCAATTCTAGTCGCGAGTCAATTTTCGTTTTTTCTTTTCGAATATGAAATTAATTTGCATGTATTTATTCCTTATTTATTACTTGCTTGTTTCTTGTTTGCACGAAAACTTCTGTACTTTCAATAATTTTCCATATTTTTAACGATTTTTTCCCCTTGAACCGTGGTGGTATGTTTGAGTAGATTTTCTCACGGAATTGAATACCAGCCTGAAGCCAGTATTCAATTGCTTTCACCGCGTAGACGTACTGCATCGCTGCTGTTCCGAAACTAGCTGAAGCGCATCAAATGCATCAACTTTCTTTTAGTTCTCTTGAACTCACAACGCCTACACCGTGCGCACGAACTGCACCGTTGCTGTTCCGAAACCACCCGATGCGCATCAAATGCACAGTTTTCGAGAAAAAATTTTTTTTTAGGATGTATATATAAATATTAGCCTAACAGAACATGGGTTGGGTTGGGTTCTTGTCAAACAGAATTAAAGTTTGATTTAAAAAAAAAATTCACATGTTTTCCTTAAAATAAACATTTTTGGTATATTTATTACGCTAGAGATTATTTTAAAAAGAATTCCACGTTAAAAAATATGGTGTCCGAGTTTCGTGTTATAAGTTTAATTTGCTACATGAGAACACACGAATTTTCTCGTTACCGACGTTGGATATTACTTATCACATATATTTTTTTTTAATTTATTGTTTTTTTTTTGTTTCTGCCGTCAAAGTCACGTATAATCGATGGTTATATGCGGCGCGACTCCCCCCCTCCCTCCCCGCCCTCCTTTTGAACTAGCTGCACCTCCTTCCCCCGCGGGCTCTGTACGGCCGAGTCCTTCTCACAGGAACCTCTCCTGCGCTTCGACGGCCACGCGTCCTTCCTGGAAGTCGCCTTCAGTGTCGGCGCCGCGCATGCATATTCATCACGTGCCGTTCCCGGATGATGGCTCCCTCCCACTCCCCCCTCCCCACCCCCCTCACGAGGTCTTAATGGAAATGCGTGTCAACCTATGAATTAATTAAACCATAGGCGCCCCTCCCGCGTGTTTACACGAGACGACGAGGCAAGCTGTGTCAGCTCAAATGTTAAATCCTCGAAAAAAAAAAAAATTCCTTCCGCCCCACCCCTTTGCACTTCCGGGGTAAAAACAATAAATAAAAAAAAATTCATTGCTCGGCGAAGTCTTGTAATAGACGTGGGAGAGGGGGAGAAGCTACAAGCTCCAAATCTCCAAGAAACATCACTTATGTTAATAAGATAAAAAAAAACTTATATATAAGCATTCTACATAAAAAATATATGGACATACTTAATTGGATGTCCTTCAAGTATAATATTATGTGTGTAAAAAGTCACCAAATAACACATGCGTGGGGTTTTACACAAAAATATCTTACACTAAAATAAATAGGTATATTTTTGAAAATATTTGCCTACTTTAAGGGGTACCTTTTTTGTAACTTACCGAGAAAGAAGCCATTAAAAATAGTAGTGACGAAAAATAAAATTAAAAGGTGTGTGCACTGAATGTACGTGCGTCAGAAGTTATAATACTTTTTGATTTTAAAAAAAATTGAAAATTATTGTAAACAAAAAATTATTAAATTATTACCCAGTATTCAATTTTGATATAAACCTTCGTGAATTATTAATTATTTAATTTAGTTAAATAATGGATATGAATTATAATTAATATTGAATATGTATAAGCCGTACGTTTGTTCAAATTGATTGATTTTAATTTTATATTAAATCATATTATAACAATACACTGAAATAAATTTTTGTATATTTTACAAGTAAAATCCTTGGAAACCCTGTTGCCAAGGATATTACTTGTAAAACTACAAGGTAGAGCTTTGTACCATGTGCGATTTTTCAAGGCTCTGCCTTGTAGTTTTTTCAAGAAGTATCCTTGGCAACAGGGTTTCCAAGAATTTCCCTTGTAAAAGTACAAATTTTTTTAGAGTGTATATATATAGGGGTGCCCACAAGGGGGGGGTAACGACGCAGACTGCGTCATTAAAATTTCAGGGGGGGGGGGGTGGTTAAAAGACGAGAAAAATGTATATATTATTTACATAATTATAGCTTCTAATGTGAAAAATACGTTTCTGTTGCTTTGATAATTGAAAGGGATCTTGTAAATCAAATTGGCAACCCCACACTTTCCTCAACAAAAGCAGTTTGGCATCTGTCGGTTCAGGATGGAAACATTACCTGATATGACCAAAATTATTATTAGAAAATCAGTTTAAATAAATGCAAAATGTGATAAAATATAATACTAAAAAAGTATAATATTATAAAATCATTGAGTAAATCATTGAGAAATTGGCATAAAAAATTTCGGGGGGGGGGGGGGGGGGGGGGGACGCATCATTAGGTTAGGAGGGTGAGTCATAGTGTTTGGGGGGGGGGGGCACCTCTGATATATATACAGTAATACTAGATAATGCCCGGCATGCGTTGCAATGCCTCAATCAATTTTTTTTTGTAATTTTTTAAACGTATACTAAGCATCTCCCTTATCTCTCTAATTCTCTATCTCTCTTTGTATATCTCTATAACTCTCTCTATCTTTCTATTTATATCTCTATCTCTCTATATCTTTCTACATATATATCTCTATATATCTTTCTAGCGGACCCGACAGACATTGTCCTGCCCAAATGTACATATGGCGGTAAGTATTTCTACGCTGGACATTTTGTATCTTCTCATTATACATACCCCTCCTCTTGGGCACGCCACTACCGTTACCAAAAACCTTTCCCATGTTTACGCAGAAGGCAACAACAATGCAAAAGCCCGTTGCCATGGAGGCTAATTATCAACAATGCTTAGTTTTTTTTGCTTTTGAAGCGTGTTTTTTTTTAGTTTTTTCTTAACTCAGAATCGAGATAAAATATCCAATTGTGAATCTAAACCATCCTCGAATCCCCGTGAACTCACACAAAAAATTTCATCAAAATCGGTCCAGCCGTCTAGGAGGAGTTCAGTGACATACACACGCACACAAGAAATATATATATATAAAGATGAAGACGCGTGACTGACCCAGCACCGTGATGGAGCTGGACACGAGCATGGACAGCAGCCAGACCAGCGTGATCTTGAAGCCGACCAGCCGCTTGGTGGAGTAGGAGTGCCGCGTCTTGAGCGGGTTGCGGATGCCCAGGTAGCGGCCCAGGCTGATGAAGCACATGTGCATGATGCTGGCCGAGCACGCGAGCACGTCGCACGTCACGTACACGTTGCACCACGCCGTGCCGAGCGGCCAGTACCCTGAAGCAGACGATGCATATGCACAAACAACTGTAGCCCAACGTACATGCCTGATACCTCGTGGTCTGCACGCCCGTGACAACACCTTCCGCTCAGTTCCCCTTGTAGCAGACAATGGCACATGCACAAACAACTTAAGCCCGGGGGTTCGGTACCCTGCTCACGTACACACAACACAAGCCCAAAGTACATGCCTGATACCTCGTGGTCTGTACACCCGTGACAACACCTTCCGCTCAGTTCCCTGAAGCAGACGATGCATATGCACAAACAACTGAAGCCTGGTGTTTAGGAAACCTTCCGGAAGCAACACGTGGGTACACGCCTGATAGCTGGTGGTCGGTACTCAGGTAATACACATACAGACCACTGAAGCTTGGCGTCCAGTATCCTTTCATGAAAATGGTACCCTGATCCAAGCAGCACACATGCACACACGACTGGAGCCTGATGTTCTGTAACTTGCTACAGGCACCACGAGGCACTAGAGGTCTGTACACTGTGGCAAATAACAAAAAAAAATAAGGCTACATTACACCTGGTTCCTTCTGGTCAGTATCCTGTATCAGGCAGCACCAATACACAAACAACTAAAACTTTATGTCCAGTACCCTGCTACGGTCAACACGCGGGTACATGTCTGATACATGGTTTATCAGTACGTTGTAATAGTTTACAAGAAGTTATACACCTGGTCAGTACCCTGCAGCAGTTAGCACACATAATTATACACAGGAACAACTGCAGTCTAGCATTTGGCACCTTACTACAGGCCACGCACACACACACAGACAACTGCAGCCTAGTGTTTGGGAACCTTATACAGGCAGCACACATACACACGAAATTGAAGCAGTCTTTTATATTCATTAAGCAAAATTTAATAAAATACGAAATTGAAATACTTATTTGAGAGACTTTTCACATAAATTAAGTTGACAGTCTCCAACGATTTACATTTAATAAATGCAATACTGTAAACTAAATAAAAGCGTAAAAAACAAAAACAGAGAGTGAGTTGGTAAAAGGCTGCTTAAAATTATAGTTCCTTGACTTTCAGCACCACTACTGTTTATTTCGGGACTTCTTCACGACTTCGCTGACCAGTCCTTCAGTTTCGTTACTTTTTTTCTTTTTCGTGTCTGTTGTACCTTTCGTAACTTTCGAGACGTGTAGACACCCTGATAATAAACTCTAAGGCTGGTATTCCAAGACACAGAAATAAGGGTTCAGGTGTTGAACATGCTACATCTGTACCCTAAAAGTATTCATAGTGCAAGATAGGACAAAGCCAGTCCCTTATTTTAAGGAAACTGTTTTTGGTGTTCTATCCGTTGCCGATCTGTTGCCCAAATCCCGCGCATGCGCAGAGCTCACTTTTTCGGCGATTTCGTCCAGATGGCGGACCTGCGTCTGGCGCCATTAATTCACATATAGTCACTTTTATGATCATCTGGGGACGCACCAAGCAAATGAAACTTTATGACAGCGAAACTATCCTGGAATACATTTTGTACACTTTAGTGGTCATAACAAGAAATAATCGCAACTTAAAATGTACTTGAGAAAAAAAGTAGAAAGGTGGTTCTATTTTTGTGCGATAGTGCTGCTATCTATAGTATGTTTGCCGTAACAACTGCATCGATGGTTGCCAAACGTCCGCTAGATGGCGTTGGAACCAAATTCTACCCTCGCGCAGGGCACCGTTCATCAAAACTGTTGCGCATCTGTTTCCTTATTGAGATTCGGTTTGGACACGTTCCGGAATACGGCCCGCGAATCGGTTACCGTTGTATCCCAACAAGATTGTGTTCATTTGCTACCTTACCCGAACGTCTTGGAGAACCGCCCTAATTTTAGTTTATAATAGCATTGAAATCCAAGATACAGTTAGTTAAGAAGTCTCATTAAAATTGCGTGGGTATTTAAATTTCTCTAAAAGTCCACGTCTGTGGCGAATATCGGCATGAGAGATTAACGGCTGGGATGCGTTAGGCTCATGATCTTTGTGGAAGTCACTTACCTTATGGTTTATATGTTCCTTTTTATATCATTATTTTATTTTTACGTTAAACACGGTTAAACTTGTAGACATTTGGGTGGCATAACTTCAACAATATACATATTTGTTTTGCATATATAATTGGAAAAATTGAAATTTTAATATTTTCGTGCTGTTTGGATAAGGAGAACCAAATTGAATAAATAACTGAACATTTCTGTATTTAAAGTCAATGCGTGGTATGGTTTAAAATTCTTTCAGAAAAAATTTATTCAAAATGATATAGCCTTTAATAATCATAAAATTTCTGATGATATTAAAAGGTCGTGTAATATTGAATAATTTTTTTTGTAAGTAATTAAACCATATCAAGAAGTAGCTAGTAAAATGAACTTTAAACTTGAAAAATTACATTTTTTATTAACGTTCATTCTCCTTATCCATACTGTATAAAAACGTTAAAAATGCACACTGACAGCTAATTATACAAAACGTATGCGACGTATATAATTTTCATTCTGTGAAAGTTCAGCCACTCAAAAAGTCGGCGTGTTCAACCGCGTGGAACGCAAATATAAAATAACGACCTGGAACTAGACGTAACACACTTATGGCTATGCTAATCCACTCTCACGACAGATTTCAAAGCACCAAAAAGACGAGAACAAACCAAACATTTTATTTCATCTCAATTAACGGAACTTAACAACGTTTTGCGAAAGCCAAACAGTATTATTCTTTACTCTAGTTTTATCTTTGCGGACGATCTCGCGTATAAATATTTACCTTCGTTTAATGCGGCGATGCTTTTACAACTTTACCATCACGTCTCAGTGCCTGGTACGCCAGAGACGATTTCATTCTTGACGTAAAGTCCAAGCTCAAGAGAGAACTAATATTCTTCAAAAAAATACTTGGTACAATATCAATCGGCTAGAGCTTATGTTTAAAAGCCAAGTGAAGAATTTAAAAAATATTCATTTTAATTATTAATTGGAAAAATCAAATTAACTGCACTTTTAAAAATATAATAGTTTTTTATTATTCAACTGCATGAACCTTCTTTGGAAACTTCCATTCAAAATGCACCATCTTGATTTAATTATTTAAGCTGCTCGAAATTTAAAAGTAACTCATAAAAAATTTAGTTGAAAAAATAAAAATTTTGACATCAAAGCATGCAGACGTTAGCTAATTGGGGGCTAGTTCATTATATAATTATTGCAATTTCTTTTAGTTGGTGTATCAAAATTAAATCACCTAATAGTCTTGACATTAAGATATTCACGGGGATATAAAAAACGTCAATTACATCGGTGAAGAAACTCTAGCACAAGTGAGCGTGACGTCACAAGCTCGGGGAATATCGATTACCCAGGGTGAGTGAAACAAGCTCAGTCTCCAACAAGAAGTTTAATTTGGGGTTCGCCATCCTTTTCGTTTTTGCGTTCCATTGCTTTTTAGCCATTGATGTGTAACATCTAACCTCGGTAACGAGAAAATTCACATGTTCTCTTGTTGCAAACACACTTATTAATACCAAACTCAAACACAACATCTGTAGTAGAATTCTTAAAAAAAAAAATGCCGATCGTGATCAATAGACGCTAAATGTGTTTTCTACATATCTTGAAGCGAAACACACGTTGTTCCCGAACCGCCGCTAGAATTCGCTCCCGGAGCAGCTACGTCGACCGAAATAAATTATATAATAAAACGACTCCTATAAAATAACAAAGAAAACCTGGGAAAAAAATGAATAAACCTGGCTTTGGAATTGATTTCCGACAAGAAATTTTATCTTAGTTAAATCCACTAAACAGTTAATACTATAATGTTTTCCTTTGGATTTGTGATTTTTGGTTAGCGTCATCCGCCACAGATAGCAGCACCGTGGTTACACATTTCCGTTCCGTGACCACTGTCGCATTCACGGAGTCACTCCTACCAAATGCCGTAAACCGAGCACTAAGGTTGTCACACATCAGAAATCAACAGGGTGTAGTGAGACCGATCGTTGAATCTAATACTTGCTATGGCTACCGGGCTAAATCTCCTCCTCGCCCATCTGGTGAGGATGGTAGCCTCATCTCTTGATCCCCTACTAAGTGCTGCACAAGAGACAATTCACCCTCCTCAACCCACCGTCCACACACCCAATCCCGTCCCCAACACCGAACACCGCTTCTTGAAAGTGAATTTCCAACACGAGTTTGCGAGGTACATTTAATACTCCAACAATCTCACCCCCTCCCCCCTCCCTCCCGGCCCGCTAACTACGGCCTGAAACCCGCCGAGGGCCAGTTGACCAGTGCACCTCTTATCCTCCAAGCCGTTAGCAGAATATTTGGTTAACACTCCGTGCTCACACACTCAGACAATTACGCAATTCGCTTGATAGAATAGCGTTAACGTAGATGAGATAAAATTAACTCGCACATAAATTTTTAAATTATAGGGTTTTAACGTATCTGCCTCTTTTTTCCCCCCTTCAAATCCCTTTTTTTATGCTGAAATACTGAAGATTTAAAGAAAACTAATATGTAATTCTTTTTCTTAAAATTTAAATTGTAAACTTAAAAAAATATTTTAAAATAAGCTTGTGATTATTTAATTATCACGTAACATACAATATGTTTATGAATGCACAAATACATTGGCGTATATTCCGAGGGGGGTGGTCAGGGGGGCCTGGGCCCCCCTTGAATTAAAAAAAAAAACCACTTGCTATTGCGTAATCGTAACTGTGAAATGGGAATGATAAATTGTATCCCGCAAACTACCCCCCCCCCCTTTTTCCCTCATAGGAATCCTACAGATGTTCTCCCATGCACATGCATATACAATATAGTTATATTACCTACATATAAAACTCGAAAAAATAACATAAGTTGTCGAACGAGAAGTTGGGTGGCTATGTCGCTAGTATCTCGCGAATACTAGAATGTTGTGGATAGGTCCAACGTATTTCTTGTTCAAGATGCATATAGCGGCGATAGAATTAATTTTCTTTTATTGTTGATCGTAAAGGGGGGACGTTGTGGGAGGGGAATGGGAAAAATGGGTCACAATACACTATACATAGGTAGTGGTGTCTTCATACCTACAGACGTTCTCCGCCTCGTTTATGACCTTGTAACAATAATCATTCGCAATGGATTGCAATGACGGTACACAGTATAAAAAAATCGTAAAATTACATACAGAAAGGTTTAGCAATTGTACATTTCTGCCGTGTAATTTAGAAAAACGAGTACAGTTGGTGTAATTTTATACTAATAATTCTAAAAAAAGTGCTATAGGCCCAGAAAAATTACACGAATGACACCTGTTATTACAGTAACTAACGTGTTAAATAACACGCGTGGATGTATAAATGAAATTGCACTTACTTAAAATGTCAAATTTATCAGTGTCCTGTTTTTTTGTGAGTACACTGAACTGATAGGCACAAACATTCGTCTTTGTAGAAGTCACATTAAAAACACAACTACCATGGTAATGCAAAAAAAAAAAAGTATTTTTCAATTTATACTGATACAACCCCATTTAATTTGCATTAGTTTACGAAAGCATTATTTAATTATATTATGCTTTATTATTATCAATATGCACTATCGAAGAGAGGTTAATATTGTAGACTAACGATCTTTAGTTTATTGGTTCGATACTGCGCCAAGTCATTTAGTTTAATAGAAGTGTTTACTTGAACAATTAATTAGATATAATTTAAAATAGCTCTAAAGTACACATAGCTCATTAACAGCTATAAGCTACAAAAATTATCGGAATTAGTACTAATTATAATTAACGTGTTATTTGTTATTGTAAATTTACTCAACGATACAATTACGTTAACTGACAGTAGTTGTGGTAAATTGCATGAATGTGCAAATTCATACTTAAGTAAACGAGTAAACATACATCAGCATGTGCAGGTGTTGAATCACACTAACGTCCGGTGAATACTCTGCAGTTGCACAGGTTTTGTGTAAATTTACACAGTTCTTTTGTGCTTCCCACCCGACAAACGCAAACCAAATCCGTATTCCCGCCGTCTGTATGTGAGGCGTCGCCCAGTGCTTCGTGAACCGACGCAAAGCCGCAAACAAGAGACCAGCGCGTGACAGGAATTGGCTAGTATCAGATCGGACGAGCCGTCTGTACGCAAGGGGAAAAAAAAAAAACAATCTGTGTAACAGAATTACAATCGCACTTCGCGACACAATCATTTGCAACTTTTCTTGTCTCGACCAGGGGCGTAGCCAAGGGAGGGGGGGTTAGGGGTTCAACTCCCCCCCTTAGCACCAAATCTTTAATTAATTTATAATTCATCACTCAAACAAATTTCATATTAAAATTAATAAAATTTTTACCATTACAACATTTAAATTTAGGTACCGAAAATTGCTAAAATAGCACTATTTTACGCCTTAAAATACAAATTTTCCCGGGGGAGGACCCCCGGACCACCCGCTTTAATACGGAGGGGGGGGGGCATGCTTCTTAACACCCCCCATACACAAATCCTGGCTACGCCACTGGTCTCGACTGTTGTTTTTCTGCACGATAAAAGACAGATAGTTACGGCGTATATGTAAACACTCGTATAAACACCTGTGCCAGGCGGGTTAACGGATTGGTTTACCATTTGCCTTTCCAGTGGTGAGACCAGTAAGATAAAAATTTCCCACTAGTGGAAGACTCGGCCCGATATAAAACCCGGAAACTTTTACTTACCAATCAGAGAATATTAATTTTTTTAATTATATGAATTTTCTATGTTGGTATTATATATATATATTCATTACCAGCAAACCATACATCCCATCTGAAGGCCCCCGCCTACCCGGGCACACACACGGTGCGCAGAGCTTCAGAAGAAACTAAGCTATTTGAAAACTACTCAAGATACCCGAGTGGGGTCTGTTTACGAAAAACATTTAAGATGCTCTTAGGGTGGGCGGGTGGTTCTGTTTCCGTATTTATTTAAATTTTTGACGTGACAACGTTTAATAAATCGATGAAAACCGGCTGCACGCACGAAAAAGTGTCCCGTAACGCACATTGTCCCGTTACGCTGTGTCCCGTTACGCTCATTTTACGCTTGCGCCGCATCTATCTCTCTTCCACTCGATTGGAACAACCATTGATTTGAATTTTTCGAGGCACATTAAACTTGAAACACTCCCATTCGTTTCCTACTTTTCCTATCATCGTCCTATCCTTAACAGAATAACACAGATTGGAAGAAGTTAAATAGCAAACATGTATTAAAGTTATAGTTAAATAATCTCTTCGTTAAATTAATAAACATAATTGAATTAATAAGTGCAAATAAAAGTAAATTTATCAATTAAATTGTAGATTTCATTTCACTCCTTCTTTGTATTCATACAAAATAGTGATAATTCAATAAAAATGATTCAGGTTTATTCATAAAAGTATGCAATCATTTCATCAACGTTTTATTATGACGTTGTCACGTTAAACTATCGTCCGTAAACCGACTTTACAGACAACCATTTTTTTTTAATTTTTTTTAGAAATGTCAAAAGGGCTGAAATGCGTGTTTTCAGAATATTTTTTAGACATGAAAACGCCTTGTCAAATTTCTTGAAAGTACACAAGGGCCTTGCATTACACCTTTGTCTTCATTTCTCAGTCGTATAATGCGATGGTCAACGCTAAAATCTTACAGTTGTCCCGTACACGACGAGAAGACTGCGCGCCAGCTCAGAGTCAATACTGCGTTATATGCACCAGCGAGCATCGCACTTATCATCCCGCCTCACAAACACATACACCCCCGCGAATATGCCGGACCCATATATTTTTTTACTTAGGAAACAATTTTTTTAGACACATTTATTGACTTTTGAGAGTATCTCGACTGTTACAGACGAGTGTAGTTAGTTCCTCACCAATGCCTAACCCGGGAATTAAACCCGTAACCCCTCGCGTTGAAAGCCGGCCTACGTCCGACTAGGCCTACACCACGGAGGTCGGAAACTGAGCCTACCGAATGATAATTAAAATTAGTTAAATTATTGTGCTTTCAGCAAACCAAATACAGCAATAATATCAGGGTTTTTTTATTACAAAGAAATTATTTCAAGTTTTCGTACAGTTATTTTTTATGTTATAGGAAATATAAATGTTTCTAGCTACAGTATCCGGCGTTACCAGGGCTGAAAACAGGGCCAAGGGAATTTTTTTGTTGAAATCGGATGTAGACAGTAACTTGTCTTCTTAATTTGAACGTCAATTTTTCCATCGCGATCGGTTGAACGGTGTAGAATTTGATGCGCTGCAGTGCCATTTAGCGGTGAGTTGTAGCTAAATACATGGCATAAAAACCTTCTCCATGGTAAAAAAAAACACTTCGATGTGCCAACTTTCATGCTGATCGGTCAAACGGTGTCGGAGTTTTCTCAAAGCCGTACATAACCAACATCAAATAAAATATTTTTCTAACGATTTTATTGAGTTTTTCACAGTTGTACCGCAAATATGAAATAATATGTCAAATATTAAAATGAATAAATGAAATGTGGACGTGAATATTTGTTTTTAGGTTCACTTGCAGTTTTTTTTTACTTGAACCTGTACTATCATGTATTTAAAGAATGCACTGTCTGTCCGTACAGAGATAATTTCTTCATACATACAAAAATTTTTCTTTTTGTGTTTTAACTGTTGTGCAAATTGATATTTTTATCTGGAGGTAGCTGTAGGAGTATCTGCAGTTCAGATTATTTCCGTTTGTTCTTGCTCGAACGTTTGTGAGTTGAGTATGGTTATAAATTTTTTTTTGGAAACATCGTTTTGGTATTAATTTATGTTACTGCAAACAATGCCGAAGTGTCCCATACCCTACGATCCCTGAAGGATTTAAAGGTGACGACGAAGGAACCGGAAACGCCATTTAGTTTTCAACGGTTTTTGTAGTGTTAAACTTTACAAATATGGCTTCGTTAAAGCATAAAGCATAGTTTAATGAAACGCCTGAAGTTATTGGGGCTAGTTTCCCCTGTGAAGTCATTTACGTTTGTAATGATTTTTTTTATGGGAACAGCTGGAAAAATACCATCCAAAGGAAAAAATTATTTTTTTTTTTTTGAAAATTTCTTAATGTTCGAACCATGTCTTAACGAAAGGAAAATACACACTATATTAAACGATTAAAGATGGTTGTGCAATGGAAACTGTTGAAACTAACCCGGCGTCTTTCTGTTCCTAGCTCGCGATTAGCGTTACGTATAGCGTAAGGTCACCGGGGGGGATCACCGTTAACGCTAATGGAGGTTATGGGTTTGGCTCGCCGGGATGTTGCAGTGTGTAGAGCGGAAAAACGGCGTCTCTAGAGTCGCGCAGGCGTACAACAATTGTCTGGGATCGGCATTTTCCAGCGGGATCACGGAACGCATCTGCCGCCCCCTCCACCCACCCCTCCTCGGTCTCGACCCCACGATGACGACGTCGTCTCAGGGGAGCGACGCAAACGGTTCGCCGTCCGAGCTGACGATTATCGTCGCCGTTTACCGTTCTCGGAGGGAGACCCCTCGTCCGGGAACAGTCGTCCGAGCTGACCGCGATATAGCACGTCGCAACCAGCTGCAGCTGGCATCGCGACACGGAGGACGCCATGCGGAGAGCGAAATATCATCGCGTTACTGTGGAACATGCGGTTTTCAAACGCGGGTCAGAAAGTACATACACGTACATATACCTACGACCGTAAAAAAAAAAAAATTGTTTGAAATTTTATTTTATTTGACCTTTTGAGAAAAAAAAAATTCATCCAGATTTTTAAAAAAAAAAAAAAGAACGCGTGTAAATCAGTACACTTTAGAAGTGAAACGTCTTTGCCAATTAAAACCTCGACGCGTAAGTATGTCGTAAGGGGTTGAACGGCAGAAAGAGAGAAAGCGAGAAAGAACACAATTTTCTTTAAAAAAAAGTTAAGGATTGTATTTAAAATATCAAAATGAAAAATAATATAGCAAAAATATCAAATCTGTGCGTGTTACTGTTTCTTCAAACAATTCTGTCATTGAAAACACGCCGAATTTCTGAACGACATATGAAATTCATAACAGGTAGCGCTATTTATGCGGGAAATGCAGGGACTGTCTCAACAGCGCTCTCTACGCTGCTGGTTGAACAAGGAGGAACTCGAGCGCACTCATAGCAAACATAAAATTCGAGGTACTCACAGCTGACTGTATAGGATAACAATATAAATTATCTGAAACAAGCGCATGCGCAAACTCTCTGGGTTATTCTTTCGTTCATCTATCCCTCTCGGGTCTATTATTTTGGCGGGGGATGAATCATCTCTTAAAGAGGAGAACTAAAACGAGCCCGGAAACGTATATAGCATAGTTCCCTCTTTATATCTCTTTGGCCAAGTACCTATTCTCTGTCCTTTTCGCGTCAGAATGGTTTCACGACAATGTTTCACGAAAACGTTGCATAAAAATTCGTCCTTGATACTACTTATAGCGTAAAGTGCTTACCAAGGCTAGAATACTTCTTTGAAGTTGCATCTGAACAACATTATTACAGTAAAAAAATAGAGAAAGTATGCTTTTTAAGATACGAGGGCTGTTTATTTAATCTTCGATAGGCTATAAAAAAGAAAAAAATTACAAAACATAATAATTTTATCACCAAAAGTACAGTAGTGTCTTACTTATATTCCCAAATAATCGCCCAAAAGATCGGGGCATTTATCTTATCGCAGCACAAGCTCCTCGATCCCTTCTTCGAAGAAGTTAGTCGCCAGTGTGGGGAGATAACAAGGCCAGCGCCTGGATCTCCACCTCCCTCATGACACTGCTGTGAGGTGGATGGACTAATCGCACGGCGCATTCTGCCCCACTATTCGCATATCTTGTGATAAGCCTTGACGCGGGAGCCAGTGCGCCGCGCAATTAGTCCACCCGCCTCACAGCGGCGTCGTGAGGGAGAGGGAGGTACAGGCGCTGGCAGAAAAGGGCTTCATTTTGGTTGATTTTAATGAATCGTGAGTCAACAATTGCAGGTAAATTAACGAAATTAAAACTGTCAACTGTTAAAATTTCCAGGCAGAGGGTTAAATAAACTGGTAGAGCGTTGCGAAAAGTACTTGTAACTGAATGACGACTGTGTGAAAATGTGTTGTAGATATGTAGTAAACTAAAATTTTCAAACTTTTTTCCATCAGTTTATTTTTTTTTAGTGACCAAACGGTAATTTCTTTCCGGACACGCGTTTTTTTTCCGTTGCGTTACAACAGAAACGAGCGGTGCGCGTCAGAGAAAACTTTCCGCTCGGCAGTAACGAACGCGCAGGAATTTTCCCCTCCCTCGCGATACTTGACTCCGCGAATGGGGTCCCCACCCGTCCGGTCCGCACGCCACTGACGTGATGGATGACGTCACACACCCTCCTGCTGACCCTAAACCCCCTCCCTCAACCCCCCTTCCCGCTACCTCATCGTTCCCACCCGCCGCGCGATTCATCAAGCGGCTTGTCAGCCGATTTGCTACGGCCGGTCCACCGGGTTTCCGCCGAGCCGCCACGCCAAGGGGTTGGGTAGGGGAGGGGTGGGGGTGGGGTAAATAAACATACCCACGGTATAGGAAGTTTACCTGAAAAACACCGCGGTGGGTACACTGCGTCACTGCTGCAGTCCCTGCCAAACTGTCAAATATTCGACTCCAATATATTCGACTCTAATACATTCGACAAAATGTAGATATGGATGGGTGGAATTGGATGGAAAATCATCAAATAAATTTTGGGCAGAACAGAAAACCTAAATATATATATATATATATATATATATATATATATATATATATATATATTTTTAAAATCATGTCACACTATCATCCTATTTTGGCCATGAGATTTCTCAAACTTTTCAATTTTAATCTTAATTTTGAAATTTAAAAAAAAATGCATCACAGTGCTGAATATTTTAACTTGTATGCTTTTTGTGGATTTTTAAAATTTTATTGCCATTTAAAACATCTCCTAACCTTTCACCTGTCTCTAATGACCACGATATTGACGAGACTTTAAGCTCTTTCAGTTCAATTCCCGACAGTGCGTCTATCTCAATCATCACGTTCCGACCGATTTTTATTTTTAATGCAACTTACCTGTCTAGCTCTCTCTTGGCGCACCCTAACAGATATAACTTGTTTTTTTTTTTTAAATTTCATTCTCTATTTGATAAATTTATCAGTGCCAGCCCACACACAAAACTCCTCTCCCAAAGTACGGAGATACCTCTCTTTCATGCTTGGAAACTAACAACAGACTATAAAGAGCTTAAACTTAAAAATAAAATTTAAAAAACCTGCGATGAACATTCAACGATGGAAACTTCATTAGTAAAATTGTTTGATCACTTCATTTTATAACATAATAACATGTTGTTATCAATACGCTTTTTAATCACAAAAGTCAATTGTTCTGTCAATTTCTTTTGTTTAACAATTTGTGGGTAAAATAACGTGCTTTAAAATTCTACAAATGTTTGGTATTACTTCGCAAGAAAGCTAGATTTATGAATGACGTTCATGAAACGGAGAAAATAAAAGTAAATGAAACCTCATTTACTGAGCTGTCCTCGTGAATCATAAAAAAAAGGCGCTCGCGGCTGCTGTGGTCGCAAAAAAAAAAATATATGTATGTATCGTGACGGTGCAATAGCTGCAGGCCCCGTTCGAGTTACAAAACGTAAATAGGTTTATGCGTTTGTGGTTTCGCCTGCCTACGGCGTACGCCCGTCCCCATTTATGCTCACCTCTAAAACCAGACGGCACGCCGCGAGCTGTAAACAAAACAATCGGACGAATCATATTCCGAACCTGCAATCCCGGATTTGTGGAAATTACCTTTATTCCTTTCACACGGTTATAAATGACACCGAACAAGTCGAGAGAAAAAAAAAGCCAATGTACATACACTGCAGATCCACGGAGATGGAAACCGTCAGGATTACGTCCTGTATCTTCCTCTACCCCACCAGCCTCCATGTTCCAACACCCATTACATTGCGGAAAAGGTGCTTGACCACAACTGATGGTTGATTAGTACGAATGAGAAATTCTGTCGTAAAGACTCAGTCTCACATGTCATGTCAAAATTTTTTTTAAATGTTACGTCATTTATTTTATCGAAGCTGTATTTAGAGACGTTCTAACTCGATACCTTCCTTGCATTTGTCTCTCTGTCACAGATATTTTCAACAGATGTTCACTTAGTGCAATCAATACCATGGGTGTAACATTTCGTGCAAGTGATAATAATTACTAAGATTTGCGCGCCTTTTTACACCCATGAAAATACACTAAGGTATTTCCAGGGGTGAGATGAACCACAGGAAGAGATGTCTCAGTTGTCGTAGTTCATAAAGTAGCCACTAGAGCGCTCCACCATTACGTCCATTGCATCAGTCCAACAAAAGATAAAGCACAGTAAATGCTCCGTCCTACATAATTCATTTTGATAATCATTACAACACAATTTTACGTAAGTGACATCATTATAGATACTTGTTATGAGACAAAGGTCTAAACTCACGGATAATATTGGTGTATTTAAGTTCATAGCCATATATGATCAATGCCAAAAACATTCCGGGAGATTTCCATGTGTTCTGCCCTGTGTGAACCATTTTTATTACGCTGCGCTAGGCGGTAACCGCCTACAGTACCAACCTCTATTTGGGAGAAATGTTTCAAAACACTGTAAAAAAATTTTCAAGAGATATATATTTTTAAATATCTATATAAATGGCCAAATTTTTTGTTCGAAGTTATCATTTTAAATAATATCATAAATATCATGATGTGGTCGAATATTTCCTTAAATAAACAAATTATCAAAACACAACATATTACTTCAAGTAGGAGGCCAATAAATGGATTCTCCATCATCCAGGAGATACGATTTTCTGGATACAAGCTGGCGGTTTGATCGGCGGTGCTTGGAGCAAGGAGGGCGGCGATTAACGGAATCCGACAAACAGGATTTTTTTTCCTCTCTCGACAAAGATGCTATTCCTGAACACTTTTTTTTTTTTTTTTTTTTTTTAGCGTAAGTGATGAAAAGAACAGATCTTCAAACACTTCCATCGATGCACGGGCGTAGATTTCCAGGGGTGGGGGGGGGGGGGTTGGGGCTGGAAATTAAAGAAGACCCTCACCGAGTGGGGCTCGTTTGCGCTTGCGAAAGCGTGACTGTTGAAACGGGTTTGATGTCAAAAAACTATGTTTTATAGAAAACATTCTGAGTATTTTAAAGTTTTCTGCTTATCGCGTGCACGCAGGCCACGATATGGACAGTATACCTACAGCATGCAAGCACCGTATCCAGTGATGACTTGTGTCGGTTAACACCAAGTGCAAAATCCTCGGGACCGCACTCTCTCTCTCCCCCCCCCCCCCTTCTGAATCCGACTGATTTGTGCCCCTGCGCCGACGTGGCCAGTGACCAGCATCCAACAGCTGGGACATCGAAATAAACTCCAACCAAACTATTGCATCAGGTTCCACCAGTTACCTTACCACAACTGAAAAAAAAATTAGTGCATGAAAAAAAACAAACACCCTTTTCACCTTACGCACTGCCCCGGGCTCAGCGTTCAGTCTGAAACACACCCTTTTTCACCTTACCTAAGGTTATCATTGTTTTGTAAAGAAGATACAGCACTGTGGAAGAGAGGAGATACAGAATTATGGGCTAGAGGAAGTACAGCACTGTGATCTGTGTGAGAGAGAGAGAGAGAGGAGGTACAGAAACCTAGGAGAGAATGTACATCAATGTGCGAGAGATGATGTATACTGTTAGACACTGCGTGAGTTCCGAGAAGGCCTGTGGCGTTTCACTGTATACTGCACACAATACACTCGTCAGTAGAGTTCCAATTTGCTCACTTGTAATAAAATACAGATTTACATATGTGCTGTATTTTTTTGTAACATGCGTGGATAATCCGCACCACGGATTATCCGCCCGAGGATAATAGGGAGTTTACTGTAATATGAAATCAGAGAGCCAAAATTCTCGCATCTGAGAAGCACATTCAAGAGCACAATTCAAAACAAAATACGGCTTTGCAACGGAACCAGATTGATAAGCTGCAAAAAAAAAAAGTAACCAAAGATCTCCTACATAAAAGTATGAGACGAATAAAACCTCTCACAAAGAAAGATGTATGTTGAAAATTTAACTGGTGCTGAAAACGATATGAGCAGCAGCAATGAGGGATAATGCAATGAAAATTATTACAGACCTAAGGGGAAAAAAAAGTAGAATGAATAACACGCTTATCATGTTTAATCTTTAGGATTTTGTGGTAGAAAAAAAAGCAAAGCAGAAGAAATGTCTTTTAAATGAAGTAGTTATTGGCATTCTGTAGTATCTTTTATTCAATAATTATTATAAGTTTAAAAAAAAAAATTAATTTCATTTTTACAATTTATATTTTTCAATTGGTTGTTATTACTTTCTCGTTATTAAAAGTCTCATTATTTTCACCATCTTTACTTTTTTTACACCTGTCTAATCATTATTGAACAAGTTTCCTTGCACTAGCAAAGTCCGGCATGACGAGTTGATGAGCTGGCCTATACAGCAGTATGATGTGTCAGCAGGGCAACTCTCCTGGAGGAGCGGGGCAACTCACCTGGGCAACCGGGACGAATGGCCAACCGCAACAAAGTTACGTTTTAAACTTTTAAAATAACACATAAGCAATTCATACTCCTGTGTTGTCATACCACAAAAAAAATTACTGCGTGGAAAAAAAATTATTTTGTATTAATTTTTGTCATCTTGGACAATTTAAACCTTATTTTTCTTGGGTGGAACATCTCACCGAGAATCACAAGTGAATTTTTTGTTGAAAATATTTGTGGTAGAATAACAAACGCAAAGGAGCAATTTAGAATTAGCCCTTAAATAAAAATAATGATAAAAGGATTAAAAAAAATTATCAACACGGTGTGTGACACAGAGCCTTAAACACTGTCACTTTTAAAAAAAAAATCCTTCAAAAATGTTTCCACAATGCAGAAATTTCACTTCACTTCCTCACAAGCAGTTTCACGCGGCAGACATGCAGTAATGCCTGAATTGTCGCCTACTCTGCCGCGAAACGCACGAATTTCGCACGAGGAGCGTCGGTTTTTGAAGCGAATGAAAACACATTGGCTCTCGTTAAATGGCGATTGGTCAGAGTGATTATATTTAAAGTGGAATGTATGTGGACGAACAGAAATATGTCACGAAGATGGCGGACCCACGCGTAGCAACATAAACCCGTACATAGTCACTTTCGTAAACATTAGGGTGCATACCAAACGTATTGGTGTGCCAAAATGAAACTCTATGATAGTGTGAATGGTGAACTAAAATAGTCACAGTAAAAGGTAATCACAAGTTTTAAAATACATACGACAACAGACACTACAATGATTATAATAAATGTTATCCTTGTAAATTAACACCAGACTGACTTACAGCTGTAGAGCGCGAGCTTGGAAAGCTGAAAGGGAGTTGTTCAAATTCGTCAAATTGATTTTTTTTTTACTTTTCCAACAACATTATAATATAACAACAATAACGTTGAATCGGCTGCATAAGGTTAAGGTTTGTTTGTAGGAAGTATTAACAGACTGATTTACACATCATTTGCGAGTACTGAAATACTCGCTCACGATTTTTTTTTTGTCTTTGATTGGCGAATGTCTAATTATAAGAAAGGGAGCTCGTACCTCGTTGCAGCTGTCTCCGCGCTACCTCGTCTAATTTTCTTCAGACATGAAATACGAATAAATATCTTTATCTTCTCGGAGGAGCATCCGATATTAATATCACAAAACTCACAAAAGAATCTTTTTTGACGTGACGTCTAATAAATCGACGAACGCCGGCTGCACGCACGAAAAAGTGTCCCGTTACGCACATTGTTCCGTTAAGCGGTGTCCCGTTACGCTCATCGTACGCTTGCGCCGCATCTATCTCTCTTCCACTCGACTGTTTATAAAGTGAAGTGAAAAGTTAATGTGGTTTTCATTGCTTATTACAACAATTTCTTCAAAAAAAAAAGGTTAATTATTCTTGCATTTTAAAAATCTGATTACTAGTATAATATCAAGTATGTATTCTTTTATTATTAAAATAAAAATGATTCAATTTTATTCATAAAGTATGCAATAATTTCATCAATGTTTTGTTATGACGTTGTCACGCTAAACTATCGTCCGTAAACCGACTTTACAGACAACCAGTTTTTTATTTAACGGAAGAAACCTAATTTAAAATGTAAACAAGTAAAACCGGTGTTTCAAGGAACCACAAACAACCTTTAATAGACTTTCGTAACGAGAGGAGGAAAGGCTTTGTTTCGCTACGTTGCTGTCACGTGGTCGCACGAACACAAGACAAAATAACCCCCCCCCCTTCCCTTCACCAAACCTTTCCGAAATTCGTTGCCTCGCCAGCATGTCAGCGGTATCAAACAGCCTTAATCCCTCCGAACGCCGTGTTAATTACGCGTTAAGCCGCGCAACTTCAACGGCCTGGCGCGGGGAGAATGTGCTCTTCGCTTACCCCCCCCCCCCTCAAATTCCTCTTCCTTTCCCGTTCAACCAACCACGGCCAAAATTCAGGCTGAAAGTCTCAGGGGCCGGCTCCCGGCACATGTCAGGATCGTGTTACGATGACACCCTGTATATAGTCTGCGGCAGCTCGGTGGCAACAACAGGAACATAATGCGTGTTGTGTCTGCGCATCAGAGCAGCGTGGCTGGAGATAACGTTATGATCGCGCACGGAGTTAGGGACGTTAGGAATTACCAGGAGACGACACGCTGTTACCTAGTTGAAGTCATCCCCCCCCCTTTTTTTTTTACCTCGCCATCGCCCAGAAGTCTATATACTTGATTACGGTTTGCACGCGTGTTGGTTGTAAGCATGTCTTTCATACAAACTTCACCATGTGTGATTCATCTATTATAGACGTATTTACGATTTTTTCTAAACAAAAAAAATCAAACAATTGTCTTAAGAAAAATGTATTAAAATAAATTGAATAAAAACCAAAATATAAAAAAATATTTAGTTTTTTTCCTTCAACCAGAATCGTTACTTAAATTTCTATGTGCAAACGTTGGACTTGTAAAAGTATACTGTTCACTGAGATTTCAGCTAGACAATTTTCTTTGAAAACTCAATTAAAACGAAAACCTACCCTATATATATATATATATATATATATATATATATATATATATATATATAATGGTTATGCTGGGCTACGGCCCTGCAGTGAACACGCCTGAAAGGGGGAAATCAAAATAGCATCCGGAATTTTCGGTCGCTGTTAAAGCCCTTACGGTGGGCGCAACTCGGTATCATCTCTCTGCTGTGCACGAACCATGAGGTCGGACGGAGGCAAAGCGTCTGTGAAGGCCGATTCGCCGTTTTCGCTACATTAAGCGAATCGCGCCGCCGAGCCGTCACCCCACTCCATCAAGAAACAGCGGAGAGACCCGAGGGACCAGTTACCCCCTTATCATCCCCTCTCCACCTACCCCCTTTCCCCTCCACCCCCCTCAAGCACACAGACACACACGTAGAGTTCGACCAACTCCGACTCGGGGGGCCGCAAAGGTGAGAAACTTCTGCCCCGCAACTAATAGCTCGGTTATGCGCAGGCGTTCCTTTGCTAGAGAATGTTTTGGAGGGGGGTCTCGCTTCCGAAATTTCGCGCAAACGTGCCATTAAGAACCGCGTCTAGCCATTACCTTCTCAGTTCCGGAAAAAAAAAATAGACCACGTTTTATCGAGCTCTGTACTTCATCCACCTCCTACTATAATTTAAAATGCACGTGTCTACACATTCATTCACGCCTAAACAAATATTAAATATTACGAGGCATCCCACAGTCATTCACAACACGTGACGCGTTTTTTTTTATGAATTTACAATAAATACATATGATTAATCATAAGAAAAAAAATTTAATATAATTTTTTTTAAATTATGAACAAATATTTGTAAACTCATGTACAAATTTTTGTTTATACCTGAAATAAACTTCTTAAATATGTTTACTTTCTTAGAGAGTACGCAAGTCTTTGGAATTAAAACGGTTTATAAAATTTTGGTTGGTTTAGTTCTAGAATTTCTCAAGAGATGTTCTTAAAAAACAACTTCAGAGCTCGCACATACTTCATTTTATTTTAAAAGAGATTAATGATTCTTAAACTAAGTGGTTATAACTACACGTTGATATTTTGATAAAAAAAAACAGAAACAATTTGAGTTTACTGAGTTTTTTTTGTTACGACGTATTATGTTACTACGGTCGGGTTAGTAGCCTAATTTAAAGCTAAATAATGCTCTATTTGATTACATATTGTTAGATTTTTGAGAGATTTTTTTTTCTTTCCTGAAGGAAATGATCTCACAGTTGAATTTTTTTCATCTAACCTATCATTAAACTATAGTTATGTGCCTTTTTACTGATGCGGTCATAACCAAATGGTCTTAAAGTATTAAATAATAAAAAAATGCTGCATTTATTGAGAAACTAGACGTGAAAAATTGTCGGAATTATTTAGATGCCATAGATATAAATTTTCTGTGGTTTTATGTTTGTGTTTACAGAATATTTGCAATTTACTGCCAAGTAACCTACAAGCGCAAAGTGTACGACCTGCAACCGTTAGCCAACAGTTCGGAAAACAGTAAAATAAATAGTGATTAACATTCCCAATATCAAATAATGTGATGAAATTAACTTAATGCTGCACTAAATTAATTTTCTTTATCTCTTCATAAATGCTGTACAAAAAAAAAACACAGTCTAATATCTCAAGAGAAAATCACAGAAAGAAGTATAAACATGTACGCAACTAAGCGAGTGTTCAAATATGCAAGTGTGAAAGAATGAAAGAGTGCAAGTGTGCAAGAATGCAAGTACGCGATTGAGCAAGTATGCGAGTATGTAAGATGTGTGAATGCAAGGTTTAAAGAATGCGTGTGCACGAGTATGGGGTGTGAATGTATGCGAGTGTGCAAGCATATGTGTGTGTGTTTAAGTTTTTAAGTGAGCAATCATGATAGTGGCAAAACATATGCAAGCGTGCTATTTTGAAAACATGTCATCGAGTACCCCACTCCTGAGTCCCCTCGTCCTCTTCACCACCAAGAATCACACTCCTGATATATATTTTTTCCTTTAGTATCTGAGCGTTACACTTTTGTTACGCTCTGATGACTCGACTCGTACCGATTTGAACGGAGTTTCACTTAAAAAAGTTTTTAATAGTTCTAGCGCTGCTTCAATGGTGACTTAGCCTACTGTTGTTATTTACAGGAAACTTTATTGCTTTGTTAGCCATTTCCTTCGGGTAACATTTTTCAACATTATTTGAATAGGAACACATCATACGCGTTTCTGGCATACTGTATTAATTAGCTATATAATTTCTATGAATGTTACTAAGATACTTATTGTATAAAATTGTTTAAAGTGTTATAATAATTATTAAGCTAGAATATTTTTATTCTCTTTGTCGGGGGATTGATCTAGACCGACCTGTTAAATAACGTGGTTTATTTTAGATAGATAAAATAAGGTAAAGGGCACGTTACAGGAAAATTACTACTGCAGAATAAGGCCACCAATTTATACGAAAAATTTTATCTGCAGACATTTCGAAATTATTGTAATAAATTTATGTTCCGAATTTATAAGAGAACTGAAAAGGAAAATCATCATAGCCACCTAAAATATACTGGTATGTATAGACGAAGGGGCAGAATATTTGCCTTGGTCGTAAATATGTCGCTCGTCCACAAATAGGAACTCTCACTGCTGGTTTATTTACGGCATTCCTTGTCCCAGAAGCGTGTGAAACGTCTTTAGCCAGTCTAGCCTCAGGATATTCTGAAATAGATAAAGTTCCCAACCCCCGTGACACGGAATATTAGTATAATCGTGATTTCTCGACTAAATTATACATATATAGAAATGTTTTTTTGTTGTTTGTATGTTTTGTTTGTCCTTTATACGTTCTTAAACCATCCGATTGCGATGGAAATTTGCACACTTGATGTTTGAAACACGAAAAAGATCACTGTCCAGGCGAGATTTCGATAAAGCCAACCATTTAAGTAGAATTATTATTGATGATATTTCGCCGTTTCATCGTTAACGCGTCGTTCATCCGACCTTTGAAACACGAGGAATGTCACTGTCTAGGTGAGATAACGTACAGTAGGTGGCGCGCGAGTCGTATCGGATAATTAACAGTTAATATTTTACGACAGTTCCTCTTTTCTATGGTCCGAATAATAATGGTGGAGCGCAAGTCGTGGAGGTCTTAGTCTACGGAGTGTTTGTCTGCTCTGAAGTTGAAGTCAGCTGGTTAGCAATTGGATAACAAAACATATCGTAGCTGTATAAAGACTAATGTATACATAGGCGTGCACAGGACTTCAGTAGTGGTGGTGCCAGATTATACAACAGCCCTGTCATTCACGGACCCGAGCCTAAAGCGGGGGGTCCGGGGGTCCTCCCCCGGAAAAATTTGGATTTGAAAGCGCAAAATAGTGCTATTTAACGTGTTTCCGAACAAAAACATTAAATACACAGATGTAAAAATTTTAACATTTTTTTATGACAAATTATAGCTTTGAACGTTATAATCGCCAGGAAAACTATTAAACTATTTACAGTTTTAAGCTTTGTTGAGCCATAAAGTAAATTGCACAAATTGTTTGCACGGAATTCATGCTGGTGGCTTTGAAAAACCGTACTTACATGTTTTCTGAAGACGCGAAATAAATGCTAGAAAAAACATTCTCAAATGTTAAGTTTTAAAATCAACAAATCAAGGGATTTTTGTAACATACCTCAAATATGTAAAATATTAAAATAAAAAAAACACACAAATAAGAGTGGGCAAAAATTTTAACTTTTGGAATACAACAAAAATGTTTTGTCGGCGACTGCATATAAGTCATCGAGTAATCCTTTTCGGGATCAGGCATTTTAATTTTAATCACCCATTTATACATCATACAGACATATATATACAGCAATTAACGAACCATAACAACTGTCAACTAGTGAAAATAAAATGATAATTAATTAATTAGTGATCCACGTAAAAAACACAGGCTGTACTCGTGTACTCATTAGAACAGTAAACTGATGAGTAAACAGTAAGAGTAAACACTACACAGTAGTGCTACCTGGCGGACGGCGGCTATTATTCCGTGCGCCTGCCGAGTGGAGTGAACAGTGGACACCGAGCGCGCATTCTATGTAATTCGAGGAGAACAATGAGAAGTATTTACATTTCAGAAGTTTCGTAGCCGCGGCCCGCGTGTACAACACAAGTAATTGCAACTGGCTTGTTTCCGTGTGTATAGTTGGTTCGATTGGTAATTGATATACTGATAGTGTTATGAGCACATATCTGTAACTCGACACGATTGGAAAACATATTTTTTTTGGAAATAATACGGTTTTTTGTAAGTATGTATTATTTATGCTTGTAAAAAATAAAATGACGTTAACCCTAATGGTGGTGCCAAGGCACCTGTGGCACCTACCGTGCGCACGCCTATGAATGTATATATATATATATAATGAATGTTTTTTTCTCCCGTATGCATTCCTATACCACTCATCCGATTGCGACGGAACTCTGGCGAGTTGTTATGCGCATGCCCGCGAATGTTTCTGAGTTAGTACAACAATTTTACAATATGTGGCGCGCGAATCGTACCAACATATGGGTGTATTTCATATTGTTTAGCAGCAGCTCGTGTGTTTTCGGTGTTTCGTGTTAATTTTCTACATTAAAAAACATTTAAGGACACGAGAGAAACATAACCTTACCTGTTTACAATGCTGAACGATCATCTTGTGACATCACAAGTCGTAGATGGGCTACTGCTGTGTTCTGTTTAAGATAGTACCCTTCAAGCAAAACTATGAGGGTTCTTTTCAAAACAGCTCCAAACTCAGGGGTACCAACCGATATCTTGGCAAGAAGAAGAATATAACCGGAAGACTCGCCTTTGGATCGATTATTTTGACTACACTGTAGAACCTTCGAGCACTTTCTGTACCCGTCCCAGACTTTCTATTCCATCCTAGAGTTTGAGAGGAAATAGAAGGGAAGGGGGAGGAATTTAGGGTATAAATACTCGGGGTTTTATGCAGTTAAGTATGGAGCAGCAAGGACCATCAAGACGATGACACCATGAATCAATGACATCAGAGAGAAAGAGAGTGAGAGAGAGAGTGAGTGAAAAAGGAGGGGGGGGGGTGGTTGGCACGAGAGTATGGAGCTTAATGTAGAACTAAGTATAAATTTTGTGTTTGTTATTTTCTTTAATGGCCAGTAATTTTTATAAGTTTGATATGTTTGCTGTTTTTGAGATGATTTCTGTGATTAGAAACAAAATATATGATAACTTAATTGTACCTGAAAAAAGTAATGCGATCAGATTGATTATTGTTGTATTGTTTATGGAAATTTTGCTTTTTCCTACATTTTTTTTTATATTTCCATTTCAGTAAATTTAATAAAATTTACTTGTTTTGTCTTGTTAATGTTCTGCCATCTTCTAAAGTTTTCAGCATTTAGGTTATTTCCTCTGATTTCCATTTAGTATGGGCCCCATCTGAGCAAGCAAGTGTTTACCTTGTGATTTGGTAAAAGAGTTAGTGCTTGCAGTGAGTGTTTGGGACCAGATGGGGCATCCTTCAACAGACAACCTCAGTTATTTTTAACAAGCTACAGAAGTCATACACTGACAAAACGCTGCATAAATAATTTTATCACTTGCCGAAAAAGTCTGAACCCGTTCATAAAAAGAGAAAACTTTCTGTGAAAAGACACATTAAATTATTGCTTTTGGTGAATGTATAGTATATAATATAATTTTACTTATAATTTAGGTATTTTTATTATTTTTTTGTTCTTGCCCTGTATTTGTCATAAGTTTTATATGCATGATATCCAGTGTTGTGTTTATATATATTTTTTACCTGCGTGTATTCACTGTATTAAATATTGAGTGCCTTCTTATTAAAGCATCTCACCTTTGGCAGGCTCTCAAATACAAAATAAATAAATTACTATTCTAAGTGCTTGGCTAGTAAACCTTTTACAGTAATATTCAAATGTGCTTGCCTGCTGAATAGCCCAGAGGAAATAAAAAATATATATTTTTTCATTGAGGAGGGGATTGAGAAACTCCTTATCCCGACTAAGGGCGTGCTCCAATTAACCGGGAGCGCACTTTCCTGTTCGTTCTCTCGCACACTTGACGTCACGGAGCATGTTGCCTCGCTGTTCCAACTACGGGAGAAGGCGAAAGAGAGAATAACTGTACACACACTTGCCCACGTTTCTGCAGTTGTTTTGGGTTTTCGAAGCCTTAAAAAAAAAACTTTCAGGTTATAAATAGTTCTAGATTGAAAGTACCCTATTTATATATAAATAAAAATGTAAATGTTCGTTCATTCAAAAATTTAAATCTCCGAAAGTTCTTCACCGATGGCTTTAAAATCTTGACATAACGTTGCATTCGAATACGCGCGTGTTTCTATATACCTATGTCATACATGTGACACGTAAAAACGATAGATAAAAATGTAGATAGTTAAAAACATAGTTGTTTGATATTTTCATTTGTTCAATTAGAATGTAATTAGTTTAAAATTGTATTCTGAATGATCGGTTTCGATGTATTTTCATTTTGATTAAATTATTTTGGAAAAACTGTTTTGATCTAAAAACGGATTGCTTCTCACATGGATAATTATTTGATGAGTGTTCTAGCGTCAGCAAACCAGACAATCTCTTTATGTGCACATACAATGGAGCAAAAACAATTTGTATATCCTCAAGCATTGTAAAATTAAACATATTAGAATGTGTACTATTTCTTTTCTTTCTTTTCCATTGACTGAACCACAGAAACGCGTGGCCGGGTACAGCTAGTAGGTAATAAATACATGTACATCTAGACTTTAAAAAAACTACACCAGGTGATAATTATTCAACTGGCTTTTGGTTATAAAATTATTTTTTCTAGTACTCTGCTGTTAAAGTTTATAATAACGATTGAATATTAAAATTCACAGTGTAAATGTAGTTTAGAGCCCTCAAAAACTTAAAAAGTGTCAGGTATTGTTCATTAAGAGCGAATAGATTATGTTTACACACGTAGTGTGCAGAGAGTTAAAGCCGAGTGCCTAGGTCTCAATATTTGTTCGAAACTAAACCATAAAGTACGAAAAGGAAGAAAGCATAGTGAGATTTAGCACACTCTTAAATTGGACGAAGGCCTTTAATTAAGTTTACTTTATTTAAAACATTAAAACCCACAAACCCACGCATGTAGTAGGCCGGTGTTTAAGGATGTCCTACAGTTCCATCTTGGTGAAAAAAAAACACTGTAGTTTTTTTTCCTTGTATCCTTAAAACCAATTATAAAATCATATTATTTTAGAGATCTCAAAGTTAACTTTCGAAAACTAACAAAAGCAAAATTTTAATAAAGGTCTGATGTGTCTCAAACTCCACGCGTCACTTTCGCAATATCGATGGTATAATTTACCTTAATGTCGTGTTGACAGCAAAATCATTAGATACGCAAACAGATAACAATAGTAAAGAATGAGCTATAATCTTTTTTTATTTTACTTTAATAAATAACTAACTGCGCATATGCCTGGAACAGTTTCAGGAAACCACGACAAGTGCGTCTCTCGCTATTTTTTTTTTAGCGCCGTATTTCTTTATGTATAAGCGCAAGGCTATTCTTTTCATCGTGCGTGGAACTACGATATTCGAGCGGTAAACGTAACATTACATGTCGGAGAAATAAAGATGAAGGTGTAATGCATGCCCCTTGAGTGCTTTCAAGAATCGGCGTTATCATGCTTAAAAAAAAAAAAAAAAAAAATCTGAAAACTCAGGTTTTTAACGATTTTTCACTTTTTCTGGAAATACGGTCTGGAACCGAAAATACGGTAACAGGGAGAACTTCTCATCCGCCCTCAGCATATTCTTAAGTGCTTCACGTAAACAGACACCTCTCTGATATCTCGAGAAGTTTACAAATCACGTGTTTTGTTCTAAAGCTCTGTAAGCCGCGCGCGCGCGTGTAGGTGTGTGTGTGTGTGTGTGCCGAGGTGGGCGGGGACCTCAAGATTTCTTTATAACAGCGTATACCCTGGGGGCAAAGGACTGCCGGTCATTGGGCGAAGGATGCTCCAACTTCTTCAGTCATCCGTTTAGTTCCTGGGGAACAAAAAAGACCTCCTCTACCTCTTTATTTTCTTTCTTCCGCTCCTTCCGAAAAGCCGAACGGTACCGCTAACAGGCACCCAAACACTTCCATCAACGTGAAAACCGTAAAAAAGAGAGAGAGAGAAAGAAAGAAAGAGAGAGAAATCTCTGTTCGGTCCGTGCCGCGGAAGGTGTGGGGGTTACAACTCCAAGACTGTTGAGGCCAGCTGACACATTCGGGCAGAAATTTTCATCAGCGCAGCATTGTCACACGTCGTGTCTGGTAACGACGGATCGTGTGCCTGCTTCGAGGAGAATAAGGACCTCCGCCATCTTGGTTCTTGAAACACAAAGCCACGGCGGCAGCAGTGCAGATTACACATCATTTTTCACGGCCCGTCTGGACATAATAGGACCTAGCGCGAGGTACTTAACTATTGTCGACGTCTCTGGGTTGGGTCGGTGTGATAATTCCAACAGTTTGTGGTTGCCAAGTGGAATAAGTAGTGGACGTGATCCTAATTTAATTGAGCTTTGTACAAGGGTGTGTATGTGTGTGTGTGAGCTCATTTAAGTTGTTTGTTTTATGTTAAACGTTTTATTAATAGGTTGAACGATGAATAGTTTTTAGTTTACAATGTAATTTGCATGAGTTTGATTTTCAATTTTCTGTTAAATATATTACTGCCCTGTGTTTCCTATTTAAAAAAAAAATAAATAAATAAATTGTGGTATCAGTAACATGAAATATGCGTGAATCATGTTTCATTACTTGCTGGTAATTGTTTTTGTTTATTTACTTTGTATGGTATTTTGTAAGTTGTTTATCGTGTTCTTGTTTATTGTCTTTTATATTTAGGTTAGATTAGTCATCTGTGATTGTTTTGCTATCACTTATAATAAATTTAATTTTACAACACGTCTGCTGTTTAGTGGTGGTCAAGGCCTTAAGTTCACCACGTTTAATAAGCCAATAAATAAATAATCAGTAGAGACCTGCAAAATTCGCGGTTTTGATGGCCTTCAGGATATACTGCACATACCCCTGTACACTCGGGCAAATAACGCAAGTTCATGGGCTGCCGACTTGTAAATCGTCTCAGCTGGTTTGTCTGCGATTCGATCCTTCTTTGGTTGAGGGTTTACAACTGGTTGAGATTCGTCCAGATGAACAGTAAGCCAATAGCAAAATTATCTAAGAGGTAGACGTGTTTGAATTCTAGCCTATCACCGAATGAATCCGCGAATTTTGCAGGTCTCTAATAATCAGTTATACTCTCCCGTCGCTTCCAGACTCTAACCAGATGAAATAGAAATCAAAGTTTTTGATGGTAAAGGCGTTCGCGATGGCTGATTAGTAGTCGACCTCCGCAGCGCAATCGCTTTCGGTGCCAGGAGCTCTGCGTTCGAGACACGGGTAAGACATGGGTGTAAGTTGGTTACCGTCTCAATAAATCACAACTTTAATCTACGGTCAGGAAATACATCCCTTTACTGGCCAATACATGAGCCAGTGAGCCAGTAGGCAGAGACCTCTGGCGATTGGCCGCTTAAAAAAGACCACTGGCAGTGAGATAGAGGAGATAGAGATAGATAGAGAGAGAGTGTGTGTGCAATGTACGAGATTAATCAAGCCCAGCTAAGAACAGTTGATAGACCAGTTAATCACGTCCTCAATCAAATACTCAAAATTTAAAAAAAAAATGTCGTATTTAGGGTCAAAGTTTTTTTTAAGTCCCCACTTTTTACCAAATTATTAGTCAGTTTGGAAAAGATAAACATTTTACACAATCGTAACTGACTATATTATTTATAAAAATTCAAAATATAGCACAAATCCTTGGTGGTTAGGGGAGGGGGGGGAGGAGGGAGAATTATTTGCACGACTTACACTGCAACAATTTTTTTATCGGGTAAAATTGCTTCGATAGTTTTGCTAAATAATATTTGTTCCTAAAAGTATAGCACGATTGATTTTATTTTGAATTGTTATCAGAGGTATGGATATTTATGATTGCATAGCAAAAAACTTTAGTGGCAGTATCTAATAATTTAATGAAGGGTGGGAATTTCAAAACTTTTGAAAAACTTCCTACCTCTCCAAAACCACGACTCAAATGAATTTAAGATTTTTTTTTATTCAGAACCGTAATTTATCGGCCCAACATCTGTTCTAGGCCTAATGTTGTTTTATGGGAAATTCTTTATATAGGCTTACCACCTTCTAGCTCTCAGTTGAATTCTCACGTCTGGAGATGCCTTCTGCAACGCAGAGTGAAAAATCGGCACAATCAACCACTTAAAACTTTAATGGCGACAGTATCAGCGAGATTCTGTCTTTAATGGCGACAGTATCAACGAAATTCTGTCTGTTAATGGCGTTCGACGTCGACGAGATAGGAACTAGGACAGGGCTCCGATGTTTCGCGACAACGCGCAACCACTCTGCTCGGGAATAATCCCTGCTTGCCACTTCCCGCACCCTCATCAAAACCTGCTCTAATCGACGGTGCGTGCCATACCTGGTGGGTTGGTTAGCCACAGCGCAACGCTCCAATGGGTATTCCCATCCGAGCCGGGCTCATTTACTGCGGTCAATTATTAATCGTTCGAATTTCCTCCCCCCTAAGTGGCTGCCGCTGTGCGTAGCTGCAACACGACCATCAGGGCTTTACCTACGGCAAGATAGTGCAAAATCTCTCTCCTAGGACACGCGCCCGGCCTCCTCAAAACGCACGTATGCAGTCTTTGCTGCAGTATGCGAACTTCATAGGAAGAGATAAGAATCGAGACACGCCATCTTGATTTCAACAAATTTTTAGTACGTAACAGTTTTTCGTCGTTTGAAATTTTTCTTCGTTAAACTATAGTTTACATTTTTAAGTTGAATTCATTAAATGCATCAATAGTGATTAGCTGCTAATTTTTTTTTCCTTGTCAAAAGTCAGCATTAAGTATTGAATTAATTACTCCAAAATACTCTGTATTATGGACTTTGAAAATATTTTTAAATCGGGATCTCTGTTTTAGCGAATGCAGATTTTCAATATCAGACATTAAAACATTCTTACGGCATAAAAACAAATTGGTTGTCTGTAAAGTTGGTTTACGGACGATAGTTTAACGTGACGTCATAACAAAACATTGATGAAATGATTGCATACTTTTATGAATAAAATGGAATCATTTTTATTGAATTATCACTATTTTGTATGGATACAAAGAAGGAGTAAAATGAAATCTACAATTTAATTGCAAAAGGGGCATCTATGAGATTTCAGCGGTCTCCATAACATCGTATGGCGGAGAAACTGAAGATAAAGGTGAAATGCAAGAGTCCCTTAGGTGCTTTCAATAATCAATACCGGAAGTTTCAAAACTAAAAGTTAATCTGAAAACACGCGTTTTAGCCAATTTCACTCTGCTAAAAAAATACAGTTCAAAAATGAAATACGGAAACAAAACGACTCACCCTCGGCGTACTCTTAATAAAGTGCTTTTCGTAAACACACACCCCTCGGATATCTCGAGAAGTTTTCAAATAGTTTTTTTTTTAAAGCTCCGCATGCAAGGGCGCCCATATGAAAGTTTGTCAAAAGGGGGGGGGGGGGGGCAGAATTTGTAGTTGAAGGGGGAGGGGGGCAAACCATCACAAATTACAAAAAAAATGGTCGTCTGTAAAGTCGGTTTACGGACGATAGTTTAACGTGACAACATCATAACAAAACATTGATGAAATGATTGCATACTTTTATGAATAAAATTGAATCATTTTTATTGAATTATCACTATTTTGTATGGATACAAAGAAGGAGTGAAATGAAATCTACAATTTAATTGATAAATTTACTTTTATTTGCACTCATTAATTCAAATATGTTTATTCCTTTAACGAACAGATTATTTTAACTATAAACTTTTATACGTGTTTGCTATTTAACTTCTTACAATGTGTGTTATTATGTTAAGGATAGGACGATGATAGGAAAAGTAGGAAAAGAATGGGAGTGTTTCAAGTTTAATGTGCCTCAAATCGATGGTTGTTCCAATCGAGTGGAAGAGAGATAGATGCGGCGCAAGCGTACAATGAGCGTAACGGGACAAAGCGTAACGGGACAATGAGTCATCCTTTTTCGTGCGTGCAGCCGACGTTCATCGATTTATTAGACGTTGTCACGTGAAAAAAAAAAGTTGAAACCCTGGCGACGACCTCGGTTGGGAAGGTCGCGTGTGACGCAGTGCTGCATTTCTGCCCCGCTCTGTGGTAGACGAGCTATTCCCCTCTCAGACATGGAGCAGAAAACTGGCTTGTCATCCTGCCTGCCACGCCACGCACGTCCGTGTACGTCTGGCCTGTGGCTGATGCATTTCATCCTTCTTTTGTGTTAACGCACGTGTGTTTTGTTACTTTCGCTGACTCATTAAAAAAAAAAAGACGACGACGACGACGACTTGAATTCAAGGATCATATAGCTTGCTGTTGTCTCAGCTCAGTGTACACTCTGCTCTACTTTCGCATTTGTGAACAGAAATTTAAAGCTTTAACTGCAATCAGTAGAGACTGGAAAAATTCGCTCTTTCGATGACCTCTAGGATAGACTCCACAACCCCTTACTTACTCAGGCAAATGCCACCTGCTCGTTGGCTATTAAATCGTTAGACCTGTCAACTGAGACGCCTGCGATTCGATACTTTTTTTTTTGTTGAAGGTTTTCCATTGGCTCAAAGTCCTTCAGATAAACTGTGAGCCATTCACAGAAGCAATATAAAGGTACAGTTGTTTGAATTATAACATATCGTGAAATGAATCCGCGAATTTTTCCGGTCTCTAGCAATCAGTGGCGGAAAGCTGTAGGATTCCTACCAGGGGAGAGGGCGTAGCATTACGTATGTCATTCCAGTTTCACAGTTACGGTCACAGCCATGCCCACAAAACCTTCCCACGACCTCGTTGCAATGTTATGTTTGTTTCCTAATCAAAATGTTAAAGTTAGGAAGAATATTATGCACGAAACTGTGTGAGAAAAAAAAACGTGTGTTTGATTGAACTCACTTGTCATTATCTTTACTTAAAAATAACAGCCGCATATTATCTCTCAGACTGTCCGTCTGTGCATCTACGTTGCTGAAACGTTACTGAAAGCTGACCTTTAATGCCAGTAAGTAAAAAAAAAACTATGTTGTTTCCCAGTTAAGAGTCGCATATTTGAGGTCAGGAAGACAAAAATACAAAGATTACAAAGGGAGTTGTAGTAATCATCTTTTTTAATGGTTAAAGATGCTGCCTGGTAGCTGAGTGGGTGGCCACTGAAACCACAGACGTTCGCGTTCCTGGCTTCAAAATCCAGCCCTGGATTAAAAACCAAAACGGACCAGGAGTCCAATTGCCCAAGCTCCCCGCATGGTAGACTCTTTCTTCTCTGTCCAACTCTTCATCGACACCATCCTCTGTCTCCTGTATTTTCCCACACTTAATGCACGCAAACTTGCTCCCCGCATGACCGTGTCCAGGATTTTCCTTGTGTCTATGCACGTTTCTACCTGGGCCCGAGTTATCTAGTAATTATAATCTAAAATTAAGAGTGAGGAGAGTTGGTCAAAACGCCAATAACTGCTGTAGCTGGCCAAACCCGTCCTAGCACACGATGCGGTTGACCATCTCCCTGCATGGCTAATCCCAGTATGACTATAGGCGTACAGGCTTCAGCCTGAGACTCACCTAGGTATCTCCCATAACCCGGAGCCCTCCCAAATACACTTAGTTTTAGTTAGGTTAGGAAAAAGAAAAACTACAAAAAGGGGAATGACTCCGTATCTTGTCAGCATGTCTTTTACTTTTTTTTTTTCCATTCCGCTGGCGGGGAACGCGTGTTGCCGCCGCAGATAGTCCAGGGAGGAGAGGGCCAATATTTCACGTCTTGAATTCAAGTCGTAATCCCCCCCCCCCTCCAATTCACCCCTCGCAATCTCGCGACCTGTCACGCTCGCCGGGGAAAGTGCTCCCATTCGCGGGCGAGACGAGTTGAGATATTCACCGCAGCGTCAGCCCCTACGACTGTGGATCCTCTGGAGTGGTGAGGGGGGGGGGATAGTGGGATAGTGGGAGTAGCTGGAAGGAGGTTTAAAGAGAGCCAGCATTTCGTTGATTGCAGGCAAGTGATTGCGCGAATCGAGTCTGAGGGAACAATTTGTCCTTATATATATATATATATATATATATATATATATGTATATATATATATATATATATACATACACACACACTCTCTCTCTCTTGTAGAATGGTATGTCCACGTAATTCTCAAAAAGTAAGTCCCCAGAGACTCGTCTGAAAAGCTGCGGTTCATAACTTATAACTTACCTTTCGTACGTTTGTACCTACGTGTTTAAGACCCAGTGAACGAGATTTTTTTGGAAGAATTTCAACAAGAGTCGTGGGGTTTGGTTCTCAGATAATGCAGATGGTTAAAAAAAAAAAATCCATCGCTTGCAAGTGCACTACCTATCCAGCATTTTCTTGGAGTAATTTAGGGAAGTAGTTTCTTTTTAAGAGTATGGTGAGTTAATCAATGCACACCAGAATTTTTAAACTGGAGTTATAGATGTTATTTTAAAAAAAAAACTTGGCTAAACAAACTTAAGAAGATAAGAAAGTGGCTTTTTCCAAATAACTCCTTAAAATAACCATTTATCCTAAAGCATTCTCAAAAAGCAAATCTGAAACGAGGTTTTTCATTTTCATTTTTGGATTTTCCGAATAGTTGCTACGGGCCTTACAGAATGGTTGATGTAGCCTTTCGTGAAAGGACGAATCGCTCACGTCCTTTTATGCATCTTAGTAGCCTTTGAGGGGCCTGTGACGATATCTTTGAGTAAAAAAAAAAATGTAACGATGATCTATTGCTTATCTGACCACTGCTGTGTGCACTTTTCCAAGTGATTACCTTGAACGAGTAAAAATTGAAGATTAAAAAATTTGTAAGCGCAGGCAGATGCCTGCCTATCCTCTCTCGGCCAGCGCGCGCTCATGATTCGTCACTTTTGTAGCCTGTCAGATGTCAGTTTTTGCCGTGATTTATCACACCTTAAATAATTAAATTATTGGCAATTCTACACGTTTTCCTGATAACATGAAATACGAAAGGAAGACTAGAATTTTTTTTTTACTGTTTTACAATGACTACCTGCATTAGCTACCTCGCGCCGCCCGGGCAGAACACATGGTGATACATTGCCCGTGAGTTAAAGAAAAATGGATAGCGCCACATGACAGTGTGGTGGACGTAGAGAAATGATACACAATTACTGTTTGTATGTCTACGACGTATGATTTTCTGTTTACCCATGGCGATCAGTTGAACGGTTTAGAAGTTGATGCGCTGCAGCGCCATCTAGTGTCGAGTTATAGTAAAATGGATATTGCGAATATATTCTCCGTGTCCAAATACCTATTTATACCAATTTTCATGGAGATCGGTTGCACAGTGTAGAAATTGATGCGCTGCAGCGTCATCTAGCGGTGAGTTACAAAATAATGTATTGCATAAAAACCTTCTCAATAAAAAAAACCAATTCAATGTGCCAATTTTTATCGCGATTGTAAACGGTGTCAGAGTTTATTGACGTCATACATACCAACATTATATATATATATATGCATGGTTAGTGACGTCTCGACATGGTCACGCCTAATAAATGACTGTGATTTTCTTGCGTCGGTTGCGTATATCGTCCTTACGTTATTGCGTTTTTTTTTACAAATCCGGCCTTAGCTAATTTCGCTGTACTAGCGGGGAAATAATTCGCGTATTCCTTCACGGTTGGTTTCTGACTGAATGTAGCCTTTGGCTATGGGCTGCATCGGAAAAAGGCTACTATTCAGAAACTGCAATTTATTTCTTGTATTTGGTATTATTACTTGTTTACACCCCAATAGTGTTTCCGTCTCGACGCGATACAACCTGACTCATATATATATATATATTTTTTTTTTTTTTGCGTGTACAGGTTGCGATGTTCCCTCGACGTTACAGGTGAATAATTGTTAGCACAGCTTCAACTATTTTAGTTTACCAAATATATATATTACAGGGTATTACCTTAATGTTTACGAAAGTGACTACGTACGGGGTTTGTGTTCTGCCACACGTGGGTCCGCCATCTTTTTGACACATTCCCGTGTCCATCGACTACCAAATGCCTCATACCGAGAGCTGAGATGGATACACATCAATAATGATACAATGGTTGTAAAGGCCTTCCTTCTTTCCCAAAATCCTGGCTGCACATCTGGGGCAAAACCCTCCTCCTGCAGAGTTCATCGACTCCGGGTCAGCCGGACTGGATGGGAGGGCCAAAGCCCTTCTAGGACTCCAGCGCCCTGGGATCAGCCCCTCGATCAACGTTAAGTGCCCTCGGTCCTGTGTCAGGGGGACAACCCCCCCCCCCCCACCTGTGGTATCCTGACAACACCTCCCCTCCCTTGGGTGTCTCCAGGAGGGCGGAAGGGAGGACCCTTCTGGAGCGAGGACCCGATGCGCCAACTTCTACCACGCCCCACTCTTCTTCCAGGACCATCCTTCTGTTCCTGTAATCCACCTGCTTGTAATAATGCACGACCTTTGCATCCCGCATGTATGTGCCCAGGGTTTTCCCTCTCTCTGTCTATGGAGGTTTTACCTGGGCCCAACTTATCTAGTTTTAGTCTGGAATTAAGAGTGAGGGGAGTTAGTCATGGCGAAAACGTCTGCCATGGCATGGCCAATCCCCCTCCTAGCACATGATGCACGTGACTCTTTTCTGCATGGTTAAAAACCCGCATGTTTAGAGCGTATAGGGCTTGCCCTGAGACGCACTTAAGAGTCTTCCCTACCTAGACCCCTCCCTTACACACTTAGTTTTAACTTAGGTTAGGAAAAAAAATTAAAAATTAAATAAGCATCTTCAGCGTGCGCTCAACACAGTCTTCCCCTCCACGGTTCCTGAGAACACGCGTGCTGACTGGCGGCCGCAGGGCTACCAATGACATCGCCACACGGAATGAGGCACGACACGGCACGAACGTGGCCATTTTTGTCAGATAGCCCTTGCGTCCCGTGTATTTATGTTAGGGATGGGCCAATCAAATCCTCAGGTCCTTAGTATTCGAAGGATTCCTATATTCGCGGGGAAAGATTCGGCGGAGAAAGATCCGAAGGATAAACATCAGAGGAAATAAAGTAAATTTAAAAAAAAATTAAACATAACCTATAAAGTTTACTAAGTTACCATACGCCCATACATTGAACTCTTAACATGTAACCACACAAATGAAATTACGATTGGTTTTGATTTTGGAAAATTAGTTCGTGAATAAACCATTAAATAGTTCTCGTGCATTATTTCATTTAGGATCCTTGTGACCTAGATTCGTATTCGAGAAAACGGGGATTTTGACCCATCACTAATTTACATTCAACCAACTTACACAGAAATAGACGCGGCACCACGCCACTAAACTGTCGCGATCAGACACGAGGTGACAACACCGAACGACTGCTCCAACTTCATCGTGAGCGGACTGTCTGACGGCTGCAGTGCTCTGCGCATGCGCGAGTATAGAAGAAAAAAATTCAACAAATCGTTGCCGTAGTGCGTTACAGCTGACTAATTAAAAACCGCCCTTTTTTTTCGTGGTTGTTTAATTTGAATAAATATTCCACGTGTAAAGTATTTAGTTAATTTCTTTCCTCTTTATGGAGCTGGTTGCAGATTGATGAGTGTGTGTGTTGTCAAGGAAAAAGCTTTTTTGTGTACCTAATCAATTTTTTGGAGGAGTATCAAAAATGTGGGAAGAAATAACGTTAACGGAAATGCAGTGTTGATCTGTCGCGAGGCATCGTGTGGTGTCGCGCTGTGTCGCGACCAGCGATGCAACACCTATTTAGGGCACCAAACCGAGGCCACGTGACCTTCGTGACGCGAGGAACCATGCAAGAGCAGCGAAGTTCACCGTCATTTGTGTATATGTTAGTTTATCCCCAGAAAGCCAACGCGCACTTGCGAGAAGAAAAAAATGTTTCCACCCACCAATTCCAAAAGAGACGTATAATATTTTCATTTAAAACATTAGAAGTAACACCCTTTTTTTCCAATTTTTTTTTTGCGTGAAGGAATAATGTGGTTTTTTGAAAGTATTCATGTCAAATATGACGAAGAAGGTTCCTTTGCGTTATTTCTCATAACCCTACCAATTTTATAAATCCTAGTTTAAAATTTATAACGAAAAACTGCAACGCCTGGCACCTTTGCAACACGTACAGCATTAACTATTCAGGACCTGCTTCTAATCAGAAGCACTGATTGTTAAGAGAGGTACGCGCCACTGAAGGTGCTTAAAGGAAAAAAAAAAAAAACTAATAATTAGGGCCACATACTTTTGGTGAAAAGATTTCCAGACCAGTTGTGTGTTAATTTTTTTCTAGCGTTATCTTTGTTTCGCGGTTTGGCTGGGTTTATTTCAGGTACATGTCTACTGCCAGCGCTCAGAGAAGGAAAGTGGGAGGGGTCAGAGGGAAAGATGACCTTGTATACGGGAGGAAAGGGTAAAAGTTAAAAGGCGGATAGCAGCATCTCTTTTTCTAACCATTATTTATTCGAGAGCAGTGTTTTTTTGCGAAGTGTGGAGACGAGAATAAAGAGGATGTGTTTGAGAAGGCCGTTGAAGAGGAGAGGAAGAAGGGAGAAGTACTATATTGGGACAACGCTTTAAGGCTGAAACAAAGAGTCTTTGCTACCGCGGGACGTAAATATTTGATTCGGAAACATTTCCCCAAGCGACAGGAAGCTGGGTGCCACACTTACCCTCCTCCCCCCCCCCCCCCACCTTTCCACCCCTGGAGACAGAACAACTGTCGGTGGACTCTTTTTTTTATATATATATGAATTCGGAGGTAGGTAAAGACCGCACTGAAATTAAACTCAGCGGGGGAAGATAAAATACGTGCACAAAAGAGATTCCTAATAAAATAATACGCACCTAGCGTCATTTGAGTTTTCCCCTCCAAGAGTTGTGAAAAGAAATGAAAAGACTCCAGGAAACATAATTGAGTTAATAATTGAAACAAGGTATTCGTCTTCAAAATTTGCAGTTTTTATTTAATGTTTTAATTAATACTGGAGCACCTATTTACCAGTAAATTATCAATGCATATAATGTACTTGTGCCTATGAGTCAGAATTCTACCAGACAAACTTGGACTTCATGTTTAGCAGGAACAAAAAGTTAATCATGTTTTAATAATAAACATATACTGCAGTGACAAGTTTGGTGATGTTTGTAGAAATTTATTTTCGATTTAATATTATTTAGATTCTTAGTGATCCATCTTAAATACTTTATTTACAATTTGAAATTAAAAAAAATACGGGTTCTTCGGCTCCAAGTTTAAAGGCGCAAAGCAACATTAGGAAGCGTTTTAGTACACTAGTTTTTTTTTTTTTTTTTTTTTCAATTTACGGTTTTGTGATGAACTGGAGGCGATGTAAAAAAATCTGTCTCAAACTGTATATTATGAACATTAGTTTGTAATTTGGCTGTCAAACGTTTAGCTAAGTCAGTCAATGAAAAAAAAAGTACGTACCTACCTATATGTATGCACGTTCTCTATCGATGGCTTAAAAAAAATTTCACGAGGAAATGGCCATAAAAATGATACTAAAAAAGTCTTAACTTTAATTTTTTTTCCCCTGCGAGACGAATGCTGGTTTCCAATTTCGGAAAATTTCACGGGGGAGCGAGTGGTCAGTTGTGCCCTATGGGATTTGAGTGGGTTGGAAGGATGTAAATTTTGCACCCATGGGAGAGAGGAAGAGAGAGCGAGAGAGAGAGAGAGAAAAAGAGAAAGAGATGAGGGAATTGAGGGCATTGCAATTTTTGTTTCTAAAAATAAAATTTGCCTAGCGCAATCACTGCGATCGTTGTATCGATAAACTCCGTGGCCAGTAATTTTTCCTCGTGGTTTATCTGCCGTGGGTCAGCAAGCGCGGTAGTATTTGTACGAGGCAGGAACGTAAGCTCAAACAAATGGTTTTCCTATCGGTGTCACGAGAATCTCAAACGCTGGTGTTGTTGTCTGCTACATAATATATAGATTTGGGATGTGTGTGTGCGTGTGTGTGTGACTAAACTAAACAAAAACTGTTTGGTAGCAACAACATTTTGAAAATTGCAAAAATTACTTTATTAATTTTTATGATGTATGCATCGTCATAGTACTTACTAACAATGATTTTAAATAGAAGGTGGTGCAGAAGCAACATAGTGGGTTTCAGTATTCTAGGTATTTCTATAATCACTCCAGGGAGGAACCGGAAAGGTTTCTTTACAATGGGCCGCTGCCAAACTACCTTTCACCCTGCGGCCGTTAACAGCTGCCCCCTCCAGTGGACTTTAACTATACTAGTTGTACTAAACGAACTTAAGTAGGGGAGACCGGGGTAAGTTGACGATGTTAAGCTTTGAAATGGCCTTTAACAGATAAATAAGCATTTATTATATCTAATTTGGTACCAATACGAAGTATATACTATTTTCTACCTAACAATGTAACAAGGTTGTATTAATGTGTGTAGTTCTGAAGTTATTGACAAGAAACCAATTAGTTAGCACATTCGTCATCTTGCCCCAGGAGTGGGGTAAGTTGACGAACCTATTGGGGTAAGATGACGAAACAAAAATATATATATTTATAGACAAAGTACACAATAGTTTTATAGATATCCTACACAAAAAAAACATGCAGGCTGTAAAGAAGATATATTGTAACATATTTGAACGACTTTGATAAAATTCCTTGCCACATAGTAACGAAAAACTGCAAGTTTTTGCTTTGAATAATGTTATTAACAATAGTCACACACATAATTGGGACAGTTTTCGTGCCACCACTCAGAACATGTGGAACATTGAATCCTGTCTTCATTTGGAGGTTCCACGTAAACTTCTTCACATGCAGGGCAAGAAACACTATTTTGGCTTGATGGTTTTGCTACAGAATGATCAGAGCTTCGTTTTTTCAGTTTTCTTAGTTTTTCTTTCATTTTTATTCTCTTCTTTCTGCTATTCTCTCTATCTATTTGTAACAACATGTTCTTGATTGGCGAGCTTGTTATTACTGAAGCTGATCCTGTACTTATTTTCCTTGTCGCGGTTGTCCTGTGGGCCACTGGCAATGGTTTTAAATCATAAAACGATGCCTTTTTACTACATGAACTTGCATTGGCCATCCCAAAAGAAGGCCCTGCTTCATCGATAAGATCACTATTTTTTCTGGCTGGGCTAATGGATCAGCTCCTGAAGCATTAGGCATATAATTTAGCCACACATAGTTTGATGCATGGCCAGATGAAATTGGTATTTAAGTGGACATTGGTTCTTCACTTCCGGGAAGTTTTCTTTCCAATGTAGCCGCAGCAGCAAAATCACATTCTTTGAATATCTGAGGGTTGCAATTCTCTATCCCAGTAGCCTCAAACCCTTTGATGGCATTGCCTACAGTTGCTGCTTTTGAATAAGGTGCAGCGAAGAGATTTCCCACATTACGATCAGTTATTTGTTGTCCGGGATGTGACACCAAATAATTGTCACAGGCTTGTGAGTAGAATGTCTTCAAAATCCCGAAAAACGAAACATCCAATGGCTGCAACCTATGCGAAGTATGTGGTGGCAATCCGACCATCACAATACCATTATCACGACAAAAATGCACAGCAGCAGTCATCTCTACGTCACTCCAATTCCTTTCCGTTCTCCTTTCCTTAATGCCTGGGCATCTACAAAAAAAAATCAAACAAAATCGTTACGACTATTAACACAGGAAATATTTATAATATTATAAAATTTCATTATTATTTTGCTTTTACATAAATGTTATTCATATCTGTATATCATTGGTTTAAATAACACATTTAATACAAAATAAAGCTCACATTGTCATTACCTATGGCAAGTTGACGATTGCAGGGGCAAGATGACGAATTCGTCATCTTGCCCCCGTCAACTTGCCCCAGCAGCCGTTTTTTTGCTTTACCAAAATCACTAACAACATTAAAAAAATTTCTTCAACGATCTATACATTAAAATACTCCCAAAAATCAGCGTTTCATTTTACATGTACAAACATTTTATATAAATGGACTCTTTTCTTGTAATAGCTTAACATACGTACCTTCAATATTACAACAATGGCTCACGAAACAGACTGCCTCTCAAAACTGCCACATTCAAACTGACTGAAAAATTCCGCTGCACCTGCCTAGTAGGTGCAGATGGTGACACACAAGTTCACAGGTGCGCCAACCTTCTATCTGTGTTTCTGGATTAGTTACATACGATTCGTCATCTTACCCCGTTCGCCAACTTACCCCGGTCTCCCCTACAAACATTTCGTTTTCAATTTTAACAGTTATCGCTTGATTGCCACGTCGCTGAATGTCAAATTGCCTCGTTGCAAATTTATATTGACTTCGGGAGTAACACAGTGGGTTGAATTTAAATTGCAACGAGTTCTTTCACAGCTACTCAAATTACATTTGTTTCTTTGGAATGTATACACCAAATTGTATAAATAAAACTTGTGAGCGGTATTTAAAATAATTTCATGGGCATAGTAAACGGGTCTTCTCGTTCAAAATATTTATTGCTTAGTGTAAATCGATTTGACTTTGAATAACTCGAATGTACTTAGACTCATTCTAATGGATTTATAGAATAAAAGCAAAAGAACGAACTATTTTATATTAATTTGTGGGCGCCAACAACTTCTAAGAAGTTGTAATTATGAGTAAACATTAAAAGTATTTAAATATGTCGACTTGATTATGAATGACACAATATTCGTAACGTTATCGGAAAACAACAGTTATCAATTTTCAGTGACATTCAATAATTACCAACAGATATTCATAATTTGTTTCATACCAGTAAAATAGTATCAACCTCTTTGAACCTGTTTTATTGCAAGTCTTCAATCAGTGAATGTTTACTATACAAAATGAATTAATTTTATTATCCGGACTATTCAGTAGGTAGAGCTGGGTATGTCGTGGTAAAATTCGTTAGTTCGTTCGATTAGATGACATACAACATTTAAACATTAACTCAAGTTGTCATAGACTTAAGCACTCTGGTATTGGTGAAAAGAGTATTTAAACTGATTTGACGTGATTTTAACTATTCCACTGTGTTAGTTTTGCAACGCTAGTAAGTTTTGTTAGATCCCTTTAAACATATATGACCGACCTGTAGGAATAGTTCAGTGTGATAGAACTATGCATTACGGTTTCTGTCTTCGTTATACGGGAACTCAGCAACGAATATTCCGCGTCTTCATCCTTGGAACGCCACTCCGCTGTTTCGTGACTTCGTCCTGGGAACACCTCTCCGCCTTTCTACGACTTCGTCCTGGGAACGCCTCGTAACAATTCTTCGTCTTCGTCCTGGGAACGCCTCTCGTTGATTCCAAGCCTTCGTCCTGGAAACGCCTCTCGTTGTTCGTCTTCGTCCTGGGAACGCCTCTCGTTGTTTCCGGATGGTCTCGTACTGTCGATTATGCAGTATATTTCTTTCTTCGTCCTGGGAATGCCTCAATATTCCTTCCAATCTTCGTATCATTGATTCGTATTCTTCATACTGGGAACGCCTCAATGCTTCTTATAATCTTCGTATAAATACTAATTCCTCTTCAATTCAATAAATATTTCCAAATTATCAATATTATCAATTTATTCTATTATTTCCTGCCATTCTTTAAAGTATTCAAACAGTCATAATTCCAATTTCTTCAGTAATGTAATTTCACGTCTTGCTTATTCGAAGGTTCCTATATCAATTCCCATATTCGTTTTTTCCCTCTTCAAAATTCCAAACAAACTGTTATTTTCCAGCAATAGTTTTTGTTCTTCCGTCTTCGACCAATACCAGATTGTTTTACAAACTTTTAGTCATATAATATTAAACATGAAATTTGAAAATACCATCCTTATTGGTTAAACAAAATATCTCATTCCTTGAGCAAAGAAGTTTTACATTAAAAATATATAACTACAAAATTATTGACTTATGGTTCATAGAGAAATAAAGACATGTACACTGAAGTGAAATTATAAAATACTAGCTGAAGTACCCGGCTTTGCCCGGGCTGAACACCGGGTTATATATTGTCCGCGGGTTACAGCACAATGGATAGCGATATGTCCAGTGTGGTGGACATTAAGAAATGACACATAATTACTGTTTGTGTATCTGTGACCTATTGTTTTCTATTTACCCATGGCGATTGGTTGAAAGGTTTAGAAGTTGATGCGCTACAGCGCCATCTAGCGGCAAATTAAAAAAAAAAATGGTTAGCATATAAACCTTCTCCATGATAAAAACACTTCGATGTGCCAACTTTCATGGCAATCGGTCAGACGGTGTAAGAGTTTATCGACGTCATACATGCCAATATCCAATTATATATATTCTTATATTTCGAAATTTTAGGGCTTTCACTTTTGCGGAAAGTGGATGTTCAGGACCTCGAATGGTTTGGAACACTCCATCTCGAAAGAATAGATATTTGAAATTCCTGAAATTGTCGAAATTTTGGGGCTTTGTTCCCAGAGGGGGGCGGGGGGTTCGAGGACCCTGAATGGCTCGAAAACACTTAAAATCGAAAGAGATTGATTTTTAAAAATTTTTAAACTTTCGAAATTTTCGGGCTTTAAGCACCTGGGGGGGGGGGGGGGGTGATGCTGAGGACCCCCCAATGGCTCGGAAACACTCCAAATCGAAAGAGATATAAAGGAATTTAAGAATGTAGGCATTTACTGTTTTCTCCTATCTACCATAATAACAATATTGACAAATAGAAAGCTTATTACCTACCTATGAATAATTATCTAAATAAATTAATAAATAACTCTATGTTTAAGAATTTACGTACATACATAATATTAAACTTCAAACTTTACACAAAAAAAAACTAAGGATGTTTGTGAAACTATTTTTTATTTGTCATTATGTTTAAAACATTTGTAGGATTTGTTTATATGTAAAACTGTGGTGGCCATATTCCGCTTATCCAAAGGAGTATAGAAATTAATAGAGATATCACTCCCTGTACACACCACAAATCTTTGAATTAAGTAAAAAAAACATAGTGCAAAATGAAACAAAAAGTATAAATAACAACTAATTAAACAAAAAATTTATACAACTGGAATGACAATGTTAACATCCCCCTGAAATTTAATAGCAGTAGTAGGTAGGTAAGAATATATATATATATATAAGTAGTATAGGAATGACGGAACTAGATCTGGCGCCGGCGCGTGGTGCCGGTGCCGGTGTCCGCCATATTGGATTGTGATGTCACGGCGGCCATCTTGGATGGATGTGACCTTGACCTTTGACCTTTGACCTTGAATTTGATCCTCAAAATCCGCCAAAATTGGGCAAAATTTGCCCAAAATTCCTCAAAAATCGCCAAAATTTCCATTTCTGTGGAAAAAAGTTCCGCCAAAAAATTTCAAAAAATTCCACAAATTAAAAATTTCTCTTTTCGAGGGAAAAATTTCCCGTTTCGAGGGAAAAATTCCCGTTTTTAGTCCTTAAAAATCCCAGCGGCTGAAAATTCCTAAAACTGGCTTAAGCATCCTTAACTCAAGCCTCAGTTAAGCCATTTCTAGGAATAAGGATGTCATGGCAGCCATTTTGAAATATGACGTCACCGTTGCAATTTCCGTTACGCCCGCCATCTTTAAAATCTTCATTTACTATCCGATTTTAATGATTTTTTTTTAAATTTATAAAAAAATTCAATTAATAAAATTTTAACAAAATAATTATAAAAAATATACTTTTACGACACGGAGTTCGGAGTCCGGTTCGAACCCGACGAGGTCAAAAAAAAATAAAAATGGCGACAGATCCTTCCACCACGGAAGTCACCTACAGACTAACCTACCACCACTTTTTATCATCATCTAGTATGACGTCATGGCCGCCATCTTGTCTTCGATGCTGGAGACCACCATCTTGTTTTCGGCTGCTAGAGTACGCTGACGCCATGTTAGTTTAACTCTTACCCGCTAGAGTGCAGTAATCATTTATTATTGCTGTGACACCCGCCATCTTGTCATCTGGCCGCCATCTTGAAAATCCGTAATTATTTAGCTAGAAATTCGGGAAAAATTCCAAAATTCATCAAAAAAATCACTCATTAATTTACAGATTGATTCGATCAGTTTCAGTCCTTGGTTCGATACCCGATCGATGCAATAATGTTTAATTTTATGAAAAAATAATAACTTCAATAAGCCACGTTCAACATTCTTAAAGAGACATTAAAACCTTTACTGTCATCATCATCCTATAAGCCACCAACACCAACATATTGGTAATTCATAATTTTAATGCTAGAGATTCGGGAAAAAGTTCAGATATCATTAAATAAATTTCCAATCAATGTACTGATTAATTAGATCGACTAAGGTCCTTGGCACGATCCTGGACGATGAAAAAAATATCAATTTAACATAATAGTAACAGGTTCGAGAAATAAAACACCACAAAGTCTTTTACAAACATAATATTTATTACACAATTTCTATTCTACTACACGAACACTTACGAAAGCCAGCAAATTTACAATCATTTAGTTCCGCAGCGGTGTGAAATGACTAATTCTTAGCTCCAATCGGTTTATACTAGAAAGAGTCCAGCCAGAACCTTTACAGACATAGTCCACCTCTTCTTGACAGAGTTTCTGGATACCGTTTTTAACAGTTTGCTTCACATCGTTAGAACTGTAAATTACTGCAGCCGATGTCTTGAATGCACACTTCTTCACTTTGTCATCGAACGGATATGGCTTTCCATATATACAGTCCAACCACAAGTTATATTTCAAAGGTTCGTTTGTTGCTACATCATCAGTAAGCTGATTGATTATCTTCTGTCTGATATCGTCAAGAAAATTACAAATGTCCTTCGACTCACCGAACGTATTTAGATAATAGCAGTCTTTCAACGTTCCACGAAATGCAGACTGCGCCAAGTAGAAGCCATTATCGTTCACTTGTAATGCTCCGAACACAGTCTTAGGTTTAGTTCCATGTTCAGACGTCATAACAATCGGTTGCTGGGCATCTGTTCTTTTGGTTGTACGCTTTCGTGTCTCCAATCTAAAGCGAGGAGTCGAAATGTCGGCAGGTAGTTCAACAGTAGGAGCACAGACTCCACCTTTACATTTTTTCGCATGATGTCGCAAACTGTCAATTCGAGTAAACCATTTAAGGCACTCATCACATCGAAACTTCATGCGAGAAGGATTCTTCGTACATTTGCTCCGCTCATGTCTTCGTGCATCATGGGAAAATGCGAACGACGTATCACAGTAGCTGCAAGGATACCGTGGTGATGAAGACGATCCTTTCAGACCCGATCCAGATACAGACGTTGCAACAGTAGTACCATTTCCAGGCATCCTCTTATGCACATCGATGCATCGTTGTTGCGACGAAACCTTTACTTTCTGCCGCACAGCAGGACCTTTGCATGCCTTCATGTGCGTTTTCATATTATCTTTTCTGGCAAACTGCTTATGACATTTCTCACAAACAAACATTTTACGATATAGGTTCTTGGCACATTCGCTCCTCTCGTGTCGTCGAGCATTGCTGCTGTTTGAGAAAATCTTGTCACAGTAACAACACCGATGTTCGTTAGTTGTTGTCGATTCGGCATCCATTGAAGCCTCCATCGAGGGCGAAACGAAGTTCGTCGAGTTTTCCTGCACAGCCAGCACTACCGGCATTAAAGTCTCTTCTGCTGGTGGTATCGCGTCTGATGAAGTCTCCTCCAGTGTTGTCGCCGTGGTTGTCAACGGAATCTGCTCCTTCTCCGTCGTAGATGTCGTCAAGGTTCCCGTAGTCGACGGTACAACCTCCATCGAGTTCGACGTTAAAGACGGTAAAGATGCCATCGAGGTCTCAAGAACAGATAATTGACACGACTTATGCACCAGAAGAAACAAACTAGACGAACCTTACACCGCCGACGTCAGTAACAAACTGAGCGATCTACTGTCTAGGACTCGCTTATATACATGCACCGTATGGAATAATACGCTAGTCAAATCAAGAACCATGTACAATAATACTAGAGTCAAATCTACAAAATTAAAAAAGAGGATCATTTGATCGAAAAAAAATTCGATCTCGCCAATATACGCCAGGCTCCAAGAGCTACAATTCACGTCATCAGATCCATCTACATTTTGCTCCTATGCTTCAATTGACCATTAGCTGCAAGTTCTCCAACAGCTCCATCAGCTCCAACACGTAATGTACGTAATGTACGCGCAATACATGCAATTTACGTACAATAAATGTAATGATCACACAGTACACACAGGAAACGGAACGTACACACAGTACACACAGAAAACGGAACGTACACACAGTACACACAGGAAACTGAACGTACACACAGTACACACAGGAAACGGAACGTACACACAGTACACACAGAAAACGGAACGTACACACAGTACACACAGGAAACTGAACGTACACACAGTACACACAGGAAACAGAACGTACACACAGTACACACAGGAAACGGAATGTACACACAGTACACGCAGAGTACACGCAATTTACGCAAAGTACACCCAATGTACGCAATGTACACAATATATATGCAATGTACACACAATGACTACGCTTCGTTCGCACAGGACAAGCATTTAATGAAAACGAAGCACGTTTGGACGGAAATTCTATAAAACGAAAGCTCATTTAACGAAAAGGAGGCACATTCTCTCGTTCATTCAACTTGGTAGGATACGATCGTCAATGATAAATTAGGATATAATCTCTCCAACAGTCTATGAATCCAACAGTTTATATTTCCATTAGCCATCGACTCCAACAGTCATTGGCTCCAACAGTCATTGACTCCAACAGTCATTGCCTCCAACAGTCATTGGCTCCAACGGCCTTTTGGTTCATCAGCTCCAATGATATTTGGTTAGAATGCTACGACTCTAAGAGACTATGAGACTACAATTCTACGAGTGTACAAGACTCCTCCAACTACCTTCAAGTGTACAAAGCTCCAACTACTTCAGCAGCATTATGTTATAAGATTACATGACTGCTTGTCTACATAGCTACAAGTCAACGAGGCTACTTGGCTACGTAGCTACAAGTATACGAGGCTCCAAGCCATCATGACTACGCGACTACGAGCCATGAGGTAACGAGACTACGTGACTACGGGTATTCAAGCTTACGAGACTGCGAGGTTACAGAGCTACGAAGCTTCTAGAACATAAGTTTACGAGACTGCGAGAATACAGGACTACAAGTGTACACGAGTACTTGACTACTTCTTAGCTTCATCAGCTCCAAATGGCTCCAACAGGTCCAACAGCCTCCAAATGCTTAACACAGCTCCAAATGGCTCCAAATGCTCAAACGGCCTCCAAATGCTTGACAGCTCCAAATGTCTCCAGCAGCTCCAAATGCTCCAACAGCTCCAAAAAAAGGCTCCAAATGCTCCAACAGCCTCCAAATGCTTAACACAGCTCCAAATGGCACCAAATGCTTGGCAGCTCCAAATGCTTCAAAAGGCTCCAAATGCTCCAAATGGCTACGAATGCTCCAAACGGCCTCCAAATGCTTTACAGCTCCAAAAGGCTCCAAATGCTTAACACAGCTCCAAATGCTTCAAAAGGCTCCAATTATCGCATCTGTCTTCGTCGGCATTTTCTCTTTTGCTCCCACTGCTCCAACAGCATTATGTTATATGATTCCATGGATACTTTGTTACGTAGATACAGGTCTACGAGGTTCCAATGCATCATGTTTACGAAGCTTCCAGAACACAAGGTTACGAGACTGCGAGGCTACAGGACTACGAAGCTTCCAGGACACGAGGCTACATGGCTACGATACTACATGACTCTAACTGATTACAATAGCACCACTCAGTGGTGAGAATTAATTTATCTCATTCAAAGGTACTTGTTGCAAGTAGTTCTGCTTTTCAACAACAGATGTCGCCACATGTTGCTTGCAGGTAAATAATATTTAGTTCTTTTATGCGGGATGCAGGATGCTCACTAACGATCGCAAAAGAAGGATGGCTTCGCTAGACTCAAAGGAAAAGGAAGTTCGTCTTGCATGTTGGTGCTCCACAGATGTCTCATGGCGTAATATTAATTTGACTGAGTAATGATATTTTTTAATTCCACCTGATAAAAATATTGCAAGTTTTGATTTAGTAGCAGAAATTATCGAATTAAATGTAACTCCAAATAAAATGACATGTCTCATTAGACAAAAAAAATCCATGCAGAGATAGATCTCTCACAAATAATCAGGAGCACTCGGTGAAAACCATCAGATGTATAGTCAGGAATAATCAGAAACACTTGGAGAAAGCCATCAATATAATAACAAGAATAATCAGGAGCACACGGAGAAAACTACCATAATATTGTCAAGAATAATCAGGAGCACACGGATAAATCCACCATAATACTGTCAAGAATAAACGGGAGCACACGGAGAAAACCACCATAATATTGACAAGAATAATCAGGAGCACACGGAGAAAACCGCCACAAGTTTTCTTTGATATCATAAAATTTCAGAAAAAAATAAATAATAAAAATAAATAAATAAAAAATTTAAAATAATGAAATAAAAAAATACATAAAATTCTGGCTTGTACTAGAACTATATCTTTGCTCAACAATGAGAAGTTCACAAGCTAGCAGAATCTATTTATGTATTTTTTTATTTCATTATTTTAAATTTTTTATTTATTTATTTTTATTATTTATTTTTTTCTGAAATTTTATGATATCAAAGAAAACTTGTGGCGGTTTTCTCCGTGTGCTCCTGATTATTCTTGTCAATATTATGGTGGTTTTCTCCGTGTGCTCCCGTTTATTCTTGACAGTATTATGGTGGATTTATCCGTGTGCTCCTGATTATTCTTGACAATATTATGGTAGTTTTCTCCGTGTGCTCCTGATTATTCTTGTTATTATATTGATGGCTTTCTCCAAGTGTTTCTGATTATTCCTGACTATACATCTGATGGTTTTCACCGAGTGCTCCTGATTATTTGTGAGAGATCTATCTCTGCATGGATTTTTTTTGTCTAATGAGACATGTCATTTTATTTGGAGTTACATTTAATTCGATAATTTCTGCTACTAAATCAAAACTTGCAATATTTTTATCAGGTGGAATTAAAAAATATCATTACTCAGTCAAATTAATATTACGCCATGAGACATCTGTGGAGCACCAACATGCAAGACGAACTTCCTTTTCCTTTGAGTCTAGCGAAGCCATCCTTCTTTTGCGATCGTTAGTGAGCATCCTGCATCCCGCATAAAAGAACTAAATATTATTTACCTGCAAGCAACATGTGGCGACATCTGTTGTTGAAAAGCAGAACTACTTGCAACAAGTACCTTTGAATGAGATAAATTAATTCTCACCACTGAGTGGTGCTATTGTAATCAGTTAGAGTCATGTAGTCTCGTAGCCATGTAGCCTCGTGTCCTGGAAGCTTCGTAGTCCTGTAGCCTCGCAGTCTCGTAACCTTGTGTTCTGGAAGCTTCGTAAACATGATGCATTGGAACCTCGTAGACCTGTATCTACGTAACAAAGTATCCATGGAATCATATAACATAATGCTGTTGGAGCAGTGGGAGCAAAAGAGAAAATGCCGACGAAGACAGATGCGATAATTGGAGCCTTTTGAAGCATTTGGAGCTGTGTTAAGCATTTGGAGCCTTTTGGAGCTGTAAAGCATTTGGAGGCCGTTTGGAGCATTCGTAGCCATTTGGAGCATTTGGAGCCTTTTGAAGCATTTGGAGCTGCCAAGCATTTGGTGCCATTTGGAGCTGTGTTAAGCATTTGGAGGCTGTTGGAGCATTTGGAGCCTTTTTTTGGAGCTGTTGGAGCATTTGGAGCTGCTGGAGACATTTGGAGCTGTCAAGCATTTGGAGGCCGTTTGAGCATTTGGAGCCATTTGGAGCTGTGTTAAGCATTTGGAGGCTGTTGGACCTGTTGGAGCCATTTGGAGCTGATGAAGCTAAGAAGTAGTCAAGTACTCGTGTACACTTGTAGTCCTGTATTCTCGCAGTCTCGTAAACTTATGTTCTAGAAGCTTCGTAGCTCTGTAGCCTCGCAGTCTCGTAAGCTTGAATACCCGTAGTCACGTAGTCTCGTTACCTCATGGCTCGTAGTCGCGTAGTCATGATGGCTTGGAGCCTCGTATACTTGTAGCTACGTAGCCAAGTAGCCTCGTTGACTTGTAGCTATGTAGACAAGCAGTCATGTAATCTTATAACATAATGCTGCTGAAGTAGTTGGAGCTTTGTACACTTGAAGGTAGTTGGAGGAGTCTTGTACACTCGTAGAATTGTAGTCTCATAGTCTCTTAGAGTCGTAGCATTCTAACCAAATATCATTGGAGCTGATGAACCAAAAGGCCGTTGGAGCCAATGACTGTTGGAGGCAATGACTATTGGAGTCAATGACTGTTGGAGCCAATGACTGTTGGAGTCGATGGCTAATGGAAATATAAACTGTTGGATTCATAGACTGTTGGAGAGATTATATCCTAATTTATCATTGACGATCGTATCCTACCAAGTTGAATGAACGAGAGAATGTGCCTCCTTTTCGTTAAATGAGCTTTCGTTTTATAGAATTTCCGTCCAAACGTGCTTCGTTTTCATTAAATGCTTGTCCTGTGCGAACGAAGCGTAGTCATTGTGTGTACATTGCATATATATTGTGTACATTGCGTACATTGGGTGTACTTTGCGTAAATTGCGTGTACTCTGCGTGTACTGTGTGTACATTCCGTTTCCTGTGTGTACTGTGTGTACGTTCTGTTTCCTGTGTGTACTGTGTGTACGTTCAGTTTCCTGTGTGTACTGTGTGTACGTTCCGTTTTCTGTGTGTACTGTGTGTACGTTCCGTTTCCTGTGAGTACTGTGTGTACGTTCAGTTTCCTGTGTGTACTGTGTGTACGTTCCGTTTTCTGTGTGTACTGTGTGTACGTTCCGTTTCCTGTGTGTACTGTGTGATCATTACATTTATTGTACGTAAATTGCATGTATTGCGCGTACATTACGTACATTACGTGTTGGAGCTGATGGAGCTGTTGGAGAACTTGCAGCTAATGGTCAATTGAAGCATAGGAGCAAAATGTAGATGGATCTGATGACGTGAATTGTAGCTCTTGGAGCCTGGCGTATATTGGAGAGATCGAATTTTTTTTCGATCAAATGATCCTCTTTTTTAATTTTGTAGATTTGACTCTAGTATTATTGTACATGGTTCTTGATTTGACTAGCGTATTATTCCATACGGTGCATGTATATAAGCGAGTCCTAGACAGTAGATCGCTCAGTTTGTTACTGACGTCGGCGGTGTAAGGATCGTCTAGTTTGTTTCTTCTGGTGCATAAGTCGTGTCAATTATCTGTTCTTGAGACCTCGATGGCATCTTTACCGTCTTTAACGTCGAACTCGATGGAGGTTGTACCGTCGACTACGGGAACCTTGACGACATCTACGACGGAGAAGGAGCAGATTCCGTTGACAACCACGGCGACAACACTGGAGGAGACTTCATCAGACGCGATACCACCAGCAGAAGAGACTTTAATGCCGGTAGTGCTGGCTGTGCAGGAAAACTCGACGAACTTCGTTTCGCCCTCGATGGAGGCTTCAATGGATGCCGAATCGACAACAACTAACGAACATCGGTGTTGTTACTGTGACAAGATTTTCTCAAACAGCAGCAATGCTCGACGACACGAGAGGAGCGAATGTGCCAAGAACCTATATCGTAAAATGTTTGTTTGTGAGAAATGTCATAAGCAGTTTGCCAGAAAAGATAATATGAAAACGCACATGAAGGCATGCAAAGGTCCTGCTGTGCGGCAGAAAGTAAAGGTTTCGTCGCAACAACGATGCATCGATGTGCATAAGAGGATGCCTGGAAATGGTACTACTGTTGCAACGTCTGTATCTGGATCGGGTCTGAAAGGATCGTCTTCATCACCACGGTATCCTTGCAGCTACTGTGATACGTCGTTCGCATTTTCCCATGATGCACGAAGACATGAGCGGAGCAAATGTACGAAGAATCCTTCTCGCATGAAGTTTCGATGTGATGAGTGCCTTAAATGGTTTACTCGAATTGACAGTTTGCGACATCATGCGAAAAAATGTAAAGGTGGAGTCTGTGCTCCTACTGTTGAACTACCTGCCGACATTTCGACTCCTCGCTTTAGATTGGAGACACGAAAGCGTACAACCAAAAGAACAGATGCCCAGCAACCGATTGTTATGACGTCTGAACATGGAACTAAACCTAAGACTGTGTTCGGAGCATTACAAGTGAACGATAATGGCTTCTACTTGGCGCAGTCTGCATTTCGTGGAACGTTGAAAGACTACTATTATCTAAATACGTTCGGTGAGTCGAAGGACATTTGTAATTTTCTTGACGATATCAGACAGAAGATAATCAATCAGCTTACTGATGATGTAGCAACAAACGGACCTTTGAAATATAACTTGTGGTTGGACTGTATATATGGAAAGCCATATCCGTTCGATGACAAAGTGAAGAAGTGTGCATTCAAGACATCGGCTGCAGTAATTTACAGTTCTAACGATGTGAAGCAAACTGTTAAAAACGGTATCCAGAAACTCTGTCAAGAAGAGGTGGACTATGTCTGTAAAGGTTCTGGCTGGACTCTTTCTAGTATAAACCGATTGGAGCTAAGAATTAGTCATTTCACACCGCTGCGGAACTAAATGATTGTAAATTTGCTGGCTTTCATAAGTGTTCGTGTAGTAGAATAGAAATTGTGTAATAAATATTATGTTTGTAAAAGACTTTGTGGTGTTTTATTTCTCGAACCTGTTACTATTATGTTAAATTGATATTTTTTTCATCGTCCAGGATCGTGCCAAGGACCTTAGTCGATCTAATTAATCAGTACATTGATTGGAAATTTATTTAATGATATCTGAACTTTTTCCCGAATCTCTAGCATTAAAATTATGAATTACCAATATGTTGGTGTTGGTGGCTTATAGGATGATGATGACAGTAAAGGTTTTAATGTCTCTTTAAGAATGTTGAACGTGGCTTATTGAAGTTATTATTTTTTCATAAAATTAAACATTATTGCATCGATCGGGTATCGAACCAAGGACTGAAACTGATCGAATCAATCTGTAAATTAATGAGTGATTTTTTTGATGAATTTTGGAATTTTTCCCGAATTTCTAGCTAAATAATTACGGATTTTCAAGATGGCGGCCAGATGACAAGATGGCGGGTGTCACAGCAATAATAAATGATTACTGCACTCTAGCGGGTAAGAGTTAAACTAACATGGCGTCAGCGTACTCTAGCAGCCGAAAACAAGATGGTGGTCTCCAGCATCGAAGACAAGATGGCGGCCATGACGTCATACTAGATGATGATAAAAAGTGGTGGTAGGTTAGTCTGTAGGTGACTTCCGTGGTGGAAGGATCTGTCGCCATTTTTATTTTTTTTGACCTCGTCGGGTTCGAACCGAGGACTCCGAACTCCGTGTCGTAAAAGTATATTTTTTATAATTATTTTGTTAAAATTTTATTAATTGAATTTTTTTATAAATTTAAAAAAAAATCATTAAAATCGGATAGTAAATGAAGATTTTAAAGATGGCGGGCGTAACGGAAATTGCAACGGTGACGTCATATTTCAAAATGGCTGCCATGACATCCTTATTCCTAGAAATGGCTTAACTGAGGCTTGAGTTAAGGATGCTTAAGCCAGTTTTAGGAATTTTCAGCCGCTGGGATTTTTAAGGACTAAAAACGGGAATTTTTCCCTCGAAACGGGAAATTTTTCCCTCGAAAAGAGAAATTTTTAATTTGTGGAATTTTTTGAAATTTTTTGGCGGAACTTTTTTCCACAGAAATGGAAATTTTGGCGATTTTTGAGGAATTTTGGGCAAATTTTGCCCAATTTTGGCGGATTTTGAGGATCAAATTCAAGGTCAAGGTCAAAGGTCAAGGTCACATCCATCCAAGATGGCCGCCGTGACATCACAATCCAATATGGCGGACACCGGCACCGGCACCACGCGCCGGCGCCAGATCTAGTTCCGTCATTCCTATACTACTTATATATATATATATATATAAGAAATTAAATGAAATTAAAACATACGTAAATAAAATTATCTCACACTCAAGCAAACATAATGTTTAATATGAAATAAAGGAAGATGGCAATTACACGTAACTATTCTAATTAATAAAAAAAATCAACTTTCCTGAAATAGTAAAATTCAAATTGTTCAACAATATATTACATAATTGATAAATATTTCTGGTCTTCGGTCTCAGCAGCCCTAAGACTCTTGACGCTCAGCAGATAAATTATAAACACTAAACCAAACTCCTTGCAAATAAGTAGGTACTGTAAAAAAAATAACAATATTGACAAATAGAAAATATTAGTAGTCCCTACCAACCTATGAATAAATTTCGAAGAAATTTATAAGTTTAAGAATTTATGTACCTACATAATATTAAACTTGAAACTATCAACACAATAAAAACCTAAGAATGTTAGTGAAACTAATTTTTTTATTTGTCATAATACCTAAAATACGTATGTTTCCAAAATGAAACAAAGTATAAATAATGACCAATTTGACAAAAAAATTGTACAACTCGAATGACATTGAAAACATACACGTGATATTTAAAAGAATTATGAGTGCCCTAGGTAGGGAGAAAAAAAATATATATAGAAGAAATTAAATAAAAAAATGGGTGCGTGTACTTAGGTACGCGCATGAGAAGGTATACTTCTTTGGCATCATTAAAAAATAGTTTTTAATTGCATGCAAAAATATTGCGTGGAGTCCCTCCGCGCGGAAGAAGTGAAACTTCGTAATGTGGAAATGAAAATAGGAAGGGGTAGAAATTGATTTTTAGTGAAATCATATTGTATCAAATCAAACTAAAAAAATAAAGGAAATAAATTTGTAACGATTCATAGATTGATCTTCAGAGAGAGAGCGACACCTATTGAATGTCTATAAAACTAACTTTCTTATGAGAGCAGATTTTCATTAAATAAATCATTAAATCATTCAACGATAAAAGCTGTTTATTTAACTAAGCGGACGGGTTCGCCCCAAGGAGAAAATTGACGCGGCGAGACCTCGTGGACATAGAGAAATGACACACACTCACTATTTATGTGTCTATGAAACATGATTTTTTTCTGCAATTTAAAAAACGGTATTGAAAATTGAAACAAATATGGCGACACTACAAACTGTCAAGATCTTTATTTTTTTCTTACTCTCTACTTAGTTCCTTACAATAGCAAAACGTAACGTAATGGCTTGAAAGCTATTGCTCGGCAGACATAGAGGAATGACACTAACAGTTTGTATATCTATGACACACATAACATAAAATTATGATATTTTTTTTTAACATGTTTAAAATTAATTTTTTTAGACAAAATATAGCCTATGTCCATCCCCAGGATATAATCTATCTCCTTGCCAAATTTCATTACGATCCGTTCAGCCGTTCAGCCGGGAAAAGGTAACAAACAGACAGACAGACAGAGTTACTTTCGCATTTATAATATTAGTAAGGATGACACATTAATTTTGTTCCTCCATCTTGTTATATAAAGTTTCCAAGACCAACCTTTATAATAGATACGCCATTGCGCAGTGAATTTGCGCCTGAAAGACGAAAGCAGATATAATTTCCTGAAACGTTTCAATTGTTTAGTCATTGAATCCTCACTGTGTTCTTTCTTCTGTGTTTTCTAGGAAAGTGACATTTGGCATATCTTACTTTGACTTGTTCTCCGAATGATTATGGATACGTATTTATTGTCCATTATAGATAATTTTTTTTCTATGAAAAAGTGTAAACCATTGACGTTCTCGTGAGCATGGTAAGCGCAACGTACACATTTTTAACGAGATCTTCAAGAAGGCCAGTCACGGATCGTACGCAGTCACTGAGATCGTACGCAGGTTGAGTAACGCCACATAGTTCCGATAGGGTTGATATCCCCCCTCGCCAATTCCAGTATCTTCGTTCCTTTGTCTTAGAATGTTAAATACGTTCTCGTTAAATTAAAAAGTAACAATGGTTACTAATCATCCAGGCATCTCCGTAAATTTTACGGATGTCTAGGAGTGTACCAAGTTTACTTGCTTCGTACGTTAACTCAAAATAATCTGGGAGTGTAAAAAAAAATCCCCTTCATAACTTGCGATTTTATTTTAAATAAAAACTTAATTACTATGTTTTTTTACTTCCATTAAAAAAAATACCTTTTTTATTGATGTGCATGTTTACATAGTTTAAAACAGAACACAGAGCTAGGAAGTCGAAAATCAGAAAAGTTTCAACGAAGATACAATTATCTGGAACTATGAAGAATAAATGTTCGTTTATTTAAGGAAAATTCTTCGTTGAAAAGTTATTTAATTAACTAGTTAGTTAACTAGTTAGTTAGCCTTGCGCATGAGCTGAAATTGTTGTTTCATAGGGGAGATCAGGCGTATGGAGTCGAGAAGGACGGAGCAGAAGAGGGGAAGACTAATTCAGATACCAATATTAGGACTAACTAGAATCTGGATTAGAACTGGATTAGAATCTGGATAGAAACTGGATTAACTAGAATCAGCCAACTATGTAAAGCCCTTCTCGTTCAAAATGAGTGTATTTGGCACCTGTGTCCATAGCCATGTCTCACTAAGTAAGCTGTCTCAAACAACCCTGTTGAAGGAAGGGAATGTGTATCGTATCCACTCGCCTCGTCAAAAGATCAACTCGTATAGTTTGTGTAACGTTACCTGTCTCAAATTTATATTGGTGATTTATTTATTTGGATTTATTTCACAGTTCTCAGAAGTAGTACCAATGTTATACATATCCTCCCGCCACTGTTATTCTGTCAAAACGGTTTGTAAACATCTCCAAGTCGTCGTCATTGTTCGTTAACAAATATCACGTGTAAGTGACAGTGTGTGGAAATGGTTACCACTGGTATTACTTTTGAGAACTCACACTTAAGACAAGTTACATAAGACAGGCTATAAAATGCCAGAAGAATAATTCACAGCAAGAAATAATGTTGATATTAATTCTTGATGGAGTTATTTATGACAACTAAATTTTAAGTGATTTTCTGAAATTAAATGTGGGTGGTTACGAAGTGAAGTTTCGTCTGAAAAGTATGATCGTCACTAGGAATTTTTCTTGTTGCGAAAAAATTGGTTGTCTGTAAAGTCGGTTTACGGTCGATAGTTTAACGTGACGTCATAACAAAACATTGATGAAATGATTGCATACTTTTAAGAATAAAATTGAATCATTTTTATTGAATTATCACTATTTTGTATGAATACAAAGAAGGAGTGAAATGAAATCTACAATTTAATTCATAAATTTACTTTTATTTGCACTCATTAATTCAAACATGTTTATTACTTTAACGAAGAGATTATTTTAACTATAACTTTTATACATGTTTGCTATTTAATTTCTTCCAATCTGTGTTATTCTGTTAAGGATAGGACGATGATAGGAAAAGTAAAAGTAGGAAACGAATGGGAATGTTTCAAGTTTCATGTGCCTCGCAAAAGTCAAATCGATGGTTGTTCCAATCGAGTGGAAGAGAGATAGATGCGGCGCAAGCGTACAATGAGCGTAACGGGACACAGCGTAACGGGACAATGTGCGTAACGGGACACTTTATCGTGCGTGCAGCCGGCGTTCATCGATTTACTAGACGTTGTCACGTCAAAAAAAAAAAAAGAAGTTCTGAAACGGTGTTTGTCACGCGATCTTTTTTCCTCTAAAAATCACTAATTTGGTGCTTTAAAAAGAAATTAACGTTTGAACTTTTGACTTGCTTACGCTGATCATATCTCTTGGTGAGCGGCTTCACATTCTCTGATTCACGTTTCTTTGACGGGTGTGCGAGCTCAAGCTGCGGAGAGATACGACCCGGAAGAGACTCCCTCTGCAATGCGTCCCATTGCACACCTACGTGTCAGCTTGCGGGTCACTATCTGAACCCCCCCCCCCCCCTTCCCCATTTCCACCCGCAACCCCTTCGAAGGGGAGTTGTGATGTCTCTCTCGCCATTCCTACACCTCTCACCGTCCCCCCGTCCCCCCCATAAAACCATCATGGAAGCTCTCGCTTTGAAGCCAGCTCTCACGTGATCGCGCACGCGTGCTCGCACGCACGGCCGCCCGCTCAGCGTGAAAGAGCGGACTCTCTCTCTCTCCCTCTCCCTGTCCCTCTCTCTTTCCCTCTCCCTTCCCCTGTCCCTCTCCCCCTGCCTTATTTCCCAAGCCGAGTGCGCAAACTGAGCCAGAACCGACCCTCACCTCCTACTTTCCTTTCCTGAAGCACTAGTCCTAAAGTTCTCAACTAGACGCCATGGATGGCGATTATTTCATGGATTCTTAGAATTCTCATACATTAAAAAAAAAAGTGTAACATCTAACCTCGGTAACGAGCAAATTCACGTGTTCTCATGTTGCAAATATACTTATGATACGAAACTCGCACATGAAATTTACGTAGAATTAAAAAAAAATTATAATAATAATTCTGAGCGTGAAAAATATACGAAAATTGTGTTTCCAACTACATTCCTTGACCTGAATCATTCGTAGTTTCCGCACCCGCCACTAGAATTCGTTGCTGGAGCAGCTACTTTGACTGTTGAATCGTTCGATTTGCAGAGCGAAAGGTTAAACTATATAATGAAACGGCTCCAATAAAAGCGGGGAAAAAAAAAAAAAAAAAAAAACACTAAACCCCTGCTTTGGACCTGATTTTGACGAGGAATTTTATTAAAATACTGCCCATTTTGTTAAAATTCTATAAACAGTTAATACTATAAAGTTTACCTTTGGCTTTGTGAAATTCGGTTCGTGTCATCCGTCACAGATGGCAACACTTTGGTTACACATTTCCGTTTCATGCAACTTCCCGTTCCATTCACGAAATTACTCCTACCAAATGCCGTATACCGAGAGTTAAGATGATCACACCCCAAAAAAATACTAAAAACAGGTTAACGCTGCAATAAGTAAATAAGGCATCGCTTCTAAAACCATTCAAGAGGTTATTAGTAAGGGTATGCATATGCATGCTATTATAAACAAAAAAAGGCCATGTTGTGGCAATTCACCTTAAGGCCTGCACTGCAAAATCCGCATAAAGTTTGTTTCTTGTGATTTATTGAGAAATACATATTATTATGCACAGCAGCAATAGTCAACTCCATCGAACCTTATGGATTGAGATACGTATAAAATTGAAAAAGTTATAGGCTTTTAGCTTACTTAAATAAACATTATCTAGACAAAACTTTCACAGCTGAGTGGAGGAAAGTGTAAATTGCTCGACAAAATATAATTAAAATTGGGTTAAAAAGGAGGAAGCATAAGGCACGTAAAAAGTGGAGTAATATTTAATTCGTAGCTTACATAGCCGTGGTACTCTGAAGTAATTTTCTCCTGGATTCAAGGATTTCACTTTGCGTTATCTTTCTGAAGTTTAGAAACTGGTGAAACTTCTTTCATTAGCTGGCGAGATAGAAACGGCTGTGGCAAATTGCTGAAATCATTGAGACGTGATCAACAATGACAAAAATTTGTCTAAATAATTGAAATGTCAGGAAGTTTATTTCAACGCAACTGCAACTAAGGTATTAATGTTATATATATATATATATATATATATATATACATATATATATATATAGAGAGAGAGAGAGTTGGTGTTAGAATAAATATTGTTTAAACTGAAGAAATATTTCTCTTTTTTAAAATACTGCTAAATAAAAGTGAGCTTACCTATTTGTAGATAAAGTAGTTGGAGTTGAAGATCTGGATCAACGAAACGAAACAACTGAGAGGTTATAACCGTTAACTTAATACATACATCTGCTTAGATGAATGCTCTAGATAGCCCTACGTAGGATTTTAGTGGAATACGTTTGCCTAAAACAAAACTAATTTATATTACAACACTAAGGGTGAGATATATTAACCAAAATATGACATCTGCGTTTCAACAATTTTAAGGACATAACTATTTTATATCTCAAATGTTAAAATAAGGCATCGTTAGAACATAATGCATAATGGAGGTGAATGCTTGAAGGTAACACGCTATATATTTATTAAATTTAATGAACAAAAATATTCATTTAAAATTACACATATTTGTAAATTTGTACATTAACATAAAAATAACGGTATCACTACAAAATAGTGTTGAAGTAATACTGGGTTCAGATTCTTACCAGGGAATTTATGCTTTGTGTTGTCCCAGTACCTCCAATAGATAAAGTTGTTTGTAAACCGTTTCGTGAATAGCTTCTCAGTATTTACTGCACACATTAAGGAGCAAAATGAAACAAAATAAAGTCTAATTATTGAATATTCTATTATCTTTGCCATGGTTTACAAAAATATGCTTGGATGAAACATCAATTAAAATATAAAATTATGAGCCGAAAAACGTATTTCATGCATGTAAAACAAACTATAGCCACGTGTTGTATATAAAGTTACAATATATTTCTTGCAGTATTACAAACAATTCCTTGGCAATTGGTTTCCAAAGTGATCTTGTAAAAGTACAGAAAATATTTTTCTGTGTAGTGCCTGGCTGCTACAATTATTATCCCCTTTGTAGTCCCTGACGTTAAATACATTTTTGGGAGTGACTATAGCTCTAATAATACTGCAGTACCGTTAATAGACATTACGTAATGACCAGTGAATATCTTGTAATGTGTGATCCCTGCTTTGACGATGGCGAACTCTCAATACTAGACAAAGCAAATTTTTTTATTACATTAAAACTATCGAATCCAGTATGCCATCTTTCAGGGCCTATATACCTCCTCCGTCTTAATGGATTTTACGCATTATGGTAAAGGGCTCCAAAATCACGCTCACAAAAAAAAAATTGTTAGATTTACATGAAACATTGATCAGATGATGGCCAAACTGATTCCAGGTTCGGGAAAAAAAATATGTCATTAAGATTAGTGGCTGCAAAGTTCATATGAACTAACATAAATTCTGAATTACTACTTGCTTCCGCCACATATATATAAAAAAAAACGCTGACGTCGTATATGCATATGCAGCATGAAACATTGAAAAAAACAAGAAGAAAAACCGAGTAAGGTGCAATTTGGGTCTGGGCCGTAGATTTTTCGTGAAAACGTCGGGATGGAGTCATATTTTTTCATTTACTTTCCGACGCTGCCGTAATTCTCACATTCGCTTGGCGTTTGACTTTTAAGGCTTTTGGGATTTATTTTTGACGCGAATTTCCCTCTGACTTGCGTTTTCTATAGTTCTGAGCATTATTAAGAGTCATATGAGACGACATATTTAATTATTTGGTAATTTACAATTTTTATAGTGTTTTTCATTTGAATTCTGGCTAATATTTCCATTGTCTCACTTGGGTACTACAAGTGATCCGCAAGCTCTTCGCAATAACACCCAAACCAATGTGCCCCAGCTAAACGCGTTTCCACGTTGCACCAATTTATAACTTCACACAAAGCTAATACGTAACAATCACACGCATGCGCCTACGTTGGCACGATGACGTCACAGGCAAATACAAACACGTACAGACATACATGACGTATCCATTGTGGGCTCAACCAATGTTGACGTATTATTATTATTCTCGTAGTAATTAGCGATTCAATTCTGACCGTACTTTTTTTTCACACCAGAAAGTTCGACCGACTATCACTTTAACGAACGAATAGACGTTTTCACGTCAAAATAAAACGATGTTAATGGACATCGACTTAAAAATGCAGTGACATAAAAAAACAAAACAAGGAACTGGTGCTGTTAAAGAGTCATAATCATTGCGCGAATAAACTTGCAGACTTTCTGAGTGGCCAAACTTAAAAAAATGGAAAGTATATATATATATATATATATATATATATATATATATGCACTATATATATAATGCATACTTTTTAAATAATTAGTTAGCAAAGTTGAATTTTTAACAGTTTTGTGCAGTATGGATAAGGATACCAAATTGAATAAATAAATGAATTTTTTTTAAAGGCAATGCTAGTGGCTACTATTATGTTATGGTTTAAAATATTTATATTATTTAGCCTTTTAAAATCATAAAAATTCTGATGATTTTAAAAGACCAGGTAAGATTAAATATTTTTTCCTGAAAGAAATTAAACAATATCGCACAGTAAAATAAACTTTCAAACTAGAAATTTCCAGTGTAATATTACATTTATTCCTCCTCATCCATACTGCACAAAAACGTCAAAATTGCAACTTTGCCAGATAATTATACAAAAAAATATGCGTTATAATTTGTATGATTTTATAATTATAATTTTTTTTCCATTTTGTGAAAGTCCGCAAGTTTAACCACGTGGAAAGTAAACATAAATAATGACCCTTTAATTCTGTTCACTGAAGTGAACAATTTAAATCGCAATGATACAATGAGTTTATCAAACCCTGAATTTGTGGGTAAAAGTGTACCTACATTCTAGTCCATATAATACTTTATGACTATGAAATAAATAAACTTTATTATAATTTTATGTTTAATAGCTGTAGTATACCCAGCGTTGCCCGGGCTGAACACAGGACACAGAGGACGTTTTTTTTCTAAATCAGATGTAGATAATAATTAACACTATCAGCTTAATGCTAAACACGTGCAAAGTCCATTGTTAGATAATGAGATAGCACAAATCTATCTGAAAATAAAATTTCAAGATCCTAGTAAACCACAAGGCAAGACGTGGCGGACGCCCCAAACGATAGCGCATTTAAAGGTCAAGGCAACGGTATCTATTGACGAAGTTCAAAAATCAACTTTTATTAACGCCGTTAGTTCGCTAGCCGCCGCGAGCTCCACTAAGCGGACGGGTCTCACCAAGGAGAAGAATAGGAAGTTGCCAGACCTTACTTACAATGTGTATGACCGTCTATACTATGACCTATGCTTTTCTGTCATAAAAATGAATTTACCCATTGAGATCTGTTGGACGGTGTAGACGTTGATGCGCTGCAGCGCCATCTAGCGGAGAGTTAAATAAATTGGTAATCATAAAAAAATTCTCCATTAAAAATACACTTCCATGTTCCATCTTTCATGATGATCGGTCAAACGGTGTCGGAGTTTATCAATCTCAGCAATAAACACCAACATCCATATATATGTACTTATATATAGCTATGTACACTAGATGCCCGACCCGGCTTCGCACGGCTATACTAATGGAAAAAAATTAAGCCACATCTCCCATTTACAGTAATGGTAAATAAATAAAAATTCAGTGAAAATTTATTACAATGCTGTATAATGTACCGGAGAGAAAATGAATAGCACCGGTGGTTTCCCGACTCGTGCACGCAACGTACAACTGATGTACCCGTACTTCGTTACGGCAGTCTACAGGTCTTGCGCCGCTCATTATAAATGCCCCTCCTTGTGGGTACGCCACTGCCGCGCGATGCCCGTTGCCATGGAGACGCAGAAGGCATGAACAATGCAAAATCCTGTTCTCATGCAGACAAAGTACCCACTGTTGCCTGGTTTTAACCACCCATGGGATCTAATTTTCGGAAAATCTCATCCTGCGTAACATAAGGAACATTACTGTGAAGTTTCAAGTCTGTAAAATATATATAGGTACTTGAAAAAAAGGGCAATAAAAACCAATTAAACACACAGAGAGAAAAAAGAACAATAGTTTACGTTTGCGATTTAAAGTGATAAAAAGTATTTAAATACTAATTGAACTCTTATGAGGGTACTGATTGCTTCGTTGTTAATGTCACACGGGTGTTTTTTACTTGTATGGGAAAATTAAGAATGATAAGGCATCTAGTGCGTGGCAACAATGTTAATAGGCAATAGGAAATAAACTTCTATGCGCCTGCGGCATTGTCAACACACACTTCGTACGTGTACTGCATGTTGTATCTAACCCCCTCCAACGCATTTGATTCTAAATTGGACTTTTAGTAAGGGTACCTAATGTTATTGATAATATAATATAGCCTATAGCCTTCCTCGATAAATGTACTATCCAACACTGAAATAATTTTTCAAATCGGACCAGTGGTTCCTGAGATTAGCGCGTTCAAACAAACAAACAAGCAAACAAACTCTTCAGCTTTATAATATTAGTATATATATATATATATAAAATTACACATACTAATATTATAAATATAGCTTAAGATTATTTCTACTTAAAATTTAAAAAAAAACTTTGATTAAAATAAAACACTTAAAATAAAATCTTGAAAATCGACAAAGTGTGATGGAAAAAGGTTTAAATGGGACTGCTGAACATTACCGCAGTGATTTATTAAGTGACGTAAGTGGCGCGACCGAAAGAAAAGGAAGAAATTAAGAGCTCATAACTCTGGAAGAAAGTGTCGTGAACTTAGGGAAGGAGAAAAAAATTATATATATATATATTTATATATATATATATATATATATATATATATATATATATAGTCACCTGACGTTGATACTGGCTGGTAGATTAAAAGAAGGGCTTCTCGAGATGAGGTGTGAGGAAGAGTCAAGGGATTGAAGAGCGCAGCACTTCTTGCCCGCGGTCAGATTCAGCGGTATTTTTTTTTCTCTCTCTCTCCTCCCTCCGTGCGTCCCCATGTTAGGGTCGTTTATCACTGTCCTCATTCATCTTGGCTGGCCGTGTGTTCTTATCGGCGCCGAGTGAAGATGTACTGGCGCGGGCTTCTGTATGGGTACACAAGTAGATTGGGAAGGGGGGGGGGGGGTGAAGTTTACGTTTCGTCGATGCGGCCAAGAACGCATTCCGATCCGATGAGCCGTTGTACACATTCATCTCTTGCGCGAGCGCGCGCCTCTCTCCCCCCCCCCCCCCCCACTCCTTTACCCCTTCTCTAGCAGGGATTTAAGACCTATCATGGCCATGGTTCTGGAATCATTGTTACAGTCCTGTTCGGCCGTTATTATGGTACAGGTCCCATTGACATGGTACCGGTGCCATTATAATGGTGCTTGTACCATTACCACTATTTGTCGTGTCACTGTTAACCATTATCGAGTCTTGCGTGCGATATACTGTGATGAAACACTTGTACGGTATGTGTTGAACAAATAGTTTTCTAATTTTTGTTGTTGTAATAAATGAAAAACCAGCCAATGATTCGAGAATCTGATGCCGTAGTGAAACAAGTTCAATTTTGTAATTTTTTATTTCTAACCGTATGGTAAAGCTACAAATCACAACGTACGAATTCATGGGCTGAAAAGAAATATCAAGTTATTCACTTTCGTATTCACAATACAACGCAGTTAATTACGGCACATGAAAAACTGATGATTTTAAAAACTTACCATTTGGTTACAAATAAAATAAAAAAATACAAAACTGGACTCGATTCGCTATGGCTTTAAACCCTACATTGCTATTACATTTTATACTTGTATTTGCATTCAATACCCCTAGTAAATCTCTTTAATGAATGTGATATTTGTGTATAAATGTTAATTTTTTTTTTCCGTCTGTGTATCGTGTGCCAATGCACTACTATTTTGCGCACCCTGCACCGCTATTTTGGGAGACGTGTATCGCGGAAAGAAACCGAAGATTTTAAAAATCTGTGCCTCCCACGGCGTGTGCCAGACAGCGAGAAGTAATCGAAAGAGGGGAAAATGGAGGGTGACCGACCACGAGGTTAAGTTACGATTCGTCCTCGCATCTCGAGGGACGTGAGTCGATAGTCGAGAGCGCGCGCTGGTTCGAGGCGAGAGTCGACCTCTTCTCTCGAGACTCCAGACCAGACCGGGTACGACACCCCTGGGAGCTGGAGCGAGCGAGGTTATTCCTAGCGGGTGATCTAGCGGGGTCGCGCTGGTGGAAGGCCTTATTCTAACACGACTTGGGGGAAATTCACTTCGGGATTAGACCAGGTGTATTAGTAGTATTAATAGCAGGGGCGCAAATCTGTAGGATTCTCAGGGGGTGTGTAGGATTTGCGCGTGGGGGTTAAGGGCTCCGCCTACCCGGGCACACACACGGTGTGCAGAGCTTCAGAAAAAAGAAATCAACGCGATTTCAAATACTACTCAGGATATCCGAGTGGGGTCTGTTTGAAAAAAAGCATTTAAGAGTTCACTGAGGGCCGAAAAGTACTGTTGATTTCGGATTACGTTTTTAAACTCGCATTTTTAAAAGAGTTAAAATGGCTAAAAATGCACTTTTTCAGAGTATTTTTTACGCGTAAAACAACCGGTTCAGATTCTTGAAAGCACTTAAGGGACTTGCATTGCACCTTTATATTCATTTTTCGGCCATATAATGCCACGGTCACCGCTCAAATTGCACAGTTATCCTGTGACGACGAGAATTCTGCGCGTCCGTCAGTTCAGAGCCTTGTACTTAGAGGTTATACCGCGCTAGAAGCACCAGCGAGCACCACGCTTATCATCCCGCCTCACTAACACACATACACCCCTGACGAGGCAGGCCCCCTTTAACGGACACGCAAGTCATTTCAGGTTAGGGTGCTTGTATCTTGTACACTTCCCATATTTTGCATACATGCATGCAATAAGCAGAATGATCTTTTAATGATAGAAATTTTTCCCATGAAAACAAAGTTGTGAAATTTTTCTTTTTATCAACCTTCGAAAATTTATGCACAATTTATATACTGGTTAAGTTTCAACCTATCCAACGTAGCAGTGGCCTAGGTGATAACCTAATTGATTACCGCCCAGACGCCCAGGTTATGATTCTCACTGATGTTGGTTTTTTATAATATATATTTTTTATAAATATACTGTTTGCTAATATTAATTGTTTATATATAAATAATTTTATTTATTAAGGATTTTCTGATATTTAATTTACAGTGATGATCTAATAATGACAAGAGACATTAGAATTCTAATTAAAAACTAGTTTATACCCATTTTAAATTTATGTTTGAAGGATTGAATTTTCACTGAAATATAAATATAAAGTAGTATTTAATTAATAAATTTTAATAAATAAAATAATATTATTTATATTTAAATCAAATATATGTTTTGTAAACACTAGATAACAAAGAACAGGTTAATTAACAGGCAAAAAGGTTTTCATGTCAAAGCAAAAGTTAGGCTTAGGTGAATGATTTTTTTAAAATTTAAATCTTACACAAACTGTAGAATGTTTTTACTTTATGGTTATCCCGGTCTTGCTGTTGGTACCCGGTAACTCACAACATGGCGTTTATAAAATTAACAACCTCTGCCTGTCAAGATTCAAAAATCTCCTGCGTTCAACACAGTGCTCCGGAACTTATAACGATCTTTCACAGCAGGGCAATAATTCAACCGTTTCATTTCGTCGGCGGAAACGTTAAGTTAACATGTTGAAAAACACAGTCGGGGCCCGAGATTTCAATTCGCGCGCGGCGGGAAATGTAGCTGAAAAGGGGAACATTTGCATACATATTGCAGAAACTAAAGCTTTGAGACGGCAAGTTCGGTGCTGGCTACCCTCCGTTTCCCCGCCCCTTCAGCGGGGGTTTCGCGAACTTTCATTAGCTCGCTCGCGCAATCTCGTTCTAGCAGAGAAACCAATCGCGGCCTACAGCGACGCTAACGTGTGCGGACGTGGAAACAGGCGAACAGACGAACAAGGTTCCGTGAAAAAAAATATTTAAAATCACAGGTGGCCTTGCGGTTAGGGTCGCGGCTTCGATTCCAGTACCCGAAACACTAATAAAATTTGCGACCATCGGGTCGGCCTCCCCAGCGGAGATACCCGCTAAAAATTTGTAGGTTCCGTCGCCTTAAAGGGGACGGGGAAAGTTCGCACGGCGAGAATATGAAAACAATAATAGAATCTGAACGACTTGATGGAATTCGCAGGGGTCGGTTTTTTTTTTTATCACGGAGACCCGAATGAACAGAAATAGTCAATACAGTGGATAGTTTAGGCCCTCGGTCTCCGTCAAGATCTGTCAAATGTCACTCAAAAAAAAAAAAAAAAATAACATCTTAAGATTTCAAAAACATTGGGGTGGTGGGGGGGTATCAGTAGAGCTGGTACAAGGATGTCTAACCTCCTTGGGACAGGGGGTGTAGGGTGTTGACTGAAAAAAAAAGTATTATTCATCCCACATCGTTTCAGGTTTATTTCCGGTAAACTATGACCAACACATAAATAAATAGATAAATAAATAAATAATGTAAATAATGTCAAACTACTCTGTTCACAATAAATAAAATGCTAACATTTTTAATAAGATAAGGTCTCAAAACAAAAACAAAAAAATAGGTTTAAAGACTATTAAAAACAAATAACAAGAGCTTTAATAATACCCAAATCATAGACACAAAATATATTTCAACTTTAAACTAATTTGTAACTTGTGTAAACATTATACATATTAGGGAATTATAAAAATATAATACTATTTCCCCGTAAAAGTAAATGTCCCATTGCCCCACAACCACATCACACCACCCCCACATCATAAGAAACATAACATAAGCCACAAAAGCACACAGCACACCCCTTCCCCATGTACAACCCCCCACTCTCAACATTGGACCCCCCTAGACACATTTTTTCTACACCCCGCCAAACACGAATAGTTGAAACCCACTAGTAGAGGTGATATGCGATTTTACGAGTGGGCCTTTGATCGAGACCAACAAAAGAGAACTCAATTCGTGAGTCCCGTCAAAGCGACGGTGATATCCCTGTCTGCTCGGTATACGTCACGACGCAATGCTGAGCCCCGCAAAGTCTAAGGCCGTCACACTGGACGTTTTGTTCAACAACACCTGACTACCGCACGAAGTTGCTTCACAAACGCTGTCGTGGCAACAGGACACGTGGAACACTGGAAATAGCTTTCAAGAACTGTCAAATTGCAGACGGGTTACATGACACAGGCCCTCGTCAGTGATTTATGTCGCCCTTTACCGGCGGACCGTCAAAAGGCCATGATAGCCGAGATTGGCAGTAAAATTTCTTCATGCATGAGGAGCCCCAACCTAAAATGGAGGCGTGTGTGAGTGTGATTCATGAATAAAGTTATTGATGTCTATTATTTTTCCCATTTGTTGCCCGCTGATTTAGGTCATAACCTTCGGTAAGTTGGCTTTTTTTTTTGCGCCCGGTAAGGTACGTTGCGTACTTATCAGGTGGTTTGTGCGACCTTGAAGTTTACGTGTTCACGCATGTCACAGTGTGCCTCCATTTCGCTCCATCCTGGGAAACCTGTCGTCAGTTGGCTTCACTCCGAAATCACTCGGATTGATACAGCAGTTTTCTAGCTGTCGGCGTTGTGGTACACAGCAGTTTTCTAGCTGTCGGCGTTGTGGTCAATTTTGACATTCGGCGTTATGTTATTCGGCGTTGTGGTAACGACCCCTCGCATGCCACTCCGCCAACGTGTCCTTGTACAGAAAAAAAAAATTCTGTACTGTCACAAAATATATCATTTGAATATTAATAAACAGATTTTATTTTTGACTTTTCATAGAATTCGTTTTGTTGCATCGTTGATATTTAATTATATTTTTTATCAAAACAGATGTAGACAGTAATGTTAATTTTACTTAATCCGTCAATTGGGCAAAATTTTTCCAGAAGTACCAAAATTATACATTATGGTGTGGGAAAGGGGCATCGGATGGTAGTTAGGCTTTATGGGGTGGTTAAGAGGGATGGGGTGGTTTTGTTAAATCTCATCTTATCCTTTTCTTTTTCCTAAATCAGATTTAGGCGGTAATGCGCCTCTTATTTGAATGTCAGTTGTACAAAATTGTATCAAGAAGTACCAAAATTCTTCTTTAATGGGTAGGAAAAGGGGATGGATTTTTTTTAAATATTATGTAGACAGTGACTTTCCTCTTGTATTGAAGACCAAGTTTACATAATTTCTTCAAGCTCGGAATAAAACTGTATATTTGTGATTAACTATAAGTAAACAGTAAATTTTATATACCTACCTGGTGTAATAAACTAAACAGACGAACTGAGCTATGCATTAACTTTATTATAACGATTGGATAAACAGATAACAGGTAAAAATATATTTTTCTTAAATTATAATGTGAAAATGCAATAAAAAGTTGAATAATAATTAAGGACTCATATTGTTAATGGTGGAATTCGATACTGAGGAACTTGAAGTTTAAACGACGTATTTATTCACTGAAATAAGCAGACCCGTTGATAACTTGCGGAGAATATTGGTTTTTAATCCCAGTGTTAAAATGTCTGTTTAAGTCTCAACTATTTTTTTAGGTTACTTTCAAAGTTTACAAAATGTATTCCAGTATAGGTACGTTTTCACAAAGATTTATTCGGCACACTGATATGGTTCTTATGTCCTTCGATGTCCATGAAATTTTACTCCCATCGCGCCAAAAGAAGTTTCACTTCAAAAAGGCTTCGTGTTGGAACTTAAGGTGTGACATTTTCGAGAATACTAACGGTTAAGTTAAAACGGGCGTTGCTATATTGTTCTAGAGCGTCACGCCCTTAATCAGTTACAGACCTTATTAATTTTTTCTCGTCATGCGAAGCAGCCAATCCTCCAAATCAACATTTTTTTGCCAAAACTAAGTGTTTTTAATTTTTTTTTTGTACAATGTGTCAGTTATTTCAAGATATCCTGCACAGAATGGGGAATCGCATCTTTGCTTCGTGAACAAAAGAAGGACGACATGTTGTGAAACACAGAGATTAAACATGCATAGTTTCGCGATTAATGATACCCGTTGAGAATGGGGTGGTAATAATTTATTTCCTCGTGCCTGGTTCATACAGACGTAGTATTATTTTCTCTCTTTTTTTTATCTCTCTCTCTCTCTCTCTCTCTCTCTCTCTCTCTCTTTCCTTCCACGAGTCGACTCCGGCGCGCGTCTATGAAACATTTAGCCACCATCCGTCCGCTCTCGTCTGTTAATCTCTACCCCCTCTCCTCCCACTCCTCTGCAGGACTTTTCAAACATCGCCACCGAGGAGGATGCTCTAGTTCCAGGACTGCATTATGCAAGCCTCGCTTCGCGGGGACCCTTAGCGGGGAAGACTGCGCGTGACCGCGGAGTGACCAAGGCGAACAGAAGCGGAACAAGCAATGTTTCCCTCGCGAACAGTCCACTTCTGCCGGTATTTATTATGTACCCGGTGCGCGACAGCAAAAAAAAAAAATATCCCTTTTAAAACGAACACCCGGTTTTTCAACAGCGCGACGAACACAAACGAACAACTTAGTTGTAAAATATTCATTATTTCCGTCGCATCCGCACTTCAATTATTTTTAACGGACATTTCAGAGAAGAAGAAAAAAAAATTGTCGGATCAAAATTTAATATTTGTTCGGAAAAGAATAATCATAAAATAGATGACTAATTGTTGTCTTGCCTTTGCACCAGTTTAACCATCATAGAAAACGAAATTCTAACGGTCATTTCAGTAACTTCGCGTTCGCCACGCGATGAAGATAAAGATTAAACAAAAAAAAAAAAAAAAAAGGCGTATGTACTTATGTACGCGCGCTATAAGATACTTACTTGGCGTAATAAAAAAAACTTGAATTTTACATGCAAATAACTAATAGAAATAAAATAATAAACGTGTTGGAGTGATACATATTGTAAACTCGTGTATAAAAATAATTTTTTTAATTGAGTAAAATAAGAGAGATACATATTAATAAGTAATGAAAATAATTAAATATGCTGTATGTTTATTCTTATTTATTAATTTTTATTATGTTGAATAAAAAGTTATAATTTATAATCTATGAAGCATATAAATTATACATACGGGAACATAAACTCAGTTATATAAATACACTTTGAAAAAGTTTATAAACACAAATTATATCGTTAATATTCACAATAAATAATTGTTTTTAATTATATGGACCAGTATTCAATATCACTCACTAAAGTATACGTTTACAAGTACACATATATTAATTTTATTTGTATGTAGCTTTTTTTAAATGTAGCCATTTTTTCATCCTGTGAAACTTTTGTTACATAATTTGTGGACGAAACCGATTAAACATTTTTGAATTTAAACTTCTTTAGGCACGTTTTGAAAAAAAAAAAAAATTGAGAGTGAATGTTTAGGTTGGCCGCGCACAATGCAAGCCGGAAAACGTAATAATTTTATATTAATATGTATATAAACACTAGAAAGCAGTCTAGTTATATAAATAAATGTTTACACCCTTAAAATACCTCTTCCAATGGTAAAATCTATTAACTGCCAAATGAGACAGAGTTATTGTATTATCGATGTGGACATGAAAATTCCAATATCAAGAAATAATTTAATAACTACTTCTTTTAATGTGCATTTTGACGATATTTTTTTTTTTAAAAATTATTCATAAATAAGCAATTTATGGCTCATGGTGAAGTTGCTAATCAGCGTGGAAGACAAATCAGGCGAGATGAAAATGCACTTAGCCGACAACGGAGCACAACTCAACTGATAATCATGTTATTGAATCGCACCGCGTCTGAGAAGTTTAGCAGCCAAAGGGTGCCCAGCCAAAGTTCAGTGCGTATCTGAGTCGTATAACTTAATAAAATGAAGTGTTTCCGCGTTACTCGCAACTCGAGTGATTAGCAACTCGTTAAACCTCATTGCATTCTAAGACCGGCTTGCTCAGTCCTAACTTGAGGCGAAGTAAAGTATTTCTCCGTTTGATTAACGTGCTAAGGTTTTTTTTCCCTTAGATTTTACTTATCTGACTCTGCAAACGGTTCTAAATCTCACTGGTTTCCCATACGTTCATTCAGGCAAATGCTACGATTAGCGCCGTGTATTTTTCGCGAGAGAAAAAAAAAATTGTTCGCGTGTATTCCCTTGTAATGGGAGGCCGTCTGCAAAGAGAAGCCGTTACCTTGTTTGGCCGGTACATTCAGGACGCGTATACCTCCGCACTGGATGGCTGTGATCTGTGTGCTGACAGTTGACACGCGCCTGAAAATAAACTCAGCCAACCATGAAAGACAGGCAATGCTACAGAGCTTTAATACACATCTGGTACAAAAAATATATACGCGAACAACTTATTTTACGCCACAACTACTATGGACGTTACTTTCTACAAGCCGTGAACGAACACTTTCTCCGATCTCCCTGCCCTGTGTGAAAGTCCTCTAATGACCTTGTTGCTGATAACTGTTTTGAAATACAAAGTAAATGAATATATTTAAATAATTATTTTTGATTTAACTTAATTTCGTGCACATGCATCATTGCCTACTTACACTGGTTGCCATAGAAGAAACCTTAGAAAGGATAACATGGCGTTCATCTGTGCTGTAATTTTTTTCTAAGTTGCTCCCACGGAATTCCATACGCCGTTTGGGTTGTTATTTGATTGTTCTCCTTGTGTTTACGTTCTTAAGGTTTATTCGAGCTTGCGAAGTAAGCACAGTAAAGTTCTAAACTATTAGAAAGCGCTTCAATAAATGTTAACACTTACTCGTCGCTCGTGTGGAAATGAAAACATGTATAACAAACATATAAATGTTAATCACAGCACACAGCGAGGCGGGTCAGATGTAAGAAATACGCAGCTTATGCCTACTGAGATACTTTTTTCTAAACTTTGGTTTACTAAAGTGTTAAGATAAGTGTGAATTTATTGCTTACTGTGAAACTCGGGCGCCGCAAGCGAGCAGTATTGTTTGTGTAAACGATACAAGTTAGCCATAAATAATAGCGAGCACCATGGTTGTAATCCGGAGTACATTTACTCGGTTGCCTAGCTAAGCTAGATATATATATTACAAGCCAGGAGGATTGGGCGAACGATAAATGTTGGCAACATTGGAACACAATTGTGATGTTTCCCACCGTGAGGGAGTTACTTTGAATGATCATTTAATTATTAAATCATTGTTTTCCATACGGAACAAAAAAATTTGTTGCTTCCCTTGTCTCTTATTCACATTTAGTTTATAAACGATTATACTTTGCTTTAACCAAAAACAGTAAGACGTGTTCAAAATTTTTAAGGTTTTTTTTATAGGGTCACCATACATGCAAAATATGTATTGAAAATTTTGTTCAGTTGGGCCTTTGTCTGTTGGTTACGGTGATTTAGGGATTATCAATTTCATTATTGTTCAGAATTGCATGAAGTTGCGGGAATTAAAAATTATTTTGTTTTATTTTTGAAATCGAGTAATTTTTTTTTGCATGTGAAAAAAAAATACTAACATTTCTTAAATATAAAAGATATTTCGAGCGTATCAACCTTTCTGCTTGAGAATAATTTTCTCACGTATTCAGTTCATTTTGAATATTATTTTTTTGCCCTGAAGAATAAAATGCCACTTTATAATTTTAAAAATTGAAAACCATTATATGCCTATAAGAGAATTTGTGAGCTCAGCGGAAAACCAGGCACTACTGCGAGGAACTAAAAGGAACAGAAAAATTCATGTAAAATTATTGATATTTGTAAACTTGTTCATTTACACAAAAAAAAAACTTTATCACTACAAAAATAGTGTATGCAGTAATACTGGGTTCGGATTCTTACCGGGAATTTATGCTTTGTGTTGTCCCAGTATCTCCGATAGTTCAAGTTATTTGTAAACCGTTCTCGCTTTCCAGAATTAACTGCGCACATCAATAAGCATAATAAAACTCAATAAAGTCAAATTATTTTAATTTCCAGTATTTTTTTCTGTGGTTTAAAAATATTATGCCTGAAGAATAAATTTATGCACCAGTTTTCGTAAGGAATACTCGGTATTATCTCGAAAAACGTATTTCATATATATGCCAAAAAAACATTTTTTCTGATTTTTTTGCAAAAGTATAAAGTTTTTTTGTGTGCATCAGTTGAAACGATTTGCACTACTTTTGTCCCCTATAAAAACAGCTTAAATTTTCCATCAGTGTGACTTCAATTCGCCGATTGGCTTTGTCGTAAAAAAAAGATAAGATTTCTTTGCAGTGGCGGTACACATTGAGTGATAAAAAAAAAATTCCTCTCCATTATATTTTCGTGTCTCCCGAGGTCCCAGCCTCCCAAAAGTGTGGCAGTCATGAAGCATCTTCTTTCGAATCCGGATCTCTGGACGGAGCGGAAAGTCACGGCGAAGGTCACCGGGGGAAGGACTGGCTTCTTGATTGGTTCCGCGCTATGGTCGCTCACGTGACGTGCCCCCATCTCTGACGACCGATCGTAAACCAGTGAGAGCTAACCCGACGTTTACCGAAAATACGAAATAGCTTTGTGTCAAATTCGCCCGGTATTCAATACACACACGGCAGTAAAAAGGATTGCTCTCGATATAATATTTAGGAGAAAAATAACTCCCTCCCTCCCTCCCTCCCACCCTCTCTCTCTCTCTCTCTCTCTCTCTCTCTCTCTCTCTCTCTCTATATATATATATATATATATATAAGATGATGTAAATTGCTGGTTAAGTAAATCGACGGTATAATTAAAAAAAAGCAATGTTTTCAACACTTTTATTTTTCTAAGATTAATTTTAAAAAAATATTCAAATCGTTGATAATCCATTTGTCAAGAATAAACAAAATTTATGTTTCAATATCTACTATAGAATCAATATAAACATGGTCTATCGTGTTTTTTTTAATCTACATAAATAAAATACTTTCACTATAACACCATATCCTGAATTGAATTTATTTTTCATAAAAAGTGTGTTTTGTATTTAAATTTTGGTGTGTTGTTTGAGCATCATTTCACCACCTTTTTAAAATTAATCAAAATAGAGTTTAGAGTCTTACCTCGAAATGACCCAACTTTAGGTAAATCGGAGGTAGTTACTATTTTTAATTTATTTATGTCTTATATATTTTGATTTTTACAACAATTTTTGCTTTATCGAATAATCGACTGTAATAGCTTAAATTTTTGTAAAAGAAAACATTTAATGATAAAAAAATATGTTTAAGTAAAATTACTAAATTGTTCACCTATTTATTGCTAGTTGCTTATTTTTGTTACACAATTTTTTTTATTTATGGTCACCGACAACACTGGATAGAGAAACATTGCGGCAAAATAATTTATTTCGGAACAATTATTCTGAAGAAAGAATATTTTTTAAATACTGATTTTTAAATTTATTTTTCTAGATAGCTGCTGAATTTGAGTTTCATAGGCAGTTGAAAAACCACTTTGCTGTGAAGTAGAGTCAGCTTTCCTGATAAAATCCCGATTACTTTGAGGAGATCCAGGATTCATTCACGAATCAAAACTACCGAAGCAGCAAAAATAGGTTTGAAATATATTTATTTATTATCTACACACTTTGATGTCTCATCCTGCTCATTATTTCTCGTCATGAGATTGTACTTTAAAGCATTAATATTTACTATACTAAAATCATACTTTTTTGCAAAAAATAATAATTTATTTTGGCATGATGAGTGGCCAAGTCTTGTGAAGTCCGATAAAGCTCACTAATATGTGCTCGATATTAACCTACTTAACTTGGTTCTTGTTATTGCAAAGGAAAAAGGGCAGAAGAAGATGAAAAAGCACTGTTCATATTATGGTGGTGAATATGGTGGTGAATATGATAATGCTATTGATATTGATGCTGATGAAGATGTTATTGATGATTTTGAAGATTTTATTGTTGTTGTTCTTGTTGAGTTTAATTTCGATGATGACTTTGATGATGAAGATGATGAGAAGATAATGAGGATTATGATGGTGAGGATGAAGATGAGGATGGTGAATTTGAGGATATGATGATGTTGAGGATGAGGATGATGATAATGAGGAAGAGGATTGGGTTTTAACACCTAGCCATCACCACAGAGAGTTGGCCGTGGCAACTGGGGCGAATAAGGCGTGATGATACGGCGGTAGTCTTCCATTGCCTTTCGCACTGAAGGGACATCACAATACCAGTCCTTGGATCCGGCAGGGAAAAATTTCCACCCGAGATAAATCCCCAATCCGGCTGGGAATCGAACCTGGGAACGTGTTAACAACTGATTGAATACTGAGAAGAGAACGGATTCTGTGACCAGAAGGTAACGATTTAAGAGAGGGAGGGAGGAGGAAAGGACAGTCTGCCCAGGGCGCCGGGTTAGCGGTGGTGCCAGTTGGGCAAACGAATTTTTGTGGACTGCAAAATGTAAATGGCGAATAGACACATATATTTTATTTTTTCCATTATCTACTATCATGTTTTCAATTGTGATCTCCATTATTCAGTTTCTAGTGAGTAGGTACATACAGACTGGTAGGTACTTTCATAGCTTTTTTTTTTTGTTATTGTTTGGGGTGGGGGGAGGGAGGAGGGGACGCTGATCAAAAATTCTTCCCCGGGGAAAAGGAGAGCTCAGATCTCTTTCCCCTTGTCCAGAAGCATATGTACTTTTAACGGATGGTTCAGATATAAAAATAAAATAAAATAGAATACTTGTATCTGTTTCAGTTTCACCCGTGCGATATGCCCGTGCTTTTGTATTTCTAGGATCGATAAATCGGTGCTCATCGATCCCGGGTCACGCCACCACCGGGGGGGGGGGGGGGGGGATTTCAGCCCGCGGAGCGGGACCGGCGCTGTCGCGCGGATAAGCCCTTCGTCCCCTCCTCCTCCTCCTCCACCTACGCGGTCTCGCCTGGAGCGCGCGGGCATTGCACAAACACAGATAAGCCCCCTGCGGCTTTGGACGTCTCCCGGCGGCGGTGCGCATCCGCGACGCGGCGCTCGCTCGGCGAGAGGGAACAACCGGGCAGAGTGCAGTCGGCGGCAGACGAACACGTCTGCGCGAGACACAGCGGCGACAATGACACTCGTTCGCTTTGCTGCCGCCCCAGCCATCGCTCGGCGCCGAATACTCTAATACCCTTCCCGATCAACAACAGGGAAGCCTTCATTTCACAGACGAGAGAGCCACACCCGAAGTTCCCCGAAGGTTGCTTAGCAAATAACTTTTTAATATGTATAGCTATCCAGGGCTAGGAAATCGTTCAGATAATATATAATAATAATTTATTTCCCATTTCTTTTACACTTTGTTAACAATATTCACTTAATTAACCAGGAAATTTAGCACTCACGAAAGCAAGTTTGTATGTGAGTGCATCTAGTCACTTCAAATTACATGCGGTATTTTGACGATTGTAAACATTTGTAAATGTATAATAGCTGATAAATAAATATATAAAATATAACCTAAGAAACTTTACATTAGTTATAAAGATGAAAGTTAAAAAGAGCAAATTATTAAAATTCAATATTATGTATAAACAAAAAAAGTATAAATTATATCATTGTTAGATGAATAAATAAAAATATAATTAAATAAAAATTAGTATTTAAGTAAAGTACAATACAGGTACAAATTTATAACAATATATAAAACTTACTTAAATACTAAAGCCATCTCTTCATGATTTCACAGCATTTTTAATGTAGCTATCCTAACCAAATCAACCGTCCACGATGTTTTAAAGTATTTATAATGTAGCTAACCTAACCTATTTGACCATTAGTTATCATGAGTTGTCCAAAATAAAATTAAAAAAACCGAAGATTCACGATCGTACGTTTGGCTCTCTCGTCCGTGAAAAGAAGGCTTCCCATAATCAACAACAGGGAGCGATCACTCACAGTTATGTTTATTTATATCTCTGGAATGTTTAATCAAGAGGACTGGAAGATACTCCCACCCTACCCCTAATAGGGAGCACATGTGGGAGGGGAACGCGAGTATGCCGGCCGTAAGGTCGGAATAATCTGCTGATGTTGAATATCTCAGCTCTCTGGTATAAGGCAGTTTTGAGCAGGAGCGATTTTCGCGAATGCGACGGAAGTCGCATGGAACGGAAACGTGTAACCACATCTGTGGCGGTTGGTGCAAATCAAAGTTCGCAAAGCCAAAGGGAATCTTTATAGTATTAACGTTTTTATTAAATATTAATAAGATGGACAGTATTTAAAAAAAAATCCTTGTCAAAAAAAGGTACAAAGCCACGGTTTAGAATGTTTTTTGCCCCTTCAAATCTTTTCTTTTTTAATCGCAGCCGTTTCATTGTGCAGTTCACAATTCCGCTCTGCAAAACGGAATCATTAGGATAGTCGATTACGTAGCTGATCCGGCTACGAATTCTAGCGGCGGGTGCGGAAACCACGGGCGATTCTACGTCCAGATATGTAGTCGAAAACATAATTTGCGTACATTTATCACGCGTGGCATTATTTTTTAAAAGAATTATACTTTTAAATTTCATGTTACGAGTTCTGTATTATAAGTAGAGACCTGTAAAATTCGCGGATTCATTTCGCGATAGGATAGAGTCCAAATACATTTGACATTATTTTGCTTCAGTGATTGGGCCACAGTTTATCTGAAGGACTTTGGGCCAATGAAAAATCTTTAACAGAAGAATTAGCGAATCACGATCATTCCAGTCAACAGGTGTTACGAGTCGATAACCAATCAGCAGATGTAATTTGCACGAGTGCGTAGAGGATCATGGAGTCTATCTATCCTTTAGGGATTTGAAATCGCGAATTTTACAGGTCTCTAATTATAAGTGAATTTGCAACCAACATGAGAACGCGTGAATTTGCTTGTTATGGAGGGTTTGGATGTTACACATCTCGGGCGAGTACTGAAAGACTCTCTTACTATTTTCTTGTTTACCTACATTAGAATGATAGCCACATCAACAATGCAACATTTTTGCTTTTTTCAACGCATGTTGCTAAGGAGTGTGGCGGAAAAGTTCCAAAGTGTATCTTAGGCCATTAAGGTAACTGCATTCATGTCTGTACTAAAGTTTGTCACTCTGATCAGCTAGCTACTGGTTAGCAAAACCAACCGTAGTTGTTTGAAGCCTAATGCTAGAGTTTTTTAAAAAAAATAGCTTGAAAGGAACTCGTTAGGAAGAATTGTACCAATGAAATCAGTAACGTGGTTGTTGTTAAAGAAAGAGTTTGAATAGTATTAAACTTCATATAATTCAAACATTCATTTGCTATGTCCAAATGGGAAAGGGGAGAGGATGGTCATTCTCTTTTTGACTTCAATTTTTTAGCCAGCTACAGGGAATTTTACATCAGCGATAATATAAACACCACACAGCCCCTCTCCCTGCTGTCTGCTGCCCTTTAGGCCGTATTTCACCAAGACAATGCCTGGCGGCTTGTAGCCGCGACAACGGGTGAAATATCGCACGCGATGACAACATTCCACTGGTGCCCCCCCCCCCCCCTGGCCAATTTTATCGTCGGGTTTGTCATACGCTCAAAGCCCACGGGACGTGCTTAAACGATGCGTGCGCAAGTGTGCTGAGTTAATACATAAAAAACCTACAATTCCGGGAGGCAATAAATTACACAGGTACTTTTGAATTCTTTCTTCCAAAAAATTGTAGTTATTTTTCCAGAAAAATTATAAACGAAAAAAAAAAAATTTCAAACAAACATATGTCAATCTTTGGCTGAAATATTTAACTGGTGAAGACGGTACTTTAATATTTAAGTAAGGTTTTGTACTCTGCTGTAAACTATGTACTTTTATTTTTCCATGAAATATATATATTTTTCTGAAACTATGTTATTTATCTTGTATTAAAAATTAAATGCCTTTTTAAATTTCAATGTTATAAAAATAATGTAAGATTTATTAAGTAATTATTTATTTATTTGTCGATAGTTACAAATTTAATTTTTTTTTTACATTAATCAAAATACTATGCCCATATTAAAATAACTGGACGAATTCACACACAAGCTTGATTTTGTCAGTGGTGAATTTCTTGTTTGATTTTGTGAATTATTTTCAAATTGTTAAAAAAAGAGTAAAAAATATAATAAGTATTTAAAACGTTGAGATAATGCTCCCTCGCTCCATTTGTTTGGTGAAAATGTTGGGTTTACTTTAATTTTTTAAGTGAAACTTACTTAGAACCAATATGCTGAGGCGATGAGATCATTGGAAGGTAACGAAAAGTATCGTAACAAAAAAAAATGACCTCGATCAGTGGTGTAACTGAATTGCCTTCTAGCACCAGGTTTGTCCCATTTGTTTCTACAGCGACACCAAGCAATTAAATGGATGCGGTGGCCAGGCCTTGTAGTTGCGTATACGTCAATAATTGCAAATTACACACGTTATTCTGAAGCCTCTTGACACTACTAGAAACTAAATTCCCAGGTTTGTTTAACTTAGAACACACATAACTTACACATTATTTGTAATTGTACTAGAAGTAGCCCTATATAAAAGTATGTCCGAGCACAGGCTTAGCCAGGAGGAGCCGAGAGGAGCCGACCGCCATATTGGATTGTGACGGCACGGCGGCCATCTTGGATGACATTGACATTGGACTTTGACCTTGACCTGTTTATTTTCACTTAGCCTTGCGTTTAGTTGCTGAGAGGTTTTTAGTGGATTTGTTGTGGATTTTCACTCATCTTTGCGTTAGTTTACTAAGTGATTTGCTGAATGTTTTCACTCATCTTTGCGCGTTCATTTGTTGAATATTTTCACTATTCTTTGCGTTCATTTGCTGAGTGATTTGCTGTGGATTTTCGTTAATTTTGGCAATAATTTGCTGTGTATTTTCACTTATCTTTGCGTTCATTTGCTGCGCATTTTCACTTAACTTTGGCGTTCAGTACGCTTTGAATTTTCACTCAACTTTGATTTCATTTGCTGAGTGATTTGTATCATCTGCCGCACGCGAGATAGGAGGTGCTGTATCGCGGTTCTCGGGGACCGACGGCGTATTGCGTCCAGTCGAACGCGACGCCATTTAGCGCCAATGTTTGCCTCCGCCTTATCGGCGCGGCGCGCGTGGGTGGGGATCATTTCGATACGAAGCCCCGGGTCTGGGTGTCGTAATCGAGGTACCAAGCAGCTGGCTCGACGTCAGCTCCGCCCTGGACATACGGCTCGGCCTCGTAGACGAACAGCGGCAATACCATGGGTCGAAACAATCAGGGGATCAGAAAACAGCTTTTGACGTGACAACGTCTAATAAATCGATGAACGCCGGCTGCACGCACGAAAAAGTTTCCCGTTACGCACATTTTCCCGTTACGCTGTGTCCCCTTACGCTAATTGTTCCGTTACGCTGTGTCCCGTTATGCTCATTGTTCCGTTACGCTATGTACCGTTACGCTCATTGTTGTACGCTTGCGCCGCATCTATCTCTCTTCCACTCGATTGGCCTAAGCGTCCGAGGAGAAGAAAGACAGCGGCAGCACACAACTTACATCTACACGTGAACTGTTTCGCGGACTGTTTATAAAGTGAAGTGTAAAGTTAATGTGGTTTTCATTGCTTGTTACAACAACAATTTCGGCAATGAAGGTTAATTATTCTTGCAAATTAAAAATGTGATTACTAGTATAATTTCAAGTATTTATTCTTTTATTTTTAAAATAAAAATGATTTAATTTTATTCATAAAAGTATGCAATCATTTCATCAATTTTTTGTTATGACGTTGTCGCGTTAAACTATCGTCCGTAAACCGACTTTACAGACAACCAATTTTTTCGGGGGCGGGGAGTGGAGGGGGTTTCTACACATATTATAAGTGATTCTAACAGAAAACTATTAGGGGATAGCACCTAAACCATTAAAAATTTTACTCTTGTTTTGTAAATGGAACATAAATATTAAGGTAAAATTACAGATAATTGTACATTTGTAAAGTTAAATTAAAACAAATCCATCACTACCAAATAGTGTTCACAGTAATAATGTGTTCGGATTCTTACCCAGGTATTTGTGATTTGTGTTGTCCCAGTACCTCCAATAGTTAAAAATTATTTGTGAACAGTTCCCTGAAAAACTTTCCAGTATTAACTGAACACACTAATAAGCATGATACAACGAAATAGTCAAATTGTCGAATTTTCGATTTTAAAAAATGCTTTATTGAATTAAAATATATAATTATGCGCCAATTTTCCTAAGAAATACTCATTAAGTCATATCGAATAACGTTATATATATTTGTGAATAATTTTTGATATTTTATCTTCTACACGTCTATTAAAAAGAAAGGTTGTTTAGTATTTAAAAAACCTGTTCAATTTTGGACTTAACGTGAGTGAATTTTCCTTGGTAGGTTAGATTGAAAATCTAGGTAGGCTACATCAAACTAAGAGGATACAATAGAATTTAGGTTTGTTTTAATTTAGTTTATTTATGATATAGTTATAATATAATATTAATAAGACAGATCATCGAATTAATTTACAGTAATAATTATGCTAATTTCATGGTAAGATTTCAAAATTGTACCAATTAAATCAATAAATATGTTAATTTCATAATTACTAACTTATTAGATGAGCTATGTAGGTATTAAAAGTTATTGCAGCAGTAAATACATAAATAAAATTATTACTTAAATATTTATTAATTAAATAAAAATATTATTAATAAATGAACAGTAATCTGATGTTAAAAAAATTCCACTAATGAGATTTTAACCACGTCGAAAAAAATATCTTCACCTCTGGAACCGCGCTTTAATAGCCATTGACGTAGTGTTTTTGACATAATTTTGACAGATGTTGGTTATTGACATTTAATTAAATACTGAAATCAGGGTAAAAAGCTCGTAGAAGCCATTCAGTATTTACTTCAAGCATTCCACGTAATTATATTCTTTGCTTAACCAAGTAAAATGTATAAAAGTATACGATAATTTTTTTTATGACCTGAAAATAGTTTAAATCAAGATGGCGTCTTTCGGTCTGTCTCTCCCTCATTCAAGTCCTTTCTGGCTTAATCACTGGCTTAATCAAGGTCGTATTCGACACCGTCAAAGAACACAATTTGTAATTTGGTCATATGAACGAAGAGCCCTTATCTTGGCCAATATTGCGTTCAATAATTGGAAGATGCCCGGGAATGCGGACTCAATTGTATCGGATGTCACACTACAAAGAAAAAAAAGTTCTATACTTTTACAAAAGATTTTTCTGGAACCCAGTTGCCACGAAACAGTTTGTAAAACTATATAAAAAAATATTGTAACTCTATACAACACATGGTTATGGTTATTTTTGCATATATGAAATATGTTTTTCGAGATAATACAGAGTATTAGGATGAAAATTGGTAGATAATTATATATTTTAATTGATGTTTCATTCAAGTGTAATTTTTTTAACCATGGAAAAGATAATCGAATATTCGCCATTAGATAGTTTTGTTGTATTATTTTCATTACGTACGCAGTTAACACTGGAAAGCTATTTAGGAAACGGTTTACAAATAACTTCAAATATTGGAGGAACTGGGACAACACAAAGCATAAATGCCCGGATAACAATCCTAACCCAGTATTACTACAGACACTGTTTTTAGTACAGTTGTTTTCACGTAAATGTACAAATATCTGTAATTTTACATGAATAGATTTTTTTTTTCCTTTTCCAAAAAAAATTAAAGTTTATCGAACGTTATCACATTTTAATCGATACCGCGAATGGTATCGTTGTCTCTGCTAAGACTTACGTACGGTTTATGTGTTTGAACATAAAATTCCTTGGAGAATTTACCGGAGGGGGTGGGGGGGTGTTTTTATCTTCACAATCGCTTACCTCGCGTCCTCCACTGTTTATAGTAAAACAATCGTGGAAGTTGTACTAGATTAAAAAAAAAAAACAAGCCACGAAAAGTTCATAATCCGATGTGTGTGAGTGTAGATAAAAAGGGGGAAGAAAAAAATTACATGATTTAAAAAAAGCCACGAAAACATAATAATTCTGTGTGTGTGAGTTGAAGATAAAGAAAGGGGAAGGAAAAAAAAACTCACATCCGAGACTGTGAACGATGGGGATAGTTTGTCCCATTGCTTATTCTGAATTCTTTCCCACGTTCGGACAGCTGCGAGTTTCACTAGTGGGTGGGAAATTACCAGGGCGGAATGAACCTACATTCAAATTGTACGATTTTGTTTCATTTCAAATTATGTCTTCAAAGTTCGTTTTCTATCAAACAATAACATTAATAAAACTGAAACATTTTTAAAATGTGTTTAGTGAGAGTTATAAAGAGCTTAAGTAAAAGGGCCAGATAAGTTACAAATTTTAAGTGCATGTGGATGTTGGTAAAAAGCGCCCCCCCCCCCCCCAACTCACAAATTTGAAAGAAATTAATCATTAGTTTCCCTTCATGCCGACCGCCGCTGTTTGGAGTTTGATGGAAAATTTGAGAATCTTTGAAAACAAAGCAGCTTCTTTTCATATTTCCCGTGAATCTGCCCAGTCGTGACTTAAAAGCTCGTTTGGTGCCGAGGGGAAGCACTTGGTTGGAGAATGCACATGTTGTTACAGCCGGGAACATTCCCCCCCCCCCCCCCGAAAGCTCCGTTCCGAAAGTTTCCCGGCTTGCATGGACGCACCAGCGGGATCCCTCACGCAGCCTGCAGTTACTACCGCAAGCAACGTGCGCCGAAGGATGTTTTGTCCCCCCCCCCCCTTCCTCCAACACAGCCAGCCCACAAAGAAGTTTCCCCCGCTCTTCGGCCGCGATGAGTTAACGTGTTTTTCACTTTTCGCCGGCAGTTCCGTGCGCGGTGTGGCTCGGCTCGGCTCGGCTCGGCTCGACTCGGCTCGACTCGGCTCGGCTCGCTCTCGCAAGAGAAGCGACAAGCACCACCAGGGGCGCTTGCGTCCCTGGTCAAATATTCCAGATACAAATAAAATTCAAAGCGGACCACGAGTCCAAGTGCCCAACCCCCGCATGGTAGAGACTCTTTTATACTCTGTCCAACACTTTATCCAGACCATCCTCTGTCACCTGCAAATTCCTACACGTAATGCATGCCAAATTGCAGCCCGCACGAATGTGCCCAGGGTTTTCCCTCTGTCTATGCAGGTTTTACCTGGGCCCAACCTATCTCTAGTTATAGTCTAGATTTAAGAGTGAGGGAAGTTAGTCATGGCGCCGATCGCTGCCATGGCTGGCCAATCCCCTCCTAGCACATGATGCATGCGACCCACCCTGCATGGCTAATCCCAGCATGACTAGGCGTATAGGCTTCGGCCTGAGACGCACCTAGGTCCCTCCCTAACCCGGACCCCTCCAAAATTCACTTAGCTTTAGTTTGGTTAGAAAAAAAAGCGACAAGCAGCTGCTGTTGACTGCGTTTCGATGCGGCGCGAGGAACTCCGGCAGGGGGAAGGCACCCAACTTATCTTTAGAGACCGGAAAAATTCGCGTACTCTTTTCACGATATGCTAGAATCCAAACAACTGTACCTTTATATTGCTTCTGCGATTGGCTTACAGTTCATCTGAAGGATTTTGAGCCAATGGAAAACCTTCAACCAAAAAAGTATCGAATCGCATGCGTCCCAGTTGACACGTGTCACGAGTCAGTAGCCAATGAGCAGGTAGCATTTGCCTGAGTGTGTTGGAGATTGTGGAGTCTATCCTAGAGGTCATCGAAAGCGCGAATTTTTCCGGTCTCTACTTATCTAGTTTTAGTCTAGGATAGTCAGCGAGGGGAGTTAGTCATGGCTAAAACGCTGCCATGACTGGCCAATCCCCTTCTAGCACATGATGCATGCTACCTATCCTGCATGGTTCACAACCTGCATGATTAGAGCGTATAGGCTTCGGCCTGAGTCTTCCCTACGCAGACCTCTCCCGCACACTCATAGCTTTAAGTTAGGCTAGGAAAAAAAACCGCCCGGAAACGGCTGTCCACTGCATTGGCGCAGGCAGCTCCAGGAGAGGGTTACATATAAATCTACGTAAATAAAAAAGTAAATGTTCTTTTGTTCAAAATTTTAAATCTCCGAAAGTTCGTCACTGATTGCTTAGAAATTTTTACATTACGTTGCATTCGAATACGCGTGCATGACAAGTAAAACGATAAATAAAAATATTAATACGTAAAAACATAGATTTTTAACATTTGCACGGCTATAGAGTAAAATACAGCGAGGCATAGGGGAGAGATAAAGCGAGGAAAAGAGGTTGATATATACATATATAGATAGATATAGTAAGATAGAGATATAAATATGTAGACAGAGATATAGAGAGGAAGAGGTTGATATATACATACGTAGATAGAGATATAAAGAATTCGAGAGGGATAGAGAGATGCTTTGTATATGTGTATCTATTTGAAACAAAATACAAATAAAAATAAACGCATTGCAACGCATGACGGGTATTAGCTTGTATGTATAAAGTAGTATCTGCGGGATTCACCATTACACAGATTATAAATATTATTATCTCCGCTAGAGTACCGACATTCTAACCTTCTGAATCACGGGGAATACATATTCTTCGCCGCCATGTCGCTTTCGGCGATGTTTCACCCTCGGGCTAGCAATTAAAACCACCCCCTTCCGGTGAAATACCAGCGGCGGTCGTAAAGTTTTTTTTTAAACACCCTATTTTACGTGGTGCAAATATTTGCGCCTGCAGCAAGAATTTAAAGGGATCTGCTTCCCATCAGGGTGATGTAGTGTCAAGCACTGAAAAGGTTGATTTTGGGATTTTTTTTGGGGGGGGGGGGGGGGGGGGCGGGGTTGTGAGGGGGAGGGAGGAGGGCAGTGTATGACATGGAATGTTGTTACGAGCTGCTATTAAAAAAAACAACGCATATGCAATATATGCGTGTATACATTTCCGCGGATCGCAAACAGCTTCTGTGGAACAGATTTGAAAGCCAATGAAAACAGTCGGGTGCATTTAAATGCAGAACGTCGTGATAAAGACCGTGGAAAACGCTCGTGAATGGTTGTTTGTTGTTTGCGATTGCATTAAGTCCCCGACAGCAGATGTATCAGAGCTGTGCATTATTTACTAGGATTTGAATGATCCCGTTTTACACGATGCTGTCAATCGCTCGTGTTTCATCGACGATTTTTATTTTTATTTTTTATTTTAGATTTGTGTTTTCATATCAGTCAACAGAGCCCCAACGTGATTTATCTAATCTACCCATTGACGATATTCAAAAGAAAAATTTTTATGATAAAAAAGTTTTTCTTTTTAATCTGTTAATGTTTCCGTGAATCATAAACTAGCTTACAGTGATACGCAGGGGCGTGTATTTTTTCGCGAAAAGATTTCTAAACTTTCTGAGAGTTAGCCTAAAACACGGTTGCATAGTCTGTGCTTCGTTAGAAGTCCTTTAAGGTAACTGTCTACTGTCAGCACACCAATCACAATAATTAAGAGTGGGTGTCTATGCGTTGTACCGAAACGTCAGCACAGATACACTTTCATGTATTTTATTTTACAAACAGTGTTTGCTGAAGTTAAAATTATGCTGTTATGATTTATGCTTCTACAGTATTGTACTGCAAAATAAAAACAGTCACTCTACGTGAATCATGCACTATGCCATCAAGTTGACGTATTAAAGTTCAATAGCCAAGACCCCTCTACGGGCAATTGCTTAAAAAACTAACCTTTTTTAAGTGTTATTATTTTATAAACATAAACTACACCAATATATGTTAGTCGAAAAACATTTACGTTTTTATTAACGTGTGTGTGTCTGCTGCGTCTGGCGACATTAGTCAGAGCAGCAGCACACCAATGGGAAACCATTATTTTAAACTTGAATGGTTTTTAACCATTTAATATGTGAAATCCTTCTTCTGTAATGAGCTATTGAAATAGCCTAATGCAGTTTGGAAGCGCTGCACAATGTCCAAGAGTTAGCTACTATAAGATGCCTAGGGAGTACTACAAGAAGTTTGAGCTAATTAGGTTAATAAAGAAACGCTAAAAAAAATTGTTGCTAGTCGGGGTTATATGGTGATATATAAACAAATTAAGTCCCTATCACTGTCTACAGATCTTCATAATTAATGACAGTCACGTAACGCCCAGTCGTTTATTTAAAAACTATTGAACCGAAACTATTGAATTAAAATTCTAAAGCAAGCTGAGTTTTGTTTAATTTAAACGATACGTGATTTAATTAGTGATTAATTCTTTCGGTCACAAATTTGAAATATAGTAAAGACTGACACTGTCTTGTTAACACTGTTTCTTATTCGACGATTATTTTGACTACCACTGAACTTTCTAGTCGGAATAATTACAGTAGATAAAAATTCTACATAGTTTTGAGAAATCTGAACTGAATCAAAATACTTTAAATTCAATAAAGACTTATGTTATAAGATGTGTCCATCCTAATATCCTGCACATTACTAATTTACCACTAACACAGGAGGATTATTTGTTGTGTTTAAAACTTTGTATTGTTATTGAGAAATTATCCTCTGATATTTAGTAATTTGAGCTAGAAATTTGTTTGACAACTGAATAACTATTAAGAGCATGTGTTGGGTGTAGGAATCCTAGTACAAAGTGTACTGATATCATTTTTGCCTACCATAGCCAGAGTAAATAAAATAATTGCAAACAGTTTATTATTTCAAAGTTTATTCATTCTCTTTGTGTCAAAACCTTGCATACCCTACATGCTATTATGTCTACTAAAACATAATTTTCAGTTTCACACACTATTCCATGTACGTTTATAGGTGCCTACGCCGACAGAGAAAAATAAATATTGGTTATTAGTTTCACCATTTTTGTCATGCTGTTTTATGTGTACGTGTTATGCAGCGCACATAAGTCTAGCAGAAGTAAAACATAGCAGTCTTGTAGCGCATGCATTATGAGGCACGGCGTCCTGATTGGCCCGTTCAAATAAGCCAATGGCCTCTCTTGCATACGGCCGCCAATCACACGGAAGAAACCGAAGGCGCTGGTGCGCCATATTGCAGTCTGATGGACGATCACGTTTTTAAACGAAAGTTTGCCTGCCCTTAGTAATAAGTCATAAGAAAGCTATGTTCGTAATAAAACTACCGGTCAATGAGTATTAGATTTATTTATGACATGTCTTGTTCGAAATGTGCTTCTATCAGATTTGAGCACATACGAAAACAAATCACGACCTGAGCAAGTTGGGCTGTAAACATTAAAAAGAAAAAAAAAATAATGGAAACGTTTATAATTTATATTTATTCAAGCGAAATTATGAAAGGGTCAAGTGCAGTCCCTCATCATTCAATGATTTTTTTTTTTTGGTTGGTGTCATTTTGCCACTTCCTTAATTACCTACATTTTAAAGAAAAAAATTAAAGGTTGTTTCCAAAATTTTAGGTGCAGAAGATTAACATAGAGGGAAAATATTTGTAAATAATTTCAAGAATGTAGACATACCTATTGCTAGTGATTTTATATTGAAAAAAAAATAGACTATTATATTTGGAAAAATTATGAAGTGTGTTGTAAAACGTTGTTCTTTTTCAAAATGTATTTTCTAAGGGAATAATAGTTAGTCAAACGGAAGAAACTAATACGGTTTCCAAATTGTGAGAATGCGTCCTTACTGATGCAGCACTAAAGCAAATGATCCTTTATTCCCAAGGAAGCATTAATTGAGAAACTTCACTGTTAGAAAATACAGTAAATTTACGAACTTTTTAACGAAGAAATGAGCTAAAACAAACTAGGAGTTCCTCGCAATTCCAGATAACTGAATCTTTTAAAAATAAAAAAAACTACGCCGTATTCAGTTTCCTTGTTCCGTAGTCCGCTGTAAACAGGATTAAACTGGCAATTGTAAGGAATAAGGACGTTCTTGATGTCGACCTTTTTACATTTACGTACCACACGGTTAAATTTTCTGACTTTTTGAGTGGCTGAACTTTCCCTAAATGAAAAAAAAAATGTACCTATCACATTCTTTTCGGATAATTAGCTGGAAAATTTACATTTTTAACGTTTACGTGCAGTATGCATAAGGAGATTAAAACTGAATATAAAATTGAAACTTTTTCAGGTTTAAAGTCAATTTTAATGGCCACTAAGTAACATGCTCTACTTACTTTCTGAAAAAAATATTTAATTTTACCAAGCTTTTTTAAAATATTGAGAATTTACGAACACTGAATTCACATACTTTTAACATGAATTAAAAAAAAAACATATCCTTGGTAAATTAACAAAACATTAAAAATTTGATCATGTCAACAGTAATAACACACTTGTTTTCCCCGTGCGTGCGTTCACACTTGTTTAGAACGAAACATACAACTCAGAAGTCGAAATACAGCGTTGTATCTACGAAGAATCAGTTATTTGAAATTATGACGAACGCTTAGTTGGAAAGTTCGAAAATTTACTGTAATTTCTAACAGTGTAATTGGTAGGTCAACGGTAAGTACTGACATCCTATTTGATGCATTTTTCAAGTATCCTTCAGGTTGAGGGTACTTTGAGGAAGTATTTTATTTATTTATTTTTTGATTGGTTTCATGAGCCATCCAACAGCTAAAGGCCATTCACAGAATGACCCATAAATTAAAAATAACATACAGTAACATACAAAACCACACGGTTACACAAAAAATACTGTTAAAACAAACAAACAATTAAAAATACTCATACAGTGACAATACGTGTGATAACACATCATATAAATGTGAAGGAAAATTTTATACAAAGAAATATAATTTTTATTTTTACAGCTTTCCTAAATTTATGTCAGGAATATTTTTTTTAATGTAACGACCAAAACAAAACTAAAATCTGTATGATAATAGTTTTAAAATATTCTTGTGTTTTGAATTTTCTTGCCGGTGAACAATATTTCGGAACAGCGTGTAAGGGCGGAGAGGTGGAGGCTGTCCTGTTTGCGCTTCCCCCACCTGTTGTTGAGAGTTGGCACGTCTTCAGTGGAAATTAAAGCGAATATCTTCAGGATGCCAGCCTCAGTTATTTTTCATCTCGAAAGTTGACACATTTTAATCGAGGCCGGCTTGGAATAAAAATAAAAAAAAGAGAGAGAGTTTATTACGAGCATTGTGTTGGTTATCTGACGTCTCCCTGCAGCACGGCTGAATAATGGCTTCGCGGGGGAAAGAACGGGCGCGTTTTTCCGGTTACCCGCTTGTAGAAGGGGGGGTGGTAGGGGGTTAGGGATGGGGAAGGGAGGGGTTGTGTGCTTGTCGCAGCTTTTCGCAGGCCTCCCCACATTTCCTGCTGCCGGGGAATAGCAAGATGGTTGGGGGACGGGGGGGGGGGGGGGGGGGGGGGTTTGAAAGCGGCATTAATCAACACCCGAAATTGCAGCTGAACTCATACCTCCTCCCATTTTACCTCCACTTCCCCTAATTCCCGCCTCACATCCACCACAGCCTCCTTCTTTTTTCCCCCTCCAACCTCCCCTTAAAACCCAAAGTCGAGACTCCCATCGCTGACCTTAGCCGTGATAAACAAAATGAAAAAAATAAAAAAAGTGTGGCAACGAGATGAGATTTTCACACGGAGAAATTTGCAGGAGTTACGGTAGGTACGGTAAATATATGTTTGAAAACACTTAAAAAAAAACATCTAAGAAAATAATTTTGGTTTTAACCGATGTTATTTTTAGGTTTTTTTTTTGTGTGAAAAATGAAATGTAGGTATAGGGTCTAATACGCACGTTTGTCATTTTTGAAAACTTGGTTGTTGCTATGTGCACAACCTGTGGCAGAAGCGTTAGGTAATCGAATTCAATTTTAATTAATATATACACATGTGTGTATGTAAAGTTGTCCCAGGACTAAACGTCAAGCCGATATCAGTTGAAATGTAAATTAATTATGGTTCAGAGTAAAAAAAAATTGCTAAAATGCTTTTGAAACTTTAAAAACGTCACTCTGCACCAAATTATTAAATACTGTAACTTGCGGTGTGTGCCACTCTCTGGTAAAAATTTTATTCTCTTTTTGTTTATAAAATTTCTACAGGTTATTTTTTTTAAGTTAACTTTTATTAGTGTTTATTTGACGCAGGCTGATTTTATTTAATTATATATTTTTTATGTATTAATAAATTGGACATTTAGTTTATTAATCTGGTAAATTTATACGTGTGATTTAGTCAGGTTGGCTACACGAACGCGTGAGAAACCAGAACATTCCAAATAAAAACTTTTAAAGTTTAATTTACAATTTTAGTTTTTAATTTCAGAAAATTTTCACTGTATTAGATTTTTGGTATTATAAGCGCATTGTATTTTTTTTTTGCAGTAAAAAAAATATTCTACCCCCAAAAGTATAGTATGTATTATTATATTTCGAATTTTTATCAACCGAAATACTACACATGATTGCATGACATAAAAAAAACCCACGTAGTTATAGTATCTAATAATTTGGTGCGTGGTGGGATTTGAAACCTGTTGGTAAGAAAAAAAATGAATATAACCCTAATGTTTTAGTTTTTTTAATGATTCAGAACCTTAATTGATTCACTGTCAATTGTTCTCGCCTTTTTACATGCTTTATATTAGCTTCACCTGTATGTTTGTCTGTCCGTCTGTAACTCTGTCTGTCCGTCTGTAACTCTTTCGACTAAGAGTGAGTGACTCATCACAGTAAAATGTCCCACCCATTTCATTACGTTCGTTAGCCGAGCGGTCTAAGGCGCGCGACTTCTATGACGTCAGCTTTCGGATTCAAAGATCGTGGGTTCTACTCCCGGCCACGCCGAAAAAAAATAAGTGTTTTTTTTTCCCCCGGTAAATTCTAATATTATATCCATACATCTAACTGCAAATGATTCGTAGAGACTTTACCATTTCTTTGTGACGTTGCAACTCCAAATAGTTATCTCAGATGGTAATAGGTAGTGTCGGTAACTCATTTCCCTATGATAATTATACATAAATATAGTTTAAAAAACTAAAAAAAACATGCTTTTAAAGAATATCAAACTAAAAAGTTAAAAATAAATATAGTTTAAAAAACTAAAAAACATGCTTTTAAAGAATATCAAACTAAAAAGTTAAAAATAAATATAGTTAAAAAAACTAAAGAAACATGCTTTTAAAGATTATCAAACTAAAAAGTAAAAAATAATTTTAAAATTAAATTTATGACAATAGTATATAAGCAATACTAGTATAAATGAGAAAAAAGCATGGGGCGCTTAATATTCAAAAAATATGGCACAAAGCGCCTCAAGCTTTTTTCTCATTTATACTAGTATTGCTTATATACTATTGTCATAAATTTAATTTTAAAATTATTTTTTACTTTTTAGTTTGATAATCTTTAAAAGCATGTTTCTTTAGTTTTTTTAACTATATTTATTTTTAAGTTGTGTTCCGGGGGACACACTCTGTGTGTGTGCATTTTTGTAACTTTACGCAGGAGTTAACTTGACGAGTCAAGTAGGTAACGTCTCTGTTTTTCATCGCGTCGGCGAAGGTGCTGCGTTGACGAGCGTTTCGAAGCTGTTCGACGTGTGATCCGTCAGGGGCGTAGCCAGGATTTATTTTCGGGGGGTGTTTACTTACACCCTGCCCCCGTACTAGGGAGGGGGTCCGGGGGCCCTCCCCCGGAAAAAAATTTGAGTTTAATGTGCAAATTGGTGCTATTTAAGCACTTTCGTAATTAAAATATTGGATTTAAATAATATAAATTTGTGTCCCGACTTTATGATAATTTTAACGAGACACTGTTGACAACTCATTGCTGAATATTAAGGGTTATCGGCTCAAGGGTTCTTTCTTAGTTTCATCTGCGTATATTTGCAACAGCTAGACAAGTGTAAATTTTGTCATAAGTACCTATATATATTTTTTAATATTTCGGGGGGTGTTTGGACACCCAAATCACCCCCCCCCCCCTGGCTACGCCCCTGGATCCGTCGACAGAGGTGCCTCGCTCTCCGCCGGGCCGGCGGTGCTCGTGAGTGCTGCAGGCGGACTGGTCGGTCACTCGGGACTCCTGAGCGATGGACGTCGCGAGGACCAACGGCAGGGACCCGTTACTTCATCGCGGCCGTGACCCATTTCCATGCAGCTCTCTGGCTGATCACGTAGTACCCTCGGTCGACCATTGTAGTGGATCAGGGAGGGGGGAGGGGCATTAAGTCCCCGGCGGCGAGGGTAGGAGAAAAAAAAAAAAAGGCACTTAAAGCTTCTCATTTATTTCATCGGTAAAAAAAAAAAAAGGATTAAGACAATTGCAGTTCCGTGTCGGCCATTTGGCGGTAATGCCGTTTGGAATTAATCCCTCACCGAAAATCGAGCTGATTAGTGGTCTCTGGAATGTTTTTTTTTTTTTTTTTTTTTTCCACTTGAGCCACGAAAAGGCTTTTCTTCTTCTTTTTTTTTTGGAGTGGGGGGGGGAAGGGGGATGGTCCCCCGTAAATAGATCATGTTGCATGTTGCTTTTAGCTTGAAACTGCATTTCATGGTATCTGTGAATAAATTAGCGAGCCGTTAAAAAAAAAAAAAAACAACTGCGCGAATTTTCAAGTTGATACAGCGGTCGTAGTAATGACCATATGTTTTCAAACAGTTTATTATTTAGAGACTTTAGGGCCAGGCCGAGGGGGGTTCCCGTCTAAGTCAGGAGTGTACGACGCACGTGTGTTTGGAGAGGCGTGATGATAAGCGCGACGCTCGCTGGCGCTTCTGACGCGGTATGGCCTCCAAGCTCAATGCTCTGAACTGGCGCGCAGATGTCTCCACGAGCATAGGGGAAACTGCGAGATTTGAGCCGTAACCATTAAGTTTTATCGCGGATAAATGTAGATATAGGTGTAACTTAAGTTCGTCGAGTGCTTTCAAGAATCTGTACAAGGCATTTAATACCTGAAAAAAATGACTCTGTTAACACGCTTTTCAGCCATCTTCACTCACGTGAAATACTCATACGCTTTCAGCTTGTTCTTAAATGCTATTAGTAAACACACCCTACTCGGATACCTTGAGCAGTTTTAAAATCGCGGTTTTTTTTTTTGTGTCCAGGTAGGCGGGGCCCGTATCGATACTTTTCGTTATATCGTACAGAAATCACTACGCAGAAGATTAATAACAGTTTTTTTAAAAAATTCGCATAACTATACTACTATACACGAATTTTTATCTGTTCTACATTCAGTTTTGGATGAAGTATAGCAACATTCCTCTGCCATTCCTGCTCAGTGGAGCTTAATTGGAGCACTGGAGCAATTTTAGCATCGGAGCACTTGGAGAAGTTGGAACTTTGGAGAATTTGGAGCTTTGGAGAATTTGGAGCTTTAGAGCACTTGGAGATGTTGGAACTTTGGAGCAGTTGGAGCAATTGGAGCCTTGAAGCAAATTGAACATTAGAGTAGTTGGAGCTGTTGAAGCATTGGGAAATGTTGGTGGATTTGGAGCTGTTGGAGCATTTGTAGCTGTCGGAGCAATTAAAGACATTGGAGCTTTAGAGCACTGGAAAAAATTAGAGCATTGGAGCCGTTGGAGCAGTTGGAGCACGTTCATACTTTTCGTTGATTGTGCATAATTAAGTCTGTAGTCAGGTCATGATTGGTCTCGTGGTTCGGAGACGTCTGGTCTATATGTTTGACATCGACTAGAACATAAACTGCACGTCAAGTAGTAGTGTCGAAGATGATTATAATACACTTCTGTAGATTTTTTTTCGTTTAAGTTAGAGCTCGGCAAGAAATATTTTAGAAGGGAATGACGTCAACAATCCAAGCGACGCGACATAGTTGCCCATCGGTAAGGAGAATCTACGGGAAGGGGAGGGGGGGGAATACATCTCGCTGCTTCATTTGAAGTGAATGGCCGCGAATTCATCAGCTGGAAAAATAAAATACTGTCTTTCAACTTAAAAAAAAAACACCCACGTCATTTTTAATAATTTTTTTGTGCAGTAAGATAATATCATTGTGTTACTGACTGCAACGTCGACCTATAAATGTCGTGTCATATCTTCGCCTCCGACGCGGCTTCAACCCAGAAGCCAAGCAACTCCAGACAATGGCCGCTTAAAGCCGGCGATCTTTACTAAGCTAACCTTCCTTTTACTTATACGACCGCAAATAATAATAATAATAATGATAATAGTGAAATTTGAAATGCACGAACGCGAATTTTTTTGCTCCTGACTTTACGACGCGTGAATCTCAGGTTCGTTATCCGTCTGCAAATTCCCACCCGCTCTCGCCGACTCAAGGCGTGAGACTGTTAAACCACACGCACGTTTGCACGCGTTGAGCACCTCCCGCCATAAACATTCATCAGTCGCAACAGACTTCAAGTGGTCGTGATTGCGCTACCCCACCCTCTTCACCCCGCATCATTTCCCCGCGTGACTAGATCACCGGGGTGACGGTCCGATTCAAGTAGTCCTGGGTCTGGCTTAAAGATCTCGCCTTCACCGTGCTGGTATCACAGCTATTTTAATCAAAACATTTTTGACGTGAATACGTCTTTAAAATTGCTTCCATAGTGGGAGGCAAATAAAAAAAAAACGAATGATAACGAAATCGGGGGATACAGTTTGATTTCACTACTGGATAGCTAAATGATAAAATAATTCGTTACGCTAAGTGAGGACTGTGACGCATCGTGCGCGGTGGAGGGGGAAGCGCCGCCATTTTGAGGTCATTTTGCTGCGTTTCGAGATTTCCATTTGGTATAACTTTTGACTCGGAGAAGCTACAACATTAGTGTAAAATAGTTACAGTAAATATATATATGGTGTTAAAATTAAAAAGAAAGTATTTTATATAGAAAATATTACCTGTTACGTACACGTATCCACGTACTACACACGGCCGTGTCCATGACACAGCCACACCCCATTTTTTTTTAACTAAAACGTGGTCTACCGTGTCATTGCTCTATACGGCTGGGACATTCAGAACGCATTTGCTCCCGCACTGGATGCCTCAGATTGGTGTGCCAACACGAAACACCAACAATGCTTCATTGTTTTAACATACAACTTCTCTGGAAATCTTTCCGCAAAAAAAACATGGCCTTGATTATACCTATGTGTCTAAATGAAATTCATGAATATCTTTATTCTGGTTTGTCCATACATTTATAAAACGATAATTTGGGTTTTTAAAAGTTTTCGGAACATTTCTCTTAAAAAATGGCAGTCGGTAACACAAGCCAAAACGCAATAAAGTTGGAATCTGAACAGTACTTACGTTACGGTTTTGTGTTCTTGCGTAGTTTATGAATAAGACCTACACCTTAGCTATATTTTTTAAACTTATTTTTCTTTAGACGCGTTATGAAAAAAAAATGATGAGAATGAATTTTTACTATGCGCGCGCAGCATGCAACAAAAAATGACGTACAAATAAAAATATATGTGTTCTTAAAAATAATATACTTTATTAACTGATATTGAATACTGGTCTTGAAAAGCCTATCTAGCTTAGGAGCATTGGGATGGGAGGCCAGAACCTGGCATGGACTGGGGTATAGGTACGTGTATGGAGCAGATCAGATATGCAAGGTAAATGGTATCAGGTACACAGCCATTTTATTCAAACATCAAATCATAACATTAGGTTACTGATAATGTGAAGTGAATACAATTTAGGCAAGGCTAAAAACAAAAATCAAGAACAATGATTTTGACAAAACGGGCTTGTTAACAACAAGCTTCGAAGGTAAGCCGGCTACACCGTAAGCGATCCCATCATACAACGGGCAGTTGACGCGAAGCAAAAGCAGTGCTAAGTATGCAGTTAAATTCAGACATTTTACGTTTTACAAACTACTGCAAGGTGCAGTTACAATTAAAGAAAGACGTTACATTATTTACGTTTTACCAAACTACTGCGAAGTGCAGTAACAATTAAACAATTAAAGAAAGAAGTTACATTATTTACGTTTTACAAAACTACTGCAAAGTGCAGTTACAATTACAGAACGAATTTTCATTAATAAGAAATAATCAAATACGTGCGACGACGTCTCAGGGGGGGGGGGGGGGGGGGAGGGGGCAGTTACCAAGAAAAACGAAGTTGACAGTGAAGTTACGTTAATGCATTAATCCAAACTAAACAATTTTCAAGGTGGCGGCCGAAAAGGAATTAGACAAACCAATTCAAGAATATATGACTCTACATTATGGTAAGGGCCACCGCCTCACACACAACTCAAACCAACTTACATTTTTCCCCTGAGGTCGCACACCCACGTAGTTCAAACGGAACCTCTCGGACTACATGCTAGTAGAATACAACAGATCAGCTACTGCTGACAACCGAGCCTGACTAAAACCAGAAGAAAGAAAGAGGCCCCCGACATGGTTGCAGCTCAATTTATAAGATCGCGCCGCAGCGCGCGCATGCGCCGATCCAGGGAGGGGGTGAACGAGTAGACATAGAACAACCACTGCCGATCAAGGGAGGGGGTGAACGAGTAAACATAGAACAACCACTAGGAGGAGGGGAAAGGAGGGAGAAGGAGGAGGGGAGCGGAGTGCCGGAGGCCGATGCGGCGCGCGACGTTCAAAACGCTACAGTCTATACAATAAAACATTTCTTTATAGTGAATATTAGTGCTAGAAAGTGTGTTTTAAAAACTTTTTAACTGTATTTATGTATATTATGCATATTTATTGTTTTTAATTATTAATTAAAATTTACCTCGATTATTTTCCTAAAATAAATTATTTAAATTTTTACACGTGATTTTATTAATATTGAATGCCGATAATTTATTAATTTTTTTTTCATTTGATTTAATTTAGACTTGACCAACCATATTTATAATATCACTCCAGTCCTTTTATTATTTTATTTATATTAATTATTTGCTTACAAAATTAAAGTTAGTATTTTTTTTACGCCAAGTAAATATAGTAGGGTTGCTGTTATAACTTAGGAACACATAACATAAAAACCATAAGACAGAAATTTCAGGGTTATGACAGTTCTAAGCTATGGCTTTATATGTTATACTGTTTCTAAGTTATACTCTTTCTAAGTTATAATGTTTCTGTGTTATGATGTTTCTAAGTTGTTTGTTTCGGCTTTGTGTGTTTCTAAGTAGTTGTGGCAGCTCTTATTTATGATATTATGAGTCATTATGTTTCTAAGTTACGTGTTTATAAGTTATGGAGGTTATAATTTGTGTTGTTTCTGAGTTAATATCTAAGTTATGTGGGTTTTATTTAAGAATTATAAATTATGACTGTTTTAAGTCGTGACTTCCTAAGAAATGTGAAGATCTCAGTGCAGTCACTTCTAACGCGCTTACATTCGTACACACACCCATATTTTTCACGGTGTAAGTTTTTTTTCGAAGAGATCGCCCGTCTGGCACCAGTCAGTGCCAGCAATTCGCGATGCTCTTCTGTCAGCGCTCCCGAAGAGTTCAGCCGATCACTCTCCGCGTCTGTTTCGAAGAGAGACAGAGAGACACAGAGAGACAGAGAAAGACGAGACTTTTGTCTGGATGTCAGGTCATGTGGGGAAGGGAGAGGGGGGGGCAACCGTTCAGCCTCGTCGAGAAGCTCTAAGTGGAGCGATGCCCCCCCTGCAAAACCTTGAGTGTCTCCTTTTGACGTCCGTGAGCTCTTCTGCCAAAGACTCAATTTGTGTGTGCGGGTTCGTTCACCGCGATGCTAATGTTCATTGAACCCTAGTCAGTCTGACGCCCGATGAAATTCCCGTCGGTGCTTCTTCAGGTTTTTATTTTTTATGTGTAACGTCTTGTTAGCTCTCAGCGTGCGGCACTTGGTGGGGGAAAGTTTCGTGAATGCGATTGAAGTCGAGGAACGGAAATGTGCATCCACGGTGCTGCCATCTGTGGCGGATAAAGCGAACTGAAGTTAACAAAGACAAAGGGAAGCTTTATAGTATTAACTGTTAAATGAATTTCAACAAGATAGGCCGTATTAAAAAAAATCTTGGTCGAAAATAAGGACTAATGCTGGGGTTAAGTGTTTTTTCAATTTTCTTTAATTTTTAAGCTTTTATCGGAGCTGTTTCATTATATTGTTGTATATATGTGTATATATATGCGACAAAACACGAAACAACACAACACACAGATATATATATATATATATATATATATAGTATATAAAATAGCTGATGGCCCCCCCCCCCCAAACATTAGCGTGACATCTCTGAAAAATTTATTATATTTCACTTGTCTCGTTTGGCAAATGGACGCCAGATATGTTCTTACACAATTACCTCGTTTAATAACTTAACTGCAGAAACTATGTTCGCTGGTTTCAGCATTAACAAAATACTGTGCTCTAGTAAGAAGATATTAGCTGGTAGTTCAATATTAAAATACGTATCAGCATATGTCTCAAAATTTACTAGTTAAATGTACCTTATGATATTCGTTTGAAAGACACTCATTTACCTTGCCATTTGCCATGTATTATCACAACCAAAACATTGAGGAATTGGTGCTTGAGCTCGTCTGATGATGGTTAGGAAGTACGAGTTAGAATCTCCGAACGTACAATCAGTCACTTCCATAAAGTGCAATCATTTGAAAATGTTTCCGCAATGAAAAAAAAAATGAAAAAAAAAATGTTTTGGGCGTCTAACAACATGATGCAGACCATGAGCTGAGAAAAAAACTGCGTCACCCAGTTACCATGTAATCATGCAGACGTGTTAACCCCCTGGCACATGTTAAAATTCTTTTTCTTCCTAATTACATGTACTTGAAAAAAAAACCCTATACTATTCACTGACCCCCCAGTAAAACGACCGAATAGTTCGAGTTCGTGCATCTTCGCAATTTTTTTTGGTCTAATTTAAAGGTTGGTAAGGTCACGTCTGTCTGGGCGATGGTACGAGAGACGTTCCGAAAGTAATATTCGTAGTTTTTGGGGCCACGGAAGACTACCATATCGGAAGACTACCATAATGGAAGTATTCCGCCTGTACTATTCGAAAAAGTCGGAATAGTACCATAACGGAAATCTGCCATACTTTCTTACACCCTCCATGGAATGAGTACAGCAGCATTGTCCTCGAAGTAGTGTATAGAATACTCGGTAGGTAGCGCTGTCAACCATCTAGCTGTTTCTCACGCTTCAGACGGTGATAGTTGCAATAACAAATCATATCCAGATCGCGGCGAGACGAAATAAATGTTCCCAAAAATCTTATATAGGTTATATAGGTATATATGCATGTGGTACCTAGTATTCCATCCTGCCAAATTTTCTTATACATTCTACGGAATGAGGAAAACGGCCTTACCCGTAAAATTGTAATGTAACTAGCTTCATAGAATTTATATTTTTTGCACACTGGAATAATTGAAGTAATTGTAGATCATTATTTAATGAGTGCAAATCCAACGCAAATATTCAAGGATTTTCTTATGTAATGTTTTCTGTGACTGAACACAAAAAACTCAGATGTTAAGGTTTTTAATGTCTATAATAAATTATTTAAAGTCTACAAAATGTGTTTTTAAGATGCTGAAATGCGAGGGAAATATTTTTGTGTAGTGTAGTTAGTTGGCACAGGGCAAGCAGCACAGGCACTCTAGGGGAGAGATAGACTCGTACATTTCGAATGCAGGCTTTCAAAAATAAACTCTGCTGAAATAAGTATTTTTATATTAGAAAATAAAAATATATTACTATGCGTAGCATATTATCCTGCTTCATTAAAACAGTCAGATCTAATTGAAATTCAGTTTTTGTGCCTTACAGCACCTATAAACGAATTATGACATAAAATAACAACAAAAACACATTAACACAAGATATACACATCAATGCGACAAAACACTAAACAACACAACATAAATATCGATAAAGATTGTTAAAGTTCAGTTAACCAATTGGTTACTTTGGTTTTCACAAAAGTCTTAAACCGAAAGTAAAATGGTGTATACAAAATAAATATGTAGATTACAAAAGTTTTACCAATGAATATTTGTATATTATTCAAAAGGAGTTATTTTTTACACATTTTATAGTTACTAATGGTTTTAAAAGTGTCACTAATTCTGTAATTGCAAATTGGAATTCTTAATCCAAACCTAGTCATTATGTCTGAACCAACAAAAATGGTAATAAAATTTTTATAATAAAAAGTGCATCACTGATCGAACGTCTAATAAATAGAAAATGCAAATAGGTTATATAAGAATGTAGCATATTCAAAATAATTTAAATGCCTGAAATTTTAAAATATTAATTTAAGAACTTTTCTGCATACTTTCAATTATTTTCTAATTAAAATATTTTGATGCTGAAAAAGTTTTAAATTTAATAAGAACTAAAGATCTTCATGTATTGCTAATAGTATTATCTACATGTTGGTGAAAAAAAGCTTGGCATCCAATATAACTCGAAGGTCTTAAAAGAGGACACCACGTTTAATGTCATTACTTACTATGTGATAATTCTGATTAATTAAATTAGTTTTTTTGACTAAAGGTTATACAATAAATGCTATCGTAATTCACAGACGTTTGTTAACTTGAAAATTCAGATCCGGACAGCTGAAATATCTTACTGAATAGTTTCACAAACATATTTCCCAATTATATATTTTTTCATCAGCATATTTTCTTGATCAATTCTGATTACAGTTGGAATATCATTTATTAAATAGTAGTTGAGATAAACTACTACTTTGCGGAACACCTAATACCATTAAATTGCATTTGTAAATTTGACTGCAAAGTGTCTATTTGTAAGATAATTAAAACGTATATACCACGAATTGCTTGACGAGGCCTAAAATTGACAATTTTTTAATCATAAGATTATGTTGGAAAGTATCAAAGGCTTTGCTCATGTTGAAATAAATATAATATTTTATTTACATCTGGATTAATACTGGTACACAAACACACACATATATAAAAAGGCGCGTGTTAAAGACGATATTCCTGATTGAAAACTATGCGGTGGCATTTTAAACATATGATATAAACTAGCTAAACCTGTCCACGCTTCGCTGTGGATCAGTATTAAATTTAATGGATAGAAAATTAAAGTGGGTAATTATTGAATAATATTTAATTGAAAAAATATAGTTTAAAAAATTAAATTATCATTATAACCATAAATAAAATTTCATTAAATGTATTGATTATCAATAACTTAACAAATCAAATATAAAAAATATGTTTAATAAACTTTAGAAAATAATGAAATGATGTTTTTAAATTTAATTAAGAATCTAGTAATTACTATTAAATGGAGATGTAATTAATATTTCAGTTATTACTTCATAAGTTGAATTATTTAAAATTATGGTGATAATTTACATGGGGAATATAGTAGAGTATATTAGAATTATATACATTATAAGGAAAAACCAATTACATAAAAACTCACCAAAACTTGAAGAATAACTTCTTATTGATTGAGTTCACTAAGTTTGATTTTACTCACTTTAAATATCAATAAAATCACTTCAGAATTGAGTAACAATTAACTAAATATCATCAAATACACATTAAAAAAAATTCTACTCAAATAAAAAAATCACCAAAACGAAGAAAATTATAAGAACAATTGTAGATTAATAATTAATCTCACTTAACTAAGCTCACTTAAATCAGGTCTACTTGATTGATTTAATTAAATCTGATCAGTTTTTTGAAAATATTTATTCTGACAGCTGTCTGGTTATATTTTTATTTTGACACAATAAAAAAGTATCAAAATTAAGGTCATTTGTTTTTAAGATAGCTTCAATTCTATTAACATAATCAAGTGATATAATACAAATTACAATAAAATCTGATTTAAATTATTTACAAATAAATCTAACTTAAATAACCTATTTCAATGTAATAACTAAAATAAAAATAAATATATTCACAAATTACAAAATAACTAATGTAAAAAAAAAATAAAATATATTAAATAAAATAACCAAAAATAAACCAACTAATTAAAATAAATTTGTCCAATATTTAATAACTAATTGAATTTAGAGCAATTAATAATAAATGGAGACAATACGTTATGACCTCTATAAATTAAATGAAATACAATTTATTAAATTAATTCTAATTACTTGGTAAAATTTATTTTTTCTTCTGATTTTAATCTTTTGAACTGGAAATTTGCAAATTCAGAGGTTAAATAATAGTCAAATAACGTAATAAATCGAAAATCTAGAATTGAAAAGGAGAGAAAATAAATGTCACCGTCATCTACGTGCGAAAACTGAACTCCAAGTTCAATTGTTGTATTCTCAGCAATGAAAAGCTATGAATAAGGAAAACATATTAGATAAGATATAACTCTTCATTTATAATGTAGTGACAATTATAAATTTGGTTAGCTAAAATCTTCTTCATTTTTTTTCAAATACTTAAGACGCTGATTGAAATCAAATGCTGATGAGTTTATTGACAAACAAATAATTGTGGTTATGTTTTTTACAACGCTTATTCAATTTCTATAACAAAATAATATTTCTGTCAACATCAGCAATCTAAATTGAACCCATATAGAATCCTACATATTAGTTTTATTATTCATTATAGCCCGAACTGTAATTAATATATATTTTTTTACTTGATTATAACGCCCCCACAATCCACTTCGTGGATGGAATGTCGTAAAATTCGTTTTCGTTTGAACTCAGGATGACAAAAATACTAATTTCGCCAAATTAAAAATCTGTAGGAGCTATAGATTAAAGTAATTTTTTTTGAACGCCCGTGAACGGCCCTTTGTGGGTGTAATTCATTAAATTCGTTCTAGGGAAATTTTAACATGCCAAAAAGAATATTTTCGCCATGTTTTATAGGCTACCTATAAGAGCTAAAGTTTGACAATGTGGATTTTCTTAAATTAACGCCCCCGCAACCCTTATTGCGGGTGGAATTTCGTAAAATCCGTTCTTATCTGACCTATACTTGGCGAAAGGAATATTCCTACCAAATTTAAGTCTCTAGGCCTTACGGTTCCAGAGATATCGTGATGAGTCAGTACATAGGTGGAAATCTCTTATATATAAATATATATAAAATGCAATATTTTACTAACTTAACCGTCGGTTGTCAGGGAATTGTGATTTTCGGTCACTAGATTGCATTTCATTTCAACTAGTGACCTGGAGTTAAAACATTAACTAGAATCACAAGACTTTGTATGCTGCTTATTTATTCAAATTCTTTTTAAGATAATAGACATAATTTACTCATGTCGTTTGAGTATTATGACTGTATGGTCACGTTTTAATTTATGGTAGTTTTCCGTCGCCCCCAGATGGAATCCCTCGATTATGGTAGTCTTCCAGTATGGCAGTCTTCCAGTATGGTAGTCTTCCAGTATGACAGTCTTCCGTCGCCCCATCTCCCCTGTTAAAACAGGAGGAAAAGTACCATATTTTTATTTTTACAGATCGCGGCTATAAGTATACAGTGCTGCTTCCTATAACCCATTTTTGGAAACATTTGTTTCTATTAATGCGCGATCTGTTGAGTTGATTTATGACTGGAACTACAGAAACTAACCATCAGAAGCGCTATCTGTAAGTTAACCTAGGAAACAGCTAGAAGGTTAACAGTGCGACCTAGCGACGTATTCTATACACTACTTCTAGAGCAAAGCTGCTGTACTCATTCCATGGAGTGTATAAGGAAATATGGTAGAATTCTGCCTCGTCCTTTGAACTTATGGCAGATTTCCGTTATGGTATTTTTCCGCCTTTATCGAAGAGGCCAGGCGGAATACTGTCATTATGGTAGTCTTCCGATATGGCAGTCTTCCGCGCCCCCTGATTTTTTGTTCACACGGAAACTTTATTGCCAAAAAAAAATACACCATGTCATCATGTACTATTTTTCGACATAGCCGCCACCGACATTGAGACATTTGACGTAGCGGGCAATCGGTTTGAAGAAACCACTCTGATAACACTCGGTGCCCTACGATGCAAGGAATTGTCGCACAGCCTGCTCCAACTTTATTGTTTTTGAAGTGACGTCCCGAGAGTGCTACTTTAAATGCAGGGATAGCTGCACGCACTTCCATTGGCGACCACGTTGTCAGCACTCGTCTGTCCACCATCGTGATTTGTACTCGAATGACCTCGGGCACGCCGGTCTGCTGCTACTATCTCTCTCTCTCTCTTCTTCGGCGCTCTGCGCTCTGCGCTCTGCGCATGCGTCATTCCTCCTCCACTGACGCTACTTCCGTCGTCGAAACAGCAACGTGTGTGGATTATCATGGTGATTATTTGTTGCACTTTGTGTACCATCTGCTCTAACAAATAAAAAAAATGACGAAACTTTCTTTTTGAACACACCTCGTATTTAAAAATTCAAAGTTTGTTGGATTAAATCAGTTTCATATTATTTAATACGTAAAATCGTATTTTTAAGTAGGCCTATTATAATTCTTGCAGTTATTTGTTCATTAATTTTTTTTAGAGTCAAGGTTTTTTCACGATTTGATGAAAGGTAGGTTGGTTTATGTCGGATACAACTTATGGATACTTGATAATATTATATATTTTTTTTTATTCCGACCACGAAGTTTACACAAGCGAGCGGCGAACTTCGGGAATGTTCGGGTTTTGATCGGGATAGGTTATTGTGGCTTCCCCCGTGTTAACTGCGTCCCCGAGCGGCGCGTGGCGGCGGCCAAGGAGCAAGAGAACACTTGCTGCCGACCTCCTTGGCGGCGAAGCAACTCGGCAAGAGTTCCGTGGATAGGAGGGCTTCGCCCTCGACGCAACTCTTGGGAGGCCGGGGGTGGTTCCCCCTCGAGGAAGCAACTAACCCTTTCCGAACTCGACACGGCCTCTGGGCGTTACGACCCCTCGACCACCGGCGCCACACACCTAAAACCGGGAAACATCCCCATCCACCCCTCCTTCCCAAGGGTTCGTACAAAAGGGCCATGAAAATTTCCTCCCCCTTTAGCCGAAGGCGGCAAACAAACGAATGAAAACAGGAACCGGGGTAATAAGCTCGCGGTCTTGATGTTTGTGTGCGTGTGTGTGTTTGTGTTTGATGAAGGGGGGGGGGGGGGGAAGGGAGGAAACGTTATGAGAGGTGGTTTTCGTGAGAAGGGTGAGTGGAACGACCATATTCAGCGAAGGAGTGAAGGTGGGGGGGGGGGGGGGTAACATGCAATTCCCGCTGACCGCACGTTGAATTGTGGACGCGGCCATTAAGGGCGGGCCCCGCCTGGCCTGGGATGTATGTTTGTGTTAGCGAGTCGGGATGATGAGCGCGACGGTCTCTGGAGCTTCCAGCGATGTCTTCCCGTCGTGCACAGGACAACCATAACATTATATGGCGGAGAAATTAAGATAAAGGTTGGTTCTTTCGGGTACCTTCCAGAATCTGCACCAGGTGGTTCACGCCCGTAAATTGTTCTGAAAACACGCATCTCAGCTTATTCTACTGTTCTAGACATGCACTTAGAAACGAAATACAAAACCGAACTACTTGTCCGGCATCAGCTTATTATTAAATACTTTTTTTTAGCAAGCGGATTCGACTCGGATATCTTAAGCAGTTTAGGAAATCACGTGAAGTGAAGTTCTGGGCTCTTATGTGTTGTGCTCCTAATTCGGTATACTTGCCATGTTTACTTTTAGACAAATGTTTTATATTTCTGGGGATTTTATCTCTTTTATCTCTCGGTATACGGCATTTGGTAGGAGTCATTTCGTGAAAAAGGAACGGAAGTCGATGAACGGAAATGTGTCACAAAGATGGCGGACCCACGTGTAGCAACATAACCCCGTATGAAGTCACTTTCGTAAACATCGGAGGACATACCAAAATGTATTGGTGTGCCAATTGAAATTTTATGATAGTGAAACTACACTGGAATAGATTTGGCAAACTAAAATATTCATAGAAATAAGTAATCACAAGTTTCAAAATACCTGAGACAGCTGGAATTATAATTATTATTCTCCTATAGAATTCCCAAGAAGCTTACTAGGACAGAGGTAGAGCGCGCGCTTGATATCCTTAAGAGGCGTGGTTCGAAGCTCGTCACTGGAATTTTTTTTGAACAACATAATAATGTTTTATACCATCTCAATAATGTTTTAATTGGACAAAATTCTACAATAACTGCCAAATGTGTCGCCGATGTAAAATTTTTTATTTTTAATATTAAGGTTTAACACTCCTATTTCCCAAATATATTTGCGATTTGAAGGAATAACGTGAATTATTTATGGTGGATTATTAAAATTCATGTCAAAAATAACGAAAAATATTCCTTTATGTCATTGATCTCAACCCTACCGTTTTCGACAAATCCTGATATAAAAATTAATAACTAAAAAAAAAACTTCGAACGTCTGACCTCTGAGCAATACGCAAAATACTTAGCATGCAGGAGTTGCAGTTTTTTTATTAGGGAGCACTGCTGTTTAAGTGATGTGTGCGATATTGAAGGAAACAATTACAAGGAAACAATTAATAAATGGTCGTGATGAACATGCAGCCAAAGTTTGTAGGTCGAATTCAGATATATGAAGATTATATATATAAATATAAAATCTTTTAATTTCAAAAGGTGCTACTTGTTTATATAAGTGTTAAATTCAAGTTACCTCAGCAGCTACGAATGTGCAGGGTTTTACGCAGGGACCAGTACATTTACGAGGCTTCCCTGGGTGATGTATTAACCAGTTATGCTCTAAAATTCAAGAATAAAATAAATTTCAACAGCGCACTTCTTGAGATTAAAAAAAAATATCTGCGAGTGTTGTCACGCTTAATGTTGGAGGGCCTCGAACCCTCCCCCCCCCCCCCCAACCCAACATAACAGAGGGTGTAGGGATCTAACTACCAGCCGTGGCTCATCCCGGGAAATCTCCTCCCATTCCGGTGGCGCATATGGGTTGCGTGCGGCGTTGCCGGATCTACGTCGCGACAGTAATTGCCCAGCAGAGAAGACGGATTCGCAGTGGCGTCGCCTGCAACACCAGGGCGGCTTTAAGGGCCCCCATCCGCCCATCCGGACACCCATCCGGTGCTCGGACCTTCAGAAGGTAACCTCGCGATCTGAAAACTGCTCAAGTCATCCGAAGTGGGGTCTGTTTACTGAAATCATTTAAGAATACGTTTGAGGGCGGATGTGTTGTTTTTGGTTCCCGTATTTAGTTTTTAAAACTGTATCTTTAAGAGAGAGAAAGGGGGGCTAAAAACGCGTATTTTCAAAATAGTTATTCGACATGAAACATCCCATAAAGACACTTGAAAGCACCCATGGCCTTACAGAACAACTGTATCATTATTTCTCCGCCCTTTATTGTTATGAGTAGTATACCTATCAATGTAGGTCCGGCTTCTGGTACCGGTGCATGGTGTCGGTATCGATGTCGGTGTCCGCCATCTTGTATTGTGACGTCACGGTGGCCATATTGGATTACCTTGACCTTTACCTTCAACATTTACCACAAATTGAAAAAAAAACCCTCCAAATTGGCCAAAAATTCGCTAAAATTTCCAGTTTTTAGAAGAAAAAAAAATTCCGCCAAAAAAATCTCAAAAAACCAGAAAAGTAAAAATATCAGTGTCAGTGTCAGTGTCTTAAAATATCCCCTCAAACGACTTAAATTCCCCGTAGACAAGTCGCCCTAAGCTGCCGAGGTCATGAACTCGACCATAAGGATTTCATGGCAACCATTTTGAATTATTTCATAATGGTTGAACTTTTGACACTGAAATAATCAGCTCAAACATCAATGATTGCAGCAGAGGTTTTATTAAACTGATTTTAAGTAGGGTCAGTTTTATTTATTTCATATTTTGAGAAGGGGCTACGGTGTTGTTTTTTTTCTGGCCAGAGATCTCACCTTACAACAAGGACACTTAGGAGGAGTCACGCAATATTTTTGGCCAGTGGGAAACATGGCGGACGTTGCGTGAGCCTACGGGTTTTCTCGGGGCACTCCCGTTTCTTTCCACCAGCTCATTCCACCAACCCAGAAGTCGACGAGAAGTTAAGCCTTTATGTAGTTCAATCATTAAAATGCTGAATGTGGGAACACGCTGCATAATTTCAATGAGATCATAACATTTGTTTGCCCGATTCGCCAAGCTCCAGAAATAACGTTGCCACTTGGTTTCTTTTACGTATGGACTAGAGGAGAGAAAAAAATCACACACAGAAGATTTTCTATCTTGACGCACGCAAAACTCAACCCTGCTGTGGGAAACGGGGCGTGTGAATAATAGCCTGGAGATAGCGGGACGTCTATTTCAGCTTCCTGGAGATACCGCAAAGGGCCATGACTCGGAAACTGTGTGTGTGTTGAAATGGGATGGGAGAGGGTGGGGGGAGGTAGAGAGATCTATCTGCAAGCCCAATAGAGACGTCCGGTGCCGGCTCTGTTGGGACGGGCACTTTTTTCGAGGAGGGAGGTATACGTTTTCACATTTTCACTTAAGGGCCGGCGGGCGTGCTGGAAAAAAAAAATATATAAAAAAACACAAAAAAGGTCAATTTTTTTTTCGTTTCAAGAGCCCCCTACGACTTGGAAAAGACACCCTATATAGTTGCAACTGCATTCATTTCACCCCCTCCGGGCATACCATAACCCCCCCGTCCCCCTCAATCCAAACACAAAATGGACGCGACCGACGACAAACAAGGCCCCGTCGCCAGGATTCTGTGAAGGATGGGGTCCAATATAACCATTATATATATATATAATGTATATATATATATAATGAAAACTTTCTCTTTATATTTTAATTTTAAAGGAAAAATTATTTATCACATCTAAAAATCTCAGAACACCGTATTTTACACATAGGAATTTATGTAATGATTTTTCTTACGAAAAGATAAACTGGAAATTTTATACTTTTTTTTAAGTTAAAATTTTAATTATTTGTACTTAGGTCAACTTTTTGGTGATTTCGTTGAAACAATGTTATCAAATACAAAACATATAATTTTCTCGTTTTTTGTTAAAGTAATACACAGTAACACGTGTAAACTGGCGGTTAAATATGGACTACTTCGAAATACAATCCTTGCTGCAAGCCAGGCTATATCACGAGGAGTATAAATACATTATTGTCGACCACTAATGATCACAATGATCCTTCCGAAACAATCTCTCTGCAAATCTACGATCGTCCGCGAGAGCAAAGTCCATCACGGAGAGCGACTTGTTCACGTGTCGTCAGGGTATGTTGAGGCGATGATTTCGCGCCGGTGCGCAATGGGAAGTACATACGTTAACGAAAATTCATCGTAGGTAACGAAATCTGTATACGATCACCTACTTGCCGAAAACGCAGATGGCAGCAGCTGTCAGACGAGGAAAATATTAAAAAAAATTGGTTGTCTGTATAGTCGGTTTACGGAATATAGTTTAATGTGACAACGTCATAACAAAACATTGATGACATGATTGCATACTTATATGAATAAAATTGAATCATTTTTATTTTAATAATAAAAGAATAAATACTTGAAATTATACCAGTAATCAGATTTTTAAAATGCAAGAATAATTAACCTTTATGGCCGAAATTGTTGTTGTAATAAGCAATGAAAACCACATTAACTTTTCACTTCACTTTATAAACAGTCGACGAAACAGTTCACGTGTAGATGACTTGTAATTAATTTTAAAAACTGGCGTTTAGCTATAAAGTTTAAATATAATTACGAACAAGTTTTCATATAAATAAACTGCAATCAAATATCTATCATCAATTATATGAATCACCATAATTTTTTAGTCAATTGTAACATAACCTATTATTACTGCACTCGCCGACAGATGCTACTTTTTTTTAATAATAAAAGAATAAATACTTGAAATTATACTAGTAATCAGATTCATTTTCTTACGTACATTTAACGTAGAACCACATTTATAAATTTAAGTTTTAAGTTTTCACTTCTGTCAGTGCGGCGCAAGTGTACAATGAGCATAACGGGACACAACGTAACGGAACAATGAGCGTAACGGGACACAGCGCAACAGAACAATGTGCGTAACGGGACACTTTTTTCGTGCGTACAGCCGGCGTTTATCGATTTATTAGGTTGTCACGTCAAAAATATGTTTCAGCTCTGTTCTCGGCGAGTACAGAGTGGCAGGACAGGAGACTTGGGCGGAACATTCCAACGTCGCGGTGTGTTTGAAGGCGCGCGTCTTCTTAGCAGCGCGCGAAATTAAAAAATTCGGGTGCTACTGTTCGCGCTAGTAACTTTGCAGGGTTGCGTTTCCAGACACGTGTTTCCTTTAAAAAAATTTGCTTGCTTTGGCATTTCGTATCACTCAATAAATTTATTACCAGTAATTTCCAAGCATTATGCAGGTATATTTTAGTTGACATGAAAACTTTACCTATTAAACAGTTCATCATACTGTCTTGTTATTAAGCGTAAGAAATACAGAGCTAAGAAAAAGCATCCAATATACATTTTTTTTTTTGTTTTGACTGAGTTCGTAAGACCAAATTACAGCGATTTAATGACGTTCTTCATTAAAAAACTTTATTGAAATGCAGTCGTAGGACTGTCGTGGGCTATTCTGTTTCATTTTCATGATACTCTTTCAGACATGGTCATTAAAATTTTGTTGAATGTCATAAGAAATTCTTTTCAAAATCAGTTTATTCCTAAGTAAATATAATTTAGCAGTGGTGCAAAAAATGTTTAATTGCTTTCTTATGGCACTAGTTATAAAGATGCTATTTGAACATAAAACATCGAGAAAGCACAGGGTTTCATTCGCAATAGAATGATAAAAAAATAGTTTCGTAAAAATTTAAACAGTTAAGACGTGTGCTGAAATAAGAGATAACTAGACCATTATTCATATTGTAACACTAACATTAGTAGTTTTTAATTGACGTTTATTTGTTTTATTACTTTCTTATACTAATTTTTTTTTAATATTTTAATGAAATTATTGTGGCAAAACTTTAGCAATGCTGATGGACGAAGAAAGCATGAACAGTATAATAGCGAAATTTTATCAAGGAGTACCTAAATTTTGCTTTAAGGGGTTGGTTTCCATGAAACCTCAAGTTTTCTCTTGTTTCAAATGTCAAGTGTGCAAAATTTAATCGCAATCGAAGTAAAGCTTTTGATTTGTATAAGAATCGAACACACAAACGGAAAGACTTCCTTATATAGCATATATATATATATATATATACCATATATATATATACACTAGCTGCCCGACCCGGCTTCGAACGGCTATACTAATGGAAAAAAATTAAGCCACATCTCCCATTTACAGTTTACAGTAATGGTAACTAAAAAAAAATTCAGTGAAATTGTATAAAAATGCTATATAATGTACCGGAGAGAAAATGAATACCACCGATGGTTTCCCGACTCGTGCACGCAACGTACAACTGATGTACCCGTACTTCGCTACGGCAGTCTACAGGCAGATCACTCTTGCGCCGCTCGTTATACATGCCCCTCCTTGTGGGTACGCCACTGCCGCGCGATGCCCGTTGCCATGGAGACGCAGAAGGCATGAAAAATGCAAAATCCTGTTCTCATGCAGACAAAGTACCTACTGTTGCCCGGTTTTAACCACCCATTGGATCTAATTTTCGGAAAATGTCATCCTGCGTAACATAAGGAACATTACTGTGAATTTTCAAGTCTGTAAAATATATATACTTGAAAAAAAGGGCCATGAAAAAACAAATTAAACACAGAGAGAGGAAAAAAACAATAGTTGAGGTTTGCGATTTAAAGTGATAAAAAGTATTTAAATACTAATAAAACTATTACGAGGGTACTGATTGCTTCGTTGTCAATATCACACGGGTGTTTTTTACTTGTATGGGAAAATTAAGAATGATAAGGCATCTAGTGTGTGGCAACAATGTTAATAGGCAATAGGAAATAAACTTCTAGCGCCTGCGGCATTGTCAACACACACTTCGTACGTGTACTGCATGTTGTATCTAACACCCTCCAACGCATTTGATTCTAAATTAGGTTTTTAGTAAGGATCACTAATGTTATTGATAATATAATATAGCCTATAGCCTTCCTCGATAAATGTACTATCCAACACTGAAATAATTTTTCAAATCGGACCAGTGGTTCCTGAGATTAGCGCGTTCAAACAAACACTTCAGCTTTATAATATTGGTGTATATATATATATATAATATATCTATATAGTTGTAAATATGTGTACTCATATGTCAGATTGGATTACCCAAACTTTTAAACCCTATTAATTTAACCCCTTAAGGGATGACTTTTAAAATATCATTTCTTAGTTCTCACCTACGTTATAGAAAAACTCCCTTGCAAAATTTCATGCCTTTTTAACCTGTGCGTTGTCTATCAGTGTTAGAGTTTTATTAAGTGTGTGTGTGTCTTTATATATATATATGTCTATATATATCTATATAATTAAAGCTGTTACTGGTAGCAGAATGTGTCTATACCTGCGTCAAAAATAATCTAGTAAACAGATGCAAATTATTCAGAGGAAACTGCATGATAATTATTGGTAAACGATACAAACACAATGGCCGATGGAGTTTCTACGGGCTTCGTTTTTCAGACCCATCCATTATGAAATTCTGTTTCCCACGGCTTCCTTAACACACTATAGACAAATGCTGGGATGATACTTTTCTGTAGGCCAAGGCCAATTCCCCCCCCCCCCTCCCTCTTCCTCTGCCTTCCAGGCAGTTCCATGTTTCATGACATGTGTGCATCGTCGAAGTGCAACTCTACGACGGCAGTACCTAGCTGCCCACATTCTCTTTTAATGAAGGGAAAAAAATAGTACTTCGAGTACACAATTAGAATCCGAATCTTAGTCTGAAGGTTCAAAAATAAAACGATGTGAATATATCAACAATTGGGTCACATTTGTGTTAGTGAAGCGGATTGATAAGGTCGACACTCGCTGGTGCTTCTAGTGCGGTATCGCCCCTGAGCGCAATACACTGAACTGGCGCGTAGTCCTTCTCGTCGTGCGTAGGGCAACTATGGCATCTGAGCTGTGACCATAACAATTTATGGCGTATAAATGTAGATAAAGGTGTAATGCAAGTCCTGTCAGTGCTTTTCAAGAATCTGTACCGGATGTTTCATGCCTATAATGTATTCTGAAAACACGCGTTTTAGCCATTTTCATACTCTCCCAAATATACAGTTTAAAAACGATTTACAGAAACGGAACTACTCATCCGCTCTCAAGAGTATTTTTTAACTACTTTTTGTAAACAGTAGCAAAACTGATTTCTTGAGCTAGTTTTCTCATTGCGTGGTTTATACTGAAGCTCTGCGCACCGCAGGCCTTCGCGTCTTTTGAATGTTATTTTAATAAACCTATATTTCCAGGATCAATACATATCTAATATTTTTTCTAATGATATATTAAAATAATGATATTTTTTCAAACAGTAGTAGGACTAACACAGAGGGTAAAAAACGCAAATAGATCTAGTAAACTTTTGAGTTGTCAGTGATAAAATTTACTTCAAAATATTTTCTTCGAATCTAAAACGTTAAATACTAAAGATTTGATGGTGTTCGAAAGGCAGAGAATTCGACCGGCCAATCCATAAAGGAAATTTAACGAAACGAGATGGAATATAAAATATAATTTACATAAACATGCGTTTAATTTCGGACCTTTGAAAATTAGTGGCAAAGATACACAGCTAAAATAGTTTGCTGAGAATTCTCCAAAAGCTTATTTCGTTGACGGATACGTATATAACATTTAACAACATTCATCCAATATTACTGGCATATATATTTAGTGATTTTTTCAGAACTTCTAGATTGAAAATAGATTCAATCAAGAAAATAGTTTATAAAATATATATCTACTGGTTGTTTTCTTCAATATCTCGTTACAGATAAAAATTTTTTAAGTAAGTGAGTGTTACATCTAACCTATCATATCAAAAAACTATTACCACAACACATATTTCAATACGAAACTTATAAAATTATTGATTTTATATTACACATTATTATTTCACAACGTATTTATAACACACTCTAAAAGCCAAATGGCAATGCGTAGCGCAGCGGAACGAACGGTAAACAGCTGTCTCTTCTTACTCTTTATCCCTTATTCTCTCTCTCTCTTTCTCTCTATGTTCTATGTTTGCACTCGCTGACACGCTGCAGCACTGGCGCCAACTGTTGGCCGCATCGCTTCTCCTTGCTTCCTGTTACACATTTCCGTCGCATTCACGAAATTGCTCCCACCAAATGCCGTATACCGAGAGCTAAGATGTGACACATCAAAAAACGTGTGCGAATTTCAAGATGTAAGTTCAAAGTTCCACGACCGTATTTTGGTGATTTTATGAGTTTTGAAAGTGTGCCCGGTAGAGCAAAGAGATTTCCATAGCCTCGGTGTGCAAGGAAAAAAAAAAAGAAAAAAAAAACATCTCGCGTTTAAACTCGCACAGTTGTAATTGTCTTCAAGAGGAAAGCGGAGAGCCTTTTTGGCTTCTCTTGTTTTTCTTTGCTTTGTCATCAGTCCCTCCCTCCTCGACTCTCTGACTTTTTTCTCCCCTCTGAGCGTCTTCTTTCTTGTCCCTGGCCCTCTCTTGAGACCGGAGGACGTCTGCGGAGACTCTTGAAATTTATATGCCATCGCGCGAGCCGGTGGAAAATTTGCTTGCCAGGAGGGGAAAAGGGCGTTGCCATAGAAACGCGAAGAAAGATGGGACATTTTCACTTAACACTCCTTAGTGTTCGAGTTAGTAGGAATGATTTGTTTCGCTCCTCGTTTCTGTTACTTAAGAGGTGAGGCTAATTATTTTTTTTTTGCAGTAATGGACTGAAAAATACGTAGAAGCATGATCATTTTTCTCACGTTAGAAGAGATAATGATGAAATAGAATTTAAACGTTATGAAAAAGATTACATTTCGTTCCCAATTTTTCATATCAAAAAGAAAGAAAGTATTACTTAAAAAAATTTTTTTTTGTACGAAAGGTCTTGCATATGATCAAAAAATGTTAACAATTTCGGGAAAACGTGATGAAAACTTTATGGAATAGTAGGAGACAGATTGAGAAACAATTGTGAAATAGTTTCTGACACTAAACCAATACTACCTTGGGTACGTTTTTTTTCTTCTGATTGTCGTGTTTTACTTTCATACTGGACGTTATACACTGTTAGAAATCTCAGTAAATTAACGGAATTTCACTTCAAATAAACCAAGTCTTCTTCGTAAGTTCTTATAAAAACAAGATAAACATGCTTGCGGAAGAAAAAAAAGGTTTTGATATATTATTTAGCAAGTTTTTAAAGGTTTTTCAATCATCGAAATTATTTTTGCGAGTTCATCTCGAAAGGAAGTCGGCTCTGTAGACCTACCAAAATTTTACAAATTCATCCGGATATTTAATGAAGATATCCGTAAATTAACAAAGACACTGGGATAACTTGTAATCATTCTTCGTTATTTTAAGGGGAAAATATTAAGCGGCTAAGCAGATAAAATATTATAATTACAATGAGCGTTGTAACTAATTTGATTTGGCACTGCTACCAGTCAAAATTCTAATTTTCTGTTGTATACTTGTATGCTGAGATAGATTGAAAATAAAATGAATGGTAGATAAATTTTGTAGTTCTTAAAATAAAATTTAAAAAATATTGTTTAAATATGACAGACGTTGGGTAGACTTTTGAGTTTTTTTTGTTACGATTTGCAATAAATTTATGAAATTTATCTTGGGCTACGAGTTAGTGTGAATAGCTGGGCAAAACGTTTGAGGACAAATAATGCAGACTTTTAAGTAAAATGGTTTACAATGTTTTCCCGGCGATCTAGTGGTACTCGGTCTCCGTCAAAAATTCCGACTTCATCTGTGCCACTTAACGTTTACTCCTAGTCGTAGTATCTTGTTTTATTAGCCTAGAAGACATGGATGACGTTTGAGAAATTAGCAAGCAGCTTAGAGAGAAGATCAAGGAAGCGATGCTGCGAAATATCCGTTGAGATACGCAGCTGGATATTTTCTCTCCATAAATGGTCCCGAAAATTTCCGCTCGAGCCATCAAAAGGGTTCCACTTGGAGTTGAGAAGTTGACATTCGGTAAGTCTGCTGTAACATAGCTTCTCTTATCACTGAGCGACTTCTGACGAAAATAAAAATTGGTGGGATGTTCTGATATCGCAGAAGAGAAACTTAGTGTTGTACCCGAGTATATATAAATATATATGTGTGTGCGTAAAGAAAATAAATAATTTTTCAATATGTAAAGACTAATTTTCAGTTGAAAACATTATTACGCTTTTCACACATCGAAATTTGGTATTTTTTACTGCACAATATTTTTTAAAAATATTAATACATATATGTGTATTTATATTTAATGTGTTCAAACTATTGAAAATATTTTAACTTGCTTATAAGCGTATCTAAGGGATTCCCTAGACATCAGAATGATAACGCAGTTGTAATATTTTGTAAGTGAGAAAGAATCACGGCCTAAACATTTAAATACTTTAACCGACACCATTTTTTCATAGCATAGTTTTTCGTTAATATTTAATAATATGGCTTAGATTTTTAATCGAACAGAAGCAGTGGTGGTCCTATGAGATTATTATTTCTTTCCCCCCCCCCCCCCCAAATTCACTCACAAATCTCCTAGAACTAAAAAAAAAAAAACTGTGGAGATAACCAAAATAATCTACTCCATGATTTTGATTATGTAATATTTTTCTCAAAATTTCTTATATATATATATATATATATATATATATGGGGAGAGAGAGTGAGAAGGGGGGGGGGGAATCATAATTACTGACATTTATAAACCACCATTATTTACCCAATTTCCACTTTTTGCTTGGGTTAAAAAGGCGGTAAGTTAAATAAATAAATAAATGATTACAAATATCAGTTTTTTATATTCACCTTATTAAATAGAAAAATATTAGAGAGAGAAAAATAATCCACTCTAGTTCACACCCACGACTTTGAATTCGGTTAAATTATTTTTCAGTAAAATATGTATCTTACAATTTCATCGTGTAGTTATTTAGAACTTCGGTTATTTAAAAAAAAATCACATGAAACTGTTAGTTTTCAAGATGTAAGAAATGCGTTAAAATAGCCTTTTGAATGTGGCTATTATTTTTCAAAATTTCGGTCTTCTCTTTTGAACTGAAAGGTATTGTTTTCCACACCATCCAAAACCCTCCTGTTCTTCCAACCACCCGAGAAGTCTGAATTAAGGTCAGACACTGGCTGCTTGGTATCGTATTTACCCAAGAAATTAGACGACTGTTTTTTTTTTGTATTCATTTTTTTTATTCTTGCGAGAGTCTTCGTGAGACCCGCTGGTGGACCGACCCGCCGATAAATTCAACCTCGTTTCTGGGCGCCCTGGAACACGCTACAATAACACCGTCGCTGGAAGGAAAAGAACCAATCAATCGCGGCGAGACAGAACCTTCTCGTCGCGAGCGGGATATGAAGAGAGAGAGAGAGAGAGAGAGAGAGAGAGAGAGAGAAAATAAAGCCGCGCTCTGGCCCCATGAGTTATAACTCACGTGTTACGTGAACGCATAGAAGGGCATTTATATATATATATATATATATATATATATATATATATATATATATATATATATATACACACACACACACACACACCCCGCGGGTGTGTTTCGTCGAAGGAATAAGCTTGCCCCCGCAATTATCGGACCAAAGAACAGGAAGCAGTGCCTGCTCGTTACTGCTGATCCGATATCGGTTGTTCGGCGTTTTTTTTATTTTTATGTTTAACACCTCAGCTCTCTCTGTATACGGCGTTGGGTGGGGGTAATTTCGTGAAGTCCAAGAAAAGGAAATGTGTAACATAATTATAGTTGGGTTTTAAAATAGAGCAAAAAGTGTCAAATTTTTTTCTCTAAAATTAATACTTAAAAAAAGTTAAAGCTTATTTTTTTAGATTCTAAAATAAATCTTTTTCTTAAGTGTACATTTTTCAAGGAAAAAGGTAAACTCAAGAATGTCAACGAACCAATGAATCACTCCCGTGCAAATGTAACGGTAAAGGAAAATTTTATACATGCATATTTTTTTCTGTATGCTTGTACACGCGGTTAAAAAACAGCATGTTCAAAATAACACTGACAATTTTTTTTTACTGCTTCATCACATGGGTCGTGCTGTTGTGTACATGTGCATATATAGCTATTATATATATATATGTGCACGTGTACCTATACATATACATGCACATACAGATTGAAAGGAAAGTTGAAACCCGTTGCGACGTAGTGGGGGAGCACACCAGTAGTTCTTGTACTTTACGCGCGCCCAGCGTCGGGTATCTCGACGTCTTCCACCCGACCACGCCCTTCCCTCCACACGCCACTGCCGGCCCGCCTCGTTACTCGACCGAGAGGACTCCGTCCGGGGAACCACAGATAAGGGAAGTGTACGGTCGGGAAGCCTAAGACGTACATCAAGTTCTGTCCCTGCCCGAACACGCCCGAACATTCACCTTCGGCCAACCTCGGGTTTATTTATATATATATATATTTATTTATTTATATTTCTCTGTTCATTTTAATGTAGCTATACTAACCTAACTAACCGTCCATAGTGTTTTAATGTAGCTAACCTAAAATACCACTTTTAATATTTGAATTCATTTTTCCTGCGCAAAAATAAAACAAATCCCGAGGTTGGCCGAAGGTGAATATTCGGGCGTGTTCGGGCAGGGACAGAACTTGATGTACATCTTGGGCTTCTCTGTACGGTCGGGAGGCGTCGTGTCTGCTTCTGCACGAGGGGGGGGGGGGGGGGGGTGGCGAGTCGCGAGAAGTGGGATACCCACGTGCCAGAGCGCAGGAGGCCACGTGTTGTTGTGTTGTTGGCGTCGGTGTCGGCTTTTCTAGATTGTTGCGGTGGATGCCGGCGTGGTCCGTACTGCACGAAGCACAGGATTTAAAAAAATATATATTCTGTACGTTTACAAAAAAGATGTCTTCGCGAAAACAGTTGCCAAGAAATAATTTGCAACTTTGTACAACACATGGCTACGGTTATTTTGTGCAAATATAAAATACTTTTGGGGGAAAAAAAATTGGTTGTCTGTAAAGTCGGTTTACGGACGATAGTTTAACGTGACAACGTCATAACAAAACATTGATGAAATGATTGCATACTTTTATGAATAAAATTGAATCATTTCTATTTTAATAATAAAAGAATAAATACTTGAAGTTATACCTACTAGTAATCAGATTTTTAAAATGCAAGAATAATTAACCTTTATTGCCGAAATTGTTGTTGTAATAAGCAATGAAAACCACATTAACTTTTCACTTCACTTTATGAACAGTCGACAAAACAGTTCACGTGTAGATGACTTGTAATTAGTTTTAAAAACTGGCGTTTAGCTATAAAGTTTAAATATAATTATGAACAAGTTTTCATATAAATAAAGTGTAATCAAATATCTATCAACAATTATATGAATCACCATAATTTTTTAGTCAATTGTAACATAACCTATTATTACTGCACTCGCTGACAGCGTAACGGAACAATGAGCGTAACGGGACACAGCGTAACGGAACAATGAGCGTAACGGGACACAGCGTAACGGAACAATGAGCGTAACGGGGCACAGCGTAACGGAACAATGTGCGTAACGGGACACCTTTTCGTGCGTGCAGCCGGCGTTATTCGATTTATTAGACGTTGTCACGTCATAAAATATTCTGTACGTTTACAAAAAGATGCCTTCGGAAAACAGTTGCCAAAAATAATTTGTAACTTTGTACAACACATGGTTACGGTTATTTTGTGCAAATATGAAATACGTTTGGGGGGGGGGGGGGGAACATAATCGTATATTTAAAAACTGACTTCATTTTGTTTTATAATGTTTATTAACGTGCGCAGTTAATGTTGGAAAAACTGTCCAGGGAAAGGTTTACAAATAACTTTAACTGCTGGAGGTACTGGGGTTAACACAAAGTATAAATTCCCGGGTAATAATCCGAGCCCAGTAAAACTGCGAACACTAATATGCAGTTGTACAGTTGTTTTTTGTGCATGTAGAAAATTACAAATATCTGTAATTTTACGTGAATATGTCGGTTCCATTTACAAAAAAAAAATTAACAGTGTGGGCATTTATTATCGAAGTTACAAAATTGTTGGTTACGTTAGCTCAACGAAATTTAAAAAAAAAAAAAAACTTTTGAAATGTTTGTTTGGAGGTAGGCTACACCTACCCTTTCGAGTAGTTGACAGAATGTTATAGTGGTGAATCGCTCTTTTAAAGTCGAAGTAAGAATATGTGCTTTATTTAATACATTTGTATGTTCTTCAACGCTTTAACGGGACTATCATTTCTTAAACCAAACCTAGTGTTTCTAAAATTATTTTTTACTGCGATTTCACTTTCTGAGTTTTTTGTCCAGATGAATTACCTAACATAAGTCATTAGTGAGAGTATTAATAATTTATAATATTTTTGAATGAATAATGTAATGTGGAAGATTTATTAAAAATATTTTTATAGCCATACGTCGTCATTGATAGTTTTCACTGTATGTCACTTGTCCATTCTTGTGGTTTCTCTATGACATACAGTTAAAACCATCAATGGCGTATCCACCTTGTCCATTATTGTGGTTTTCTGTGTCATACAGTGAAAACCAGCAATGGCGTATGTCCATAAATAATATTTTAATCTATATATATATATATATAATGATTGAATCCCAGGCTTTACAGAGCATGTAACCATAACAGGAATTAAACATACAGAAACTGCTGTTCTGGATGAAATAGGTGTTTTAATTTAGCATAGTAAGCGATATGGAAGATAAAAATAAAATATTTTATACCAAAGAAAAAAATATATATATATTTTTACAATAAATCTCAAGTGTACATATTGCCCTTTAAAACTACAGAGAGATTTACTATACACAGACGAGATTTTACATGCTTTGACAGTAACTATGTGATATTCTCTCCCAGCCTTTTTTAAAAAAATAACTTTCATGACTCGTCCGTCCTTAAAATATCCCGTGTGCACTTTGGAAATATGTAAGATCTGGCTGTGAAGCTGTACCTCACCGATAGTACACAGATTGCTAATGACAAGTACGAATTTAATCGAACTTCAACAACTTTGTTGCTAGAAGCAAAAACCTTTTTTTTTCAATACGTACTTTCGAATAAACAGTTATTATTGTAATGAATTAATAATATTTAAAAATACTCTTAAAAGCACACTTTCATAATTGGGTAATCATGACAAGTTCGGATACTGAATAATCAATCACCAGTACGCGCTGACAAGTAAAAATGTTTTCTAAAGCAATTTGTTAATTTGAAATTAATAAATAATTTAAAAAAAAGCAAGGAAAAATGCGAAAATATTAAAAAAAATCAATATTCTAGAAAAACTTTGAACTATGTTCCACAATCAATAAATACAACAGAAAGTCAGTAAAATACATGAAATACAGCTTGGTGCAACATTTTCTAACACACTATCCCTTATGAGGATATATACATTGGCGTGCGCAGGACTTCAGTATTAGTGGTGCCATATTACACAACAGCCCTGTCATTCACAGACCCCGAGCCTAAAGCGGGGGGTCCGGGGGTCCTCCCCCGGAAAAATTTGGATTTGAAAGCGCAAAATGGCGCTATTTAAGGTGTTTCCGAACAAAAACATTAAATACACAGATGTAAAAATTTTAACATTTTTATTTACGGTTTTAAGCTTTGTTGAGCCATAAAGTAAATTGCACAAATTGTTTGCACGGAATTCATGCTGTTGGCTTTGAAAAACCGTACTTACATGTTTTCTGAAGACGCCAAATAAATGCAATCAACAAATCAAGGGAGTTTTTGTAACATACCTCAAATATTTAAAATATTAAAATAATAAAAATACACAAATAATAGTGGGCAAAAGTTTTAACTTTTGGAATACAACAAAAATGTTTTGTCGGCGACTGCATATAAGTCATCGAGTAAGCCTATCCTTTTAACTAACTAAACTCTCTCTCTTTTTAAATAAACCCTGGCGGACGGCGGCTATTGTTCTGTGCGCCTGCCGAGTGGAGTGAACAGTGGACACCGAGCGCGCATTCTATGTAATTCGAGGAGAACTAGGAGAAGTATTTACATTTCAGAAGTTTCGTAGCCGCAGCCCGCGTGTACAATACAAGTAATTGCAACTGGCTTGTTTCCGTGTGTATAGTTGGTTCGATTGATAATTGATATACTGATAGTGTTATGAGCACATATCTGTAACTCGACACGTTTGGAAAACATATTTTTTTTGGAAATAATACGGATTTTTGTAAGAATGTATTATTTCTGCTTGTAAAAAACAAAATAACGTTAACCCTAATGGTGGTGCCAAGGCACCTGTGGCACCTACCGTGCGCACGCCTATGGATATATACATGATGTACCAAATCAAATGCTTTACCCTAATTCCTTTCATAAATATCTTTTTACGAATTTTTAAATAAATTAAAATTCCACGCAAATAACATGTCCTACATTGTATCTGACGGGCAGGAAAGCTTATTCTAAGCGGACGAATACAAAAATATTAATAATAAACGCAAGAATATACACCAAAGTTAACTCAAAAAATGTCTAGAACTAGTTCATAGGTTATATGCCCTATCGGGCTATTTGATGTTATCTTACAAATTAAATATAAATGTGAAATTTTTGATTTTTTTTAACTCAGCCACGTTTTTTTAATAATATCATGGATGAACACATTTTACTACAATGTTAAAGTTTGTATGTTTGGGCGTTTGATATTTAACTGGTTTTAAGGATTTTGGTAATACAGGTACTGTATTGAATCATAAGGTATTTTTCTTATCTTAGGAAACAGTCATTAAATTTCAATAATAAATACAACGCATGGTAACACGGGCCACAATACCATTACATAGCAGTAGAGATTAGTTCACTGCCTAAGTTTAAATATAATTATTTCGTTTACAGTTTCAGTTAAAATTGTATAATAAATTAAATATTTTTTATTTTTTTTTTGTTACTAAATATACTGATGACAACGCAAGTATATTTTCACAGCAACATAGATTAAGTAGCGGAGCCAAAAAAAAATGTACTTTAGAGTTGTGGCTGGATTGGTGGAAATTGGAAATTTCCAAAATTCTTAAAATAAAAAAAATAAAAAAATTCATGCGTACGTTCTCCGTCGAGAATAATGAAATGTCGTGCTTGCGTTCCCAGACGAGGATAATGAAAATGGAAGACTTGCAGGGATAATTTCTTCAGGAAATTGCGGCAGGAGAGTGTGATAGGTACGTAATTGGGTCGGATGGCCTTTTGTGAGGAAAGGAGGTGGGGGGATGTAATTTTAATCACGCAGGAGAAGACTAGTTTTGGGATAGATGGTGTGGGTGGAAAAAGGAGGGGGGGGGGGGTTGGTTGCACCAGGTTGACCCATTTGCGACTCTTCTCACATACCGTTACCTCCCTCCACATCCTCCCCTTTTCCCACTTCCTATTACCAAGGAGAAATGGATAGCGTTCTTGGATCTCAAAGGACCTGTGTTGGAGGAGGGGGGAAGGAGGGGAGGGGAGGGTGTACCAGGAAAGCCAAAGGGAGAGGCTGTCCTCTGTGAGGATAGTGATTGAATTTGTCTCCTGGTCGCCGGCTAGGAAAAGGAGGGCAAGGGGGGAAAAGTTTGGGGTGAAAGCGAACGTCCTGCAGGAATTCACCCGACTTGACGTGCCCTAAAAAAAAAAAAAAAAAAAAAAAAAAAAAAAAAAAAAAATATATATATATATATATATATATATATATATATATATATATTGTTTTCCCCACGACCGTGGTTTGGGTGGTAAAAAGATTATCCCCAGAAGGCCAAACGGGAAACAATCTCGCCACGTGTTTATTTCCGGAACCTGACAAACATTATTTTGTTTTGGTTTGCGTGTCTGTGTGGTTCAAACAATAAATTTTCACTTTAGTTAAATACTGTTATAATTGTAAGCTTTTTAAGTGTTTCGCAAAACGAAAAAAAGTTTATTTTTTTTATTTGGCCATAAAAACCATCACAAATTTGTGAATTTTGGATGTAAAGAATAAAATTAAATGATCATGAAAGAAATTCAACTTTTATGCTAAAATAGCCATTAGCCACTGCTTTAAAACACAGAAAGTAATCCATTAAATTATGATTCTTTGGATGCCCAAAATGTAACTTTGGAAGCTAATTATGCAAAAAAAAGACATAAGCCACTAAAACATTCTACAAGTTCAATAGTTTTTACTTAATAGTAAAACTATCACTTAGAAAGGAACGCATCTGCTTAATGGTTGCCAACAAATAGGCCAAAATATTGCTAAACATTTTAACAGCCTAATTTCTGAAATAAAATGTATTTATAACAATTACAATACATTCATGTGTTCTCTATAAAATATGAAAAATTGTGTTAAATGTTTGTTTACTTTCAAGTGTTTAGTTTTTGTTTAAAGATAGTTAAATAAATGATTTTCTGAATATATGATTGAACAGGATGTGGTGCAAATAATTGTACATATGGTCGCATCAGTTTCCGTACCGCGGAATGCAACGGTAAACCACCGCGTGATCATCTCGTCTAGTGCACGCCAAGCAGAGCGAATTTTTCTCTTTATTACCCAACTATACACTCATATACATAGTATACATAATGTTTAGAGACCGGAAAAATTCGCGGATTATTTCGCGATTGGCTGAAATTCAAATACATATACCTCTAAGCTGCTCTACCTATTGGCTGAGTGTTTATCTGGACGACTCCGGGGCCAGTGAGGAAACCTCGAGCAAAAAGAAGCATCGAATCACAGGCAAAACCAGCCGAGACGACCCACAAGTCAGCAGCCAGTGAACTGGCTTTATTTGCCCGAGTATACATAAAACTGTGAAGTCAATCCTGAAGGTCATCGACACCGCGAATTTTTTCCCGTCCCTAGTAATGTTACGAACACGAGAGACCGGACCGCGATGTCGGGTTCGACGCTGGCTTGCTGCCCCGCACGGCCACTGACGTCATGCGCTATACATTGAAGTAGGGCGTGCCATGGGTAGAGACCCGGAAAATTCGCGGGATCAGTGACCTCCAGGATAGACTCCAATATCCTCTACACACTCGGGCAAATGCCCAACTGTTCATTGGCTGCTGACTTGTGAGTCGTCTCGACTGGGTGGCCTGTGATTCGACACTGCTATATGAGTGAGGGTCTATAATTGGCCCTCAGTCCTCCAGATTAACAGTGAACCAATGACAGAAGCATGAACTAAGGTATAAGTATTTGAATTTTAGCATAACACGAAATAAACCCGCGAATTTTCCGGGTCTCTAGCCATGGGTCATCACTAGCCCCCGTCTCCCCCCCCCCCCCGCACCACGCGTGGCGCCGTGCCTCGACGCTGTTATATGTCGCTGAGAGGCCTGGGAAATTCCGCGGCCCGCCGCCAGCGAATTGATGCTTTTATTTTTTTCTTCTGGAATGTTCGGGCGTCAGGTCGGCGCGGGTTGACGTGACTCGCACCAGCTGAGCTCGTCAGTTCTAGAAGGGCGCCAGAGACTATTCGAGCAGGGACGCCTGCCTCCGCGGGAGTTCTTGGGGGCGATGTAGCTGCTCCAGCAGTGAATTCTAGCGGCGGGTGCGGAAACTACTTGCGATACGCGCTCAGAAATAATGTTGTTGAAAACACAATTTGCGTATATTCATTACGCTCGGCATTATTATTTTTTTTTTAAAAGGATTGTACGTTAAATTTCGTGTCCGAGTTTTGTATTATAAGTGTATTTTCAACATGAGAACACAGATATTTTTTTTTCTTATTACCGAGGTTAGATGTTGCGACGGAGTTTTGCGGTGAGTTCGGTGATAGGTATTTAGCGACAGAGTTCCGCGGGGTGTGCGGACTGTGTAACTTTACAGACACAAAGTGACTTGTGGATAAACATTTTTAAGTGCGAGTAATTGGTGATTAGGCAATTTTAAGTAAGATTATTTATTAGTGATGTAAATATTGGTAATTAATATAACTGTAAAAAACATATTTGGGCTATTCCTTACGAACCCAGCAGTTCTCCCCCCACAACATATTAAATCGAAACAGTAAGTTCATAATTTACGTATATGGTTTAAAATAAATTCCAGCACATTTCACCAATATTTTCTTTAAAATATAAATTTCCCTGATGGCGTTTAAACTTAAATAAATGTTCAGGTATATACAAAATATTCAACTGCTAGGTGCGAAACGTCCTTACACACAAAAATTAATTCTGCACTTTTACAAAAAATTCATTTGGAAACCAGTTGACAAGAAATAGTTTGTAATACTGCAAGAAATATATTGCAACTTTATAGCAAGTTTTGCATGAATGAAATACTTTTTTGTGATAATACTGAATATTTATTACGCAAATTGCCACATAATTTTATATTTTAACTCATGTTTCATTCAAAATTTTTTTTTTAAAACCACAGAAAGGATAATCAATATTTCAATAATTGAATTTTTGTTTTGTTTTATTGAGCTTCATTATATGCGTATTTAATACTGGATAGCTATACAGGGAACGGTTTACAAATAACTATTGGAGATACTGGTACAATACAAAGCAAAAATTCCCGGGTAAGAATCCGAACCCAGTATTACTGCGAACACCATTTTTCAGTTATACAGTTGTTTTTATGTACACGTACAAATTTACCAATATCGGTAATGCACATTTCTGTAACATTTAAAAAACAAGTTGCAGTGTAGAGCGATGGGACCTATCGAACTATAGTGTGCTCCGAACTACCATTATGTGCTCAGAACATAGTCATGTCAGGATATGAGGATCCACATGAGAGATACACGTTTGAGAAAAATTGCCAGTAGAAAAATTTGCATACATTCAGATCAAACTGTAATGAGAATTCGCCTCCTCGTGAAATGATTCTGGCGGAAGACGCGAAGGGACGAAAATGTAACTTTGTTTTTTCCTCTTTTGGTCAGTTGAGTTTCCTCCTTCCGTTTGGTTTCGTAAAGAATAACAAAGATCAAAGTACCAGTTGTTGGTTTTTATCTCAAGCGAAAAGCAGAGTGAGGCACGGCAAACGGACAGTGTTATTGTTTCCAAAATTATGTACTTCTATTTTACTTTTATTTCCTCCTCATTTCCATCCATTATGGATAAGTATTCCTTCCCCTTTGACGGCACTCATTCCATCTTGATACTCTGTCTCGCTTCTTTTCACTTTGAACACCACCGTAACTCCCCCCCCCCCCCCTCCTTCCTAGATCCTTTTTCCTTTTCATGTCTCCCATGCCCAGTTTTTCTAACTACCTCGGTCCTCTCTCTGCGACATTCTCCAACAGCCTTATATTTTTTCTCTCCTAAATCGATTTTTCTTCTCGTTTTCTCTGATGCGCCTGTTAAAAGAGTTTGTTCATCATATGCGTTAGTAGTGTAGTCTTCAGCGGGTAGCCACGCATGTATTACTTAATGGATACGGCGTTTATCAGCTTTGTGTCCAGACTATGGTCTCAGCTCTGGTGGTGGTACATTCGAGTCATTGGGTGGCGTGTAGTGTCTGCAGTTTCAATGGACTGAATTTTTAAAGGTGTGCCTGTGTTTCATTCGTATTGATTATCAAGCAACATTCCCGCAACGTTTTTGGTGTTGCAATGTTGCTGAGCTGGGGGAACACTGTTTAAAATTCCCACCTTATATTTACGATAAACGCTGGTTACTAATTATCCAGGTTATCCTCGTAAATTTACGGGCGTTCTCTCTTTAATCTTAATACCTCAGGGTATAATTGGTGTATTAATAAAACATTCAAATACTGGTCAGGTCTATTGCAAAATCCCTCCTCCTTATTCCAAGTCTGTGTTTGCCTTTTTTTTTACGGCGTAGCACGAAACTTTGAATATGTGTTGCGAAGATTAGGAAGAACTCTTGGGACACTTGAGATGATTTCTTCGTTGGCGAGTCCATAAATTTACTGTGATTTCCACCTTGGTGATTGCTAACTCCATGGCAGTTGTAGCGACGTTCAGACATTGCATTTGGGGCGTGACACAATCCATTTCGCTCAGGCTGCACTTACTAACTATATGATAGGCTACCACCTTTTTTCTGGTAGCTGAGGTTACCGAGGCACAATCAATGAAGTGTTTACCTAGTCACTGAGAGGCAACACAGTACCAAGAGGTTTGCGAAGTCTCTCGGGTACTGGGATACGTACGGATCCAACATCTCGAAAAATCGATGACTTCCTGTTTCAATGTAATTTTTGTTTTTTGTAAATGAAACAGAAATATTCTTGTAAAAGTACAAATATTAGTACATTTGTGCCTTTACATAAAAACAACTGTATCACTACAAAATTGTGTTCGCAGTACTACTGGGTTCTCGATTCTTACCCGGGTATTTATGTTTTGTGTTGTCCCAGTACCTACCTCCAATAGTTAAAGGTATTAGTAAACAGTTCTCTGAATAGCTTTCCAGTATTAACTGTGCACATAATTAAGCATAACAAAACAAAACAGTCAAATTATTGAATATTCTATTATCTTTTCCATTGTCTAAAAAATATTCTACTTCAATGAAACATCAATTAAAATATAAAGTTATGCGCCAATTTTTGTAAGAAATACTTGGAATTATTTAGGAAAAAAAAACGTATTTCACATATAAAAAAATAACCACATAATCCAGTCATTTGGGAGTTTTACCTGGAATGTTTTCCAAGAGTTTTAATGATTGGTATGCTGGTAGACTTCGACGTGCTCTTTTCGAATGTTCACTTTGTCACCTCATATATTTGCCGCTCACGCCGCTAATTGGGAAAAATGACGCCCAAAAACAATTTTTTTGGAGAATACCTCATTTCCGACTCATTTTACGTTGAAAATAGTTATTTAATAAATTAAACTTAAGGGAATTTTATATAATTCATGTATTAACTTTTTTTTTGTAAAAACCAATCGTGTCAGCGCACGATTGCCGCAAAGTCTATTCCAAGACGCTTATAACGGGGGGAAAAAAAAAACTCATTTACACACCACTATGAGGTAGAGTAAGTGCGTTATTTTTTTTAGAGAAACAATTGTTTGATGGCAGCGAAATGTCCGCTAGAATGCTTTGGAACCAGTTTATAGCCTCACGCAGGACACCGTTTATTAAAATGTTTGCCGATCTATCTTACTGAGATTCTGTTTGGACACGTTCAGGAATAATGCCCGCGAGTTGTGTTACGGTTGTATCCCAAACAAGGTAGACCTTATTCTCTACATTACCCGAACATCTTGGAATACTTCACCAAGGGCGCCGTTGTACTGTGCTGCCCGCATGGGAAGCCTTTGTGAAGAAGGAGAAAAGAGGGGAGGGGGATGGAGGCTGTTTCCCCACTTGGCAGATGGGTTCTATCAAGACCCCCTCGCCAATGCCTGGTCTCTCTCCATCTCTCTCTCTCTCTCTCTCTCTCTCTCTCTCTCTTGGTTCAAGGTCCTCGGCTCTGGGGCCTGTATTCCTCCGCGCAGTTAACAGATCACGACAGCTTCTTCCCTCGCGGGAAGTGGCGATTCTTCCGCGTCGCGCGAGAATTGCGTCCATCTGTACGAGAGTCGCCTGCTTTTTTTGGTGCGCTAACACCTTAGCTCTTCTCGTTACGCAGCGTTATTGCAGGAGTAATTTTTGCATGGGAAATGTGTGACCATGGTCAGTAGCGGATCCAGGGGGGAGGGGGGGGGGCTAAGGGACTCAAGCCCCCTCCAAAAGCATCTGGGTCCACTATTGTTTTAGTGTTTGCCTTGGTAAAGCCTAGCCTCAGCTGGGTCAAACCCCTCCCAAACCAAAATCCTGGATCCGCCACTGACCATGGTGCTGTCAAGGCGCGAACCAAAGTGCACAAATCCAAAGGGAAACTTTATAGTGTTAACTTTTTAGTGGATAGGCAGTATTTTAATAAAATCCCTTGTCGAATAACAGGTTCAAGGCCGAGGTTTAACCTTTTTTTTTCAGGTCTTTTTTTTTCGTTTTTGTCTGAGACGTTTCGTTATATAGTTTAAAATTTCTGTCTCCTAACAAAATAAATCAATAGTCGACGTAAATGCTCGGGCAGTGAATTCGAACAGACCAGTTGGAGGGGGGGGGGGGGAGAGGGAAATCTACGTGTGATACGCGTCCAGAAATATCGTCGAAAACACCATTTGCGTGCTTATTTATCATCAAGCTCGGCATTATGTTTTAAAGAATTCTACACGTTAATTTTCGTCCAAGTTTCGTATTATAAGTCTGGTTGCAGAATGAGAACACACTAATATACTCGTTACCGAGGTCAGATGTTATGTTACACATCTCTATGGCGAGTACTAAAGACTCGCTCACATATTTGTTTTTTTTACTTCAAAGCCATACTTTCTGTTCGACAAGAAACTTCAGCAAGTTATCCACCTAGTTCCCGTATATTTTACACAATTGTCTTTTATTTTATTTTACAAACCAGCGACACTTGACGAAGCACATTTTAAGAACCTATTTACCATCATTACTTTCACGAAGGCTCAACTGCTTGGATCAATTTTATTCAAAAGATGATATAAAACAAAATTGTTTTTTACAAAAATTTCTGATTTTTAACACATTTAGAAGAACACAGTTATAAGAAAAAAATTAGTAGCGTTAGTTAACAGGTAATGAAAGATATTAAGATATATTTATAAACTACGCTACAAACGCAAGAAAGTAATGTTGCTACAAGTGAAAAAAACGCTAGAAAAGTATGTTAGTATAAAAAACACGTTTAAAGACTTAGTCACTACTAAAAATTGAAATTGTAAAATCGTATGAAAATTTTTCTAAATGGAATTTATTTCCAGGATAAAAAAAAATGAACACTGAATAAAAAATATTACAGCAACTTAGTTGTATGGATTATTTTAAACCCTTAGAGGTTCACAATAACGCATTTCCTCGTTATTATATCCCGACATGCCTCACGTCCTGGAAAGACTGTATTTTATGGAAGCGGCTGAGTTTAACGACAGAGGATATAATTCATTCTTACGGACCATAATTCAGACGTAGTCGGGTCTCATTTCCGCAATGTTTTGGGCGTGACAATGCAGCCTACAATATTTCAACCACGTCACAGCACGCTGTCTCCTGATGCCATGGCTCCGCCTCTATATGCAAACTACGGCAGGAGAGCACGTAGGCAAGTGAGATGGCGGTCGTAGCGACGTGGAGTCGGGCTCGCATCTCGCCAGCGCGCGCCATTTGCGCAGCTCCGACGAGGAGATCTGCAGGGACGTCACGGCGCAAGGAGTGAAATGGGGAGGAAAGCGGCAGAACATTAACCTCGCAGCCTTGCGTGGACGTTGCCTCGCCTGGTCGCCTCTGAGGGAGTTGGAGGAGGTAATGTTTGGAGGGGATAACGTTTAGAGGGGGTAATGTTTGAAGGGGGTAAAGTTGGGAGGAGGTAAAGTTGGGAGGGGGTAAAGTTTGGAGGGGGTAAAGTTGGGAGGAGGTAAAGTTGGGAGGGGGTACAGTTGGGAGGGGGTAAAGTTGGGAGGGGGTAAAGTGGGGAGGGAGTAATGCTAGGAAGGAGTAATGTTTGGAGAGGGTAATCTTTGGAGGGGGTAATGTTTGGAGGGGTAATGTTTGGAGGGGGTAATGTTTGGAGGGGGTAATGTTTGAAAGGGATAATGTTTGGAAGGGGTAATGTTTGAAAGGGATAATGTTTGAAGGGGGTAATGTTTGAAAGGGATAATGTTTGGAGGGGTTATGTTTGGAGGGAGTCATTTTTGGAGGGGGTAATGTTTGGAGTGGGTAGTGTTTGGAGGGAGATACACGGCCCCCCTGTGAAACTGTGCTCCCTCGCAGTGCGATCGTAGGCGGGTATGTCGTTTCTCTCTATCTGCACAGAATGAAATTTTGTGTACTTACACAGAAGATTACTTTTGAAATCAAGTTTCCAAGAGAGAGTTTTGTAATACTACAAGAAACTATATTGTAACTTTCTACAAAACATGTAAAAGTATTTAACGGACGCGCGGGGTCATTGCGAATCGTTCGGTTTGTCAGTGGACGGTCGGATGGCGGACGGACGCAACGGAGCAATTTGAGCAGTGGCGTAGCCAGGATTTGTGTATGGGGGGTGTTAAGAAGCATGGCCACCCCGTAAAATATTGCTATTTTAGCAGTTTTCGGTTCTTAAATTTAAATATTGTAATGGTAAAAATTTTATTAATTTTAATATGAAATTTGTTTGAGTGATGAATAAGAAATTAATTAAAGATTTGGTGCTAGGGGGGGGGGGGGTTTTGAACCCCTAAAACGTCCCCCTGGCTACGCCCCTGAATTTGAGTATACCTCTGAATTTTCTGGATTTTTTTTTTCAACGCTTACTGGGCCCTTGTGAATTTTAGGCGGATGCGGCGTCTCGACCCGGCGACCACGAGCCGACGAGAGAAATACGAACTCCCCAGGGACGCCCCCGGTGCTGTGGCACTCACGTGGTTTGAATTACTTGCCGCCCGGTTCAGGTTTCGTTCTTGTCACCGACACCTCGTGGGAGCCGGTGACGTATCCACTTGTTGGGAGGAGTCACTCGGCCTTGCTCTCCCCCCCCCCCCCTCCAAGCTTCCATGTGTACACGTAACCCGTGTTTCATTAATTGTCATGGAGACCTGCAAAATTCGCGGATTCATTCACCTCTAGGATAGACTCCACAGTCCTTTAAATACTCGCGGAATTGACACCTGTTCATTGGCTAATGACGCGTGTGAGACGTCTAAACTATAATCGATTTTTCAGGATTTAATATTCTCTAAAATGAATTTATACCACGAACATTCTTGAACCCAATACGTTTCGTGACCACGAGCATGCCGGATTAGGGATGTTGCCGGATTATCGAACGTCAGTACAGTTTCAAAGGCAGTTCCAAATAAGAAAATGTGAATTGAGAAATTTCACCCAATGCACTGAAATGAAAACCGATAGTAACAATTAACTGTGGACGACCTAAAAATTTCGACAGCGCACACTGTAATATTTTTTTTTGTAAATGGAACACAAATATTGATGTAGTTACAGATATTGTAAATATTTAAACTTACATGAAAACAACTTTATCACTACAAAATAGTGTTTGCAATAATACTGGGATTCTTAAACCGGCCATTTATGCTTCTGGGTTGTCACAGTAACTCCAATAGTTATTTGTAAACCGTTCCCTGAATAGTTTTCCAGTATTAACTGCTCATATTAGGTAATAACCAAGGTAAAATAAAATAAAGTCAAATGGTTGAGTATTCAATTATATTTTCCATTAAAAAAATTATTCGTAAATGAAATATAAATTAAAATATAAAATTAGGCACCAATTTTCGTAAGAAATACTCATTGTCTAGAAAAACCAATTTTATAAATGCAAAAATAACTAAAAATATCTTTCTTGTAGTATTACAAACTATTCCTTGACAAATGGCTTACAACGGAATCTTTTGTAAAAGCACAGATTTTTTTTGCTGTGCTGTAACATGACCTAGCGGCCAAGGTCAACAAACGGAATCCACAAAAAAAAAAAAATAGTTCTGAACGCGAGGGTCCTAGTTTGGTGCCGGATCACAGAACGTGTATTATCATAGAATGTCGAATTAAATACGTTTCACTGTAAAAGGTTGGATGACTAGATCAAAGACGACGATGATGAAATATATTTGGTGGCAGACCAATGTCTATCAATAATTTGTTACTGACCTGGAATTTTGAAAATCCAGCCATTGCAGACTAGCGAGATTATCACTGCGGTGGGTTGACGTTACCTTCCGTGTTATGGTGGGTGAAGAGGCAAATAACATCTCGAAACCCGAGGAGGAAGTTGCCTACAAGTGAAAATGCCCCGACCCGGTTGGGCATATAATTCCCCGACCCGGTTGGCCATATAATTCTACTACCCGGCTGGCCATATAATTCCACGACCCGGTTGGCCATATAATTCCACGACCCGGTTGGCCATATAATTCCCCAACCCGTTTGGCCATATAATTAGAGAACTATGGTTCGCCAAACCGGAGCTCTAACCACTTAAGCTGAAATGCCGAACTACATGGAGATCCGTATAGGCTACAAATGCAGAGTTCCCGGAACTAAAAGTCAAGCTGAGAACAGGCATAGGCCAGTGAACTACACTTCTATATAAAAAAAAATTTAAAAAAATATGTCACAGGTTTTGAGTCAAAGGTATTTTTTTAAAAAAATGTTATAAATTCCTCAACCTTCCGAAATTTTTAGATTCCGTGACTTCAAGTTTTTATTACACAATGATGAATAACTACACCATTGATAATATTTTGAAATAGAATCAATAATGTAGTACTTTTGAAAATAAAAATTCTTTGTACGACTTATTTATAATCGGGTAAATTCGACTATTAATAATGTAAAAAAATACTATGCTAACTTACCAAGTTATTTGCTTAAATTATCCATCATTTAAAGTATGTTCTGAAAAAATTATTTTTATTTGTGTGATTAATTCCCGGAGTTTAGTCATTAAGAACCAAGACACTATGTAAACCTAAACACCTACACAACATTTAATCATGTATATTTTTATTTATAATGAATATTTAGTTTATGGAGATGATATGAAGCACCCCGAGAAAACTACCGGGCTGTCGGAGACGTCCGCCACATTTGTCGTTGACAAATATCCGAGAAGTGCAAGGCCAGGATTCTAACAAGAAACATTTTTTCTTCCTTTTAGGCACGTGGACTGGCAGTATATAACTGGATATCAAAATTAATTCTTTAAACAGCAGATAACACTTGCGTTGCTATTTTTTTTGGACTTCTAGTATCACTACGTGAATCCACCGTGAAAAAAAAAGTAGCATTAATTTCACACTACTATACGCCAGATAAATTGATCTTCGTTTTTTGCAAACAGCGCGGTCGAATAAACCAGAACGCCGATATTTATAACCCGCGTGTTTAAGCTAAAAGGCGGCCGAGAAAGAAAAAAAAAATCATCAGAAGGTTGTGGCCGCGTTTAGGCAGCACCTGGCTAAACACTGCTGTGCTTCGCCAAGTTAACGGTTTCGCCGCAACCGCATGAGCAAATTGAGGTACCTAAAATTCACACTTTTTCAAAACCCACCCACTCCACAATGCTTGGCATTATTTGTTGCTAGCAAATTAACGATTATTTCGATCCGGAATGAAGAAATAAATCAGGTATTTGTGTTTTTTTTCTTTTGGAAGCTTTGTAGTCAACATTATTTGAAGAAACAGAAGTAATGAAAATTAACAATAAAAAATTTATGCTTAGTACTTCACAGTTTAAGAAGCAGAATAGTCATGAACTCTTTTTCTTGTTTTGCATTCTCTTATATTTTCTAGGGTGGGGGAGTGGGGGAACTACATGAAACCTTGATATGCACACGGTTATCTAATTGTTCAATTGACATGCACATTTTTTGCTGATGTATTTTTAACTTATTCATCGAACCCTTCTCTAATTATTAATATAAAAAGTGTTACGGAAAATATTTTCACCACGGAGATAAAAAATATAATAATACCATAAATACAAAATGTTTTTACCGTGTAAGAATACTTTATCACAAAGTTGAAAATTAACTCACTATTATTACAACTAGTTCATTCTTTCATCATACTTCCGCAAAAGTCAATAGTTGTCGGGGATTAGAGCATTGTTTTTTTCAAAATTGACTTCATACAACGGATTGAAATGCTATTCTATCATGCTAAGCGCCGTTTAATGCGTTCCCCAAGATCCTCACTGTTAAAAAATTAACAATTTTCCTAAACGTATAGTTAAAGTTACAAAATAATACATTGGATAATTAAGTAAGAATATTTTCCATGAATTCGTGGTACATCTCCTACGTTTGTTTACGAAAAACTTGAATGCATAGGTATAGTTTAGTTCCCATACAACTTGGATTTGGAATCATACTATACGGGTTCTAGGATGATGGGTACGATGTGAATGAAAATATATATTTTTTTCTAACCAATCACGTTCGACTCGTATGTGACAGAGCGACGGAATGCGTGGACGCTACAGACTTCTTGATTGCGAAGTTTCCATAGCGTTGCAAGCGTGATGCGACTGAAAAGAGCGTCAGAATTTGTCTCGTGCCCGATGTCACTCCGTTACGAAGAGAAACCCAGGTTTCACCGATATCAGACGTTCATGCTTATTCGGATTTTTATTTTATTTTGCAAAAGTAAAAAAAAAAAGTTTATTTCGGGTCTGTCTAATACATATAAAATTCTCGCAAAAGATTATTTATTTATTCCCCTGCCCAACGGGAGGGTAGGATTTCCCACGCAAGGATGAATTGGAATGTTGAATGGGTTAGGGCAGCGACATTCAAGCTATTCTAAAACCGTTAACATCGGTGGTTGTTTTTTTTCTTCTTCTTCCTAAAGGGGATCTTCAGATGTGTTCGGTATGGGTCGGGAGGTCAGTAAATCTTAAGGGCTTCTCACCCCCTCCGCCGCGAAAGGAACACCAGACCAAGCCGTGGTCCTGCGCTGGAGTTCGGAAAGCGCCCGCGCGAAACGGAACGCTCATTTCCCGCGGAGCGGTTTGTCACTCGCGGTGCATCGACTTGGGAATCGGGGCACGTGTGTGCGGATGGCGAGAGAAAGAGAGGGAGAGAGAGAGAGGGAGAGAGAGAGAAAGAAAATAAACAATGTGTTGGTACAACTCGAATCTGGTTCGTTCGTGCGAGTCGAGCTGCAAAGCTCACCGGTGTCCTGGGTCTCTGACGAAGTACACATCTGAACCTCGAAAGCACAAGAAACTATGTCACCAAAAAAAATAATTAATTGTTCGCGAGAGCAGCTTATTCCATCTTCCCCATCGTCACCCTTAATTGCTAAGCTATTTGTTGTTGACTGTTAGCATCATTGACCAAAAAATTGGTTTAATTTTGAAGTTAATATTTTTATTTTAAATATATATTTTATAATTTTATACATTTTTTTTTTCAAAATATTTAAATTGTTTTACATGCCTCTGGTTCATAAATGTATTGGACATAGTTTTGTATACTTTCCTATAGATGCGTCGTGAGTTTTATTTTCTGCCAGCAGGTTGATTTCTCTAACATAATTCTGATTCTATGAATTTTCGTCATCGCAAAGCTTATTAAGTCACAAGAGTAACGACTTTATTCAACTTGAAGGTAGTGTGACTCGAAAGAGTTACATTCAGCAATATTATTAGAAGAATAATTGTTGTGCTATTCATAAATATTTATATACATCAAATGTGTTATTTTTTTGTTTGTTTTTGCAATATGTGAATAGTTACAGGACCCGTATGTTATAGACAGTCTGGTCACAACACTTCACCTGCTAATAGGTTTCGTAAAAGGATAATGACTGTATTTGTTTTTAAAATGTTTAAATTACAAAATATTTTTTTTGTTTATGTAAGCTACGTAATTATATTATAAATGTATGAATTATTCATATCTGCATGCATATGTCATTTTTTTTATAATTACGTGAAAGCACATTTATGCGTTCAAGTAACACAATAACATTTCCAAAATTAAATGCACTGAGAACAACAAACTAAAATATTTGCGTAGTGTCCCGCAAAAACCACCTAATAAATTCAATTTTAAAAAATAATAAATGTATTTGTGGGTTATTTTACTATCGCTAAACATAAATTTAAAACAAAACCGTTGTAATTTTACGAATTATTCTGTAAGAATAAAAACCATCCGCACTTCCATTTATAGTTAGAAATTTTTTTCATGTTCACGTTTTATGACATTCCGTTCATTTAGGTGCTGTCTCGTGGAAATAAAAAAAAACGACACGCTTTTATTTCCACGATGCACATTTCCGACGTTGGCTTTGATTCAGTTTTGAAAACACTCGTAAGACACTTATATGTTGAAAGTTTAAATTCTAATGTCTTTTGTCTCTTTTTTTTTTTTTGCCAGAAGGAAAAGATGTGCGGTTTATGTTCGTGTGAGTACACTTCATTTAAAGTTGGACGAACAATTTAGATATAAAACTTGCACAAAATACTTTAGATCATAACACGTATATAATATCTTTTGGAAAAAGAATTCTGCATATTTTGAAAATAATAACGTGACATAAAAATGTGTATTTTTTTATTTCGCTTTAACGTTTGACATAATTTACCTTATCATTTCCAGATATTATTCACCATTTTACATAACTTACTATTCCGATAGACAATTTTTCAGAGCATTAACAGTGAGTGACATTTTAAAAGTTTTTTTTGTACAAAATCAGATATTTTCGAAAAATTCATTACTAATTAGGATCCAGCCATCCTGACTCATGTTTAAATAGTTTCCAGAAGTTATTCGCTAGGCCAAACGCTAGGTTTTTTTTCAATATCCTTGATATGTGATTTGAATCATTTCTCATTTTTATGACACAGTTGTTAAAATTGAAGAAACATTTTCAAAATTAAATCACACCTTTATATTTAGACGAAATTAAAATAAGCCAAAGATTTGCTTATGCGTACCCTATTTTACCCTTTAAGTTCAATTGAATATAGTATAAGTAGGCAAAAATATAATTTACGTCGTCGCACATACCATTTCGCCCCTAAGTACTCCAAACAAATAAAATAAATAAACATCAAAACGGCAACGAACAACTGTAAATATTTCATATTGTGTTTCTATTTTTTAATTATGACTTCGTACCTTATCAAGTTCTGTGAAATGGAAACTGTCGGCGCTAGGAATGCCCACAGATCTGGATTGAAGAGTCTTATAGTGTGTACCGTTCTTAGATTGCAGTATGCATTATAACTGACATTTACTATCTAAATCCAATGCACGATATCTGCTATTAGCGCTGTCCTCATTTCAGTGCGATCTGTTCTGATATATACTCAAAGAGCACCAAAGATTTAGACACAAATACATAACGTAATGAAAGTTTTCTAAAATGTACAAAAAAATATTTTTAAAAGGAATATTCGGAATGAAAATTTAGAAAATACATTTTATTGCTGTATTTTAACAAGAACACCATCTGTTAATATTCATTTATTACTTTTAAGAAAACGTAACTAAAATACGCCATTTTAGTTTCAACTGTTTTTACCATCAAATATTTTAATAATTAATATAAAACATGTTGGCAAAGATTGACCATAGTACATAATTAATAGAAATGCGTTGTTATTTATAGTGACCAACTGCTATAGATTGTTTATCCGGTGAAATAATAATTGTTGTATAGAAATGATTTTTTTTCTTTTAGAATGTACACAACTGTTATAAAAGCTACTGTCCAAACACAATATATTTTTATTTATTTAAGGAAAATCAACAAACAATATAATTGAAGAAAAAATATATTTACTTATTATAATCTAGAATAATAATTTTAATGCTTATGTAATGCAATCCAAACGCTAGTCAGACTATACTCAGAATTTTTTTTATACTTTAACAAAAGATTTCTTTGGAAACCAATTGCCAAGATTGTAAATTTATACAACACGTGGCTACGGTTTTTTTTGCATAAATTAAATTCGTTTTTCGAGCTAATACTGAGTATTTCTTACGAAAAGCGTCGCATAAATTTGTATTTTAATTGACGTTTCATGCAAGCATAATTTTTTTAAAAAAAAACCACAGAAAAGATAAAAGAATATTCAACAATTTGATTTTATTCTGTTATATCATGCTCACCCGTGCGCGGTTATCACTGGAAAGCTATTCAGGTAACGGTGGTTTACAAATAAGTTTCAACCACTGGAGGTACTGGGACAACACAATCCAAACCCAGTGTTACTGCGAACACTATTTTGTGAAGAGATACCTACAGTGGTTTTCAAGTGAATTTACAAATAGTACAGTTAATCCTCGTTTATGTGGACTTACTGGGACTAAAGTTAATCCCGGACAGCAGACCACAATTTACTACGGTAAAAAAACTATTTTGTTTTGTAACAAGCCCTATATATTTTTTTGTTTACAAGCCATTAAAAAAAATTAAACAGGTAACTTTTCACATCATTCTTAACAACTTCACTTTCTTCTGTTTCGAACATTTATTGGCGTTTGGATGAAGCACAGCCAGGCACATTATCATGTGCTAACCGTCTTTGTTTTCACAAATGCAGAACGCAATCGTCATTTTTACGTGAGTATTAAATGAAATGTGTCTTCAAATCTGATTCGGACTACCCGCGTGCTCTTGGTCAAAAAAGGAAGGAAATTGAACGTTTACATTTATATTTCTGTATCATTTACAAAAAAAAAAAGGTGTAGCTGTGTCATGGACACGGCCGTATGTTGTACGTGAATACGTGTACGTAACAGGTAATTTTTTTCTACACAAAATATAAAATGCGCTATTTTTTTCTTTTAACACCCTATATATTCAATGTAACTATTTTGCAGTAATTTTTTATATATGCAATCGATAGATTTCGACGAGAGTTGACGATAGAAACTCAAAACAAACGCCGTAGCTTCTCCGAGTCAAAATGTTATAATAAATGGAAATCTCGAATTTTAGCAAAAAATGACCTCAAAATGGCGGCGCTTCTTCCCCCCTCCACGGGCGCGCGATGCGTCAACAGTCCTCACTTAGCGTAACGAATTCTTTGTATCCTTTAGCTATCCAGTGGTGTGATTAAAATTTTGGACATGGAGATGATAGATATGTAGCTGCAACACCAAACTGCATCCCCCGAATTTTGTTATCATTCGTTTTTTTTTTAAATTGCCTCCCACTACGGAAGCAATTCTAAAGACGTATTCACGTCAAAACAGGGTCGTTACCACAACGCCGAAATACCACAAAACCGAACGTACAATAACGCCGAATGCCAAATTGACCGCAACGCCAACAGCTAGAAAACTGCTGTGTACCACAACGCCGAAATACATTAACGCCGAAAAATGTTGCTGCGGGGAGGAGGAGCCACAGGAGCAAAATGAAAAACAACTGAATGAATTTGTGTGCTAACCTTCCTAACCTAACCTTTGTGGCAGTCCTGCAAATGAAATTTTTCGGGGTTAATCTATTTCGGCGTTGTGGTAATTCGGCGTTGTGGTACACAGCAGTTTTCTAGCTGTCGGCGTTGTGGTCAATTTGGCATTTCGGCGTTATGGTTTTCGGGGCGTTATTGTACGTTCGGCTTTGTGGTATTTTGGCGTTGTGTTGCGTCCCCGTCAAAACCTTGCAGTGCAACTGGAGCGAGGACCGGCGACAGTCTGGGCTGCCCGGGGAGGGGGGGGGGGGCATATAGCCCCCAGACTGCAGGATTCCCCGCGCGTCTAGCCTGTCCTCCGGGATATGACGTCCGCGGCGTTTATGAGTTCCTCGCGGTCGTGTGGGAGGTTCAATGGCTGCATTCCCCCCTTCCCCCTCCCTTGACACTCCTGGCCAGGGGGAGGGGGGAGGGCAATCGAAAATTACGAGACTAATACGTAGAACGTGTGGAAAAGGAACACAACTATTCATGTATAAATCTTCAGATGTTATGAAATTATTAATTATTTTTTTTACGTTTATGTGAAAACGACTACGAGAAAAAAAAATTAGTGTGTTCGCAGTAATAATGGGTTCGAATTCTCACTCGCGCAATTATGCTTTGTGTTGTCCCAGTACCTCAAGCTTAGTTAAAAGTTATTTTATTTGTAAACCTTTTTTTCCCCGATTAGCTTTCCAGTATCAACCGCACACATAATTAAACACAATAAAGTCAAATTGTTGAATATTGAATTCTATTTTACACGATTTAAAAAATATATATATGCTTGAATGTCACGTAAACTAAAATATAAAATTATCCTAGTACTTGGACAATACAAAGCATAAATTCCCGGGTAAGAACTGGTTTCCAAAGGAATCTTTTGTACAAGCACAGAATTTTTTTTTCTGTTCAGTTATGTTGTGAAATTTCCCGATGGAAAATATAAGAATATATTCTTCATATGCCTGTTTAAACCGGCTCTATGAATCTAAGCGATACGGAATAAGGCGAATGCTCCTCCGGAAAATTAAATCCCAAAACAACACTCGAAAATTCATTTTATGGTTCTCTGAGGACCCTATAACTTTTTTTCATATCTGGATATTCTTGTGAAAATTAGTTTCTTAACGCTACCACTGCTTACTATATTATGTCCTAATAAGTTTTTGAAAGTGAAGGGTACTCTGTAGTTTTCCATTCTACCCGTGGCCATAAACTGAGAAATTATTTAGTAATTTTAACGTGGTCAAAACGGTATATGACAACAAATATCGTAATAGGACAACGTGGGAAACTCTGGCCAATCAGCACTGGCGAAGCGCGAGACAATACATTGCACTACTTTGAAGCTGTTTCACACTCCACGCTGCTAGAAACCACTCTTGCAACTAGTTTCGTGCACTTAAAAAAAAATTGGTTGTCTGTAAAGTCGGTTTACGGACGATATTTTAACGTGACAACGTCATAACAAAACATTGATGAAATGATTGCATGCTTTTATGAATAAAATTAAATCATTTTTATTTTAATAATAAAAGAATAAATACTTGAAATTATACTAGTAATCTGATTTTTAAAATGCAAGAAATAATTTACCTTTATTGCCGAAATTGTTGTTGTAATAAGCAATGAAAACCACATTAACTTTTCACTTCACTTTATAAACAGTCGACGAAACAGTTCACGTGTAGATGACTTGTAATTAATTTTAAAAACTGGCGTTTAGCTATAAAGTTTAAATATAGCTAATTATGAACAAGTTTTCATATAAATAAACTGTAATCAAATATCTATCATCAATTATATGAATCACCGTAATTTTTTTTAGTCAATTGTAACATAACCTATTATTACTGCACTCGCCGACAGCCTAACGGAACAATGAGCGTAACGGGACACAGCGTAACGGGACACTTTTTCGTGCTTGCAGCCGGCGTTCATCGATTTATTAGACGTTGTCACGTCAAAAGTTTCGCTCCACACCGCCAGGTTGGCTGGCTGGAATCACTTGTCGCGTGCATTTCTTACCAGTTTGGCCATATTGTCCCTATTGCAAATTTCTGATTGTATTAAACTACATCTGGCCCTAGAAGAGGCTACCTGCCTCTCCCTGACTAAATCTTTAGAACGTGGCGCAGGTAATGCGTTCGAGTGCATTCAGAACTCGGGCCACACAGGATCACGCCTACGTAACAAACAGCAAATGCGATCCAAAACTGACAGTGGTGGGCTTCCCCGTATGTTACATATTCAACAAATACTGGGGGAAAAAAAAAAAGCGGGTTCTAAAAAAAATTTGATTTTTTGACGTTGAAAATCGATGAATAACTGTCTGCATGCGTGCGTGGTGTGTCTCGTCTTAAGGCCCCCGCCCACCTCGGCACACACATACACACACACACACACACACCTACACACACACGGTGCGCAGAGCTTCAGAAGAAACCACGCGATTTGAAAACTACTCAAGATACTCGAGTGGTGTCTGTTTACGAACAGCATTTAAGAATACGCTAAGGGCAGATGTGTAGTTCTGTTCCCGTATTTCGTTTTTAAGCTGTATTTCTTAAAGAGTGAAAATTGCTGAAACGCGCGTTTTTTTAGAATAATTTTTAGGTATGAAACACCTGGTACATATTTTTCAAAAAATCCACGGGACTTTAGCTTTCCAAGTTTATCTTCATTTCTATATATTAAAATATTAAGGTCAACACTAAAATATGATAGTTGCACTATGCACCACGGGAAGACTGCGCGCCAGCCCAGAGGCGACACCGCGCTAGAAGCACCAGCGGGCGTGCCTTACCCCGCCGTCCTCATTGTCGTCTGCCAGAGACCGAGCTGTGAGTTATGGTACAGTCTGGGTCATATCACTCGTGTCACATTTGACAGATCTCGAACGCAACACCAGTAGCTCCCGTTTCTCGTCGCATGATAGTTCACGAATCCCACTGTTGACAGCCGAAAGTGTGCAGTATACGTAGACCATTGGGGTAGCGGGCACTAGACCAAAATTTTGGAGAAACTGCTTTCGGTCTAGTGCATTTCTATCCAGTGCCTGTTCGGTCCAATTAATGTTCGGTCTAGTGTCTATTCGGCCCAGTGCCTATTCGGTCTAGTATCGTTCGGTCTATGCGCTTTTCGCCTAGTTCATGACCGGTTTAGTGACTGTTCGATCTAATGCCTAATCGATATAGAGCCTGTTCGGTGAGTGTCTGTTCGTTTTAGTGCCTGTTCGGTCTAGTGTCTGTTCATTTTAGTGCCTGTTCTGTCTAGTGCCTGTTCGGTCTAGAGCCTGTTCGGTCTAAAGCGTTTTCGGTCTATTGTCTGTTCGGTCTATTGCCTTCCGGTCTAGTGATTTTCGGCCTACTGTCGCGTCCCCGACCATTGTCACTACTTTTGTGGACTGTCAGAATTTTTAGGAAAGACAGGTGATACAGACTATACGTCACCCGAGCGACGCCTCGTCGGCCGGATGCCGTCTTTGTGCCGCGTCGAATCCTCTCTCTCTCTCTCTCTCTATTTATTTCTCTCTCTCCCCCCTCTTCTCTTTCACTCATCACAGTGCACTGGCGTCGTCTCCCACGCAACGCGCCGCGCCTGGGAAGTAGCAGCGGGCGTCGCGGCAAACGGACGAGTATTTTTATTCGTTTTAGTTTCTCATCTTTGTCGCGCGAAAAGGACGTTGACGTGGACGGGCAGCTGGAAGGCCGTCCGCAACCTTCCGTTCCGCGCATGCGCTCTGACGCCGCGGCGTTGCGATGAGTAGGCGTTCCTTTCCCGGGAAGCCTTCTTTTCACAGACGAGAGAGCCAAAACCCGAAGTTCCCCGAAGTTCATGTTTTTATTCTGTGTCTTTAATGTAGCTATCCTTACCAAATCAACCGTCCACAATGTTTTAAAGTATTTATAATGTAGCTAACCTAACCTAATTGACCATTAGTATCCTTTTATCAACACAGCCATATTTATTTAAAATGAACAAAAAAAAAAAAAAGAAAAGAAGATGCCCGATCGGGCGTTTGGCTCTCTCATCTGTGAAAAGGATTCCCTTCCTTTCCCCCTTCCGAAAGGTGGGAAACCTACTATTCACTGACCCCGAATCACGTGACCGAATAATCCGTGTCCGTGCATCTTCATTATTTTTTTCTGTTGCTGTAAACGTAAAAGGTGTGTTATGTTAGGTGCGTTTGCGTGGGTCAGATCCTCGCAAAAAAATTGTTCATCAGTTAATTCTCCCACCTCCCTTTCCCCTTGATGTGTTGGTTTTCGCACGTCTCGGTGGTCGTAACCAAAATCGAAGAAAGTAAAAATGTATATATTCTCGCAATTATTATTATTATTATTATTATTATTATTTTATTACGGACACAAACTTGCACGAGCGAGCGGTGAACTTCGGATATTTTCGGGATTGTTCGGTGAAATGTGGAAATACTAGGCCACAGGGATGGCCAACCTTTAAAACAGTAAAAAGCTGATTACAACAATTTAATCTTCTAGTCGGTTAGTTTGTATATTATGTTACAGTCTTTTTTTTCTTTCAATTTCAGCAAAAAAAAAAAAAACTTTATTTAATCTCACTGTTTCACCTCTCCTCTCTTAATCATTCAGCTTAGTACTGTTTTCGTGTGCGTTTTAAATGCGCGATTTTCAAACGATGTAAGCTACCTCAATCAACCACAAATTAAAAAAAAAATAATTTTATAGTTTCTTAGTTATTCATTCTATGGGTGTTATGAGTGAAAAACAATTCAAGAATCTATTGTTCGGTCGTGTGACTTAACATTGGTAAATGCTAATTATATGTGATGTGGCGGCATTTTTATTTTCCTGTACCAGTCCTCAAATTACCTATATATATGCTGAATTTAGGTAAAGTGGGAGATGAAATGCAATAAATAAATAAATTAATAAATATATATAAATATATATATACATATACAAACATACATACACGAACGTTGATTCGTAAACACATTTTCATACCTAAATAGTCGCATGTGCAAACACACAAATAAACGTTTTAAAATATGTTTAAATGTATATCGCAACAAAAGTGGATATGTATTTTTAAGCATGAAACATCCAGTACAGATCTTGAAAGCACTCAAGAGACTTTCTTTACACGTTTATCTTCATCCATCCGCTGTAAAAGATTATGGTTACCACTTAGATCTCACAGTTACCCTACGTACGACGAAAAGACTGCACTCCAGTCCATAGGCCCTGTCCTTAGAGGCGATACCACGCTGGAAGCACCAGCGAGGGTCGCACTTATCATCCCGACTCACCGGGCGCTCTTTTTAACATCCCTCAACCGGCACTTTTTTTTAGGAACCTTTACGCCAAAGGATGTGTTTTTTATTGGATCCTAATAGTAGTTCCTCGCCTGTAAAGTATAACGTTGAACGATGATACTTTCTTTTTTTTTTCTGTCTGCGGGAAGGTAACAGTTCTTTTTGTTTCCTTTTTTCTCTAGACGTCGTCTGGCGCAGAGAAGTACCGCAAAACGTGCTGACCTCGCTTCTTCAGCGCATTCGAAGCAATTAGCAGCCGCGAAGTCTAGTCGATCAGGTCGACGAGTCTCCAGCAGAGAAACCTAAATATCAGGTTGAATATCAACGACTCCGATTCAGAAGCCCGAACAGTACGCATTGTGCGGATTAAATTTAATTCTTTTTATTATGATGTAAATAATGTATTATTGTTATTTCATTGATAACAATTAATTTAAAATTGTCAAATTTAGTTATAATTTTTTAAGTGTCTTTTGTCATGTGTTTATGTTTGTGTTGTCCCATTTTTATTGTCGTGTTTATCATTGTGTTTTTTGTATGTTATTGTTATTTCTTTATGTAATATTTGTTAAGTGCCCACCTGTTTAAGGCTTTTACTGTTGGTAGGCACTCAAATAATAATAAATAAAAATAAATAAAAAAATTATTATTATTTTAAAACAACATTCTGAATACTTTTTTTACTATAAAAAGGGTAACCAACTCTTCTCCATCATCTGTGTTTTTTTTGACTACTTTTCCCCATGCTAACACGTATATTTTGTCGTGTATCGTTGGCATGACCTCCACATTCGATTACGGGCCGTGGACCCAGGATCGGAGACGGGCCCCCTCCTCCAAATTTTACAGTCACGTGCTTCATTATAATTGCATGGTTATTTCTTACCTAAACTCTTTTTAGAAAGTTATTCAACCTAAAAATAAAGGGTAAAATTATGGTTACTATTTTATAAGTCCAAACTAAGCTTTATTTATAAAATGATTTTACTTTAAAATAACAACAGCGAGTATGTATATTAAATTTAACACACTGAGATAAAAATAAACAGGGCTGGGCCCGGGGCCCTTGAACCAAGGGTCCACCCAGCCCCACCCTTGTGGGGGCCATGTTTGTTTGTCATGTACGCTATGGTATCACTTTGTATTTTATCAGTGTCGTGTACTGCAGGAAGAGACAATGACCGTCTGGCATTGCAGCTAGTGTGTGTAAATAGTTTATTGTATGTTCATGTTATTGTGTTGCTTCACCGCCTTGTGTAATCTCTTTCCGCAATATAAGAATTTTTGAAAACATAAACAAAACTCTTCTCCTCCTATTACCTCAGCATGGAGCTTACTGAAGTGTCTGCTCTGTGTATTTGGGCGGTTCCAATTTTTGTGCGTTGGTACTGCTATCTGTAGGATTTTTGTAGTAAAATTGATTTTATGTACGTGAAACGTCCGCTAGAATGCATTGGAACCAGTTTCTAACCTCGCGCAGGGCGCCGTTTATTTAAACGGCTACCGATCTGTTACCTTTACTGGGATTCGGCTTGGACACGTTCTGGAATACGGCCCGCGAGTCAGGTTAACAGTTGAATCCCAACAAGACAGTGCTTATCCGTTCAACCGAACGTCTTGAAATACCGCCCCAAGTGATCGTAGCTTAAGGGGCCCGTCTAGTAAGGGTCGTATTTGTGTTAGTGAGGCGGGATAATAAGGTCGCCGCTCGCTGGTGCTTCTAGCGTTGCATCGCCTCTAAGCGCTAGGCTCTGAACTGGCGCGCAGTCTTCTCGTCGTGCATTTGGCAACTGTGATATTTGAGCGGTGACCGTAACATTATATGGCGGAGAAATTGAGGTAAATCTGTGACTCAAGTCCTTTAAGCGCTTTCAAGAATCGGTACAAGTTGTTTTATGCCTAAAAAACACGCCTATTAGCCATTTATACTCTTCTAACTACTTATCGGCCCTCAGCGAATTCTTAAATACTTTCCTTAAACAGACCCCACTCGGATATCATAGGTAGTTTTTAAATCGCGTTGTTTTCCCTGAAGCTATGCGCACCGTGTGTGTGCCTGGGTTGTGGCGGAGGAGGGGGGGGGCCTAAAGTCAACATATGATTCGCACACGACCCGTCAAATTTCGTACACGACAGTTAAAAACCATTCCACTCGTATACATCGAGTCATATGTTAAGCACGCGACTGATTCTTAGTTCTTAATTTTTCAATCGCGAACCCGCCTTAATCGACGATATGTTGATGTTCGGGTGATGTCTCCCCGCACCAGAGGACGCAACAAAAACCACGTTCGATCGTTTTCTTCCTCCGTTGCGAGGCGCTGATTCGCCGGCGAGAGCCAATCAGCGGCGGGAACGTCTCTCCGATTGAGGCGAGAGTGTGAGAGAGGGAGAAAAAAAAAAATATAACGAAACTGTAAGGGAAGAAACACGTTCGTTAGTCGAGTGGTACTGCGAGTTAGTTATTTTTTTTTGTATAGCGTTTGCACTTTCTACAAGGCTTCACACGATACCACGTCCTTACAAATGTGCGACAGATAAAATAGAGCCACAGCGTTCTTAGTTCATAGAAGTGAGTTAAAAAATTGTTATTTATATAAAACCATTAAAAATTTCAGATTTTTACACAAAAAAGAATATATTTTGGATTTTGTATTTCATGGTCACATTGCAATATAAGATAATGTGATTGCTTATTTATATTAGTGCAAGTAGGTTTCATTACAGACATAAACTACAATCTTTAAAAATTAGAGTATTTTCATAATTAAATTTTTTTTCCTCAGAAATATTTCGAACCATACCACGTAGAAATCGACAGCATTCCATTTAAACGAAAATCTTTAATTATTTTGCTTCCATGAGTTCGAGTTGTATTTCGCTATTTAAAAAACAATTTAATAACATAACTGTTTTTAATTATTTGTAAAATATATTACAAATTTATTTAAGTTTTTTTTAACTTAAGGGCCATTTTTTATGTCAACCTTAGCATGAACGAAGAGCATGTAATCTTGTATAGAGTTTCAAATTGATCGTTTGTGTGTACCCTTTAACTTTTTTTTATTATTTTTCTATGATATTCAATAATTAAAAAAAATAGTATTCCTACAATCGTTCAAACTTGAGTTTTTTCGGATTTTGGAAAATCTTAATTTCTATTTATTTATGAATGATATGCAAAAATAAATAATTCATGTCAAAGGCTACACAAAAATGTAATGATTTAAAACTATTTACAGCACGATTACATGCTCTAAGTTCGTACTAAGTTTCACATAAAATTTATCTTTAAAATTCTAAATCTACAAATAAATATTTAATTTATTAAAAACTTTAAAAACCATGATTATATTATGAATATATTTGAAGAAAATGGGAGCGACTCTCAGTACTCGCCAGTGATGTGTAAAATCGAACCTCAATAACAAACAAAATAATGTATTCTAATGTTGCAAATACATTTAAAATACAAAACTCAGACACAAAATTAAATATAGAAATTTAAATAAATAATAATCCAGAGCCTGACAAATATACGCAAATTGTGTTTTCAACTACATTTCTGGACGCGAATCACACGTAGTTACCGCACCCGCCGCTAGAATTCGCTGTCGGAGCAGCTACGTCGACTATCGAATCATCCGATCAGTAGACAGAAATTTTAAACTAAATAATGTAACGGCTCCGATAATAGAAAAAAATATAATTAAAAAAAAAAAAAAACTAAACCCCTAGCTTTGGACATGATGTTCCAATAAAAAAAATTCACTTAAAAGTTAATCATATAAAGTTTCTCTTTTGTCTTTGCGAACTTTGGTTTGCGAGATCCGCCGCAGATGGCAGCAACGTAGTTGTTAACACATTTTTGTTCCGCACTGCTTCCATTCGCGAAATAACTCCCACTAAATGCCGTCCCCGGAGAGCTAAGAAGTTTGCACATTAATAATGAGAAGGAAAAAAAATAAAAACACGAAACTATGGAAGCGGAATAATTTAGAACTGTAATAAAGCTGTGTTCCTGTAGACTTAGTAGGTACATAAAAAAAGCGCTAGAAACGTACGGGCTATGGCATAGGTGTAAGGCACGTTAAGGCAGGGAGAGTTATCATGCCTGTTCCTGCCTGCAGGCGAGATAAAATTGACTCGGCTAGCCTACGCTGCGTGTAAGCGTCTGCATGTCTCTGCTGAGACGTTGAGACTCTCTAAGACCCACTGGTAAAGTTTTAATATGTGTAGCCCTGGGTGATATAGCTGAGAAAAATTAATTTTGATGAGGTCCTCTAGCTTATGGGAAAGCAAAAATATTTTAATAAATAAAAGTTGAAAAATTGAGCCAAGAAATTACTGATTTTCGGCTCAGAACGTGCCGCCCCCGTTAAATGGGGCGGGTGTTGTCACAGGCCGGGGGCGGGGACGGGGGCGGTGGGGGGCGGTGGGGGGCGGTATCAAAGCGCTGACTCGCTCGTCGGTCAGAGGCGGCTTGCAGTTTTAATAGTGTCCGCCCCAGCCGTCGCATCAATCTCAATGCATTAAACACGGCCTATCGCCGGAACCTGTTCATTAGCTTCCGACGCACGCACGAACACACAGACACACACACGCGCTTTGTGACGTAGGTCAGCTCGTTCCTCTGCAGGTCATCGGGATCGCAGCGTTTGTCACACCACACACCGACCAAAAAGTACATACACTGCAACATTTTTTGACGTGACAACGTCTAATAAATCGATGAACGCCGGCTGCGCGCACGAAAAAGGATGACTCAATGTCCCGTTACGCACATTGTCCCGTTATGATTTGTCCCGTTACGCTCATTGTACGCTTTCGCCGCATGATTGGAACAACCATCGATTTGACTTTTTCGAGGCACATTAAACTTGTAACACTCCCATTCATTTCCTACTTTTCCTATCATCGTCCTATCCTTAACAGAATAACACAGATTGGAAGAAGTTAAATAGCAAAAATGTAGTCCATACAATAGCTAAAAGTTATTTGTAAACCGTTCCCTGTATAGCTTTGCAGTATTAACTGTGCACATTAATAAGCACGATACAACAACATAAAGTCGAATTGTTTTAATTTTCGATTATCTTTTCCATGGTTATATGTTTGAATGAAACATCAATTAAAATATAAAATGATGCGCCAATTTTCGTAAGAAATATTCAGTACTATCTCGAATTTATGCAAAAATTAACAAAGCCATGTGTTGTACAAAGTTACAGTATCTTTCATGTATTAAAAACTATTTTCTTAGCAACTGGTTTCCAAGTCTGTATAACTCTTATTAGTTAGCATTACAGAATAAATGGCACTTACTGTTGCCACCTTGTTAGAAAGAACATAAATTTACCTATTCTTCTATTTCATGGAACAAATTCTCAGAGATCTTTAAAACTTAGGCACCAAAAAATTGTAGTTATCCTTCCTGAAAAATTAATCACAAAAAATATTTTCAATTAAAAAAATATTTCACTCTTTGACTGAATAATTTAACTGATGAAGAAATTTATTTAATATTTAAGTAAGGTTTAATATAATGTTGTAACTTACATACTTGTTCTTTTCCTTTAAATATTTATTTTTTGCTTTTTTATATATATATTTCTTGAATAAATTTATTCTTTATGTTGTATTTAAATTGATTGCTCAATTTAACTTTAAACTTCATAAAAGCTAATGTAAGATTTCTTAAGTTATTTTTATTTATTTTTCAATTATTAAAATTTTTTCTAGTGTTTAAATTAATCAAAAATCTGCACGCAGTTTTAACTGACTAAATGCACCCACACGCATGCTTGCTTTTGTGAGTGCTAAATGTTCCTGTTATCTTTAAAAGATTTGTGCAATGGGATTGTGTGTGTTCGTTTGTCTTTTCGTTTTGTCGTGTTTTTGTCTCGTTTCAACTGTTGTGCTGAATTATTTTGGGTTCAATATTTTTGTGTTGTCATCATTTGTGTTGTTTTTTTTTTCGTTCTCTTAGTACATTTTTCTTTGTTTTTCTTTGTTTGTTGACCATATTCCTGTTACGGAATATTTTGTGGTGTTCATATCCTTGTTGACAACAGCAATTGTTTGCTTAATTTTGTGTGTTTTTGTCTTTTTTGGGTATTTTTATTTATTACTTTATTTTATTTTTAGTTTTTCTTGAACAGAAAAAGTTCTTAGCAATGGCGTATGTCCAAAAACTTACATCAACTAAATGTTCCTGTTTAATTTAGTAAATCGTAGTGAAAGTGTAAAAAATGTGGAAATAAATTAATTTATTATTATTTACATCATTATTACAAGTAATAAGGAATAAATAAAATGGCGAGATCAAGCCTATAATCAAAATGCAGTTTCTTACGGCCCATTCAGTTGTTTCAATTGTTTCGTTTTTCTTTGAGAAATAGTGAGCTTTGGCTCAGGCACTGAAAATATTTTTCTGTACTTTTACGAAAGTTTTCTTTGGAAACCAGTTGCCAAGATATAGTTTTTAATACTGCAAGAAAGGTATTGTACATTTGTATGACACATGGCTATGGTTAATTTTTGCATAGGTATATGAAATATGTTTTTCGAGATAATACTGAGTATTTCTTACAAAAATTGAAGCATACTTTTATATTTTATTTTATATTTCATTTAAGCATAATTTTTTAAACCACAGAAAATATAATCAAATATTCAATTACTGGAATTTATTAGGTTATATTATGCTAATTAATGTGTGCATTTAGTACTGAAAAGATATTCAAGGAAAGGTTTACTAATAACTTTTAACTATTGGAGGTACTGGGTCAACATAAAGTATAAATACCCGATTAAGAATCCGAACCTAGTATTACTGCAAGCTATATTTTATAGCAATACAGTTGTTTTTATTTAAATATACAAATTTACAAATATCTTTAATTTTACATGAATATTTCTGCTCTATTTACAAAGGAAATTTACAGTGTGGAGATACACACGCTCATAAACTTTCCAGGTTTTTAACTGGGATCGTAAAAACTCAATATGAGTTTGCGGTTAGCCTGCTTGGAAGCAGATAAGGACGTTTTCATGACCTTCTCTTCGCCATCATTTCCAAAAAAAAAAAAAAGCGATACTGGCCTTCAAGGTCTGATACAGACTTTAGTGAGTAGTATGGCAACTTTTGAGCGATTGTATGTGTCTTGAAGACGTATGCCAGACTCATACCGTTCGAAGGAAATAAAATAACAATTTTGCTGGGATAATTTAAAAAATAATACTTATCAAACACAACTGCAAGCATACAACGCGATTCGGGCCATGGATGTATTATTAGTGTATGGAGGTGTGATATAAATGAAGGTAATCTGGTGAGTGAGTGTAACAAAAAAAATCCGTAGCTACATAAATGCTTGAAGTTTGGTTAATATCTTGAAAGTAACTCGCTAGGAAATACTTTCATGATGTAAGTGCAGTTAAACAGAGATGTTAACAACACATAAGCAAGGAATCAGCTTTAAACTGCATTATAACTACTAAACGTTTGCTATATAAGTGTTAAAAAGAGAGGAGGGGGGTCGTTTTCATGCTAACTACAATTATTTACATGTCAAGTATTGAACACATACACCTACACTCACACACCCCTTAACATTTTAGCTATAATGTTCGTTTAACTGTATCCATTGTGCTGTCGTAAATGAACTTTGTCTTGCTGAATTTATCACCTTTAACTTATGACTAGAGACCTGCAAAATTCGCGGTTTCGATGGCCTTCAGGATAGACTGCACATACCCCTGTACACTCGGGCAAATAACGCAAGTTCATTGGCTGCCGATTTGTAAGTCGTCTCAGCTGGTTTGTCTGTGATTCTATCCTTCTTTGGTTGAGGGTTTATAACTGGTTGAGATTCGTCCAGACGAACAGTAAGCCAATAGCAAAATTTTCTAAGAGGTATATGTGTTTGAATTCTAGCCTATCACCGAATGAATCCGCGAATTTTGCAGGTCTCTACTTATGACATTGTGTCACCTAAATTATAAAGTATGCCATGTTCCCATTCTGTGGATGATAAGCTGCCTTTACGATTAAAATTCTTAATATGCCCCAAATTATTCCACAAATTAAGTTTAGTGCTTATTGTTATGATGTATTATTTTGTGGAAGCTACTCAGAATCACACACATAATTATTACCTTGCTCTCTCACCAACAGGATGTCATTCTTGATAAAATTCATCAAACAGTTGAATTTATTACGTTTCCCCTTGTCTTTGTGAACTCGGTGTGCGGACGCGAATCACACGTAGTTTCCGCACATTTCCCACATTGGTTGCCGTTTATTTGCGTCTTACGTGCGCTTTGAGGAATCGGCAGACGGACTGTGAAACTAAACATTTTCTTTTCTGCTCTACGTATTCGCGTCATTGCGGAACGAGTTCAAAGAAGTGTTCATTTCGGAAAGTAAAATAAGCCAAAGAAATAAGTAAAAAAATATATATATATATCCAGTCATGGGGACTGTCAACAGAAGTGAAAACTTAAAACTTTGTTTTTAAATGTGTAATATGATATCATTTATACGTCAAATGTACGTAAGAAAATTATTTTGGTATTACTTATGTCAGTACGATGTCAGCATGATATCATTTATCCTTACATCATTTTTTAGTCATAACAGTTGTCAGTGGTATGTAAAAATTACGTAAAAATTCATTACCTAGCTATGACTTACCAGTGATGTCAGACCTAGGTCATGTATTCACGTGGTCAAATTAACTTCACTTACTGCTACTACAGCATGTCGGTGATGCGAACTCACAAGATTTTACCCATCCGAAAAAGAGTCCAACACGCACATGATACAGTCGATTATATACAATGCATTAGAGTTTATATATGCGTGTACATGTACACAGGCCGCTGCGCGTCGCCAGTCTGGCGCGACAAGTCACTAGCATGTCGGTGACGCGAACCAATAAATTTTGCCCCTACCAAAAATCGCTCAAAGCGGCTAAAGAAGTTTTCACTTAAAAAAAAATTGGTCGTCTGTAAATTCGGTTTACGGACGATAGTTTAACGTGACGTCATAACATAGATGAAATGATTGCATACTTTTATGAATAAAATTGAATCATTTTTATTTTAATAATGAAAGAATAAATACTTGAAATTATACTAGTAATCAGATTTTTTAAATGCAAGAATAATTAACCTTTATTGCCGAAATTGTTGTTTAATAAGCAATGAAAACCACATTAAATTTTCACTTCACTTTATAAACAGTCGACGAAACAGTTCACGTGTAGATGACTTGTAATTAATTTTGAAAACTGGCGTTTAGCTATAAAGTTTAAATATAATTATGAAAAAGTTTTCATATAAATAAATTTAATCAAATATCTATCGTCAATTATATGAATCACCATAATTTTTAGTCAATTGTAACATAACCTAATATTACTGCACTCGCCGACAGCGTAACGGAACACAGAGTAACGGAACAATGAGCGTAACGGGACACAGCGTAACGGAACAATTAGCGTAACGGGACACCGCGTAACGGAACAATGAGCGTAACGGGACACAGCGTAACGGAACAATGTGCGTAATGGGACACTTTTTCGTGCGTGCAGCCGGGGTACATCGATTTATTACGGCGGGATTCATAGTCGAAGGCTTGTTTGGCGAATAAGTAATACTTTATAAAGTAGTGCTTATTCTTCAAGTAATACTTATTCCAGCAATGAATTCATAAACCTATACTTGACGAAGTAATACTTAAACAAGCACTACTTATATTGGCCATGCTGTACTTGATGAAGTATCTCAAAAAGTAAAGGACGAATTTTGTGCCAACGTAACGCAAGCAAATATACTGCTGTAAATACATAGTTTACCTGTTTGAGAATAAAAATGCCCACGTTTCAAACCATATATGCGATTAAAATAATGAAATTAATACGTAAGATGATATTTATACTTTATTTGATAGTGAACTTGAATAACATAAATATGAACATGTATTAAAAACGAATTTACAACTACATAAATATGTTTTTAATGTTTGTGTTGTTAAATTATGTTGGCCATCTTGTGTCTGTGATCTATATAGAGGTGTAAAAGTAACGAAAAAAAGCGTACCCGTACGTATTCGTTACTATAACAATTTATACTCGTTATTATCGTATCGTTACGTTACTCGTTACTTCTGATACCGCATATGCTATGTTATGTTGCAGCAACGAATCGAGTCGTATTGCGTACGCGTACTAGCCTATACGCCGCGTACAGTATGACGTCGCGTAAATAATAATAAATAAAATATAAACAATTAACAATATTTGATAATTAACTGTTTTTGTTAACCAAGAAACAATAAAATCTCATTAGAGCGGCTTTTTTATATTATCTATTTTACGATAAGAACAAAAATAACGTGAATATACGCGATAATAAAAAACAGAAACATACATATTTCTAATTTGTACAAAATACTTTCTTACGTTGTTTCTGTTCCAATCTCAAACTTTGTCTACACACACAATACCTTTAATAAACAGTAAAAAAAACTTGGACGACGAATTTCCAAATTATACATTACTTAATAAACAAACATCGTTCTTTGTAACGTAAATTCATCGAATATGCGCGCGCATGCGTAAAACATACGAAAAATGCGAGTAACGAGATGCAGCCGTGTGTAACATTTCGTTACTCGTTACTAGATGACGCACCCGTTACTCAGTACCGAATACATACGGTTTGCTACAGCTCTAGATCTATAAGCGGGTGAAGTTAACCACGTGGTAGCGAAACAACACACTAGCTGCAGAAGAGGTTATGTACGTAGCCTGTATTGTTTACAAAACTAAGCGGCAACTATTTGTTTCGTTTATTTCCCCAAATTGAATTTGTTTACTCTCTCAATTTTAATTTAATATATGGAAAAATTAACGGGAATTAATACCTTACATAACCTTTTCCTTACAACAAAGAAATCCGTACCTATCAGTACTTGAGTCACCTAGATAGCCGACTTCATGAAGTATTACTTATATCAATGAATAAGCATGGCTTATTTGATTATGAATACTTGCGAAACAAGGCAAACTTATTTCATGACTGTGAATTCGTATTGAGCATTACTTATTTGACGCAGTGCTTCGTGAAGTATTACTTGAAGTAGTCCTAATAAGCAGTGCTCTTTTTGTTCGCTATGAATTTAATGCCATACTTAAGCATGCATAAAGCAGTACTTTTTTCAAGTATTGCTTATATCACCACTATGAATTACGCCCTTAGACGTTGTCACGTCAAAAAAGAATACCAAAGTTAACAGGGAACCCGCGCGCTTCGAACGGCAATTCTTCTGTGCGGCACCACGCAGTTTTCAAGCGGTCCGATCGCCCTAGCCGTAATGGCTTGCAAATTACGTCGTCGACGTCGTCGACGTTCCTCGACTCTTTTGATCTATGTATCTTGTTCCCTTCCTCCGCCCTCCTTTCTTTCCTCCACTGTCCCTTGCGCCTCTGTTCGCGCGGAAGAGGGCGACCTGGCCGGAGGTCGTCGGCAGAAGGAAGAGAGAGACTCTTCTTTCGCGAGGCGGCAATTACCAGCGGCGCCTTTGTCTCTCTTCCTGGGGTCTCCACTTCCTCCCACCCCCTTCCTCCTCCAAACACGCCACTTGTACCACCTTTCGCCTCCCAGGGACACCCCTCAAGACAACAAAGTTCGTCTTCCCCGGCCAGACGAGAAGCACACGGTGGGACTATACGACGCGACGTTCGGCGACGCGCGAGACCATCTTTCGAGAATAAACCCAGTACCACCTTCCCAATCCACCCCCCTCGAGTTGAGGGGCCCGCCTCGTCAATGGTGTATGTGTGTTAGTGAGGCGGGATGATAAGCGTGACACTCGTTGGTATTTCTAACGCGCTATAGCCTCTAAGCGCAAGGCTCTCAACTGGCGTGCAGTCTTCTCGTAGTCACAGGATAACTGTGAAATTTTATCGGTGACCGTAACATTATATGGATGAGAAATGAAGATAAATGTGTAATGCAAGTCCCTTAAGTGCTTTCAAAAATCTGTACTGGTTGTTTTACGCCTAAACATAACTCTGAAAACATGCGTTTTAACCATTTTAACTCTTCTAAAAATACAGTTTAAAAACTTAATCCGAAATCAAAAGTACTTTTCGGCCCTCAGCGAACTCTTTAGTGCTTTTCGTAAGCAGACCCCACTCGGTTATCTTGAGTAGTTTTGAAATCGCATTTTTTTTCTCCTGAAGCTCTGCACACCGTGTGTGTGCCCGGGTAGGCGGATCCCTTAAGTTAAAACAACATTTGGTAACCGATATCTCTTAATTTTCTTTCAGAACTGACCGAGAGAGATTTCTTTCATTATTGTCATCATTTATATATATAATTCAAATGTATATACACATATAATGGGTATATATAATTTAATGTTAAAATATAATGTATGTATAAAAATTAACAACATATAGTTAATGCTGTTTAGGAAAGAGTTTAAAGACAAAAAGTGTGATTTTTCAGGAGATACATATTTTAGTTTATCATTACACTGTAATCTGTTTTGTACGTTTTGTGTGCAGAGTATTATAAAAAACTACATTTCTTAATACATGTCACAGCTTGACTTTAAACATAAGTATTAATCTATATTAATAACAGAGAGAGAAATTGTTTGTGTTTGTCTGTCTGTAGTTCGCCTAGCGCACGCCTAGAGCTGTGAAATTTCGTACGTGGATCATCGAAGAATTTTTTTTTTCGAAATTCATCTTACTTTTTTAATTTAATTTTCACTTTGGACCAAGTTTTCCAGATGATCTCTTTGGGAACGGTCATTGCATTGATGATAATGCTTTCTTCGTCTGCTGGCAACATCTACTGCATTATTTATGCCTCATAGACTTTCGGCTCTTATTTCAGTATTTCAGTAATCATCAATTTTGATGTCATACTGACCCAGTATCATTGGGGGAATAAATGCGAATTTCAAGGCTTTTTACAACTATTGAATCCAATGAAGCTTCCTTGGCTATATATATATATATATATATATATATGTGTGTGTGTGTGTGTGTGTGTGTGTGTGTGTGTGGATTGGTGCTTCAAACAATCACAATTTTTAAACCATGGGAAACATAATCGATTATTTAATAATATAACTTTATTTTGTGTTATTATCTTTACTATGTGCGCAGATAATAATGGGAAGCTATTCAGGGAACGGTTTACAAATAACTTTAAATATGGGAGGTACTGGGACAACACAAAGCGTAAATGCCCGGATCAGAATCCGAACCCAGTATTACTGCAAACACTATTTTTTATGATAGGTATAGTTGTTTTTACATAAATGTAAAAATTCACAAATATATATAATTCGACACAAATATCTCTGTTCTATTTACAAACAAAAAAATATTGTACCAACGGTTGGAAACTAATATGACTTCTTTCTGTTCCAACCCATCTGATTTATGTTGAAATTATTTTAACAACGTGAACGCACTTTGGTAGAAAGTTTGGCTGAGCGTATAGACTCCTCAGAAATGTCTTGTCTATCTGTTGTCGAGTGTCGCGAGATTGAGATCTCGCACACATGAGAGGTAGCACTGCCAAGCTGTCCAATTTGCGATATGCCTGTGCAATTCAAAAAATCTTATGACAGATATTGCACATACTATTTTTTTTCTAATCAAACGGCATGTGAGATAAAGGCTTTATTAATTCCCCCAAGTGTTCGATATTGCGAAGAAAAAAAATCATCAATTGCTTGCTTAATAGTGCACTAAAAATAGCTGTTATGACAATTCAAAAAAAGTTAAATTATAAATATTAAATATAAATTATGTTACCTTAGAGCTGTAGCGTTACCAATGAGTACGTTTATCGATTTGTTTCATAATGTTGCCACGGAAATTTTGAGATATCATGCCAATACTAACACATTGGATGCGTTTCTACATCATTGTAGGTGCGTGTAGAGTTTCTGCAAGAGACTCTATTTATAACTCGGCAACGTAAGGGTTACGAAGCTAAGATAGATACATTTGGTCTGCCGTAGTTTAAGTTTTGGCTGGAAAAGTTTCTAAACTTGCACATTCATTTAAACTTGAATTTACAAATAATTATACAGGTATCTTCGTAAATTTATGGATACATTCGTCAAATTTATGGGTACTGTGTAAAATTACTTTAACAAAGAACTCACAACAATAATTTTGGAGAGTTGAATAAATTAAAATTTTTTTTTAACTCTACAGTAGAATAATTGTTCTTTCCTCGTGACTATTTACCCTGTTTACAAAAGAACAACATAATTCGTAATCCGGCTATGTTTCTACGAACATCAATTTATCTCCATCTACGTAGACCACTTATGCATTATTCAGAAGTCCGCAAAGATACCGTAATTTCTAACCAACCGTAAGCAAATCACGCTTGATTAAGGTCTGCTTTGACGCGCCCTCAGAAGCAGCGAAAATAATTTCAATACCATTGACACGACAGAAGGCTTTAACATGATCATATCATTGCCAGTAAGTTTTAAACGTTTACAAGGCAGTAACATTTTTTTTTCAGAAGAAATTAAATACGATAAATAAATCATTTTACCTTTCGTGGTAATGGAGTTAACACGCTAAAATATGAGGCATTAACATTTACAGCTGTTCAGGTATAATTTCTTTTTAAACCAATGTTGAGAATATTTTCCCTCACCACAAATAAGCCTGTATTTAAAATGACTGAAGTTCCAAAACATACCTACCTATCTATCTCTTGTAGCGTCAAGTGAACACCACCACGTGCAATATATATATATATATATATATATATATATATATATATATAGAGTAGAGAAATAATTGTGCAGTGGAGAAATATAGTTCCTACCCCTGCACACCGATTTGTACTGTAGGAAACCGAAGTTTAAACAGAAACACACTGCTTGTTCTGATGAAATATTTGGTTGATCCAATAATAATCATGCAGAATTTTTTCTACTGTAGACTTAACTTTTTTTTTTTCAAATTTATTCAACTCTCCAAAATTATTGTGTGAGTTCTTTGTTAAAGTAATTTTACACAGTACCCATAAATTTGGGAATGTATCCATAATTTATATATTAGAAAAAATAATTCAATTAATACTGCACCACCTGCTTGTCCTCAGGACTATCTTAAAAAATAAGGGTGGATAAATAATGTTTGTTACAAATGAACTATTTTTGTTGTTGTGAAATTAGAGTTCCTAAGTGATAAAAATTAAATCACGAGACGAATTTAAGTGGAACGCGAGACATTATTGAAAATGAACGGAGTATCAGCCAAGTGCATGGTGGCAAGGAATCCTTGCGGCCCGAGGCGGGCAAACACATTTCCCCCAAGTGGAACCCTGGAAAGCAATAACAGAGTGCAGGGATGCCAGAGAAATTGGCGGTGCTGGCAGGGAACAGAACTGATATTTTCAGGGCAAAAAGAAAAACTGATGGAAGGAAACATACTGTACAGCGCGAAGACGGTGTTGCTGCTTCGAGATTATATGTTTTAACTTCTAAGTAAATTGTCAGCGGTTATCCTGTTATGCCAATTTAACCACGCGATTCGTTCAATCGATTAAATTTAGCTACGTCTTTACATGCTGGTAAAATTGTCATATATTCTAACTGCACTGAAAAAAGATACTTCAGTTTTCCAATGGTTTAGTTTTTATAACCACGCGCAAGTCGCCGTTGTAAACCAAACTCAACAATTTGTATGTATCAAGCATATGCTTATTTTAACACCAGAGAAACCGCCTTCACTTAAACCATTTAAAAAAAACGTTATTGTAAGTGATGTCGACCGTATAGGTTATAGTGTTACTATGTCATGTCGTGGTAGGTAAATAGGTACACAGAGTGAAGATGAACTTGGTGTTTGCGAACTGCGTTAGTTTAATTAGCGGCCAGTATAAATGGTAATTTTTAACTGTATTTTTTTTTAGTCGGGTTCCTGATTTTCTACGATTTTCTAAATCGTGCAAGGAGATCCGGTCTACTAAGCCAGGCCACTGGAAGAGATAAAGCTGGTGTGTGCGGCAGATATCCAGGAGGCGAAGCCTAGTCACACAAGCCGGTGATAAAAGGCCGGTCGGCTGTGACGCAGATGAACCCGTCTGTAAATATCGGGAGATAACACTGCGATATTAAAATTGGTATTTCCAACAATTTATGGCCCTCCCCCCCCCCCCACTCTATTTTTTATTCTTTCTTCCCTACCGCCCTGGTCGATCAGCAGAACTCCCGGAACTCGGGGACAGGAATATATAATTTGATTGAAGCATATTTATTATTTATTTATTTAAAATTGTAACTTGTCCACCAACAGTCTTTAGACTTTTATTTTTTTTGGTGGGCACGACACACATAGACAAATACAATGTTGACAAATACAATGTAGTCACTGAAAATACATGGACTCCCACGCTCGTCGGTACCGTGGCTGGCCAAATATCCGAAAACAGACAACACACGAGGATGAGAGTACCACAATCAACAGTTAACAACACCAAATACAAACAAACACGGATGATTAAGGACAAACGCAATTAAAAAAAAAAACATGAAAATTATGTATCGGTTATTTAATGTTCTGTTTGCATTTAGCAGGTCGCAGCGCCGATTGCGGGCTTCTCGTAATTTTAATTTACGTCTGGCCTTTGAATATATATACAGTATATTATACTGTATAGAAGTCGCGAGTGGATAGGATTTACTCTACGTTTTTCAGAAGCGTATGATGAGCAGCTTGGGAACTTCACCGCTGCAGTGCGCTGCCGTAACGCCCTGTATCGTCTTAGTTGTTATTTACACGTTAGAGCGCAGCACTGTCGCCCGCTGTCATTCCCCGCACCTCCAATCTACCATTCACTGCAGCTCAAGGTCGTTCAACGGGAGGGGGAAGGGGTGTTTGAAGAGTTCGACACTTATCCGCTAGGGACCACCACAAGTCGATGCCCTAGAGATGGTGGCGATTGCGGCGGTGAATTAACCAACTACCTCAAAACCGTATTAGAAATTTTAACCTGGGCTGGCGACTTCTATACAGTATATATATATTCAAAGGTTTGGCTAACGGTGCCAGTATTACTGGAGCTGCGCTTCATACGGGATCGAAGCAAGGAAGTCTTTAAGGCGCTCCGACTCGCATTACGGCGGACACGCGTTCGAGTCTCGGTCCGGACCATCAACATTCCTGTTTTCCGTGGTGGCTCGAGAACATCTCCAGGAGATGTTGCTTACAACAATGCATTATTCCTTGACATACGTCATAACCTCTTACATTCCCAGTTCCTCTCTTCTATGTCGTTGCGTGTTTGCAGCATCTAACGCAGTCGCCTTAAACGAAAAGTTAGATCAAGCATTCATGTATAGCAACGTCTTATTTTTTTAAATCCTAAATCATCATACCTGGGCCCAATGCAAACAATTTATGGCAACTATTTCCAACCGTGTGACGTAACAGACTTCTGTACTCAAAACATTCACGTGACAAATTTTTAGTTTCAATTATGAGATGCAGTGAGCACAATTCCTGCACTCTTCCAAAATTGTTTGGTGGAAAAAAAAAAGAATGTAAATTTGAGAGACAATGCGTATTTTCGAAAAAAATGTGCCTAAAATATATTTTTCACTGAATGGATTAATACAAAAAAAACTGAATATAAATTAAAAATGGTTTTGCAGTTATTAGGTATTGATTTACATTATGTAGAGCATTTAAGGTATTTTAGTCATATATGAGGGTACTATAAAATGAGTAAATTTTTTATAACAACTCTTGTCGTTAATCCAAGTCCACGGATTAGAAATTTGAGTTTACTTTACCTGCAGCGAACAATTTGGCGCGAAACGGGTTAGCGCAGGAAAACCGTTACTTTGCAAATATCTGACTAGCATGCCCAAATCCTTGATTAAGTTTCAGGCCAGAGCTGTAAGTATAATCCTCTTATACAAAACCAGGTAGAAGAGGGGTCTCGCCAGATGTGAAATACAGCAGCTTAAGCGGGTCATAAAAGAACTCATACCAGATCACGCGCGGGTTCTGCTTGGTAAATTTATGAAATTATGTGGGAATGGAGCAAGGAACTTTGCAAAGATACCTGCTCAGGTACGCCGGCCAAGATAACATGAGTCATATGCACTTTCGTACATCCACCCGCTTTGCATTTGCTTATTTATTCGCGCGTAAAAAATTCTAACGGTGGATTTGTGAACTTTTTTTCTGCCTCTATTTTTAGACCCTATTATATTCAGTTTGTTTTAGTTACCATGTGTACTGAGGCTTTTCTGCTATAGAAGTTAAAATAAAATCTGTAGCGTATTACGCTATATTATTTCTCTTTTATTTATGTGGTTTGCTTCTATTGTGGTTTTACAACTAAAGAGAGTCACTTTAGGTGGAACTAGTGAGTATGGCTGCAATGAAGAAAAGTTAATTTACAATAACTCTAGAGAAATTTCAATGCAATATTAGATTTTATACGTGAATCAAAGTTGTGAAGCTGTTAAAGTTACTATTGCATATAAATTAGACCGGTTTTTATTCTTCTGCTCAAATAATCATTAAATATGTACCATATACTTAAAACTACTTAAATATAAAATCTACAGTTAAGTGGTGGATGCTACTTGAAACAAATATAAACAATACTGCCCAGACTCACGCATGTTAAAAACAGATACATATTGGAAAACAAATTACTAAATACTAGTGCTGTACCCATCGTTGACTAGTTCGAATTTAGCCAGGAAGCATTCTGATGAACTCAGCTCTGTATGTATCTATATCGCAATGAAATTGATATCCTCAGTTACATCAAATCACTAGGAAAGAATAAAATAGTTATGATTGTTCTATTTTAGTATAAAGTTTAAAATATATATTTAATGCAAACAAATGTTTATAAAAACTTTAAATATAGGCAGTATAGCTACTACCTAATGACATTATTATTGCGGTACGTGTCGTTATGTTTATAATCATAAAAAATTGTTTTCTACATACAGTTAAATATACAGAAGTTAAATTCAGTACAGTTAAAAATATATAGTATAGTAAATACTGTATTGTGTACTAAAATATACAATATATACAGTATATATAGTACAGTTAAGTATATACAGTTAAATCAACATACGCCAATAAAGTAATTAATTTGGTTGGTTTGTTATGGTTTTTTGTTACGTAAATTTCCAAATCTTAAATAAACATTTTTTAAAAATAAAACATAGCCTATGTATATCTGGAGTAACGTAGAGATTTATAAGATCAAATAATATTTGAAATAGGTGCAGCAGTTTTTTTTAATAAAAAACAATCAAAAGCTCACGCTCTCTCTTCATAATATTAACATGGTTAAAATATATACGAGTATTATTACATTTAAAATTTTAATTGCGACATGTTACAGTATTACACGTGGTTTACATTTATACATTACAAGTCCAATAGCTTATAATGTTCGTCAATGCACCAGTAGTACCCGAAGCTACCCAATAATTAACTTGGATGTCAATGTACCGTATCGGATTCTAGGATGAGCTCGGATCAACGAGCTGCTATACAACGAATCGATTTTCGCTGCCGAAGGCAAATCTTATTAAGCAAATGAACAGCGGATTGCATATCGACGCAACGTCCCTATGCGGTCAACGACTCCTTACATTATATTCAGCAAACATTTTTTTTTCCGTATTATGGTCCCAAAATAATCCTACAGGAATAGTATATGTACTCATGAAATGTAATTATGTTTTTTTCGGGTTGGTTAGTAATATTTATGGAATTTCATTTCATATCGGAAAACACTTCATATTAATTTTGTAATATTTTGCAAGGTACTAAAATTAATATACTAAGAGATTTAAAATTTAAAACCTTCCGAAATTCATCAGGCTATATCACAAGAAAATATTAAATGGTTTGAAATTAGCAATACTATTAGGTTTCATAAAATAAAAAATTCATAACTCAATTAAAATTTACTTAACATGTGTAACGGATTTGTTAATATCTGCTCTTTAGTATTTTTTTTTAATTTCAACCTTGTTTTGTTTGAGGGAAAAGTTAACTGTTTGATATTTTTTTTTTCAAATAATATGTAATGTAACATTAACTTCGTAAACATTTTTAATTTAGTCAGTTATGTCAAACAGATCAACGGTACAAACAACACGTAATATCCAAATGTTGGTTGGGCAGCCATTGCGCAGCGTTTACATGAACACGGAGGTTTCAAATACAGTAAGTAAAACTGCCCTGAAAATACATGTCAAGCCATGTAAAGGTCACGCTTTGCCTTCTAAGAAGACTGTAGAAAAACTAGAAAGGCTAGTTGTTGGTTTGTTTTTGTACTTGTAGAAATTTAATAATAAATTTTTTATATCTAATTTTTTTGTTTGTTTTTATAACATTTTCCCTTTTTTGGTAATTTTAATCACGTAAAATGTTTTACTTTAAAGTAACCTTTTGCATCAGCAAGGATGGAACAGAAGTGATTGAATCAGCCAGTGAATAAATTGCTGAATTTTTAAAATATTTTTGGAATTTTGTCCGAATTTCTAAAATTAAAAATTATGTTTTTTCAATAGGGCAGCTAAATTTCAAGATGGCGGACGCCCTGACTATAAATGAATACTCTACTATGGTAGGAAAAAATTAAATTAATATGGTGGCAGCACACTCTAGCAGACGAAACACACATTATCTAGGCAGCGACCTCCAGCAGACGAAAACAAGATGGCCGTCATGATGTTATACTGGCTGACATAATATCTGTGTGAGGTCAGTCTGCCGGTGGCTTCTGTGGAGAAGGATCTGTCGTTATTTTTAATTGATTGCCCTCGCCGTGTTCAAACCGAAAATTCCATGATATTTTTTATTATAATTTAATTAAGTAATTGTTATGAATTTTAGCATGTTTTCCGTTTAAATCTTATAATAATTACGGATATCTCAAGATGGCAGCCCAAACGAAAATTGCAACATTAGGGTATTGGAGTGCTCGGTTACAAGATATTTAAATTAAAAATGGCATCTAAGATCAAGGTAAAATATCAAAATTAAGATCAAAGGTCAATGTCAAATATCAAATTCAAGGTCAAAGGTCACGTTCAAATTCAAGTTTAAAGTCAAGTGCAAATATAAAATTTAATGTCAAATATAGTGTACAAGTTAAAATGTCAAGGTAAAAGTTCACCTGTCAAATTAATAAAATCGTATTTAAATAGTTTTTTAAATTAAAAAACATTTCCTTTTCAAATTATATTATAATTACGGATTTTCAAGATGGCTGAATGTTTTCAAAATGACGGAGGTTTTTATGTTAGAATTTAATTGGTTAGTTTTTTATAATTTTTAGCACATTTCAAATAAAATTGGATAACAATTACGGATTTTCATAATGGTAGCATTAACGATAAATGCAACATTATAGACTGGGGCGTTAGATGGCGGAACGTTCTAGAATTTTAAATGGCGGAATATTCTAGTGGCCAAGATTGCGGAAAAACAAAATGGTGGATCAGAGATGGCGGGAAAACCAAATGGCGGATCCAAGATGGTGGCCGAGGTTATCCAAGATGGCTGCCGTGACGTTACAAATCATTATTGCGGTCGGCTCAGGACCCACCCGGAGGAAATACTAATATATACTACTGGGTGCATTTTTCGCGAAAAAAAAATTCTGATTCCTCAACAGACTGCAATTAATAATGCTTGCGCCAGCGATCATTCCCGTGTAATTGGCGGACGTCTGCAAGAGAAGCCATTGCCTTATTTGGCTGGGCCATTCAGGACGCTTTTTCTTCCGCATTGGATGGCAGTGGACATGTACCTGAAATAAACCCAGCAAAAAAAAAAAATAAACAAAAAGTTTCAACAACACAACTGCTCTGGAAATCTTTTCGCGACTATAACATGGCCTCACGAATGAGTGATGTCAACTGGCAAGCAACCTCTGAATAGTTATTGCGTTTATTGAATAAACTTTTTTGACGGTTGTTTCACTTACTTTTAGTACTAAACTTTCTTTTCTCAAGCATTTCAAGTTTTGGCACATTTTAAAGGCAATTATCTAAATGAAGATTTTGTGTCGTCATTTATCTAAACGTGTACATTGCCAAGGTAAACATATATCCATAGAATTACAAAGTAAAACTACTATCGCAATAGTTTATAACCTCATCGTATTTTTTACGTCAAACTTACTTTTGATAAGTAAATCTTAATACGATATTTTATACTTATTTTATTTAAATAATAATTTTAACCGTTATTTGTTTTATACAACCGGAAAAATACTTGAAAAAATATTGAAGTAACGATGTGATGAATACAATAAATATAGTTAAAAAAGGCACGTAGCATGTGGAAACTTGTAGCAATCTTGCAAAAGCTTGCTTTTGCGAGTGTTGAATTTTCTGAAAAAACTTTGTGTGAGTGTGAAGACATGTAAAAAAAACAATTATAATAATACTAGCTGAATTACTCGGTGTATTCCGGGCTAAAGCACCCTAGCTGATTTTCGGAAAACTTCTTCCTCATCTGATATCTATGTAATATAAGTAACATCACTGCATAGTTACAAGTCTGTAATAAATATACTTGAAGAACGGGAAGTATTGATCTTTAACGACCAGCAAAATTTTGTAGAACGTATTGTTGAAATACATGAAGTTTAGAATTTTAACGCCTCTAGGTCTACTGGTTTAGACTGTGCGTTGTCTGTCAACCAGTCAGTCAGTGTAAATGTGAAATGTGTTTCATACTCTAAAGTTATACGGCATATAACGTCAGAACGACATCAAAACTAACCAACGTTATACACGGCAATTTAAAGTATTAATACCATTTCAAGATAAAACATAATTTTTTTAAAATAATTTTAACAAACATAATAAAATATCAATAATATTAGAAAAAAAAATATTTGTCAGAATGTGTTAGAGAACAGACACGAAACAATTAAGTTTTAATCATCAAATCTATAAAATTTAAATATTTAAAAAAAATCAATTTTATGTCACTATTGTGATCATTTGAGATAAACGTAGTGACAAAAAATAGATTCATCGTTAGTGTTTAATTTTTTAGTTAAGTTTTCAGTTAGGTGTGAGAAACTTGGTACTAAAGGACCAACACGATGGTACGTGGTACGGGTCCGCAAAACTAAAAGAAAGTCTAGCATGTCCGAGTGAAGGCCTGGCCGTAGGTTTCGGTCCAGAAGCGAGTAGGCCGCTTCTTTAATGAGAACTCCTCGCAGAACTATTTATAGATCAAGAGAGCGGTTTGTCGCGGCGGTGGAGGGAGGGGGGGGGGGGGGTTAGGGTTTCCGAAGTTCTGGCCGCGGTACGAAGAATCGCAGCCCTGCTGGACTGCGAACGGAGCATCCCTCTTACCCCCGCCCCCCCCCTCCCGGGCCAGGGGAGTTCCGACATTGACGGGACGACTGGGGATAGTTCATTAACGGTTAATTAGTCTTCTCGGGGCCCGTGCTGGAGGTCTGGGGACGCCGCGTTGCTCCAGAGTCAGAGTGGGGGGTCGACCAACCAGGGGGTGGATGGGAGAAGCTTGGGGGAGTCGGGTCGAAGGACAAGGAATGGAATGGAACCTCCTGGAGGAAGGGGGGTGGGGAGGTCCCTGGATGGTGCCATGACGGGATTCCAAGAATCCGGGTCGAGCCGAGATTGCGCGAGTTTTGGGGACTCGGCGCGACGTCAACCCATTTCAAAATGAGGCAGCAGAGAAGCCCAGCAACACATGCAAAAAAAAAAAAAAACTTCCATATTACTAAAAGTACAGTTTTAAATTTTAAAGCAAAACTGCTGAATCTCTAAGAACTTTGTTAATTCTTACGTCGCTAGATCTCAGAGTATGAGACAGACATTTGCTCGTAACCATTTGTCTCCAATATTTCATATCAATTAATTATCCACAACAGAACTTAACTCTATATATACAGCTGTAGTATATCTTGAGTTATCAGTGAATAACATAGCACAAATATACACAGATAATTTTTTTTTGTTTTTATCATATAACTATTTTTTTTTAAGGTATTCTGAAGGAAAAAATGCGACACAAACGTTTGTGGGCTTTTATAAACTAGAAGATTACAGGAGAAAAAAATCGAAATTACAATACGTGTACCAAAATTTCCTACGTTAGGGTTGCATCTATAAGTAGTCATGTTTATGTCATATTCACACCCTTGGATGTCAAATTATGAGGCATAACCCACATGTAGTTTTTTTTGGCTGGATAACCAGCATTGGTGGACAATATTTACTTGTTTAGCATCCAGCGCACATTTCACGACCGTAGGAGCATAATTAGGACATTTTAGCCAGTAGTGTTGTTTTGATGTTATTAATATTTTTTTTAGTCTCCTGAAACTGCGAGTAAAAACTTCAATGGTTTGAGCTGATATACATTTTAATATCATTGTGAGCGCGTTCTGAAGTTTTTTACCTATTACTAAATTTGAGTCCGAAATGTGAATTTTAATCACAGCTGTATCCTAAGTCGTAGGATTTCTTGGCCAGTCACTGATACTTGGCTTCTGGGTTGAAGCCTACTCCGTGTAAGTTAGCCACGACAAGGCATGTATAAACGCCGGGCACACTCGTAATTTTCTACGGAAGTGACTTCGACATTGTGAGCGGTGTAATTTTTGTATACGTGTACCGTGCCAGAAGCTCAAGTCTTTTCGATGAAACCAGTCGTGAGTACACTGTAATTATTTTTTTTTTGTAAATGGAACAGAAATATTCATGTAAAATGACAGATATTTGTAATTTTGTGCATTTACATGAAAACAAATGTATCACTACAACATAATGTTCGCAGTAATACTGGGTTCGGATTCTCACCCGGGCATTATATGCCCTGTGTTGTCCCAGTACTTCCAGTAGTTAAAAGTTATTTCCAAACCGTTCCGTGAATAGCTTTCCAGTATTAACTGCGCACAATAATCACCATACTTTAAAAAAATGCTAATTATTCAATATCAGATTATATTCTTGAACTAAACATCAAATTATATATAATTATGAGCACATTTTCGTAAGGAATACTCAAGTGTTATCTCGAAGGAAAAAAAAACGTAATTCAAAAATGCAAAAATAATTAACCACAGCCAATGTGTTGTACATCTTTGTTGTAGTATTTATAAACTGGTTCTTGGCAACTCTGGTTTCCAAACGTTTTTGTGAAAGTACAGGAATTTTTTTTTTTTTTTTTCCTGTGCACAAGATATTTGGTGTTGTAATGCCTCTTGTTGAGCTTTGTCGCGCGAGACAACACGAACTCCGCAGATTTAATTTTAACTTGTTCGGAACTGGCAGCAATCGCTCGGGCTGTTTCGGAGCGCACCCGATCCCCGGGGGGGGGGGGGGGTATAACAGCTGGTTCGCCCTTGGCAGTGGAGACGAGACGATCCTCTCCCGGTCGTCACGGACGAGACGGGACAAGAGGGCGGACGGACATGACGGACATGACGGACAGACGGACACTTTAAACAGACAGCGTGGACTCGAGCCAAGAACGACTTCGCGCTTCTCAGTTTTTTTTTTTTTTTTTGGTGAGACGCTGAATAATTTACGTGGGCATTATCTTTGAAAGATTTGTGCAATGCGAGTGCATGACTTGATGTAGGCAAGCTTTTGGACATACGCTATTGCTAAGCACATGTATGTCTGTGGAATAAAACTATAAAAAAAAACACAAATGACAAAAACACAAATTAAGCAAAAAAAAATTGCTGTTGTCAGGATATAAACACCACACAATACTCCACAACAGGGATATGTTCAACAAACAAAGAAAAACAAAGAAAAATGGACTAACAGAAGGGGAAAAAAAACACAAATTATGACAGCACAAAAATGCCGAACCCAAAAAATTCAGCACAACAGTTGAAACGAGACAAAAACACAGCAAAACGAAAGGACGAAACAAACATTCGCCGCGACTCTTGGTTCTCGTCAGGGGGTGGTCCACCCGTGCAATTAGCAGCGGTCACTATTATGTGATCTTCCTCAAATTACAACAGCATTTTCTGGTATCTCTTGAATGTAAATTTATTTTTAAAAAAACTAGCGACCCAACTCGGTCTCGTACACATACTATGTGAAGTAATTAAGATTGAATAAGTAAGCACTTATACGTACCAAGTTCTCTTTAAAAAACGTTTTCAAAAAATACATACGTACTAACACGCACTGCCCATATCTAAGGAATCCGAACTTCCAAAATTAAAAAAAAAAAAAGTTATTGTGATTCATCCTTAGAAGATAGACATATGCTATCAAAAACTATCCTGTATGCGTTGTTAAGAAATACAGATACAATAGCATCTTAATTTGATGTATTAGTCATGTATAAGACAGCCCTAAAAGCGTCTTTTTACGGCTTGATTACAAAAATCGAGATCTCTCTACTTTCTTTAAACTTAAAATGTATGTATAATGTACATAAAACGTTCGGAAGAAATTATCTAAATGACGGTGAAAACTACATCAAAATCCATTGTTTAGTTTAGAATAAGTAAAGATCCGACAGACAGACGCGGATGACAAATTTCTTTTGTTGTGTTTAATAAAGATTTCATCACTATAGAACTGATTCCGGGCTTTTTTTTTGTGGAATAATTCTTTGCCCAACGTTCATTGTTGGCCGTACATGGGGAATGCTTTCTGGGTACTGAGTCGATACCCAAAGGGTTTAGAGCTCTTTATAATCTCGGAGTTCTCGTTGCCTTATGCCCCTGTGCATAACCGCGTGAGGTTACACCTAATCAAAGAAATTATTCCTCTGAAACATGCAAATTAAAAACTACACTGCCGTTTCAATTATGGCTATGTCTCAAGTGTAGTTGATTTTACTGGAAAATTGATAATTTAGTAACATTTGAAATGAGTCGTTTGCGTTATTATGCAGATTTTAAAAATTAAATAATTCTCTATAATACATGCCTGTAGCCAAACTCTCATTCAATTCTTGCATAACACGTCTACAGCGTACATAACTTTATACAAACTTTAACTGGGTCAATGATCTAAACAAACAAACAAATTATTCTAGCTTTGGTGATTAAAAAAAACTATCAATTTTAAAATCAAACGTTCAAAGCAGTAATTTGAAAGTAAGGTTTTAGTGACTGTAGCAAACTGAAATTTCATTATTGAGTTTTGTAAATATATAAATACATATTACATCCTTAATTTCAAATTACTGCTTTAAACGTTTGATTTTAAAATTGATAGGTTTTTTTTATCACCAAAGCTAGAATAACTTGTTTGTTTGTTTGTTTAGAATTTTAGATCATTGACCCAGTTAAAGTTTATATAAAGTTATGTACGCTGTAGACGTGTTACATATATATATATGGATCCGCCACTGCACGCATTCACTAGGATCATTTCAGACCAGGTCAACATGTAGTGAAATGGGTTTTTGAAATGCTGTCATTTTGAAATATATATATATATATATATATTTCAAAATGACAGCATTTCAAAAACCCATTTCACTACATGTTGACCTGGTCTGAAATGATCCTAGTGAATGCGTGCAGTGGCGGATCCAGGATTTTGGTTTGGGAGGGGCTTGACCCAGCTGAGGCTAGACTTTATCAAGGCAAACACTAAAACAATAGTGGACCCAGATGCTTTTGGAGGGGGCTTGAGCCCCTTAGCCCCCCCTTCTGGATCCGCTAGTGAACGCGTGGCGGCAGGGGCAGCGGAATGATAAGAACTAAGAAGCCACTCACCCAGGAAGCCCTGCACGGCGCCCAGCGGCATCACGAACAGGCTGACCAGCAGGTCGGCGATGGCGAGCGACAGCAGGAAGTAGTTGGTGACGTTCTGCAGCTTGCGGTCCAGGCACACGGCGAGGCACACCAGGATGTTGCCCACGCCGCCGGCCAGGATGAACGCCGCGGCGAACAGGAAGCTCCAGTCCAGCTCGGGGGCGGGAGGGGCGGCGGAGGAGGAGGAGGCGGTGGAGGTGGAGTTGAGCAGGCAGTCTCCGCAGGTCGCGCGAGCCCACGAGACGTCCTCGCCGCCCCCCGCCCCGCCGCCACCGCCTCCGCCAACCTTGTCGTCGAGGTCCAGCCACAGCGAGGAGTTGCCCCGCATGGGGGCGGGCGCCGCGCGGCTCCGGATGCGTCCGGGGGCGGCGGCGGCGGGCATCCCCGCCCCCCCACACCCGCACGACCGGACGCGGGGTCCCTCTGTCGCTCTCGCACCTCGCAACCTGGCGCTGCTCACATCGCGACCTTCGCCACACGCCGTCCTACAGCTCCGCACTTACTGCCGCCGTCTCCGGGTCGCGCATCGAGCCCAGAGCCCGCTCGTCCATTGTTTCCACCCGCGACTGTCCTTTCTGTCTCGCACCGGATAGTGGACCAGATAGTTCAGATTGCGCAGACGTGGGGCACTCCGGTGAATACCTGGAAAACAAAACAAAAAATAAAATGTTTGTAAAAATGCTGTAAAGTCAATTTACGGACGATAGTTTAACGTGACGTCAGAGGCGCAACAACTAAATTTCCAAAAGGGGGAGGGGGCAATATACCTTTTTATAAAGAATCATCGATCCCTCCTATTGAAGTGGGTGGTCCGGGGGTCCTCCCCCGGGAAAATTTGTATTTCAAGGTGGAAAATGGTGCTATTTAAGCAGTTTTATTATCTAAAAATTGATTACACAGCACTTTCTTTGCCCCCGTTAGCCCCCACTTCAAGGTTTCAGATGGGGGGGGGGGCAAAATACCCTTGCCCCCCCTATTGTTGCGCCCCTGCGTGACGTCATAACAAAACATTGATGAAATGATAATTTAGTTAAAGTACTAAATTTAAAAGCTACTTTTGAAAAGCCCGCCTTAATATAATAGTAGATTCATAGGCCATTCGATTGGAAGAGAGATAGATGCGGCGCAAGCGTACAATGAGCGTAGCGGGACACAGCGTAACGGGAAAATGTGCGTAACGGGAAACTTTTTCGTGCGTGCAGCCGGCGTTCATCGATTCATTAGACGTTGTCACGTCAAAAAAAAACCAACATATTTTCTAGTTATATTCAATGTGTTCAATCAATTAAATCCACATAAAACTATAATTCTAACCTCTCTAATAAATCATGTTAAAATATTTTAGTTATTAGTTTTATAAAAAAGAATATCTCTTAAAAAAAGAAATCAGATTTTAGTGGTGAAATTTTAAGATGTATTTGTAAAAAAAAAAATTACTTTTCGATAATTGCTAGCGAAATAATTCACATTTTATTGAACTCTCCAATTTCGAAAGAAATATCTCGAAATTCAGGACACGCTTTCTTCATTATCAAAAAAGCTATTTTAACAAACTCACTCACTAATTCTATGCTCGTTGGCACTTTAATAAGTCTAAAAAGTGAAGAATGTACTTTGTGAAACTATTTACGGGAGGTTAACTATTATATAGTCTACGATTATTGCCCTGCTTCAACAAGAATTAGACTATTTTGAGATGAACTGCAGTAGCCGTATTTCGAATGTGAAGTTCAGAAGCAGACTGTTCGAGAGCAAAATTTTTGCCAACTTGGACTCTTGGAGTTTTATTTCATCACCCGCTTGCTCCATACTTTGGTCAGAATTTTTTTTTTTTTGAGAACAGTTGCAGTAACAACTCCTGCTCAATATCCACTTAAGACATGCATTTCATATAAATTATAAAATATGGTTTGTTTCCATTTTTTTGGAGAATTGATTTCGAGGATAGTGTAATTTTCCGAGTTCACTTTAGCCGTTTTCTACTATCTTTTTTTATTTGATCGGGGAGTCGACGACACCACCAGTATTAAACTGGACTTAAGGGGGATGTGGGTAGAGGGTGGATGGTCAAGGACACGTGATGAAAAAAGGAGGGCGGTGGTTTCGTGATTTTCGCACTTGTCGTCTGGCCTGAAAGGTTTATCGGTCGGGAGTTAAGTCGTGGATTCTTAAAGAAGAATGGTGTATCTCCGAGGACGTTCCGGATTTAATTCCCTCAAAAATTTCGCGCACGATCAGCCCTGCGGGAAGTCTGTTCGTCGCAGGATCCACTCCACGGGGGATTGGGGGAGAAAAGGGGGGGGGGTTGAATTGCAAACTCGGCGAGCGACCGCCGCACCGAGTGTGAGGTCTTACAGAGAGACCACACCCGGCCCAACATCGGCCCGATCCGACCGCCCCCTCGCTCATCTAGGCCGACCGCGCGCGCGCTCCTCTGAACGGGAAGCCTAAGATGTACATCAAGTTCTGTCCCTGCCCGAACACGCCCGAATATTCACCTCCGGCCAACCTCGGGTTTATTTATATATATTTATATTTCCTCTGTTTATTTTAATGTAGCTTTACTAACCTAACTAACCGTCCATAGTGTTTTAAAGTGTTTTAATGTAGCTAACCTAACCGACAACTTTTAATATCTGAATTCATTTTTCCTGCGCAGAAATAAAACAAATCCCGAGGTTGGTCGAAGGTGAATATTCGGGCGTGTTCGGGCAGGGACAGAACTTTATGGACATCTTAGGCTTCTCCCTCTGAACACCCGAGGACCAGACACCGTGTGCTGTGGACGACACGTCACGAGTGCCACAGTGGAAGATGCGCAAAGGGCACGAAAGGAAAGCAACGGGCAACTCTCCGGCGCTGTGGCAACCGAACTGCAGCTGCTGACGCAGACACACGGCCCCCACAAGGGTGGGGCTGGATGGACCCCTCGGTACAGGGCCCTGGCCTTATCTCAGTTTGTGACATAAATATACATACTCGCTGTGGTTATTTTAAAGTAAAATAATTTTATAAATAAAGTGTAGTTTGGACTTATAAAATAGTGACCATAATTTTACCCTCATTTTCAGGTTAAATAACGTTCTAAAAAGAGTGTAGGTAAGAAATAACCATGCAATTATAATGTAGCACGTGACTGTAAAATTGGGTCCGGGGGGGGGGGGGGTCCTCCGATCCTAGGTCCAGGGCCCGTAATCGAATGTGGAGACAATGCGCAGACAACTGCACAACGCTGGAAACTTTCACGAAAGGGTTTAGAAGGAAAAAAAAGCTAATAACTTCCTAAAATATTGTACTCTCTCACAAAAATACTATCAATAATATCAGCTAATATCTTCGATGTCTGACCTCCTGTTTTTTTAAGATGGTGAATAATAGGGCTCAAATAAAGGACCACACTGTTAAAAAAGTATTTTATCTTCAATGTATGAAGAACGTCGATAAAAAAAATTATCCGGAGATCTGAGTAAATTTACGGGACACTGAGTTCATTTACTTTGAACATAAATTCGAAAGAATATTCTTGGTGTATTTGCAAATCATTTAGAAACCGATCAAGTCTACAGCAAGAACATTCTTCTTTTGTTTTATGCAGCGTAGTTTCTACGATACTCTTCGTTTATTTGAGTTAAATTATTCGTTGAAAAGTCCGTAAATTTTCGGTCATTTCTAACAGCGTAGGTGTTTTGTATTCCCATCATCTCCGCTGTGCGAAACCACCGCAGAATCATCCTGCCATGACAGGTTGAGGAACGTGGCTTTGTCCTAGGCAACTATGCATGTGCATGACTTGTTACCTTAGTTACATCAGAACTGCTACATGGAGAAACATGTAAAATTATTGTAACCAGATTATAATTTTCGTCTTCCGGGAAGAATTACAACCAAAGTGATGCAGATTTTTGGGATGTAGCGCGTCGTTCGGACGATTCTCCCGTGTTTGGTTTACGGGCCGTAAACACTTTTATGGGGGAACAAGACGGTTTCGGACGGGTAATGAGGGAAAATAAGTGATCCAAGAATAAAGTGACGGGGGAGGGTAGAAATTTTTGAAAATTTTACATTCTTCAAAGAGAAAAAAAAAGGGGGGGGGGGAAGTATGAGTTGTTTCTCCACCGATTTCGTTTACGGTTAAGCGTGGCATTTCGAAAAGCGGCGAGCTTTTACGGGCTTCGTTCGGGCGGACCTTCGGACGAGCACATGTCGGAGCCATCACCTTTTTCTTTTTTTTTTTCTGCCTCCTCGAAACTTTCAAAAACGAGGGTGTTTCCAACCCCTAACCGCCACTCGCAAAAAAAAAACCCTTGTTTTATTCGCCCTCGTGCGAACTATCGCAGCGTGACGCTCCCAACCGCGATGAAATGTAACCACGTCCTTTATGGGAACCATCTAGAAGATATGCAAGGACCTTGATGGTCGCAGGTGACGAGTCAGAATCGTTTTACGTGACTGTTCGAAGACCGGAATGTTCTTCCGTCTGCAAACTTTGGGATATCGGGCCGCAGACTAACGGTCGTGAATGATAGGTACCATAAATTCTTTCAGAACACGCACTATTTTACAGCTTCCATTTTAAATGATTAATGCAATTGGGAATTTCAATTTAATATAATTTATTTTGAACATACGCTATTGCAGTTTTTCACCGTTTGTCACGGGGGGAAAAAAATGAAGATCGGGAAATAAGAAATGAAAATGAAAACATAAGCCTACAGTGAACCAGCTTAAATCAGCATGTCAAACAGATGGGGCCCAATGATTAAACTAAACAGGTATTATGGACGAAACAACGATGACAGCACAGAAGAACACAATCAAAGTTTAAATATCAGACAGCAGAAGAATTCCGTGGAAGGTATTTAATCACGAGAAAAAACTAACGGCACAAACGAAGATTGTGGGCTAACAACGACGAGACAGTTTCAACAAGAACAGTAAACGCAGACAAACAACAAACCTGGAAACGCAGCAAACATACGAACCCAAAAGATGAACATAAACTGTCCCGACGAACAGTAGGTTTTGGGAATTGGCATATGTTCCCGTCATTAGGCACAAACAGACTGATATCGGACACTGGATTTATGTTTTCATTGGATTTTTATTTCATTCATGTTTTTATCTCAGTGTTTTTTTTTTTATTTTTATTTCTTATTATTCATTCTTGAATTTTTCAATGACAAACAGCGGAGAACTGCAATGGCGTACTTCCAAAAAAATTGTATTAAATCAGTGAGACAGAGAGTTAATCTGCGTTAATTGCATTCATAAAATTTTTTATAATTACTAAGATCCTCGGTCACGCTCCAAGACTTTTGCCTCTCAGTGTTTCTCTTCTTCGAGGAAAAGGAAAAGAGCAAAGATGATCAAAGGGAAAACCTAGAAACGTAGTCCCTTTAAAGGAAAGTTCTCGGCCAACACTTCCCCTCCCCCCCTTTCCCTGATTACGAACACACCCATCATTCCTGATGGAATAAAGATTCAAGACATTTTAATGGAAGCATCACACACACACACACACACAGAGCGTAATAACACTAATTACTGCCGGAGGGTAGTGGAATTAGCATGCTTCCTAGTTTCCTCTAGTCTGGTAACTTTAAGAATTATTCTTGGCTAACTTTTATTAGTTGGGACAAGATTTTATATATTTTTTTTTATTCAGATTAATTTTTAAATTGAGATATTTTAAGTGCAACCCATTTTATCTTTACAAACGCTGATCATTTATAGATAATTAGTAATATTTATCATAAATTTGGTAAAAACTTTCAAATGTTTTAAGTGTTTTTGCCATATTTATTTTTTATTTTTGGATAAAGTAAGTTGTTTATGTAAGTATGGTGCAGTTTTCATCGGAACAAAATAACAATGGTTAAATATTTTTTGTTTTAAAGTGTATTTTTTTTTATCATTTATGTAAAGGTCAGTTGTTAAAAAGTAAATGATCAATCAAGATCTTTAATATATTTTCATAGTCTTCTTGGCGCATGCAATCTGAAGGAAGTGTTTACAATTCAGTTTTAGTAATAGAATTTTTGATGATGGAGAGTAAAAAATACAATAATTTGTGTTTGGTTTACTTTTAGTTTGGATTTTTAAACTATTTAACTTGCTTTTTGGTGCTGCTTAGTTTATTAATGGCATTGATTCATATTTCGGTGTTATTTGCACAGAAACATTTTTTCCCCCTGTTTATTAATTATAAAATCTGCTTTTTCTAGAAACAGTGCGTACTATGAAAACACTATCAATGCGATTTTTAAATAATTTTAAATAGACAAAAATACATATATTATCATAAATCGTGCTCGAGCTGAGTTGTAAATATGTAATAGTTAAGTGATAGTGGTATTCAAATCTATGTATAGCACCATATACACTCAATCCAATGCTAGAGTAGTTACGTGTACTAAATTGGATGGAATCCAAACAGTTGTGTGAATGTTAATAGCAAATATATCATACAATTTAATACGTCGGCAATATTTAATTATACACATTTCATAAGTTTGTTGACCTTTTAGAAGAAAACTTTTTTTTTTTGCCGCTGTAACGCTTAAACGAAACATTTTTATTTGGCTTCTTCATCTTATGAAATGCGCATAATTTCGTGATTTAACTAGAGATGGAAAATATCGGGAACAAAGGTTGTTACTTTCGAGTCTCACGTAGGATGACGGTGAACTTTAAAGTTTTGCAAGTGAAAGTAAACTTTTTATTTATTCAATTCCTTTCAGTGACTTATGATTGAAGCTATATAAAGTTTAATCAACGAAAAGTTCGTTAATTTTTTTATTAGATATTGTTTTCCTCCAGTTTTTTTGTTATATAAATGTATATTAATTTGCGCTGCGGTTGTAACAGCGTGTCGGAGTATAATCTTGATTTCAATCTCATTTTAGGGACGGTTTTGCAAAATAAAATAAAACTTGGGAGTAATTTTATTGCATAATTGTTTTTTTTAAAAGCCAAACCCATGAATGGGTACATTCTTTTGATGGATTCATGTGAGGCCTTAAAGAGTAATTCCTCAAAAACCTTTACATTAAATAAAAATCAATTAGTTTTCCAGATAACTAACAAAGGTGCTCATTTACCATAGAAATGATTTAAGAATTTGTAGCTATCAGAAAATCACTCTCGTTCATGGGATAAACCGTACTTCAATTTTTACTTGGGCGAAGCAGTGTATGTTCCACCTCCGCTAAAAAATTGCAAACTTCGAAAATATAAAAATCGTCATATGGTTTTAAATATTTACGTTTCTCAAGTAACATCTGTATTTGGTCACTCAATATAATTTTCCTTTTGAAAAATGTTTCAACAAAGCCCATGCCGTGTGGATATGTTTAATATTATCCGCATGAACCGACTTTAACACCAAACAAAATCGATCTTTAAATATTTAAACTTGATTAACTGAAGATGATCAACTCGTCTCTGGTGAAACTCAATATGCAGTAGCGAAAATTGTACAATTTTAATGGTAACCGATGCATCCCTTAAGCCGGGATTCCAAGACACAAAAATAAGTGTTTAGTTGTTGAATATACTACACCTGTACTCTAACCATATACCTAGTGCACAATAGGACAGGGCCAGTCCCTTATCTTTAGGGAACGGCTTTTGGTGTTACAAACGTTGCCGATCTGTTGCCCTAATTCTGCGCATGCGCAGAGCTCACTTTTTCGTTGATTTCGTTCATATGGCGGACCCGCGTCTGGCACCGTTGAAATGTATATCGTCATTTTTGTGATCATCGGTGTACGTATCAAGTGAGTTGTTCTGCTAAATGAAACTTTATGACATCGAAACTATCCTGGAATTAGAATACATTTAGTACACTTTAGTGGCTACAACCAGAAATAATAGCAACTTAAATAAAGTACTTAGGAAAATATGAAAGGCGGTTATATTTTTGTGCGATGGTGCTGCTATATCTAGTATGTTAACCGTTACAATTATTGTATCGACGGTTGCGAACGTATGCTACAATGCGTTAAATATAAGTAATTGATAGCTTCGCGCAGGGCACCGTTTATTGAAACCATCGCCGATTTGTTTTCCTCACTGGGATTCGGTTTGGACGCGTTCTGGAATAGACCTGCGAATTAGGTTACGGTCGTATCCCAGCAAGGCGTGATTCGCTACCTTACGCGCCGAGTGGCCACTTAATTCTGCGATGACTCCACACTGCCATCCAGGGTTTGAAGGCGAAGGTATAAAGAAAAATGGGTGCTTGTACTTAGGTACGCGCGTGAGAATTTATACTTCTTTGGCATCATTAAAAAATAGTTTTTAATTTTCATGCAAAAATAGTGCGTGGAGTCCCTCCGCGCGGAAGAAGTGAAACTTCGTAATGTGGAAATGAAAATAGGAAGGGGTTGAAATTGATTTTTAGTGAAATCATATAGTATCAAATCAAACTAAAAAAAAAAATAAAGGAAATAAATTTGTAACGATTCATAGATTGATTTTCAGAGAGAGAGAGAGAGAGAGAGAGAGAAAGATATATATATATATATATATATATATTTATATATATATAGACCTATTGAATGTCTATAAAACTAACTTTTTTATGAGAGCAGATTTTCATGAAATAAATCATGAAATCATATATATATATATATATATATATATATATATATATATATATATATATAGGTATATATATAACTCAAAGGTGACTGACTGACTGACATAGTGATCTATATACGCACAGCCCAAACCACTGGACGGATCAGGCTGAAATTTGGCATGCAGGTAGATGTTATGACGTAGGCATCCGCTAAGAAAGGATTTTGATTAATTCTACCCCCAAGGGGATATATATATATATATATATATATATATATATAAGTGAAATACCACTCAGTGACTCACAGATCACGAGATCTCTAAAAATATACACCCGATTGACTTGAAATTTAGCATAGTTACTCATTTTGTGATGAAGACACTCACTAAGAACGGATTCTGCGGAAATCCGATCCCAAGGGGAGTTTCGGGGGCGTAATGTATCAAAACTTCCAGTTTCTGGTAGGAAATCACCATGGCAACGTCTGTTGCTTTGTTGATGCTTCATTCGTCTCTATGGCAACGACTATTTCATTGTTAGTGCAGTCCTCATCACCGTTGAAATTTTGCGGGTACTTTAAATATCAAAAATTGCCCTTTTTTCAAGTATATATATTTTACAGATTTGAAACTTCACAGTAATGTTCCTTATGTTACGCAGGATGACATTTTCCGAAAATTAGATCCCATGGGCGGTTAAAACCAGGCAACAGTAGGTACTTTGTCTGTATAAGAACAGGATTTTGCATTATTCATGCCTTCTGCGTCTCCATGGCAACGGGCATCGCGCGGCAGTGGCGTACCCACAAGGAGGGGCATGCATAATGAGCGGCGCAAGAGTGATCTGCCTGTAGACTGCCGTAGCGAAGTACGGGTACATCAGTTGTACGTTACGTGCACGAGTCGGGAAACCATCGGTGCTATTCATTTTCTCTCCGGTACATTATACAGCATTGTAATAAATTTTCACTGAATTTTTTTTTAATTTACCATTACTGTAAATGGTAGATGTAGCTTAATTTTTTTCCATTAGTATAGCCGTGCGAAGCCGGGTCAAGCAGCTAGTTCAACGATAAAAGCTGTTTATTTACAAGAGTCTAGCGGCAGCACCGCTACTTCCTGCAACTAGCTGCAAATGCCGCACCGCTCACGCTCGTTCCGGGGCCGGCGGCGCGATCCCGCAACGGGAAGCCTTCTTTTCACTGACGAGAGAGCAAAACGTCCGATCGTGCATGTTCGGTTTTTTTTTGTTCATTGTAAATATATATGGAGGTGTTGTTAAAAGGAAAGGCCATAAACAAGGCAACGGTATTTATTTGTAATTGTTTTTAGAGGAAAATACCTAATTGAAGAAACGTACTTCGTGGATTTGTATATTTTTCATACCGTATAAAATCTAGGAAGTCTTTGTCTTCAACAAATATTCTCAGGACGCCCCATAATCCCTTGCAATTTTACGCAACTTGTAATTTTCAGGTAAGGACATGATAACTAATGGTCAATTAGGTTAGGTTAGCTACATTATAAATACTTTTCAACATTGTGGACGGTTGATTTGGTTAGGATAGCTACATTAAAGATACTGTGAAATCATGTAAATGGTTTTCTAGCGCTGGATAGCTACATATTAAAAAAAATATTTGCTAAGCAACCATAAAATGATTTTACAGTATTTTTAATGTAGCTATACTTACCTAATATAACCAACCATCCACTAAACAGTCTGTGTGGCTTTTTTTTTATATTGGAGAGAAAAAACGCGCGCGTAAAAATAAAAAAAAACATCCAGGGGGTAGGCGCTCCCAATCGGCCAACTTCGGAAAGGCTCGGCACTTGCAGCCAGTTGCAGGAAGTAGCTGTGCTGCCGCTAGATTCTTGAGTTTATTTAATTAAGCGGACGAGTTCACCCCAAGGAGAAAATTGACGCGGCGAGACCTCGTGGACATAGAGAAATGACACACACTCACTATTTATGTGTCTATGAAACATGATTTTTTTCTGCAATTTAAATCTATAATATAAAAATGAATCGCAAAATGTGTTGGTAAGCGCATAACTCAACAACGCCTGGACCAATTTGGCCAATTTTTTTTTTAAATGTTCGTAGAAGTTCAAAGATGGTTTTTACGGCGAGAAAAATTCGAATAATTGCCGGAAAAACCCTAAAACCAGCCCTTTTCTTTTTCCCATACAAACTTTTTCTAACTAAAACGATCACTCATTGTTGTTTAAACAATGTAGGTATGTTCCTAACGTCAAAGAGTCAATTTGCACTTTATTACCTCTGTACAAAGTTCAATCATATCTATCAAAACAGTGTGCGTTGGAGCACAGATAAACAAAAAAAAACCGAAATCGAATAGTTCAATTTGGTCGGCTTCGCGATATTATTTCATTTGTTTTACTTTAAAATGCATCAGTTTTCAAGTCATTACATCAGTCAAACAAAACCAGCGTTACCAAAATTATTTCATAAGTTTAAGTTTTTATTATTTCTTTTCCCTATTTTAAATAAGGCTTGAAGGATTTGACTCCAAGTCATATCAAATTTAAAAAAAAAAGTTGAAATAACAACAAACTGTCAATGTCAGTGTTTTTTTTCTTGAATTTTAGGTTACCTACCCTAATGATTTTGCTTTTGTCAACTTATACACGAAACAAATTCTTACCTATATAGTGTTTTGTGCAGTGTTTATTTACCTATGATTGCTAATTATTGCATGTGACAAAATAATCTATAATATAGATATGCCTCCTATTAGACGAATCAATTTAGGTAGAAGAACCCGAAATGCTACAAACCAAGCTAATTACCGATCTAATCATGCACTACAATGAAAATAAAAATTATTATGTTTCACATGATTAACAATAAAGAGATTACTTATGTTTTATTTATCTTTTTATTTATATGTTTTATTTAATTATATTTCTTATTCACAACACCCTATCACCAGAGTGACGGTTCTGTTCAGGAGAATTTTTTGCCCCGACTATAAAATATGTAGGAACTAAAAAAATGTCACATTACAAATCATTTTGACAGGACTTTATTGCAATTTAATTAGGCAGTACGAAGTCTGCCGGGTCTGCTAGTTATAATATACAAAAAGGGTATTGAAAATTGAAACAAATATGGTGAAACTACAAACTGTCAGGATCTCTATTTTTTTCTTACTCTCCACTTAGTTCCTTACAATAGCATTCACTCTCGCTCTCTCTCTTTCTATTCCCCCTCCCCAGGAGCGTTAAACGTTTAACGCAACCTTGTTGGAAGTCGCATTAGAAGTATAACTTCAAAAACACTGAACACTAGAACCCAGAGGGGAATTACTTTCCAGAAGCGAAAAATCACTAACCAGGCCGGAAATTGAACTCCAAACAGCCAGACCTATTATAACTCTTATTTTATTTTTAAAAAGCTTGACACTTTTGTAATTTTTTTTTATTACAAATAGCCACCGACATACTTTTACTGTCATGCTATTGAGACAGTTTATTTTTTTTATAATTTCACATAACTTCATCACATGTTCGAAAAATATAATTTTACACCCAAACCTTACCCGTGACACGGACACGAAATTGCTCTCACTGAAAGCCAGCTTTGCATGGAACTGCGCTACTTGGGAAGCCTTCTTTTCACAGACGAGAGAGCCAAACGCCCGATCGTGAATCTTCGGTTTTTTTTGTTCATTGTAAATAAATATGGCGGTGTTGATAAAAGAATACTAGTGGTCAATTATGTTAGGTTAGCTACATTATAAATACTTTAAAACATTGTGGACGGTTGATTTGGTTAGGATAGCTACATTAAAGATACTGTGAAATCATGTAAACTTCGGGGAACTTCGGGTGTGGCTCTCTCGTCTGTGAAAAGAAGGCTTCCCGCGCTACTTAAGTCGGCTGTTAAACAGGACGGGCACTTTTAATGGGAAGCTTATAAGGTTCACTCCAGTCCATTCCGTGGTACGAACAGTTCCGAAGATCCTCGAAGTTCGTCACTCGCTCGTTGAACTTCGGTAGAACCTAAAAACGCGCGGGAAAGATGTTCGGGTCGTCTTTCATAGACTTAAAGAACGGACAGTTTAGATAATTGTCAAACTACATCAACATCGTGAACGGTTGCTTAGATTTAAAATAGCTAAAATAAAAAAAAATACTGTGAAATCATGTGACTGGTTGGTTACGGTAAATACGACTTAGGTGAACTACCAAAATTTTGAAAAAAAATTTTTTTTCAAAATGCGTTCGTGTAGAATTAATGTTTGAACCAATCAACATAAAAACTTCTTATCAAATACAGCACCCATGCTACAAATGGAATTCAAAATTCAAATCCTCGACGTGTTAATTTTAGGAAAACAGAAAAAAGAAAAGAAGTAGAAGAACATGCACGAACGCGGCCTCGGAATGGACTGGCGTGAATCTTAGGTTATCCCCTCTTCAACACCATTGCAAAGTTAGCGACGGTGTCACAAGTTTCGCACCCGGGAGAAAAAAAAACTTCAGTTATTAATCGCCCTATAGCCATTGTGCAATACACTGTATTGCATTTCCTGGTTGGTTTGGTTTTTTTGTTCCCTCCAGCTGTCTTGCGTCGACAGGCGAAAGAAGCGCACCTGTGTTTGCGAATACGGCTGAGTCAAGGCGACAGAACCTTCACTCTCAGCTGTTGAAGGCCGACAGCGATACCGATTTGTAGGGCCATGAAAATTTCGCGAAAAGATACCGAGAGTAGCTGGAAGTTAAAACACTGTAGCGTCGTCTGTGTTTCGTGATTGGGTGAGTTACTTTGAGGTGCATGTCGATTGTTACAACAACCAATCACACTAATTCAGTGTGGAAGCAAACTCGTCCTTAGTGGCTCGTGCACACAAGACGACTTCTCTCGCAGACGGCCGCCAATCACAAGGAAGTAGCCGCTGGTGTTGGGTGTACCTTGTTGCAGTCTAGTAGGCGTTCAGATTTTTTCGCAAAAATTTCCTGCCCCTACCGATTTGCTGTCGTGCGGAATCTGAAATACCTTCCGAGTACTCCGTCCGCTGGCCGCAGAGTCGCGAAGTGGTCGAATACCACCACCACTAACCACTCATCCAACATTACTCTTGGTAATTGTACTGCTTCTAACTATAGACCCTAGGGTGGGTATTGTATAGGTAGTTCTTTTTTCTGTTTTACAATATATCGTGGGCTCAGTGGAAAAAGTCTGTAAGTCCAATTTCTGGAGAAAGTCTGTTATTCACTTACCAAGTTTTTCTTGCCTAGAATAGCGTTATAATGGACTTGCCGAAATAAAGCTAAAAGAAAACGTCCACAATCATTCATTATTTGTATCTACTTCCAAACGTTTTCTTGGCGAAGATATTGCCCTTACAACTTCATCTGTGAAGTTAACTAATTTTCACAAAAAAGTGGACTTACCAACTTTTCCCACTAAGCCGACTATATTTCCTCTGTCTTTATAAAATAAACCATAACATTTCTTAAAAAATAATATACGTTTTAACGTGGTCGTTGCAGTGGTCGTCATAAAGGTTGTTTGATTAAATTTCGGTCACAATATCACGTATGTATAGAGCGTCCACAGTACGCAATCGTCTATAAAATTAAAATTACCTAAGAGAGCGATCTGTTGCATGGTTCATTACGTGCTGAGGGAGAAGAACTCTCCAGGGTTGTGTATTTTTCTTATTATTCATTTAATTTACGGCGGGGTTTTCCTCATTAATTTTCTCTTCTCACCGTACCGCAATCCAAGCTTGGGACGGACTATACTAGACAGCCATGCGTTATCTAGGGACCACGGAGGAAGAAGGAAAAGGTTATGTTCCAGAAGGCTTCTACGGGTCTCCCAACCTGGATCGGCCAGTCACTCGCGGCGAGGTCTCTATGGGTGATGATTGACTGTCCATAGTAGGAGGGGGTAAGGGGTGTCGCCGAAGGAAGAGGGCGATTTCTTTCGACGCAGCTGTCACCGCCGATCCTACGGAGGATTGCCGCAGCTTCGAACATGAGCGTAGCCTTCTAAAGACACTCTTTCGGTGCGCCGATCATTACGGCACGCGTACCGTAATTAAGGCACACATAGTGAAATTATCGTGTGTCGTCGGGGGGGTTCGTGAATAAATTATCGTGAGCAGTAATGTGTGGCAGGCAGAAGTTATGGTACGCACACTTAGCCAAGCACACCTCCCCTTCCCCCCTTCAATCAGTTTCGCCTGCAGCGATCGTCATCTGTCAACAACAAAAAAAACACGTATGACATCACGGCCGCCATTTTGATGCCATTGCTTGCTTCCAGACGGTACTAGTGACGACTGCAGACGTCAGTCATAATCGACTGGCGTCACAGATTGTTCTGGGGTCACGCCGTTGGAAAGCGCTACTGGTTTTGCCCCTTCCCGGCTACATTCACGTCATCGGTCCTGGTCGTGAAACTTTAAATATCAGAGACGCCACAACTACTTCACTTCCGCGGCGGTTTTAGTCGACGAGCTCGTCTTCGATGTCCTTGGCATCAGCGCATATCGGCCTTGAAATAGGGCGATCTTGGTCTAGCCCAAGAGGATGCTTCTTTGGATTGACGCCAAATATACATCAGGAATTCATCGCTTGTCTCGGGGTGGTGGGCAGTGGGTGTTAAGGTTGGAGGGGGAGGGGGGGGGGTTGTTTAGGGGGAAGAGAAATTTCCTTTCCTACGGCCATGTTCATCCAGTTGCTAACAGCTGCACATCGCTATTTGCCGATGAAACTTGGATCGAAAGTGCTGGATTCACAAACGCGTGATTGTCCACCATGCTACCGTGTTATCGCGAACATACTGACCTGCCCGCAAGACAAACATGCAATTTTTCTTGCCGATAACATACGCATAAAACATGCGACAGCCATCAATTTACACGGCTATATTTATTTAATTGACACGTTTGAAAGGTATATTTTTAATTAAGAATCAAAGATTTATTTGGAAACTTCCCTGTGCGTGAACACATTAAAAATAATTTTACAAATAAACGTAGTAAACAATTACTTTAAAAAATTCACAACAATAATAATATTGTTAATGCGCCAGTCCAACCATTATTAGAAAACAAAATTCTGACGGTATTTGTTGTTTAATATTATATTTAATATGTTTTAGGTTATAATTAATTATGTTTTAATATTTTTATACAGTTTATACAGTTTATGTTAGTACTCATCAGTAACTGTTCTAATTTGTTAGTAGGTATGTAATTTCATGTCTGATTCCTGGATATAACTTATTATACCTACGTTGTTTATGTCTCATGGTTCAGTGTAAGTGTGCACGCCTTAACTTTATAAAACTAAAGTCAAATAAATAAATAAAAACAAATTTTAACGTCTCTCCCTCTAGGCGATGAAAATAGAAGAAAAAAAAAAGCTTTATAATTGGAATGTCTTTCACGCCCGGTAATTTTCTGCGCTGGCGACACAGTTGTGTGTAACGTGATTTATTGGAAAAAAAATTATGCGCATCGTGTCCGTTACGCGTTTGTGATTCCAGCATGAAGGATTACAGAAAATATCAAACATGTGCTAGGAAAACGTTCGAACACAGTGAACAAACTCTCTCTCTCTCTCTCTCTGTCGGTGCGAAGGGTCCTCACATAATGCTGCGCGAAACTTCACAACAGGCCATCGAACTGTGCATTCCCCAAAGGCAATGAATGATGGTCTTCTAAACGGTTGTGTTCGCGATTCGGTAATTTTGTGTTCGCAGTAGGTTCCAGTTCGAACATTCAGCATATCGCTTGTTTCGGACTCGAAACAACAGATGGACGCGTGGTAAATACCCCGTTACACATTAGTCCATGGATTAGGTATCTGTTCTAAATTTCTGAAGTCATTAGCCTAAACAAAACTGAACCTTTATCAACACTAATACGCTAGAAGTTTGTTTGAAACGAACATGCTAGGAAAAATCATTAATTGAATATTGATTAACAAATATTTTAACAAAACATCAGCAACGTAACAAAAAAATCGTTTTGCCATCCAGACGGTTAAGAGGGCGGGAAAACGTTTAAATTTTTTAAATTCATCTATTAAATATGTCAAAGATTGGATTATACAAATCTCTTTATTTTTATTTTATCTACATGTTTCAGCAAAGTAACAATTTCATATATATATATATATGGTCACGGGACGACAGTCGCGATAGTTTCGTTTCTTCCTTTATTTAAAATCTAAATAACTAACAAAAAAACGAAGTACATTATAAAAACTGTCATGTATGTTATATATATATATATATATATATATATATATATATATAATGTGCGTTTAGAATTAGTTAAAACATACACGACAGTTTTTATAATGAACTTCGGAATTTTGTAAGTTATTTAGATTCAAAAAAAAAAAAAAAAAGGAAGAAACGAAACTATCGCGACTGTCGTCCCGTGACCATGCCGTCAACAGAACTCTGCTAATTCGATCGCGGCGCTGAGTGCCAGTTTCGCCGCCAGGGGCGCCAGGGGCGACGCCCGTCCGTGACGTCACCGCGCACAGACGCGCGCGGAGGGGGGAGGCCGTAAACATCCAGCAGAGCTCGGAGCCCCTCGGGCGGCGTGGTAGTGGGGGGAGCGACGCCATTGTGCGGACAGCGATCCGAGACTCGCACCTTCTCCCTCGCCCTCGTCTGCCCAGGCGCACACACGGAGCTTCACCGCACCACAACGCCGAACGTACAATAACGCCGAATGCCAAATTGACTACAACGCCGAAAGCTAGAAAACTGCCTTGTACCACAACGCCGAAATACATTAACGCCGAAAAATGTCATTGCAGGACTGCCACAAAGATTAGGTTAGGTAAGGTTAGGTTTGGTTAGGCTAGGTTAGGCTAGCCTAGGTTAGGTTAGGTTGTGGTATTTCGGCGTTAAGATACATTTAAGAAACACACACAAATTTATTCAGTTGTTTTTCATTTTTCTCCTGTGGCTTCCCCCCCCCCCCCTCCACTAAGCAACATTTTTCGGCGTTACTGTATTTCGGCGTTGTGGTACACAGCAATTTTCTAGATGTCGGCGTTGCGGTCAATTTGGCATTCGGCGTTATGGTATTCGGCGTTATTGTACGTTCGGCGTTGTGGTAACGACCCTCTTAAGACTAATCCAGATGTCCGAGCGCGGTCTGCTCACGAAAAGCATTCAAGAATTCGCTCAAGGCTGGAAAGTACTTTTGATCCCGGATCAAGTTTTTTAACTGCATTTTCAGAAGAGTTTTGAAATGGCGTGTTTTCAGAGTATTTTTTTTTGCGTAAAAAAACCGGTACAGATTCTTGAAAGCACTTAAGGGTCTTGCATTACAACTACATATATATTCATTTCTCCGCCATATAATGTTACGGTCACCGCTTGAATTTACGCAGTTATTCTGTGCACGCCAGTTCAGAGCCTTGCGCTTAGAGGCTTTACCGCGCTATTAGCACCAGCGAGCGTCGCGCTTATCATCCCGCCTCGCTAACACACATACCTACACCCCGACCAGACGGCGCCCTAAACTTGGTGTCGATCGTTCGTGATATGTTCTCCCTTAGTATGCAGTTCTGACAGATCACGTACTGTTTCGTAAGCGTATAGTGCTATGGCCCAATTAGGCTTGTCAATTATTTGGAAGTGTAACACCTTAGCTCTTTGGTGCACGGTATTTTGTGGTAAGAAATTTTGTGAACGCGACGGAAGACAAGGAACGGAAACGTGTAACAAACAACCACGGTGCTGCCATCTGTGGTGAATGGCGCCAACGAAAGTCCACAAAGGGAAGCTTTACGGTATTAACTATTCAATGAATTTTAACAATATGGATCGTATTTTTAATAACATTCCTTTGTTGAAAATCAGGTCCAAAAAACGGGGTTAAAATCTCGGTCTGCAAATAAAAATGTTTTGAAAGTCAACGTAGCTGTTCCGGCAATGAATTCTGGCGAGTACTGAAAGACTAGCTCACATTTTTTAACGCACTGAAAACAACAAAGACATATTTGTGCTGTAATATCTCGGTTACCCTTTATTTATTTGAATTTGCTAATTTTTGTGAACATCTTATAATTGATTAAGTTTTTTTAAAAAATAAGTGCCTACAAATTCATTAAATATTTGTGACAGTGCTTTTTAGTCTGCTATGTTAATTTCTGTTTTCAATGATTTCCTATGGTTTGTCATAGGCAATGTCTGATTCCTTACCAAGATTACTTGATATTTTGACTGGAAGAGTATTAATTACTAACGTCCTCTTTTAATAAGTTATATTAAAAAGAAATATAATAATGCGAGAATTTGGTAATATCAAGTGATGTGTTCAGTGCATGTATACTTTTTTTTTTGTAACAATGAAAGTGAAACAGTATGGAATTTAAAGCAGAAAAAATAAATATTGCACTAACTAAAATTTTCCGACTGTTATTAAAGAGTCTTTGGGCTATATTCTATAAACATTTTACACAGTAAAATAAAGAAACATAATTACACCTGACTAAACAAGCCTGAAAAACAATTAACGATTAATGAAAATATAAAATTAAATAGATTTAAAAAAATTATGTATGCATGGTTTACTGTCTTAGATATGAAAGCTGCGTGGGCAAGCAAAAAGAGTCTAAAAAAAAAATCGAATAAATGAAATTAATGATTATTTCATGAAACATCCGCTTGCCAGTATCTTAATAATAATTGGTTCAGATGACGTACTTATCGGTGTGGATACCACTTCCATGATAACACCGTTCTGGTCGGCAATGGTACTCTGGACTTGAATATTTTTACTGCAAGTTTTAATTCAGAAAGACCTCGCAAGGATCCAATAAAACCAAGACGTCGTAAACTTGTCGCCTTGCGGAAGTAAGCGTCCAGAGTCTATCAGACTGAAAGGGTGGCTCTTGTCCAACTACCACATAAAAACAAAAAATAAACACCCTGGCTTTTAAAAGCCACTGTTGGGGTTTTATATGTCGTCACCAGATAGAACGCAATTTTAGTTCCGTTTGTATGAAGGGACACCAATTCACATTTACCGGGTGACCAGCCTTAGAAGGTCCTAGTTTATGCCGTTTTCCTACCACGGTGATTATAGGATTGATTGCAATGTACCTAATAATTTCTAGCCTCCTGAAACAAGCAGTCAACTATTTTTTTTTTTAGGGACGGGCCATTCGAATCTTAAGAAAATGCAGTATTTAAAAGAATTGATATTCTAAGAAACGTAATAAATTCAAAAGTTCAACACAGAAAACTCTTAAGTTCACTTAGTGAACTTGTGCTTATCGGTGTTTTTTAATACTTTAATAATGTAAATAAAACACTATTATATTACTGAGCCGGGAAAAGTATTTCGTAAAGCGAAAATTTGAAATGTTACATGTGTAACACCAAGGTGAAGTTTGATTTATTTATGGTAGGTACGTTATTTTTTTTATTCTTGGGACCTAGATTTATATTCAAAGAGTAAATATGAGGTACTCTTTATTTGAGAAATTGAATCAGAAAATTTGTATCATATCCAACAAAAAGTACTTTTAACATCATAAACCTTGAGATACTTTTAAAATATCTTAAAGATTGTACTTACATGTCAACTGGTCGAACATTATAATACATACTCGAATATAGAAATAAAAACGTAACATACACAACAATTTATAAATTATTAACAGAACCCATTCTCAACGACATTCACACAAAACAACACACCTACACACACACGACTAAACAATGTTATAAATAACCGGAAAATAACTAAAAAAATTTAAGGATGTGTAAAATACACAGAAAAAAATTCTGTACTTTAACAAAATATTACTTTGGAAACCAGTTGCTAAGAAATAGTAGGCAATACTACAAGAAAGATATTTTATCATACATGGCTATGGTTATTATTGCATACATGAAATTCGTTTTTCAAGATAATACCGAGTATTTCTTACAAAAATTAGCGCATAATTTTACATTTCAATTTATGTTTCATTCAAGCATACTTTAAAAAAAACATATAAAAACTATGGAATATTCAATATTTGGATTTTTGTTTTGTTATGCTTATTAATGTGCGTAGTTAATACTGAAAATCATTTCAGGAAAAAAAATTTACAAATAACTTTAACTATTGGAGGTACTGGGACAACATGCCCCGGTAAGACTCCGAACCCAGTATTACTGCGAACAGGATTTTGAAGTGATACCGTAGAGACATGCAAAATTCGCGGATTCATTCGGTGATAGGCTAGAATTCAAACACATATACCTCTTAGATAATTTTGCTATTGGCTTACTGTTCATCTGGACGAATCTCAACCAGTTATAAACCCTCAACCAAAGAAGGATCGAATCACAGACAAACCAGCTGAGACGACTTACAAGTCGGCAGCCAATGAACTTGCGTTATTTGCCCGAGTGTACAGGGGTATGTGCAGTCTATCATGAAGGCCATCGAAACCGCAAATTTTGCAGGTCTCTAGCTTATACGGTTGTGTTCATGTAAATGCAAATATTTATAAATACTGTCTATGAAATTTTACATTAATATATTTGTTACATTTACAATAGTACGTTTACAGTGTATATTTATGGAGACGTCATCAGTTTGCGTCCTATAACCGACGTAATTTCCGGATGTCGGAAATGCGGAGTGGTGGGTCCTATATTCCTCGCAGCTTCGAGGGGCAAGTATGAAGTTGGCCGGAGCTATGCCGAACTCTTTACGCCGCCGAAGGCCGATCTAACTGTTGGGGAGCTTCACTCCCCCGCCGAATTAGGTACACGTAACTTTTATAGCATTACACAACCTACCAGCGCACACACAGGCCCGTGTGCCAAACCTATCCCACAAGACACGCACCCCCGCCGTCGATTCAAATGATTCTTCACCAGTGTGGGGTGCACCTGAATTACTATGCACTTAGCGAGTTATAGAAACTTCTAAAAGCCTCGCCCACGCTTACTGCCCTGGATGGCAATATGATGAATAGGCGGCCGCCGAAGTTGCAGAATACTCGTGTTAGGGATTCGGAGATTTGCCCCATTCGATCCTATACCTTGAAGGACTAGTTCTCACACGCCATGTTGATTTTTATTTGTATTTTTGTTATTACTTTTTTCAAGCGCTATACCTCCCTTAAATGTGTTGTCCTCTCCTAAATACCTTCAAGAGATATTCCACTAAGCGATAATTTTTGTAGATATTTGTTGCAGAACATTTAATGCAAGGGAGTTATTGAGATAATTTGTAGAAATAGGTCTTAAAAAAATTATGACGAACAAAACGAAAAAAAATTATCAACAAGGTGGGTGACCCGTGGTACAAGTCCAGCTCTTTTGAAAAAAAAAATCTTATTGACAGAATACGGCCAATTTTTATGATGAACTGTTTTATTATTAAAATACTTTACTTAATAGTGTACGAGAATGCGGTTAGATAATAGTGAAAGTCATGAACTTTTATTTTATGTTTTGAAATAAATTCATTACATTTTTTTTTAAATTGTTATAATCTTCATATCACGTACCACGTATTAAACAAAAAAGTAAAGAAATTACACGCAAAGTTGTAGAAGGTAGCAGATACGTCTCTGTAGAATTACTGTTATTCCTGGAGTTTTTTTTATTTTATTGCCAGCACTTTCCTGAAACTACTCTTGAAGTCCCGCGTTCGAATCACGGGGCCAGCCATCTTGATATTCGATTTCCCGTGTTTCTCCCCCAAGGCACTCAAAAGGCATGAATGAGTTGGCTGAAGCTACGTCAATCGCTATTACGCCGCCCAAGATGGAAAATAATCGTTCCCGTGGAAATTGTGAGATTTTCTCCCTTCGATACTTTAACTTCAAGATCTGTGTCTGACACGCCATGATGAGTTTTTTTAGTTTTTTTTTATAAATTTTTTGAGCATTATTTCTATATGTTTACAACAAATATTCTTTGTGTAATGGGTATCTGTTTAACGCATTTAGGGCAGAATGACAAATTCAAGGGAGGTATCGAGTAAAAATTTTAGACATTGCTCTCTAAAATAATGATGAAAAACCCGACAAAAAATCAACATGGCGTCTTGTACAAGCCGTTGATAATCATTAGATAAGCTTTTTTAATAACCCTCTTATTGACATAATACGGCTAATACATATGTTTAACAGTTTGATCAGTAAAATACTTTACTCAATAGCGTACGCGAATGCGGCAAGATAATAATTAAAGTATGAACTTATTTAAAATAAATAAATTTTTCTAAATTTATTTGTATAAATCTTGGAAAGCTCGTATCAGGTACTACGTAATAAACCATAAAAAAATTGAAGAAATGTCGCAGAAACGTTTCTGTACAGTTACGGTTATTTATGGAGTTTTTTTTTTTGCCTCCACTTTTCCGAAACTACTCCTTAAGTCCTGGGTTCGTGTCCGGCTCTTGATTTTCTGTTTAACCGCAGGCACTCAAAGGCATAAATGCTGTAGTTAACGTCAAACTCATTCTCCCAATGTATTTTACGGTTGAGTGCTAACCGCCTGTGACTACCTCCTCGAAGACGATGCGAGAAGTCAAAAGTGAATTATTGAAATAAAACTCATGGGTGCGTGGGTGTCACGCGCGTTAGAAGCGAAACTTCACGGACTGGTTTTAGTTCTACGTCAGCTCACTGACGACGCTGCCGCCGCCATCTTTGCTTTCCTCAAGGAACTTGTTACCCAGAACGAGAAACATAAATTCGCAGATTCGAGAGGCCTCGGCGTTAATGGTAGTACAGTTACAATTGCAGGCTATGCATACGTTACGTGTTTTGAAATTCACATATAAACGAGAAAAGCCATCTATCAATAGTGCCAAGAGGCTTCAGAACGACGTGTGAAATGCGTAATTGACGTATCCGCAGCCACAAGAGCCTCGCCACACACCCAATCGCTCGATGTCGCCATGAAAGTGCAAGTGTAACGAACGTGGCACCAGAAGCAGTGTAGTTACGACGACTTTACCGTACCGACTTACCCTACCGGCTGTGAAGATGTTTCGCTTCAAAAAGAAGTCATAATTTTTGAGGAAAACACTATGCAATATACGTTGCTGGGGCTTGTTTTCGTTCTCCTCTTTGTGGGATTATTTGTCCTCCCCCGAAAATATAATAATAATAGAACCGAGAGAGATGGATAAACGAAATAATAAGACAGAGAGTGTGCGCATACCCTTGTTTCAGAAAATAGATATAGGAACCTATATAGTCATCTATGAGTGCCTTGAATTTTACCTGTATTCGCTACCAGCGCGCTCGCGTTCCTCCTTGATCAACCAGCAGCGTAGAGAGCGTTGTCGAGACAGTCTCTGCATTTCCCGCATAGATAACGCTACCTGTAATGAATTTCATATTTCGTTCAGAGATTCGGCGTGCTCCAAATGGCAGGAATTGTTGGAAGAAACAGTAACACGCACATTTTCTTTTTTCATGTAAGTATTTCAACAGTGGTGTTATATTTATCGTTAACAAATCATTATTGATTGATCAATTATCATATTGATATCCTGAGCAGTTTATTTTTAAGTGAGAAATAATTTTATTGATTCACGTTTATTTAGAAATTTGTCTTCTCTCTCTCTCTCTGCCGTTCTACCCCTTACGATATACTCAGGGGCGCAAAAACTAAACTTCCAAAGGGGGGGGGGGGGCGGCAATATACCTTTTTATAAAGAATCATCATTGAATCGGGGGGCCCAGGGGTCCTCCCCCGGGAAAATTTGTATTTCAAGGTGGAAAATGGTGCTATTTAAGCAGTTTTATCATCTAAAATTAGATTACACAGCACTTTCTTTGCCCCCGTTTGCCCCCACTTCAAGGTTTCAGAAAGGGGGGGGGGCAAATACCCTTGCCCCCCCCCCCTGTTGTTGCGCCCCTGGATATACTTACGAGTCGAGGTTCGAACAGCCTCAGAAGTTTCAACTTTATTTTTCTGACGGTGTAGTAATGGTTGTCATCTCGAGCACGCCGCAGGGACTCCCGAAGGGCGCGCGGAATACGAGAGCAGGCCCCGCCCTTCATCTCGGTCGCGGACGACAGCGCCTCTTCTGGCGGGTTCGTAAATCCGGCGCGGAGGTGTCGCCGAGTCCTCTTCTCGCCCCGCCAGAAGAAGGGAAGAAGAAGAACGAAGAAGAACCAGGAGGAGGAGGCTCATTGTCGCTGCAAGCACCCGAGGTGCTGGACGAACCCTTGGAGGGGGGTGGGGGGAAGTAGCTACGAGGGGCAGCGAAGCAAAGTCGGAAGCAAATGGGGCGATGGCAATGCAGAAAAAGAGAGAGAGTGACAAAAAAAAAGGGGGAGGGGGGTAGGATCTTCTCAAGTCATGAATGGCTGAACACGAAATAAATCCGCTAGCCTTTGAGACTTTTATTCGCAACCTTATTCTTTTCAACCCCCTTCGCCCTTATTTTTTTTTATTATTCTCCCGAGAAGCTGACACACTCGGCGAGGTCGTGCAGACAAATAAATGTTCTCCCGAGAGTTTTCATGCAGAAACCCCCCCCCCCTCCCGCCCTTCCCGGCGGCCCGTTGGTGACGCGTCGATTCTCCCTCGAGCATTCGATATCGATATATCGTTCAAGCAGGAGAAATAACACGCAATAAGCTAAACATGACAATACTAAGATTCACTGTAGGAATCCGCTCTCGTGCATATTCTGATTATTATTATTATTATTATTATTATCATTATTATTATTATTATTATTATTATTATGGCATAAGTTTGGTTGGTGGCATTTAAAATACTATAAATTCATTGAAATTTGTGAATTGTAGTCATTTTTATTTACATCCCAACCGTAATGTTGTACAAATGAGCTGCGAACTTCGGATGTGTTCGGCGACCAACTGGGGGGGTCACTGAATCTTTCTAGTTTTACGTTGCTCATAGTTATCGCCGGGTACAGGTTAAAACTGCGTTGAATCACTCGAAGTACTAACTGTAAGAAATATTTTTAAACGGTCCTTGAAAATATATTTTTAACCTTTACATTGAATTAGCGTATTTACTATGGTTTGAAGGTATATTTTACAACACTTTTTTAAAGTCAAACGCACAGAATTTTTTTTTAATTGTTGTGGTTCATTTCCCAAACACATGAAAAGTTACCAAATTTTGTTTAGCAACCGATGGAGTCAATCGGCTGAATATGTTTTTTTGCAAAAATAAATAAAAATTCTCAACTTCCCAAGTTATGATGTAACCATGGTTAACGATCATTCAGGTGGAATTTCGATGCTACTGTATTGTAATAACTTAGTAAGGGATTAATTTCGTTGGTTCACTTTCTATCGCTTTATTTATCTGGTAGCTTTGTATTATAAAATTATGCAAAATGTTATAAACCCAACAAAATAAAGAACCGAAATGAAAATTCAGCCAGAGACAATCGTCCGTTGTAATGGGTTAGAGGTCAGGGCTTTGAATATTTTTTTTTTCTTTCTGAATCTTTTCGGTAAATTCGTAAAATCAAAAAATGTTACCGAACACATTTAGTCCGTGTTATAATTTGCTTGAGCGTAGGGAGACAGTAGGTATGTTGAGAAAAGTGGTACTGAACGGGAAAGATCAGCAGAGAAGTTGGAAGCACTGCGTCTTCCAGAGAGACGTGGGGTGAGTAGGAAGTAAAAGTAGAAATGTCTGCCATGAACGGGGAACGATGGAGCGAAGTTCTCATGTAGGGCGTATCTCATCTAAATGGACTCGGACCTTTTATTAAAAGGAGACTTGATCGAGCTAGAATAAATTTTCGTCGAGGAAGTAATAGATCAAAGTGTTTTTTTTTTTTTCATTAAAAACCATTATTAAGGCTGCAATTCGAAGTGTCTGCCCATAAATCTATAAAAGTTCACGTAAAGTGAAGTGTGTCGTAAAAAAAATCACTGACCATGCTAACGAATTTATTTAGTTACAGAACGAAGAACCTAATCATGGTAGTACATTTGTTTGCTTTTGATATTAATTTTAATTTACATCGTCTGTTCGTATATTATCATTAATCAGGAATGTAAATAAATTATTTTTAAATAGTTCATATTTTACAGGTAATCATAAGGTTCTATGCTATTTCAAAATCAATTTACAATTTTCTATGATAACTGAATCATTTAGTAACACATATTGTAAAATTATGAATGCTAGCAGTCATCTTAACGAAACAGATGTAGAGTAAGAATCCTTTGGCTTCCTACCTATCTCTCTTTCATTTTTCACTCAACAAATTTCCTTCAGCACCGCTTAACTTCCTGTTCTGGAAAAAGAAATGGTGCCCAAAGGAATGATCACCCTGTTGCAGCTGACAGTACCACGGGGGTCTATGGAGTGGATGTTTGTTCTGAAGATCAAGTCAACTTGCTAGCAATTCAATAGAAGAACACATCGCAGCTGTAAAAAGGCTAATATGCTATAAATTTGTTCAATAGCTTGAAAATAACTTGCCAAGAAGATTAAAATTTTCACATTAAGGACGAATGACAGCTCAAAAAAAAATCTTCCTAAAACGCTGAGGTACACGCAGAAATAATTAAAATGTTTACATGCTTGTATTCATTTACATGCGTGCGTACATTAAAACTGTTCACAATTTCGGAGATTTATTTAGTTATAAACCGGTTCCCCGTACGTAATGTGTTTCAATCACAATAAAATCCACATACATCTAAATACTTTTTTTTTCAAGTGAAACTATTGATTTTGCCACTGTATGTTAGCAGTGCATTAAAAAAAAGAAACTTTTTACTGCATGTCGAAAGTTGTGCACAACTGGGTCAGACACTCCTGTGTCATATACCCCCTGCCCTTCTGTTACTTTACCAACTAGGTTGAAAATGCATTAGTCACGTGGAGAATATTATTTATTGTCCTCTTCGGAAAACAGCTTCCCCTTCTGGGAATTGCGAACCGAGTTCGCGTGAGATCTAGATTTAAAATGAAGCTAATCATTTTGACGCACGCGTTCGTCCAGGATTGTGGAATAACATCGGCTTTTTTTCCCCCGAGAACTGTACTTTTATTTTTTGGCGTGGTTGTCTCCAATGAAACGACGTCATTTCCGCTTGGAGGTGAGCCATTTGTTTTCCTTTATTTTTAATTTCGTCGCAAAACCGCACACCGCACACATTCACACAGTGTAGGCGTACCTTTATCTGGTTCAATGTTGGTACTTTCTCCGAAGTGAAAGTCTCTCTTCTCTATTTCTCTTTTTCCCCTGCACCTCGTTTAACACACCCGTGCATACACACAAAAAAACTATCGCTTATTTTTTTTCCACCGCATTTTCTGTTTCACAACACTGGCGTCTGGCCAATGCGTTCCGTTTACATATATGGTGAGAAACGATCGCTTTCAGTTATTAATCGGCCCTAGGATATCGTGATTTAATTCGTGCCTTATAAATATATATATAAACGTTCTTTGAGCTTTTAAGCCATTTGGCTTATCGCCAGGGTGGATTCCTTACTCCCTGTTAAAAAGCTTCACATTAAACACACAAAGAACGCTGGATTCCAGTGATCTTAGTAAATTTACAGATATCGTCAATGGTATACAGGAACTTGGTTTACATACTTTAAACATGAAATTACTGAATCGTCTTAAAGTATTAAAAAGACTTAAATATTGTTAAGTATATAAAAACTCATTGTTATCTCGAAAAAAATTTATTTTATATGGTAAAATAACCATAGCCATGTGTTGCACCAAAGATAGAATATATTTGTTGTGGTATTAAAAACTATTTGTTGACAACAGGTCCGGAAAGGAATCACTTGTAAAAGTACAAAAATTTGTTTTCTGTGTAGGGCTCTGCGCTCTTGTGAGTAAGGTTCGTAGGTTCAGTTCAAATACCCCGGAATGACTCATAATTTATGAGCACTAAGCCGCTACCCGAAACATTCAGAGCCCACTAAAATCTCTGAGGTAGGTCCTACCTTCTTTAAGACTCGGTTTCACACGACATATTGATTTTTTATTAATTTTACTGTCAATACTAGAGACCGTAAAAATTCGCGGGTTCAATGACCTACAGGATAGACTCCAATATCCTCTACACACTCGGGCAAATGCCATCTGTACATTGGCTGCTGACTTGTTAGTCGTCTCGACTGGGTGGCCTGTGATTCGACACTTCTATGAGTGAGGGTCTCTAATTGGCCCTCAGTCCTCCAGATTAACAGTGGACCAATGGCAGAAGCAGCACTAAGGTATAATTATTTAAATTTTAGCATAACACGAAATGAATCCGCGAATTTTTCAGGTCTCTAGTCATTACTGTTATTTAAAGTTTTTGTCTGAAATTTTAACACAATACATCGCATGAATTTCCACTTCCTCCAAACATATTCTCAACAGATACGCTCTAAGTGTTATATATGGGTTTTTAAAGTTGCGCAAATGTTCGTTGATATCATCACTAGCTCGACATATTTTTTTACAACCGTTGTGTTTCACTTAGCGAAAAATTTGTGAAAATATTATTGACGGTACAACAAATGCAACTGAGGTATTTAGTTGAAATTTTGGAATAGCCCTTAATAATAGGAATTACGAGAAAAAAACATTAAAGTGGCGTAGGGATCACCCTTAAGCCACTTTGCATAACATTGTGATGGAAACCCCATTTACCAGTCAAACACTATCATGTTAACTGTCTAAAATTTACCATCATGCGTTCTTTTTATTTCATCACTGTTTCTATAGGAAATTGGTTTGATATTAGTTCGTTGATTCCAAATAAAAGAGGGAGGATGAAATCATTATAAATGTAGGACAAAAAAATTACTTTAAATGGAAGCTAAACTGTAAGATAGTAATTTTATAAAATTTGTACATGTAGACCTATTGATTTCACTACGAACAGCCTTTACAAAAAAAATTGTGCGTGTGTGTGTGTGTGTTCTTTTTTTTTGCGTCTTCATGTTCTAACAATATAAGTGGATTCCATTTTCGTGTTTCTTGTAACTTAGAACCAAACAAACCTAAGTCACAGTTAGTCATTTTTATAGAAGAGTAAATAAAAAATACCGCTCTATCGCTGATGCTATGTTTTACATAAACCTCCAGACATGTGCGTTTGGCCAGCAAGAAGGAACGTATGAAAAATGATTAATTTCTTCCAGCGTGAGGGACTTTCTCCAACAGCTACATGGCTATACATATCATTCCAACTTCACTTAGATTTGTCGGGCTTTAATAAAACTTTGGAATTAGGGTGTCAAAAATCTCAACAAATGCGTTAGAAAAACCTTTTTTTTATGGGTTGCAATGTTGCTGTTTGATAGAAAACTAACTTTTAAGTCATAATCTGCAATGAAACCAAAATCACCAAATTTGGACTTAGGCTCGTTTGGCTCTGAAATGCAGATTTAAAAAAAAAAACAATATTCTTTGTTTGACTTTTCTTATTTTCTTTGGTAGGCTTTCTCTAGTATTGACTCTCCATTAAAAGGAATTTGTTGGTTTAACATTTTAACCAGAGTGGGTCTGTCCGTTGCCGCATAATGTTCGAGAAACTACAGATTGCCACTGGGTCTGACCTTGAAAAGCTTGCCCTCATCACGTGAACAAATCATTTAAGGCAGTGTCACTAACAATTTTTTTAATTTATATTAATTTTTTACTACGAGGCAAATAATTCATGATGATGGTACATTTAACGTGAATTGATCCGGTCTCTTTCGTAGTCACAGACATATTTTTTTTTAATGAAACTTCTTTACAGCAGGTAAAGCAAGTCTCATGTAAAGACTCATCAGAGAGTAACGAAAAGGGCAACGCTTGGGAGTGGGGTATTCAATGGCGAAGAGGGAGCGGAAGGTGAAATAACAAAAAAAAAGTATAAAATCAGACGAATTTATACGTTTTTGGTGTACATGTTTGTTTAAATTGTGAACCTCCATCGTGAAGTTTTATTGTTCATGTGAATTATTTAATATATTGTATTTTAGTTCAAACTGAACTTCTAGCGCGCGTGGTGGCTACGCACCCATTTTATGTATCACCAGATTAATTTTGAATTATTGCGCCAATTTTCACAAGTAGGCCTACTCAGTATTATCTCGAAAAACGTATTTCATATACACGTCTATATGAGATAAAATCCTGCACAGAATTATTATTTTTTGTACTTTTACGAACAAAAACATAGAAAATAAACTTGAAGTAAATTTAGATTTTAACAAGAGTCCAAATTAATTTTTGTTCTACATTATAATACACATTCAAACAATAATTATATCAATTTAAATAATGTTTATACAATTAGATATACTTGCGTATACGTAATATATAATTTATTTCTCAAAGCCCTTTTACCAAAATGTACTATTTACAATCCTAATTTTGACTAAGTCAATATTTGCAATGTCGATTTGTGTGGTATCAACATTTTAGATGCTGATTAAGTAAACAGCAAAGATAGATACCGATAGATACAGATAATAATTAGGATAAAAATATCGCCAACAATTTTCGTTGTGTCTTTTACGTATAACAACGGTATTCATACAGTCCTATTTTACGGTCAAGAAAACATCTCCGAAATAGTTTACTCGGTTTCGTGTAACTTGTCTGAAATTTTCTCAGTTCTCAAAAATAATGGCATTGGTCTAAGTTTCCTCCTGCCAGTGTTGTTGTTTGTAAACAACTTTATGTGGTTGTCAGCGTTCGTAAACAAACATCATGTGATGCTTTGCAAGTGACAATTGGGAAATTAGATAACAACCAGTAGGTACTACATTTGAGGATCGTCGAAGATGAGACAAGTCACGTGAGGCAGCCTGTACACGCTTTTCGCAAGCCATGGTGCGTGGGAGGTAAAGACATTGTACACTCGAGGTTGGGCCATACCCCATCCATCCTTAACCATCCCGTCACCCCTTTTAACCCCAAGAGTTGGCGAAATTGGCTTCGTGAAGCCGGCGTTATCTGCCTTCTCTACCCCCTTCCATCTCCCAACTCTTGTTGTCTGTTGACACGTGCGTTCCTTCCTCCACAACATCCAAACTCCTCCTTCCCCCCTCCTCTTCGGGGTTGTTATTGTCGAAAGGGTTTGCTTTCCGGGACGAAACCAACGCAACGAAACTTGACGTCTTTAAAACGAGCATTTCTCCGACGAGCATTACGAGCCATTGTTCGTATACATAGTTCTAAAGACCCTAGTTGAACTTTTTTTTCCCTCCCTTCTTTTGTTTGCCTGCCCGTTGAGAAAGCTCTGTTCGCTGGAATTGAGAATGGGCACTGCGCACGATAGTTGTGCGATACAGTTGTTTATAGGAATCTGACGATTGAAATTAAATTTTGACCACCAAAAATACATATGACGTTAATGAGGGGCAAAAGCTGCATTAAATACTGTGAAAATTGCTATCGAATATTTACTGTCTTTGAACGTGTGATTTTAATGAGAATACATCTTAGCTACAGGTATATGGCATTTGGTATGCTTATTTCGTGAAAATGGAACGGAAGTCGATGAATGGAAATGCGTAACGAGGATGGCAAACCCACGTGTAGCAACATAAACAAGTATACAGTCACTTTCGTAAACATTAGGGGACATGCCAAGCGTATTGGTGTGCCAAATGAAACTCTGTGATAGTGAAACAACACTGAAATATATGTCTGGTAAACTAAAGTAGTTATAATATAAAGTAATCACAAGTTTTAAAATAGTAAGAAAACTAGCATTACAATGCTTGTAATACACATTTTCCTCATATATTTCCAAGATGCTTAGTAGCTCAGCGGTAGAGAACGCACTTGGTAACTTAAGGAGTGAGGTTACATTTTCGAAACTGGAACTATTTTTACTTTTTTTTAATAACATGATATAAAACCTAATAATGTTGAATCAGCTTAATAAGTTTAAGGTATGTTTGTAGGAAGTATTTACAGACTGGTTTGAGTAATTTAAGCAAAAAATATATATATTAACATATACTTAATGTTATAATATGCATTTTAAAATCTTTCAGGTTAATATTTTAGTAATCCCATTGAAGTATAACTTCTACCGTGTGCATGATAACAAACACAGCTTCAATACGTGATAAATCCTCCCCACTGATCACCACACGCACAGGTCGCTGATAATTACTCTTAGTCAATGTTTCATAATTATGTCCTTAACCGACCTACCACTGACCAGCCTGCCTTATCGTCATTCGACTGCTGCCGTTTTTATTATTAAAAAAAGAAGCGCCCCTCTTACACCACGTATCTTGCTTTGCTCGCTACCTCATCACTCGCTCGGTGAGTAAAATATGTCACATCACCGACGAGTCTTTTCAGACACCTTGTGGTACTCTATGCACAATAGCACTGCCCAATTCCGATGGGAGGGTTTCTGCGAATTACTCGCTCAGCGAGTCACAACTGGCAGGGCGAGTCGTACCTTCGTTCGCCGCTGCATGGCCTCTTCGTTGACTACCTCCCCCTCCCCTCCCCTCGTCCGCGATCGCACAGAGTCCGAGCTCAAGCATAAGTTAAGAAGCGCCTCTTATTCAAAAGTGCGGCTAAGTCCAACATCGTAGATTCTGGCAACATGGCGGCGTGTAGACGGGCGGCGGTCAAGATGGCGGCGTGTAGACACTTTTCTTGCAGTCTCCTTCTTCGTCCGCGGTTGTGTGTCCACGGAGGGGTGTATATTCTCTCCCCCCCCCCCGGGGCATACACCGACCTGCTTCGACGCCCAGAACTAACCAGAAGGATCGCCAACAGCCTCGCGCCGGAAGCAGCTTCCGGTCACGTGACACGCTCTGTGCGACCGCACCAGGGGGAGGCAGACAACTGGCAAATCTTCGGAGTATGACTGGTGGTATGCCATCAGGGGTCGACACGAGACAATATCGGGAAGGAAGGAGAAAGCGTTGGGGACGGGTTAAATTACACCCGCAACATACGAAATGTTTAGTGAATTGAAACAATATGGGCAGTATTCCAATCGAATACCTTTTTTTTTTTCTAAAAACCAGGAACAAAGCCGGGGTTTCATCGGCGCCGTTTCTAACAGTTCAAAATTTCCTGTTGTTTCGTGCTGCCATCTGCGTTTGATGGTGGCAAGCAAAGTTTACGATTCAGGCAGCGAATTACAACGGTGGGCGCAGAAAAATGTGTGCGATTCGCACCCAGAAATTTTGGTATTTGAAAAGCTACTATTTTATTTATCAGTTTATTATTCACGCTCAGCATTATATCAAAGAATTGTATGTTAAATTTAGTGCCCGAGTTCCGTACTATAAGTTTATTTGCAACATGAACAACACAAGAAAACAAGAGTGGGCTCATTCCTTTGGTTAGATGTTTACACATCAATGGCGAATGCTGACATTTTTTCGCTCACATTTTTGAAGTGAAACTTCTAATGCGACTTCCAACAAGGTTGCGTTAAACGTTTAACGCTACCATGGAGAGGGGTATGAAAGCACTGTTGCGTTAAACGTTCAACGCTCCTGGGGAGGGGGCTATAGAAAGAGACAGAGCGAGAGTGAATGCTTGGCACTCGAACGCATGCGCGTAGTATATATACCTGTTACAGGCCAGCGCGAGCGTTAGCAACGAGTAGCGTCCAATATTCCAACGCAACAAATGAAAGAAAGATACACAAAGGTAGAAAGTAGGAGAGAGAAAGAGAAGTGAGTCGGTAGATCCTAAGCACATGCGCGTGGTATTCTTGCTATGCAGCGAAGTAAACAGTGAAGTTTCACTTCTTCCGCGCGGAGGGACTCCACGCACTATTTTTATTGTAAATTTCCTTTAATCTTAATTTTTCAACAGTGTACTTCCAAAATAACGAAAACAAACAATAACGATAATAATTGCTTTGTTTCCTAGTAGTCACAGCGGGAAGCTTAGTTATTACTTCAGCCAAAAAAAGTACTTTTTTTAAAAGTTCTTGTCGTATTGTATGTGCGCGAAGAATTATTGCTGTGTGCATGACTGTAAGTGGCTTTGGGGCTAGGTATCGGAACTGGAGGAGAGATAAGCAAGCCATTAGGCTCATCTCTTCCGTTTATCGTTTGCGGCAGTTGATTTGAGCGGACGTGACCTGATCAAGTTTAGAGCCGGATTCGAATAGGGAAATTAAATATATATATATATATATATAATTTCAAATGATACGTTGTTACAAAACGTCTTGAATAATCTCCCAAGTGGCTGATTTTTTTCCGAATCACTCACTGGGCCAGTCACGTTCCTACACAGTCACATACCAGCTGTCCTGCAAACATTCGGCTGCCAACTACAAAGTTAAACTAATTTTTTACATCTTCATTGCAAGTTTCTATTGCCGTTAAAATATTTCTGTTTACAGCTTTATTAGCTTTACTACAGTGCTTTGAAAGTTCGTCACTCTACGTTATAGATAATACATAATCGGCGGATGAAATGAAGATGAACGTGTTTATAACGGCGCAAAGTACGGAAGGGGTGGGTGAAATTTCGGTTTTCCTCCCCTACTTCTCCTCAAACTCCTCTGGAGATGGTCTCCCTCGATCAGCGGGACACTTAGCGACGAAATAAGCACACTTGAGGCCGGAATTACAATAGCCCGTCGCGTCAAACCGTTGATCCGCCGAGCGATTCACAACACTCCGTTCATCAGTCACAGTATTCCTTATACATGCTGCCAACTGTTGAGAGAAAAAAATTAAATTTCGGGGGAAAATATATCACGTGTAGTTAGAGATTCGTTTGACGATCATGTAAGCGATTCACTTATAACTCTTTAAACTCAATATTTTTATTTGGTAATATTTTTTTTTCTCAACATTTTCGGAGATACCATTCTTCTGTGAATCGGACGATTTTTGTATCAAAATATAAACTTTAAAATGTGTTCAGACATAATTGTAAAAAAAGCATCTAAATAAGAAAACTAAAAAAAAAAAAAAAAAACACACAAAAACCCTTGCGACCATTTTGAGGTTAAAATTTAATCCGTCCGTCCGTCAAAAAGTGTGAAGTTACCAAGGGCTTTTTGACGGACGGACGGGTGGAATTTTTCTAGCCAAATGATTGGCTGCAGGTCACGTGATCGACGGACGGATGACGAACGGAAGTGACGGACTATTTTAATTCTGGAATTGGGCAAAATAATAACTCTCTCTAGAATGAATCTTTTTTTTTTTGTGAGGACTCTGCCCATGGACGTACGCGGTATTCACAGGTGATGTCCGAGTGATGAGCCCGGAGGATGTCACGCACTGCAGTTAATCGCCGCGGAGGAAGTGACCACGGCGCGTGGTTGGGCGAGATGATTCCGCAATGGGTGGACACTGCCTTGCGCGGCACGGAAGCGAAGAGACATATCCGGCCATGAAACCAGCCGGCCAATAGACGGACAGACTACACCTCACGTGACTGCCTCACACTCGACCTCACACACCATTTAGTTTTTTTTTGTCTTTGTCATCACTTTCACTTCGAGGACTATTTATAAAATTTTAACGATTTACTTCTCGTATTTGTTGTTCTGCCCAAAAACAAAATTGCAACATACATTCTCTCAGTGTAATATCATGAGCGTATAGAAATTCGCTCAAGTGATGGAAATTACGAATACTTGCGCGCCTATTTTCGCCCATTTGTTTTTACTCTGAATAGGTTTGTGGCAGAACAAAAAAAAATTGCAAGGGAGGTATCAAGTTAAAATTTTATAAACATCCCTTAAATAAAAGTAATAAAGAAAAACGAAAGAAAAAAAAAATCACCATAACGTGTAAGAGCAAGCCTTAAGAATCTACTTATTACGTTTTGTAAGTTTTGTGAACAGTGGAAATAATCAGGTGTGGGCACTTTAAGAATGTTTTCTAATGTATAACTGTAAACGGAATTTTTTTTTTCATCTTTATTGATGGCAAAGTTAAGGCAACGCGCATTTTCATACAATAGACCACATTAAAATACTCGATATCATTACGGTAAGTTTTTTAAAAAAGAACCAATAAACAGGAGCTCAAATGGAATCGACGATGAATTATGTATGATAATAGAAAATTAACTTCAGTGTAAAACTTATTCATAGGTAACTCGTAAATAAACATAGGCATACACCTAGAAAGTAATTAATGGTTAAAAGTCATTCGTCGGCTATATTATTATTATATTATATGTTACATTTCATTAAGTGCCAGTCGTCACTCATTTCATATTTACACACATATTCACGCAGCGGAGTGATCATGTTGAGAAGATGTTTTCAAATATGCTTCTTCAGACTGTCGTATAAAGATAACTTTTTCGAATGTAAGAATTATTGTAAAATTCTACAGTTACATCATCTTCGATGCATTTTTTGTAGATGCCCTGTCCTAGGAGGTAGCTTATGACAATAATTAATTAAAAAAAAAAATTGGATTTTTGTTCTACAATAATATGTAACCACAATTTCTTCCTGTAAATAAGTTGATATGTTTTTAGTGGTCCTATTTATAAATGTTGTGGCTAAATTTATAAATAGGTTTAATATTTTTCAGCAATAATATTACTATCTAAGACAGTGCCTTTTAATTTTATGTTCCTTTCCCATATAAAAACAGAACGCTCATAGTCGTAATATTTTATCCACGAAAAATTATTACAGCCACCTATCCTTATAAAAAAATTCACTTTCTAGTTTCATTCAAATATCTAATTGTATAATTGAATTTTTCTCATTTTAAATTTGGAATAAAATAAGGAAATAAATAAATAAATATTTCATCATCGTTTCACCGTCGTTTACCGTACTAAAATTTAAAAATCATGCTATGCATGAAAGTTACAGATATATTTTAACGTATTTAGATTTTGGTTGGAATAATTTCAGAGTTTCATTTATTTGCTACATTCCACAATTTAAATGAAGTAGTATACATAGAATATTTTTACTGTAAATAAATATAAACAGACGTGAAATTCACCAAAACTTTGATAAAATAACCTTTTAGCGATGATCATGTGAAATGGCTTACCCGTTGTTAGTTTAAATGCGTTCATAGCAATATCGCTCATTTGAATTAATTCGTTTTCATTAGAAATGACAAATATTTACATACAAGCTGCTTTATGAGAAATAAAGTGTGTTGATTAAAATAATATGTCAGTCGTTTGTTTTACTGCATTTCCATTCATGTTTATTGTTAGTCCAATAATTTATACATTTCTCCAATGCATCTGAATAAGTCTCGCAAACACACGACAAGCTATGATTAAAAATATATATTAACAGTTTGAATGTATTTGTTTCGGGTACGTTTGGTTTCTATCACAACTATAGTTCAATAATTTTTGTAGTTGGCAATAAATAGCAATTTTTAATATATTGTGCCATTTATATCTAATTGTGTTTGTTTTTGTCTTGGTTTAGTTTTCGAAAAATTATACATTATTTTTAACGTCTAACTATTAAAGCAAATCCGTGTATTAATTTTATTTTATTTTTCAAGAAATTTGCATGTATTTAAACATTATTTTTCATAAATTATACACGTAAAGTGAAATAATTGACCAATGAATCAAGGTTTTATTTAAATTATTCAAATATATAATTTTAATTCTTTTTCTATTGAGTCAACCACACACTATCTCGCCCTCTCTCATACTATTATGTGCGAAAACGTGAATAGGCACCTAAGAAACAGTGTTTTAGTGTACCTATTTTTTTTAGAGGAAACGCTTCAACCGTAATACCTTATCACATAATAAGCTTGACTAGTTGCAAAACAGAGCCGAATAAAATTAATTATAAACTAAAATGTGTTCATTGGTACTCAAAAAATAAACAAAAATAATTTATGTATGAACTAAATATTTAAAACTGTTAATGAACAATATTTTAAAAATAAAATAAAACTGTTTCTTGAAATATTACTCATCATAATAAAAAAAAGTTATTGATGAGAAATTTAGATTCAACGCCGGTAAAAACCATATAATTTTATGATCTGAAATCGAGTTTGAGAAAAATATTAAATATTTATTTTAGGAAATAAGAATTTATGCTGTCTTAATCCAGCGTACCTATTGGATGATACATAGTTTATTTTATGCAGCATTTTATTGGTTCGACGAATCGTGGTCATTTAGTAACAACCTTGGCGAAACAAGTGGAGAATTTTTTCGTGTGCAAAAGCAAACCTATAGGTAAATGTTGAAGTAAGAAGTTAGTAACTATTATTCGTTAACAGTGGTGTTTTGTGAAGTGAAAAGTGGAATTGAAATATACAGCAAGTGGGACACACAGTAGGAAGAGTTTTATGCTGTGGTTAGGACTATGGACTCACATTGTAAGAAAACCCGTATTTTAACTGTCAACCCAGCCATCCTTTTCATAGTTTTATCAAGAACTCCCGAAGCCACTCCAGCCAAATGTACATTTTTCTGTTGCCGAACCTCTACGATATTCTCTTTACGTGCTGACGCACTTTTCTCTTTCGATGTCTGAGTTTGGGTTCAGCATAAATGTAATGGATATGGTAAAATAAATAAAACAAAATGCCTTAAGTGAAGGGATGGAAACAGAAAAACACCACAATTAATTCAAAAGTTTTTCGTTTGCAATATTTTGAAAATATGCCTTTGTTAAGGCAGAAAGTCTACATTATATATATATATTAAAGGTTTTTAACTAATAATGATTCATAATATTATTTAAATGTATGTAATTTGTTTTAAAAATTAATTCAATACATAACTCCAAACGAAGTTAAATGGATAATAATAATATGTGGGTTATGGCCAATTAAATGTTTGAATACAAGTTGGGATTTAACTGATTTTGGGTAACCCGTTCAAGAGAGAGAGAGAGAGAGAGAGAGAGAGAGAGAGAGAGAGAGAGAGAGAGAGAGAGAATGGGGGGAGGGAACCGAACTTATTTGCCAGTATGATGTTTTCGTATTTACTGGCAAGTGTATTAGGGATGCCAAAAAACGGAGATAAGGACAGCCTAGAATGCGAGTCCAATCTATCACAACTGAAAATCAAGCAGTACGGTGCTCAAGGTTGGAGCTGTTACAGTTCAAAGAAACCAAGGCTTTAAAGACACGTAATTAAATTTAATAAATGAAATATTGGGCTTATAAGCATAGTTGTGATGTGTAAACACGGCATTTGGTGGTAGTAATTTCCTGAATGGAACGGAAGACTCACGTAACGGAAATGTGTAACCACGGTGCTGCCATCTGTGGCGGATGGAGCGAACCAAATATCGCCGATACAAAAGGGAAACTTCATAGTATTAACGGTTTAGAGAATTTTAACAAGATTGGCAGTATTTTAATAAAATTCCTTGTTTTAAATCAAACCCAACGCCGGAGATCAGTGTTTTTTCAAGTCTTCTTCACTTTTATTGTAGCCGTCTCAATGGTAAGGCACTTTTTCGGGATAGATCTTACACAGCATCTGACCGTGTTCACGCCTGAACTTCTCCCCCCCCCCCCCTTTTCGTTTCAAAACATAGAAGTAGTAACAGCGCCGGTGATGTTCATCTTGTCAATTTTGGCAATTATTTTTTCACGCGGGCTGACGGCGCCAGAAACTTTTCCTTCTCTTACCTAAGCACGTTACACACCGGACAAATAAATATTTATTATTTAATGGAAGATAATTAATCCTTTTTCTGACTTCACTCAGCTTATCGTTCTACTTTAATAAACATTTTGCATGCACGTTAAAGCTCAGTGCCAGTGAAGTATAACTTCTAACGCATGCACAATAAGTACAAGCAACTTCTGACGTGACGTCTAATAAATCTATGAACGCCGGCTGTACGCACGATAAAGTGTCCCGTTACGCGCATTGTTACGTTACGCTGTGTCCCGTTACGCCCATTATTCCGTTACGCTGTGTCCCGTTACGCTCATTGTACGCTTGCGCCGCATCTATCTCTCTTCCACTCGATTGGCCTATGCGTCCGTGGAGAAGAAAGACAGCGGCAGCACACAACTTACATCTACACGTGAACTGTTTCGTCGACTGGTTATAAAGTGAAGTGAAAAGTTAATGTGGTTTTCATTGCTTATTACAACAACAATTTTGGCAATAAAGGTTAATTATTCTTGCATTTTAAAAATCTGATTACTATTATAATTTCAAGTATTTTTTCTTTTATTATTAAAATAAATATGATTCAATTTTATTCATAAAAGTATGCAATCATTTCATCAATGTTTTGTTATGACGTTGTCACGTTTAACTATCGTCCGTAAACCGACTTTACAGACAACCAACTTTACGGCTTATCACGTTAAAAAAAGAGGAAAGGGAATTACAATAATTTAAAATAAACCTGCTGACTCTTTTCACGGCACTACGCAGTTCCGTATGTTACCCGGGTTCCGGACCCCAGAACATCGAGCGCTGAAACTGACGCTTCTATCAACTGTGTCACGTGGCTGGTCTAAAGCGATGATCAGTTATTCACTGTCTTGGATATAGTCCTAATTCCAGCTTCGCCCGAAGTCTGAACTCCACTGAGGAGAGCTGTTTGCTGGGTGTGGGAGAACAAAAAAAAAAGGGGGGGGGGGGTGTTTGGCACAATGGCAGAGACTATTTTTACGTCCGGTATGACACGACTTCATAACCATTTTATAATTGCGTTGGCCAGAAGTGGTTTTCCATGTATTTTTTTTTCATTCGCGTAATCATGCCCACACGCTAATTCGCGGAACATGTCGAAGGCAGATGATACGTCATAAGCGAGACAGTGTCGTGATAAATTTGCAGTTGTTTAACACGTGTTACAAACGATTAGGTTTTTTTTTATTGCTGCTACGTATCCTTCCGTTGAAAAAAAAAACCCGTCTGTTAAAAGATCTGGTCGCCTTACGAAGCAGAAAAGTGTGTCAGTCTCCATTCGGCCGAGTTGGTACGGCGCGGAGAGAGCAAATACACGCAGGTGTTACTCTGTGGACATTCACTTCAGCGTGAGTGTCGCAGTCAAGCCAAGTTGTTGAGGCGATGTACTCTGATTTAAAGAGTAAAAAAATTTGGTTGTCTGTAAAGTCGGTTTACGGACGATAGTTTAACGTGACAACGTCATAACAAAACATTTATAAAATGATTGCATACTTTATAAATAAAATTGAATCATTTTTATTTTTATAATTAAAGAAAAATACTTGAAATTATACTAGTGATCAGATTTTTAAAATGCAAGAATAATTAACCTTTATTGCCGAAATTGTTGTTGTAACAAGCAATTAAATCCACATTAACTTTTCACTTAACTTTATGAACATTCGAGTGGAAGAGAGATAGATGCGGCGCAAGCGTACAATGAGCGTAACGGAACAATGTGCGTAACGGGACACTTTTTCGTGCGTGCAGTTGGCGTTCATCGATTTATTAGAAGTTGTCACGTCAAAAAATAAAATAAATGAGCGAAATTTTCAGCACTCGCCAGTGATGAGTAAGCATCTCACCACGGTAACGAGAAAATTCATGTGTTCCAATGTTGTTCATGCTGAATTGTACCCAAGAGAGCGTACTTTCAGGCGAAGTACTCCCCTTTAAGGTACAATTTTTTTTCATTTCATAGCGCCTCAAACTTGGCAATATCAGCTGAAATCCGATCAAGTTCAGAGGTTTGTAAAATGAATACAAACCGCTATAAAACCCTTAAACCTATTATGTGTTAGACTATACTCAAGAGAGCGTACTTTTAGGTGAGATGTAAAGTGTCTCTTTACGGTACAAATACGTTTTTAGGGGGTTGTTTGAGGCACACAGGCTGTTGTTGTACCTGGCTAACGTTTAACCATTTTCAGTAGGTACGACATTACTGGTACGTGTTTGGTTTCGAAGCTGGGATTCGAAGATAACTTATCTTCAGGGGCGGCAGTTGGCGGGTAAGTATAACCATTAGTACCACTTTCGAAAATTGTCAAATTTTAGACAAGTAATGTGGCGCAGACTAGAAAAGTACACCAACCACGTTGTAAAAGTAAAATATTTTATTTGGAAATTTACCGTACTAATTCATACCAAACAAAACACCAAAATTAAATGTTATTCTTAATCTGATAGTTAGGTGTAGTGCAAGTGTTTCAAAGTAATTTTTTTAATTATTCCATTCATTAGAGTACTAAATATGCATATTTAAAAAGCGTTAGAAAAACGCGATTCTAGATTTAAAATTTCCGTGCTTTCCCGTTCACCAGCGCGTAAAAAAAAAAAAAAAATTATCTAGGAGCATTGTTTTGCCAGAGGTAGCCTCCTAGAGACGGGCTTTTGGATTAGGGCTAGGAGCAAGCATAGTCAATGCATGGGAATTTCTCAATTTTTCTAGAAACAAAATATCGTGTGTACTTTATTGAATAATTTAATAAACTAATTTGCAGTATTTACATAGACAAAATTCGTCAAAACTGGAGAACAAGAAATTTCTAAAAATAAACTAATGGCTTATGAAGTTTTTAGAGTTTTGACGAACATTGTTATCTTTTTTTACTATACTAATTTTACACAGAAATATATAACAACTAGTTAAATATTCGTGGAACGATCATTATTATTTTTGTGTGAGTTACATAACAGTTTTTATTAAAGTTCTTCATGTTTTATGTAATAAATTGGAATACTAGATGAGTGAGAAAAACAATTGATTAAATGCAATATGAATTTATTAATGAGACTAACCGAATAATTTATTTAGTTCCTACATTTATAGCACAAATTAAAATACTGTAATCGTGAAGTGATATTGTACTACATATTTATTTAGAAATACATTTTAGAATGAGCTTGACGTTTAAAAGTAAAAATATAATTTACAATTCATATTGTTTTAAAACAAAATTATTAAAACTTCTGTAGTAAAAACTATTTTTAAAAAGTTAGCTTTTGTGATATGAAGTGATACAGGGGATTTTTTAAAAATTTTCTGTGGGTGTAGGTCTGGCTATCTGTTAATTAGTTAAGTCATCATCCAAAATCTCTTAAATGGGTTTACAAGTAGGCTGTATATATCAGCAATTTACCGTTCTTTAATGGGGTGAAAGAAGTTTAATTTATCACCCAATAAGATTATATAGCAGGAGGAAACATACTGCGTTGGAATAATCAACGTACAAGAAATACAAACTCCTTTTCACAATATTCCGAATTATAAACATAGGTTGTTCAAATAGAATATGGTATTTATAGCAAAAATAATATCTCTGAAGCTAATAAAGTGGAAGGTGAGATTTTTACGTATAAATAAGTCATTTAAAATATTTTTTGAAATTTTTACTACTAAGGGAGTAAAATAGTGTAGTTTTGAACCTGCACATAAAATTTAACATCAATGAATAAACTAAAGGGGAAGACAAGAAATTGAGCATAGTATATAAGGTTGAATTCAAATTGACATATGAAAGACTAATTTATTCAATGCATGGGAAAATAATGTATTGCTCTATTGGTCAGAGTATTTAGTGAAAACATAAATTATCCCTGAGAACAAAATGTGACACCTCTTACATTACTATTCATGATAATTTCCGGGAGTTACATACACTAACTCTAACTCAGTCGAAACGTAGATTCGCGATTTTAACTATAGCTCAACCTTGGTTTAAACTATTACGCGTAAGATTTTTTAAAATCATTTTTTTTAATTAAAAAAAAAACTAATTGAAACACGTGGGATTTTTAGGACAGCATTATTTTCATGCTGTTGGAGTTATATGTAAATAAAATTATATACCAAGTGGCATGCAAAAATCAAAGCCCTGTTTTTTTTATCTTTCCACTTTTAGAAAGCTAAAAGCGTATCTAACCTTTATTACGTCCTGGCGCAGCGCTGTTTATAATTGCTGGAGACTGAGCTAAAGATGGTAGGATTAATAAGTGAAAGTTCGAGCGTCCTCCATTACGCGGAAGTCGACGCGCATCACTCGCGTAAAAAGCAGACGCCGCGCCGGGTGGGAAAAAAAAATAATAATTGGAACGGAGGTCGAAGCTGGTGCGTCCGTGCGAGCGGTCGGCGGTGGACTGGCGTCGCGCGCGGCGGGAGCGACCACGTGCTACGCAGCGGCTGCGCGCATGCGCGGAAGCCCCGCGCAGCACCTGGTTCTGCGCATGCGCCGATCCCCACGAGCCGTGACGCGACCCCCGCGCATGCGCGACCGACCCGTCCCTGCACGAGTCCTGGGCGAACTTCGGATGTGTTCGCCGACTGGTCGGGGGTAGGTGAATTCTTTTTTTCTGTTTCAGTTTCTTAGTTTTTTAGGTGCTGACTGGCGGCGGAGTGAGTGGTCAGTGCAACCACTCACCACCAGGGGCGCTTGCGTCCCTGGTCACTAAATCCAGTACTGAACAACTGGAAAAGCGGACCACGAGTCCAAGTGCCCAACCCCCGCATGGTAGACTCTTTTCTACTCTGTCCAACACTTCATCCAGACCATCCTCTGTCTCCTGTAAATTCCTACACGTAATGCATGCCAATTTGCATCCCGCATGAATGTGCCCAGGGTTTTCCCTGTGTCTATGCAGGTTTTACCTGGGCCCAACCTATCTCTAGTTATAGTCTAGATTTAAGAGTGAGGGGAGTTAGTCATGGCGCCAATCGCTGCCATGGCTGGCCAATCCCCTCCTAGCACATGATGCATGCGACACTCTCCTTGCATGGCTAATCCCAGCATGACTAGGCGTATAGGCTTCGGCCTGAGACGCACCTAGGTCCCTCCCTAACCCGGACCCCTCCAAAATACACTTAGTTTTAGTTAGGTTAGGAAATTAAAATATCGTGAATTCTTATCCGACCCTCCGCGCCACTTTTGTACTGGTTGGCATGTGGATGAATAAATGAACGTATGGATTAAATGATGAATGATCATGAAATCTATCAATGCATGTGGAATGGATTTATGAATGAATAAATGTGTTGATGAAGAGATGAATTAATATAATTTTTAAAAGACTTGACACACCAATTTATGTTTAAACGAATTTATGTATGAATGAACTGAGGTATGAATAAATAAATGAATTGACGAATTAATGAATGAATACATGAATGAATATTTGAATATACAGAAGAATAACTAAACGTATAAATTAATGTAACAATGGATGAAAGTAAGAATGAATGAATTAGGGCTTAACATCTCGTCGAAATCAAGGTCAGATCAGATGATGAAGGTGATGCGAGTGGATCATTGACGAAATGGAAGGTGTGAGGGTAAACGGATGTACCGCGAGAAAACTCACTAGCCAACAGAAACGTACGCCACGTTTCCCCACTTCAGAAATTTCCGAGCATCGAACCAGGTACGCCTTGGCGGAAGGCGAGTGAGATGACCGCTCGGCCACTGTGGTTCCTTGGACTCTTCGGAATAATAGGTAATTAAATCGATTGGAAATAATCGATTATCGAAAGGATATTTCTTGAAATAGGTAAATAGTTATGAAATCGATGATCGGCAAAGAATTTGGAAGGAAAAAAATAAAAAGCTAGATGCTTGATGTGGTTTTAATGCAATCTTTGCAAAGACTAAGTTGCTGTTAAGAAGGTTATGGGCGAATCGTATTTAATTATTATTTTTTCACTAGACCAAGGCCATACTTGAAAGTGCAAGTCATTCTATTTAAACAATTTTCCTACGTGCATACCTTAGCGGCGGTAATCTTGACAAAGAACAGCCACTTAGGCTAAGAACAATTGCGTAGCGTGTCATAGTTCAATCCGTGGTTCCTACTTACAGCGATACGTCATAGAGATAGAGATAAAAATATCCTCGATGTTGATTCCATCATTGCTGTTCTAGCGAAGGAATACGATGTATTTTCGAAAAGGGGGGGGGAGAATTTACGCTAGCCTTTTCTTATACTATTTCTAATAGACAGCACAGTCATCCATGACCTATTCGGGCTTTACTAGGAGCCTGATTTTCTGTTCAACTTAATTCTGAAGGTATGCTGGTTATTACAAAATATACTGAGTTAACTAGAAATGTTACTTGGTGATAAATTACATACCACAGCCAAGCGGTGAATCCTTTGCTTTGATGCGCAAGTGACAGAAAGTAAATAGCGTTTATGTGGGTTAGAGCCAAAATGAGAAAGGACCATTGCATCACTGACCATTAAACGTGTCAAGTCAGACAGCAGTTAATTATTTTGACAGACTGCGGGCATAGTATAATAATAATAAAGAAAATAACTTTACAGGCTAATGAGCTGCCACTCTCCAGTTCAATGTTGAGTGCTGTTACAAGCGTAATTATCCCCCCCCCCCCCGCCCCCCGTTTTCTCGTATTCGTGATTATTTGGATCCACCTCAGTAAAGGTGGGTTTACAAATAAAAAAACTTAAGAGTTATAACTTAACCTGTACGCCGAAGAGCATGTGATTGAGTAATATCCAGTTTATTATTGAATTAGTTGTCAATTCCAACCAATGAAAACGAGCGAGAAAGCAGCCATACTATGTAGTATGTATGTTGAATTTTTGGATTCGTAGGTATCGTGTGCATTTTGAAATGGATTTCTGTTCGTAATCGTTCTCGATTCATAACTTGTTTAATGTAACATTTTTATCCATGGTGAATTTGGTTATGCACCTACGCACTTGAAAAACTATACACATGGCTACGATTAAACCTACAAATTGCAAGAGTTCAGCTCGTAACCTAGAATCCCGTACACAATTCACAATCAAGGATATTTAAATTTTATTTATAAAACACTAGTCATGTAATGTTAATATTATACATTCTAAGCCACCATTAAATGGTTTTACAGCAAGAATATATATTCACGATTTGTAAATATATATTAATATACTTGTATAGTAGCAAAAATTAACCAGAAACACATTCGAATAATCAATTTAATAAATTTTAAAACAAAATAAATATTACAATTAGAGTTTTTTAATTTTCGTGCAATGTTTTTAAGTACTGTATAATTTATTAACATGATCCTAGTGATTCCTTATTTCCTACTCCTTTCATACTACTGTACTTGATAACCTGCTTTCCAAACGAAACATTATTTTGTACCAACAACACATTCTACTGTGCTCTGATTGGTGCTTCCCTTAATTCTTAGGGAAAAAGTTAAAATATAACTAAGTATTTAGTCATCATATGGTTTGCACACGACCCATCAAAATTCCTACACGACAATCATAAACCATTCCACTAGTATACATAGTCATATGTTAGATAAACGACTTAATTTTAATTCATAATTCTTAATTTTCGATCGTAAACCCAGCTGAATCGTGTTCACGAATATATCTTTACCTCAGAGCCAAATGAATCTAAGTCCAAGCTTGGTGAAATTAAATTTTTTTAAAAGTTCGTTTTAGATATTATCATAAATTTATATTTGCCAGTATTTAGCCCCAGTTGAAGCAGACACATTAAAGTCCAGTCAAAAAGTCCTGGAAACGAGACTGTTGTAAAAAGTGCCACATTAGGAAGAAATATTATCACGAGTTCCTTCTCACCGGTCACAAAAATATAGAAGTTAATAGAAAACACAGTGTCACTGAAAAGAGCAGTAATTTTTCTATCCTGTAGAGTTTCTCAACTGTGGCTTACTCTCGTTGGTTTCTTAGATACAGTTGAATCAAAAGTGAACAAGAATGATCTTGAAGTTTGCCCACACAAGACAAAAATTGGTCACATTCCCGTAACAGTGACAGTCGCAGTGACAATGTTCCAGTAATGATTCCGAGATGTTTTTGGAATAAAGTGCTCCAAACGGGGTTTAAATAAGAAAGTTTTATATCAGTCATTCAACTCAACTAAGTACCTACTATCTTTAAATATAACTAACTTTATATTACAGATTATTAGAAGAAAAAAAAGCATGTTAAACCTCGTAATAAACTTCGTATTTGTCAGAAAAATATATATAAACGTTAAAAGACTGTTAATGATTATACATATTTTTTACTACTATGCCGCAGCCTAAGTAACTTTTTTATCAAGCTTTATATAAATATAATTCAAAATAGATTTAAAAAATTACTAGCCTATACTTCTGTTCAGCATAAAATGAAATTAACTTAATCTGTCCTTAAATGAACTTTTGTTTATTATACGAGTCTTATTTTTATGCAATTTTACGTTTAGAAATGTTCGCTTGATCCAGCTATAGTCGGTCGAACTTTCTTGTGTGACGAGATACAGTCAGATTTGAGTCGCTGGCGCTGTTAACTACGAGAGTAATAATGCGTCGACAATGGTTGAGCCGACCACGAATAGATCATGTCTGTTCGTGTTCGTCGCGGAGTATTTGTTTTTCCTGTGACGTCATGCGCGTACGCATGCGCATGATTGTCATGCATTAGCTTTGTGTGAAGTTATAAATTTGTGTAGCGTGGAAACGCGTTTAGCTGGGGCACATTGGTTTGGGTGTTATTGTGGAAAGATTGCAGAGCACTGCTAGGATCCGAAATGAGACAATAAAAATATTAGCCGGAATGTAAGTGAAAATCGGTACTAAATTGAAAATCACAAAGTTATTAAATGTGTCATCTCGTATGACTCGTTAATATGCTCGGAATTATCTAAAACGCATGTCAAAAGAATGTTCGCGTCGAAAGGAATCCAAAAAGCCCAAAAATCGAGAGTACGGCAGCGCCGAAAAGAAATAAAAAAATAAAAATCGGCGCAAAGGGCTTACGTAGTTGGACCATCGGGCATAGAGCGGCCAACGGCAGTCCAAATGTCAACGGATGATGTAGCCATTGTATTAAAGAGATTAATAATTCTATTACATACTAATACGAATATCTTGTCATGATTTTATTTCGACGTTTTCAAGAAAAATCGCGAAACCTGAACTACGTCTTTCTCTCTTTTCTTTTGACGTGAATATTTCCGACAGGAATATTAATATCTTTACTCTTGGGTTGGGTGTCACTTCGGCTGAGGATTCGACACCGCTTAAAACTCGTAAACTATTGTCACGAGTATAATTTGTGGAGTCTGGGATCGTAAGGGATAGCCCATATATTAATACTAATAAAAAATTGTACTTTTTAAATGTCCAAAAACCAATCGCTGGCACTTTAAAAAAAAATGTTTATTCGCAAGTCACTCAATGGCTGTCAAGTTCCACAGTTCGCACTCCTCTCTGGAGCTAGGCTCGACAGTGGTTCGCCCCTTACCACGCGCCTGTCCACACACAGTCTCGAGCCACTCGGTCTCACTCTATCGATCCCGTCGGGTCGTTACCACAACGCCGAACGTACAATAACGCCGAATACCATAAGTAGTATGTATTGGCCGGTCCGGGCACAGAGTTCAGGGTGAGGTGCCTGAGGTGCCGACCGCCATATTGGATTGTGACATCACGGCGGCCATCTTGGATGGTTGTGACCTTGACCTTTGACCTTGAGTAGTATACGAATGACGGTCCGAGATCAGGCTTCAGGCTGTGGTGCCGGTGCCGGTGTCCGCCATCTTGGATTGTAACGTCACAACGGCCATCTTGGATGGTTGTGACCTTGACCATTGACCTTGACCTTGAATTTGATCCTCAAAAATCGCCAAAACCCGCCAAAATTGGGCAAAATTTGCCCAAAATTCCTCAAAAATCGCCAAAATTTCCATTTCTGTGGAAAAAAGTTCCGCCAAAAAATCTCAAAAAATTCCACAAATTAAAAATTTCTCATTTCGAGGGAAAAATTTCCCGTTTCAAGGGAAAAATTCCCGTTTTTAGTCCTTAAAAATCCCAGCGGCTGAAAATTCCTAAAACTGGCTTAAGCATCCTTAACTCAAGCCTCAGTTAAGCCATTTCTAGGAATAAGGATACCATGACCGCCATCTTGAATTATGACGTCATCGTTGCAATTTCCGTTACGGCCGCCATCTTTAAATTTATTATCCGATTTTAATGAAAAAAAATTTAAAATTCATAAAACAAATTAAATAATAAAATTTTTAATAAAATATTTAAAAAACAAACATTTACGACACGGAGCTCGGAGTCCTCGGTTCGAACCCGACGAGTGCAAAAAAAATAAAAATGGCGACCGATCCTTCCCCCGAGGTGGCTGCAGGCATACTGACTCCCACCACTTTTTATCATCATCTAGTATGACGTCATGGCCGCCATATTGTCTTCGATGCTGGAAGCCATCATCATTGTATCGTCGGCTAGAGTGCGCCGATGACATGTTAGTTTAATTCGTATCCGCAAGAGTGCAGTAATCATTTATTACTGTGACATCCGCCATCTTGTCATTTGGCCGCCATCTTGAAAATCCGTAATTATTTAGCTAGAAATTCGGGAAAAGTTCCAAAATTCATTAAATAAATCACTCATTAATTTACATATTGATTCGATCGATTCCCGTCCTCGGTTCGATACCCGATCGTTGCAATAATGTTTAATCTTATGTAAAAAAAATAATTTAAATAAACCATGTTCAACATTCTTAAAGAGACTTTAAATCCTCTACTACCACCGTCCTATCAGACATCAAGACCACCATATTGGAAATGTGTAATTTTAATGCTAGAGATCCGGGGAAAAAGTTCAGAAATCATTAAATAAATTTCCGATCAATATACTGATTAATTAGATCGACTAAGATCCTTGGTACGATCTAGGATGATGCAAAAAAAATTAAATATATCATCAATTTAACATAATAGTAACAGGTTCGAGGAATTAAACACCGCAAGTTCTTTTACAAACATAATATTTATTACATAATTTCTATTCTACTACAGGATCACTTACGAAAGCCAACAATCTTATAATCATTTAGTTCCGCAGCGGTGTGAAATGAATAATTCTTAGCTCCAATCGGTTTATACTAGACAGAGTCCAGCCAGAACCTTTACAGACATAGTCCACCTCTTCTTGACAGAGTTTCTGGATACCGTTTTTAACAGTTTGCTTCACATCGTTAGAACTGTAAATTACTGCAGCAGATGTCTTGAATGCACACTTCTTCACTTCGTCATCGTACGGATATGGCTTTCCATATATACAGTCCAACCACAAGTTATATTTCAAAGGTCCGTTTGTTGCTACATCATCAGTAAGCTGATTGATTATCTTCTGTCTGATATCGTCAAGAAAATTACAAATGTCCTTCGACTCACCGAACGTATTTAGATAATAGTAGTCTTTCAACGTTCCACGAAATGCAGACTGCGCCAAGTAGAAGCCATTATCGTTCACTTGTAATGCTACGAACACAGTCTTAGGTTTAGTTCCATGTTCAGACGTCATAACAATCGGTTGCTGGGCATCTGTTTTTTTGGTTGTACGCTTTCGTGTCTCCAATCTAAAGCGAGGAATCGAAATGTCGGCAGGTAGTTCAGCAGTAGGAGCACAGACTCCACCTTTACATTTTTTCGCATGATGTCGCAAACTGTCAATTCGAGTAAACCATTTAAGGCACTCATCACATCGAAACTTCATGCGAGAAGGATTCTTCGCGCATTTGCTCCGCTCATGTCTTCGTGCATCATGGTAAAATGCGAACGACGTATCACAGTAGCTGCAAGGATACCGTGGTGATGAAGACGATCCTTTCAGACCCGATCCAGATACAGGCGTTGCAACAGTAGTACCATTTCCAGGCATTCTCTTATGCACATCGATGCATCGTTGTTGCGCCGAAACCTTTACTTTCTGCCGCACAGCAGGACCTTTGCATGCCTTCATGTGCGTTTTCATATTATCTTTTCTGGCAAACTGCTTATGACATTTCTCACAAACAAACATTTTACGATATAGGTTCTTGGCACATTCGCTCCTCTCGTGTCGCCGAGCATTGCTGTTGTTTGAGAAAATCTTGTCACAGTAACAGCACCGATGTTCGCTAGTTGTCAAATCAGCATCCATTGAAGTCTCCATCGAGGTCGTATCGTCGATCGTCGTGGTTTCCTGCACATCCAGCTCAGTAGTCATTAAGCTATCTTCTGCTGGTGGTATCACATCTGTTGAAATCTCCTCCAATGTTGACATCGTCGTCGTTGCCAACGGGATCTGCTCCACCATTGTCGTCGCTGTCGTCAAGGTTCCCGTAGACGATGATACAACGTCCATCGAGTTCGGCGTTAAAGTCGGTAAATATGCCATCGAGTTCTCAAGAACAGGTAATTACGCGACTTATTCACCAGATGAAATAATCTAGGTGATCCTTACACCGTCGACGACAGTAACAAACTGAGCGACCTGCTGTCTAGGACTCGCTTATATACATGCACCGGATGGAATAATACGCTAGTCAAATCAAGAACCACTTACTATAATACCAGAGTCAAAACAACATTAAAAATAGAAGGACCATCAACGAAAAGGCAGCACATTTGGAAGCACCGACAACGAAAAGGCAGCACCGACAACGAAAAGGCAGCACATTTGGAAGCACCGACAACGAAAAGGCAGCACATTTGGAAGCACCGACAACGAAAAGGCAGCACCGACAACGAAAAGGCAGCACATTTGGAAGCACCGACAACGAAAAGGCAGCAGCGACAACGAAAAGGCAGCACATTTGGAAGCACCGACAACGAAAAGGCAGCACCGACAACGAAAAGGCAGCACATTTGGAAGCACCGACAACGAAAAGGCAGCACCGACAACGAAAAGGCAGCACATTTGGAAGCACCGACAAAGAAAAGGCAGCACCGCCAACGAAAAGGAAGCACATTTGGAAGCACCGACAAAGAAAAGGCAGCACCGCCAACGAAAAGGAAGCACATTTGGAAGCACCGACAACGAAAAGGCAGCACCGCCAAAGAAAAGACAGCACATTTGGAAGCACCGACAACGAAAAGGAAGCACCATCAACGAAAAGGCCGCACCGCCAACGAAAAGGAAGCACATTTGGAAGCACCGGCAAAGAAAAGGCAGCACCGCCCACGAAAAGGAAGCACATTTGGAAGCACCGACAAAGAAAAGGCAGCACCTTCAACGAAAAGGAAGCACATTTGGAAGCACCGACAACGAAAAGGCAGCACCATCGACGAAAAGGAAGCACATTAATTTGTCATTGACTGCAATATTCATTGGTTCCAATATTCATTGGCTCCAATATTCATTGGCTCCAATATTCAATGGCTCCAATATTCATTGACTCCAATATTCATTGGCTCCATCAGTCATTGACACCTACAGTCTTTTGGTTCCAAAAGTCTTTTGGCCCCAAATATATATATATATAAAAAATTTAAAATAAAAACAAAAAATACATAAAATTCTGGCTTGTACTAGAACTCTATCTTTGCTCAACAATGATAAGTTTACAAGCTAGCAGAATCTGTTTATGTATTTTTTGTTTTTATTTTAAATTTTTTATTAATTTATTTTTATTTTTAAATATTTTTTTCTGTAATTTTATGATATCAAAGAAAACGTGTGTCGTTTTTCTCTGTGTGCTCCTGATTATTCTTGCCAATATTATGATGGTTTTCTCCGTGTACTCCTGATTATTCTTATCAATATTTTGATGATTAATCCGAGTGCTTGCGATCATTCCTGCGGTTTCGGTCAAAGGTCAAAGTCACACCCATCCAAGATGGCAGCCGTGACGTCGCAATCCAATATGGCGGACCGTGAGAAATCTGAGAAGCACTAGCAGGAAGGACGAACTTCCTTCTCCTTGAAGACTATCGATGCCATTCTTCTTATGCGATCGATAGTGAACAACCCGCATCCCGCATAAAATAAATAAATATTATTTTACCTGCAAGCAAAACGTGACGTCATCTGATGTTGAAAAGCGGAACTGCTTGCAGCAAGTACCTTTGCATGAAATAAATTAACTCTCACCACTGAATAGTGCTATTGTAGTCAGTTAGAGACATAAAGTTTCGTAGCCATGCGGTCAATTAGTCATGCATTCTCGTAACCATGCGTTCTGGAAGCTTCGTAGTCCTATAGCCTCGTGATGACGTAACCTTGAAGACTTGCAATCGCATAGTCTCGTAACCTCATGGCTCGTAGTCTCTTAGTCATGATGTATTGGAGCCTCGTAGACTTGAAGCTACGTAAGCAAGTAGCTTTGTAATCTTATAACATAATGCTGATGGCGTAGATGTAGCAAAAGAGAAAATTCCATCGAAGACAGATGTGTCAATTGGAGCCTTGTAGACGAGTAGCTTCGTAGTCAAGAACTCATGCAAACTTGTATTCCTGTATCCACGCAGTCACGTAAACTCGTTTTCTAGAGGCTTCGTAGCTCTGTAGCCTCACAGTCTCGTAAACATGAAGATTCGTAGTCACGTAATCTCGTAACCTCATGGCTCGAAGTCGCGTAGTCATGAAGTCTTAGGACCTCGTAGAATTGAAGCTACGTATCCAAGTATCCTCGTAGACTTGAAGCTACATAAGCAAGCGGCCTTGTAATCTTATAACATAATGCTGGTGGTGCAGTTGGAGCAAAAGAGAAAATTCTGACGAAAACAGATGCTGTAATTGTAGCTTTGTAGACGAGTAGCTTCGTAGTCAAGTACTCATGCAGACTGGTAGTCCTGTATCCTCACAGTCACGTAAACCTGTGTACTAGAGGCTTCGTAGCTCTGTAGCCTCGCAGTCTCGTAAACTTGAAGATTCGTAGTCACGTAGTCTCGTAACCTCATGGCTCGTAGTCGCGTAGCCAGGATGTCTTGGGACCTCGTAGAATTGTAGCCTCGCAGTCTCGTAACCATGCGTTCTGGAAGCTTCGTAGTCCTATAGCCTCGCGATCACGTAACCTAGAAGACTCGCAATCGCATAGACTCGTAACCTCATGGCTCGTAGTCTCGTAGTCATGATGCATTGGAGGCTCGTAGACTTGAAGCTACGTAAGCAAGAGGCCTTGTAATCTTATAACATAATGCTGATGGAGCAGTTGGAGCAAAAGAGAAAATTCTGTCGAAGACAGATGCGGTAACTGGAGTCATGTAGACGAGTACCTTCGTAGTCAAGTACTCTTGCAGACTTGTAGTCCTGTATCCTCGCAGTCATGTAAACCTGTGTACTAGAAACTTCGTAGCTCTGTAGCCTCGCAAGCCATGTATAACTCGTAACCAGCTAGATCATTTTAGACTCGTAGCCATGTGGTCTCATAGTCTCTTAGACTCGAAGAATTCTAGCCTAATATATTTGGGGCCAAAAGACTTTTGGAACCAAAAGACTGTAGGTGTCAATGACTGATGGAGCCAATGAATATTGGAGTCAATGAATATTGGAGCCATTGAATATTGGAGCCAATGAATATTGAAGCCAATGAATATTGGAACCAATGAATATTGCAGTCAATGACAAATTAATGTGCTTCCTTTTCGTCGATGGTGCTGCCTTTTCGTTGTCGGTGCTTCCAAATGTGCTTCCTTTTCGTTGACGGTGCTGCCTTTTCTTTGTCGGTGCTTCCAAATGTGCTTCCTTTTCGTGGGCGGTGCTGCCTTTTCTTTGCCGGTGCTTCCAAATGTGCTTCCTTTTCGTTGGCGGTGCGGCCTTTTCGTTGATGGTGCTTCCTTTTCGTTGGCGGTGCTGCCTTTTCTTTGTCGGTGCTTCCAAATGTGCTGCCTTTTCGTTGTCGGTGCTTCCAAATGTGCTGCCTTTTCGTTGTCGGTGCTGCCTTTTCGTTGTCGGTGCTTCCAAATGTGCTGCCTTTTCGTTGTCGCTGCTGCCTTTTCGTTGTCGGTGCTTCCAAATGTGCTGCCTTTTCGTTGTCGGTGCTTCCAAATGTGCTGCCTTTTCGTTGATGGTCCTTCTATTTTTAATGTTGTTTTGACTCTGGTATTATAGTAAGTGGTTCTTGATTTGACTAGCGTATTATTCCATCCGGTGCATGTATATAAGCGAGTCCTAGACAGCAGGTCGCTCAGTTTGTTACTGTCGTCGACGGTGTAAGGATCACCTAGATTATTTCATCTGGTGAATAAGTCGCGTAATTACCTGTTCTTGAGAACTCGATGGCATATTTACCGACTTTAACGCCGAACTCGATGGACGTTGTATCATCGTCTACGGGAACCTTGACGACAGCGACGACAATGGTGGAGCAGATCCCGTTGGCAACGACGACGATGTCAACATTGGAGGAGATTTCAACAGATGTGATACCACCAGCAGAAGATAGCTTAATGACTACTGAGCTGGATGTGCAGGAAACCACGACGATCGACGATACGACCTCGATGGAGACTTCAATGGATGCTGATTTGACAACTAGCGAACATCGGTGCTGTTACTGTGACAAGATTTTCTCAAACAACAGCAATGCTCGGCGACACGAGAGGAGCGAATGTGCCAAGAACCTATATCGTAAAATGTTTGTTTGTGAGAAATGTCATAAGCAGTTTGCCAGAAAAGATAATATGAAAACGCACATGAAGGCATGCAAAGGTCCTGCTGTGCGGCAGAAAGTAAAGGTTTCGGCGCAACAACGATGCATCGATGTGCATAAGAGAATGCCTGGAAATGGTACTACTGTTGCAACGCCTGTATCTGGATCGGGTCTGAAAGGATCGTCTTCATCACCACGGTATCCTTGCAGCTACTGTGATACGTCGTTCGCATTTTACCATGATGCACGAAGACATGAGCGGAGCAAATGCGCGAAGAATCCTTCTCGCATGAAGTTTCGATGTGATGAGTGCCTTAAATGGTTTACTCGAATTGACAGTTTGCGACATCATGCGAAAAAATGTAAAGGTGGAGTCTGTGCTCCTACTGCTGAACTACCTGCCGACATTTCGACTCCTCGCTTTAGATTGGAGACACGAAAGCGTACAACCAAAAAAACAGATGCCCAGCAACCGATTGTTATGACGTCTGAACATGGAACTAAACCTAAGACTGTGTTCGTAGCATTACAAGTGAACGATAATGGCTTCTACTTGGCGCAGTCTGCATTTCGTGGAACGTTGAAAGACTACTATTATCTAAATACGTTCGGTGAGTCGAAGGACATTTGTAATTTTCTTGACGATATCAGACAGAAGATAATCAATCAGCTTACTGATGATGTAGCAACAAACGGACCTTTGAAATATAACTTGTGGTTGGACTGTATATATGGAAAGCCATATCCGTTCGATGACGAAGTGAAGAAGTGTGCATTCAAGACATCTGCTGCAGTAATTTACAGTTCTAACGATGTGAAGCAAACTGTTAAAAACGGTATCCAGAAACTCTGTCAAGAAGAGGTGGACTATGTCTGTAAAGGTTCTGGCTGGACTCTGTCTAGTATAAACCGATTGGAGCTAAGAATTAGTCATTTCACACCGCTGCGGAACTAAATGATTATAAGATTGTTGGCTTTCGTAAGTGATCCTGTAGTAGAATAGAAATTATGTAATAAATATTATGTTTGTAAAAGAACTTGCGGTGTTTAATTCCTCGAACCTGTTACTATTATGTTAAATTGATGATATATATTTAATTTTGTTTTGCATCATCCTAGATCGTACCAAGGATCTTAGTCGATCTAATTAATCAGTATATTGATCGGAAATTTATTTAATGATTTCTGAACTTTTTCCCCGGATCTCTAGCATTAAAATTACACATTTCCAATATGGTGGTCTTGATGTCTGATAGGATGGTGGTAGTAGAGGATTTAAAGTCTCTTTAAGAATGTTGAACATGGTTTATTTAAATTATTTTTTTTACATAAGATTAAACATTATTGCAACGATCGGGTATCGAACCGAGGACGGGAATCGATCGAATCAATATGTAAATTAATGAGTGATTTATTTAATGAATTTTGGAACTTTTCCCGAATTTCTAGCTAAATAATTACGGATTTTCAAGATGGCGGCCAAATGACAAGATGGCGGATGTCACAGTAATAAATGATTACTGCACTCTTGCGGATACGAATTAAACTAACATGTCATCGGCGCACTCTAGCCGACGATACAATGATGATGGCTTCCAGCATCGAAGACAAGATGGCGGCCATGACGTCATACTAGATGATGATAAAAAGTGGTGGGAGTCAGTATGCCTGCAGCCACCTCGGGGGAAGGATCGGTCGCCATTTTTATTTTTTTTGCACTCGTCGGGTTCGAACCGAGGACTCCGAGCTCCGTGTCGTAAATGTTTGTTTTTTAAATATTTTATTAAAAATTTTATTATTTAATTTGTTTTATGAATTTTAAATTTTTTTTCATTAAAATCGGATAATAAATTTAAAGATGGCGGCCGTAACGGAAATTGCAACGATGACGTCATAATTCAAGATGGCGGTCATGGTATCCTTATTCCTAGAAATGGCTTAACTGAGGCTTGAGTTAAGGATGCTTAAGCCAGTTTTAGGAATTTTCAGCCGCTGGGATTTTTAAGGACTAAAAACGGGAATTTTTCCCTCGAAACGGGAAATTTTTCCCTCGAAATGAGAAATTTTTAATTTGTGGAATTTTTTGAGATTTTTTGGCGGAACGTTTTTCCACAGAAATGGAAATTTTGGCGATTTTTGAGGAATTTTGGGCAAATTTTGCCCAATTTTGGCGGGTTTTGGCGATTTTTGAGGATCAAATTCAAGGTCAAGGTCAAAGATCAAGGTCACAACCATCCAAGATGGCCGTTGTGACGTTACAATCCAAGATGGCGGACACCGGCACCGGCACCACAGCCTGAAGCCTGATCTCGGACCGTCATTCGTATACTACTACCTTGACCTTGACATTTGTCCTTCAAAACGTATTATCTTTGAAAGATTTGTGCAATGGGAGTGCATGACTTTATTTAGGCTTTTGGACATACGCCATTGCTGTTGGAGCCATTTGGAGCATTTGGAGCTGTTGGAGCATTTGGAGCTGTTGGAGCATTTGGAGCTGTTGGAGCATTTTGGAACCTTTTGGAGCCTTTTGGAACCTTTTGGAGCCTTTTGGAACATTTGGAGCCTTTTGGGGCCATTTGGAGCTAAAGACATTTTTATTTTTCTTGAGGATATCAGTTAGAACATAATCAATCAGCTTACTGATGAAGTAACAACGTACGGACCTTTAAATTATAACTTGTGGCTTGACTGTTTATATGGTAAATCTTTTCCGTTCGAGGACCTAGAGAAGAAGTCCTCTCAAGACATCGACCGTTATAATTTTACAGTTCTGACGATGTGAAGCAATCTGTTAAACATGGTATCCAGAAACTCTGCCAAGAAGAGGAGGACTATGTCAGTAAATGATCTGGTTGGTCTCTGTCTAGTATAAACCGATTGGAGCTAAGAATTAGTCATTTCACACCGATGCGGAACTAATGATTATATGATTGCTGGCTTTCGCAACTGATCCTGTAGTAGAATAGAAATTATGTAATAAATATTATGTTTGAGAAAGAACTTACAGTGTTTTATTTTCGAACCTGTAATTTTTGAGGAATTTTTACATATATTTTTTTTGTATCGCCCAGGGGTCGAACCAAATATCGATTCAATATGTAAAGTAATGTATGATTTTTTCGGTGAATTTTGGAATTTTTCCCGAATTTCTAGCTAAATAATTACACCATTCCAAGATGGCGAACATAACGAAACATGCAACATTATATGATTCAACATGGCATTCATAATGTAAAGTGTAACGATAACATCGTACTCAACCAAGATGGAGGCCGTAACGAAACATGCAACATTTATATTATCCAAGATTGCGACCGTAATGATATGTGCAACAGTGGTTTATAAGTAATATTTTATTAAATTTTTATTATTTAACTCAATTGATTGATTTTTTTAATGATTTTTAAAAATTTTCCCGATTTTCTAACATAAAAATTACGGATTTTCAAGATGGCGGACATGAAGTCATACTAGGTGACGATATATACTTTGACATAAGTGGTGGGGGTCAGTCTTCCTGCAGCCACCACGGGGGAAGGATCGTTCGCCATTTTTATTTTTTTGCCCTCGCAGGGTTCGAACAGAGGACTTCGAGCTCCGTGTCGTAAATATTTGTTTTTTAAATATTTTTTATTAAAATTTTATTGATGAATTTTTTATAATTGTAATTTTTTTCATTAAAATCGGATAATAAATAAAGATTTTAAAGATGGTTGGCGTATCGATAATTGCAATGGTGACGTCATAATCCAAGATGACATATTCCATAATGACGTCAGAGGCTTATCGGAGGCTGTAGACGGATGCTTAAGCCTCTATATGGACATTTCTAGCCGCTGGGATTTTTAAGGACTAAAAACGGGAAATTTTCTCTCGAAATGGAAATTTTTCCCTCGAAAAGAGAATTTTTTAATTTATCAAAATTTTTGAGATTTTTTGGGGGGATTTTTTTTTTCCAAAAAAATGGAAATTTTGGCGATTTTTGAGGAATTTTGAGGAATTTTGGGCAAATTTTGACACGTTTTGAAGGACAAATGTCAAGGTCACAACCATCCAAGATGGCCGCCGTGACGTCACAATCCAATATGGCGGTCGGCATTTCACCGTAATTCCTGTGCCCGGACCGGGCAATACATACTACTACCATAACGCCGAATGCCAAATTGACCGCAACGCCCGACAGCTATAAAACGGCTGTGTACCACAACGCCGAAATACAGTAGCCTAACGCCGAAAAATGTTGCTGCGGGTAAGGGGGGGGGGGGGGCACAGGAGCAAAATGAAAAACAACTGAATGAATTTGTGTGCTAACCTTACCTAACCTAACCTTTGTGGCAGTCCTGCAATGACATTTTTCGGCGTTGATGTATTTCGGCGTTGTGGTACACAGCAGTTTTCTATCTGTCGGCGTTGTAGTCAATTTGGCATTCGGCGTTATGGTCTTCGGCGTTATTGTAAGTTCGGCGTTGTGGTATTTCGGCGTTGTGCGGTGCGTCCCCGATCCCGTCGCTCCGCGTCGCGCCACTCTCGGAGGGGGGTCTCTCACCCTCTTCGCCGATGTCGCACTGGTCCTTCGCTCGCGGAACTCGCGGAACTCTCGGAACTCTCGGAACTCGCTCGGAACTGTCGCGGCACTCCCGCGGAGGCCGGCGTCATCCTTTTTATTGTTATTTTCATTTTTAACAATGGGTCGTCTTTCCAGAATGGGCGGGAGCGACTGCGAATTGTCGCGTCATCCCGGGCCGACCCGAAGACCGAAAAATCCAGAAAGGCGGTGTTTATTCGCACCACTTCGCGCGGTGGCCCCGTGGAATTCCCAACGCCGCTCAGCGACAAGGAAGGCTGACGCGGAGGGTGGAAGGGGGGGGGGGTTGTTGAGGTCGAGCCGCGCTAATGAGCAGATGACGTCAGTGGCGGTGTGAGAGACGCCCTCGGGCCAGACCACCGCTGGGGGGACCTGCTCAGGTATACAGCACGCGTCGTGGCTCTGCTTCCCATTTCGCAACACCATTCGAGCTACAGAGTTGAAGTAAATACATCTTAGTGGATCAGCCTTTGCTCGTGGTCGTCACCCGGTTAACATTTGCAGTGGTGACGTAATGAGCGTTGGTGGAGAGCGTTGAACTACAGTCAATAGCTGTGACTGCGAGAGTAATAGACACCGGTCGTGTGATTGGTCTGCTACGCACTCGCTTTTTTTTTTTTTTTTTAATTTTTAACCCATCTTAAGCTGCCTCTGTGCTGTCATCGCAGCCATTTCGAGACCCGCGGTCCGACTGCCAGAGATTAACATCGAACAACGTACCCGCCTAAGAGCTCAAAGCATTGGACTGCCCCCCCCCCCCCCCCCCGCCAATGTTTACGATATTAACAATAGTGTTTTGTTTATGATTGAAAAATAAAGGATGTTGAAACAGACTGAAGCGCAGGGCCGGATTTAGGGGAGGGCAACCGGGGCGAAAGCCCCAGGGCCTCCACAAACGGAGGGCCCCCACAATAGAGAATTCGAAAAAATAAATCTTTCAAATTCCAAGTAAACACTAGTAAAACATATTTTCCTTTGATATTATTTTTTCGCTGTTTTACCTTTACTTACAGTACTTTGTACATACATGATTATATTATTGTTAAATATTAACAGAAATATTCATTAACACTAAAATTTAATTTCATATAATTCTTGTTTCCGATTATCTTTATATATATATTTCTTGTGTGCGTGTGTATGTCACTGAACTCCTCCTAGACGGCTGGACCGATTTTGATGAAATGTTTTGTGTGAGTTCACGGGGATTAGAGGATGGTTTAGATTCACAATTGCATATTTTATCTCGATTCTGAGTTAAGAAAAAACTAAAAAAATGTAATGTGTGTAATAGATATACAAACTGTTAGTGTAATTCCTCTATGTCTGCCGAACAATAGCTTTCAAGCCATTACGTTACGTTTTGCTATTGTAAGGAACTAAGTAGAGAGTAAGAAAAAAAAAGCTCTTGACAGTTTGTAGTGTCGCCATATTTGTTTCAATTTTCAATACCGTTTTTGTATATTACAATTTAAATTGCAGAAAAAAATCATGTTTCATAGACACATAAATAGTGAGTGTGTGTCATTTCTCTATGTCCACGAGGTCTCGCCGCGTCAATTTTCTCTTTGGGGCGAACCCGTCCGCTTAATTAAATAAACAGCTTTTATCGTTGAATGATTTCATGATTTATTTCATGAAAATATGCTCTCATAAAAAGGTTAGTTTTATAGACATTCAATAGGTCTCTCTCTCTCTCTGAAGATGAATCTATGAATCGTTACAAATTTATTTCCTTTATTTTTTTAGTTTGATTCGATACATATGATTTCACTAAAAATCAATTTCTACCCCTTCCTATTTTCATTTCCACATTACGAAGTTTCACTTCTTCCACGCGGAGGGACTCCACGCAATATTTTTGCATGCAATTAAAAACTATTTTTTAATGATGCCAAAGAAGTATAACTTCACATGCGCGTACCTAAGTACACGCACCCATTTTTTAAATTTAATTTCTTGTATATATATTTTTCCTCCCTACCTAGGGCACTCATAATTCTTTTAAATTTCACGTGTATGTTTTCAATGTCATTCGAGTTGTACAATTTTTTTTTTTGTCAAATTGGTCATTATTTATACTTTGTTTCATTTTGGAAACATTCGTATTTATGGTATTATGACAAATAAAAAAAATTAGTTTCACTAACATTCTTAGGTTTTTATTGTGTGGATAGTTTCAAGTTTAATATTATGTAGGTACATAAATTCTTAAACTTATAAATTTCTTCGAAATTTATTCATAGGTAGGTAGGGCCTACTAATATTTTCTATTTGTCAATATTGTTATTTTTTTTACATTACCTACTTATTTGCAAGGAGTTTGGTTTAGTGTTTATAATTTATCTGCTGAGCGTCAAGAGTCTTAGGGCTGCTGAGACCGAAGACCAGAAATATTTATCAATTATGTAATATATTGTTGAAAAATTTGAATTGAACTATTTCAGGAAAGTTGATTTTTTTTTATTAATTAGAATAGTTACGTGTAATTGCCATCTTCCTTTATTTCATATTAAACATTATGTTTGGTTGAGTGTGAGATAATTTTATTTATGTATGTTTTAATTTCATTTAATTTCTTATATATATATATATATATATATATATATTCTTACCTACCTACTTCTATTAAAATTTCAGGCGGATGTTAACATTGCCATTCCAGTTGTATAATTTTTTTGTCAAATTAGTTGTTATTTATACTTTTTGTTTCATTTTGGACTATGTTTTTTTTTATACTTAATTCAAAGATTTGTGGTGTGTACAGGGAGTGATGTCTCTATTAATTTCTATACTCCTTTGGATAAGCGGAATATGGCCACCACAGTTTTACATATAAAAAAATCCTACAAATGTTTTAAACATTATGACAAATAAATATAGTTTCACAAACATCCTTAGTTTTTTTTTTTGGTGTGTATAGTTTGAAGTTTAATATTATGTATGTACGTAAATTCTTAAACATAGAGTTATTTATTAATTTATTTAGATAATTATTAATAGGTAGGTAATAAGCTTTCTATTTGTCAATATTGTTATTATGGTAGATAGGGGTACAGTAAATGCCTACATTCTTATATTCCTTTATATCTCTTTCGATTTGGAGTGTTTCCGAGCCATTCGGGGTCCTCAACGTCAACCCCCCCCCCCCCCAGGTGGTTAAAGCCCCAAAATTTCGAAAGTTTAAAAAATTTGAAAAATCTATCTCTTTCGATTTTAAGTGTTTTCGAGCCATTCAGGGTCCTCGAACCCCCCGCCCCCCTCTGGGAACAAAGCCCCAAAATTTCGACAATTTCAGGAATTTCAAATATCTATTCTTTCGAGATGGAGTGTTCCAAACCATTCGAGGTCCTGAACATCCACTTTCCGCAAAAGTGAAAGCCCCAAAATTTCGAAATATAAGAATATATATAAATTGGATGTTGGCATGTATGTCGTCGATAAACTCTTACACCGTTTGACCGATCGCCATGAAAGTTGGCACATCGAAGTGTTTTTATCATGGAGAAGGTTTTTATGCTAACAATTTTTTTTGTAACTCGCCGCTAGATGGCGCTGTAGCGCATCAACTTCTAAACCTGTCAACCGATCGCCATGGGTAAACAGAAAACCATAGGTCACAGATACACAAACAGTAATTATGTGTCATTTCTTAACGTCCACCACACTGGACATATCGCTATCCATTTTTCTGTAACTCGCGGACAATATATCACCCGGTGTTCAGCCCGGGCAAAGCCGGGTACTGCAGCTAGTCTTTATATATATATTTATTGTGTGCGTGTGTATGTCACTGAACTCCTCCTAGACGGCTGGACCGATTTTGATGAAATTTTTTGTGTGAGTTCACGGGGATTCGAGGATGGTTTAGATTCACAGTTTGGTCCACTGTAAAATGTTTATTTAATTATTTTTTATTTATAAATTGTTGTTGATCTTTGAATGGTTTAGGTTTACAGTATATATATATATATATATATATATATATATATATGTGTGTGTGTGTATTGTGTATTTATTTATGTGTTGTTGTTTATCTTTGGATGGATTTTCTGAATTGTTGTTATTACATTTAAATTAAAATAGAATTGGTTATTGAGATTATTATATTATTATTTATTGAAATAACATTTTAAAGTGGAATTAAAAATATAGGTGCAAATTTGTGAGGTGCAGTATTGAAGTGAGTATTTTACATGATTTTTCGTGATTTTAATTATGTATACACGTGAATTCAATACTATTCAACTGAACCTCCAAATTTAAATTGTCAGTTCTCATTTTATTCTACATATTAAAATGTAATAAAAAAATATACATTGTGCAAAATATGTAAGGTGCAGTATCAAAGTGAGTATTAAACACGATTTTTCATTACTTTTAATTATGTATAGACGTGCATTCAATAACAATCAACTTAACCTACAATTTTAAATTGTTAGTTCTCATTTTATTCTATGCAACTTATGACGTATTGATGTCTCTTTGAAAATAAAAATATAAGTTTGTAAAATAAATTATAACATTTATATAATTTAAATTACTTATAGTAATTATAGTTTAAAGTATATTTAAAATTGAAGTTTTGTATTTTTTAATTTATAATTTTTGGATTTACAACGTTTGAACAGAACACCGTCTGTCGGGTCCACTTTAAAGTGTGTGTTCAGGTGGATTTAAAAATTGTTTAGATTCACAATTCAAGCCGATAAATAATATTTGTAATTAATTAATTAATTTAATTAATGTTGTTGTTGAACGTTCGATGTTTTACATAGGATCCGGTCGGAAGCGTTATCAAATATTCAAAAATATTTTATTTTTATTTCAGTTCGATCCGGCAGATGGTGCTGCGATTATATTCAGGGAAATTTCCTGTAAATTTTCAAATTTAAAACGTTTGAACAAAACAACGTCTATGTATGTTTTTTTAAATACTAAGAGAATCTACTTGATTTCACAATAAATTATTTATTGTAAAACTCGACTGTAAAAAATTGTTCATTTTATTTGGAAAATAATTTGGGGCCAGGGGGCCTCCGCTCCTCTGTTGAACCCGAGGCCTCCAGACCTCTAAATCCGGCCCTGCTGGAGCGTGTCTAGAATTAAGTCCACGTCTTAGAGCCAGCGCTTCTGCCCGATGTTGTCAAGCGCAGCGCTGGTATCCGCTCGCTTGGCGTTCTGCCTGTACGAACAGCGGCTCGATTCGGAAGCCAAACGGACTTCACCTCAAGACATCCGATTCAAAAGCGATGGGACGAATCTCGCCGCTACTCGCGTGCTCAGAGGGTGGGATCTTTAAAGGCATGCATGTCTCGCGAAAAGATTTCCGAGTCCATCCGAAAGTTAAAAACTCCGCGGCATCGTCTGTGTTTCGTGATTGGATCGAGTTTCTTTTGAGGTAAATGTCTATTGTTAGAACGCCAATCACAGTAATCCAGTGCGGAAGCAAACGAGTCCTGAGTGGCCCGGTCAAATAAAACGACGACTTCTCTCGCAGACGGCCGCCAGTCACGAGGAAGAAACCGCTGGTGCGGGTATACATTGTTGGAGTCTAACAGGAGGCGTTCAGTTTTTTTTTTTATTTTTTTTTTTAGCGAAACGTGCCTGCCCCTAAGGGATCTCAAACGCCATGTTGACTTTTTATGTCCACGTCGATTTTATTAGCTACGGGAATTTTTCTGTTTACTTAACACTGTCTTGCAATTTTTTTGTGTGATAAATTAATCGTCCGTAGTTGGTGGTTTACAGTGCATTCAAACACTTCATACTTTATAAAGTCGAAGCTTATTAAGTGAATGTATAATTGCGAGCATTCCAGTGATGAATAAACCTCTTTGTTTTTAAAAAAATAACTAAGAATGTGTATTTCGATTGTTCCGTCAGAATTATTTTATTCTTTCTCAGTGGGTTTGTCGATAATCATTCTACTCTCAGCACGCAGATTGCATTCTTGGCCCATTGTCTTGTCCATTCGGTGTGTGGGAATGCAGACAGCCAGTTTTATTCAATTTAAATTTTACTCCCAGCCCTCTCACAAGTTATCGTGGTGTGGAACGGGGGAGGGGAGGAGGTTTTAAGGGGATGAAAAGAGGGGCTGCTAACTGAATGTAACTTAACCAGGTTACGTGGCTCTACTTAACTCATTAGGAAACTCGAATAAGGCCTCAAAACTTCGTCTCCGCTGTACGTGTTATCTCCTGTGTGTATGTGTGTAGGTGTGTGTGAGTGTGTGTGGGGAAAGGGGAGGTGGAGAAAATTTCGCACGCGCTCAAGACTTACAAGGCAGCATTACAGAATTTCGTTTATTTCAAGCCCTAAGCGAGATATTCTGTGAGAAAAAAAGATATGTGTATAAATATATATCGTATCTTCACACACATATATAAAATGGCAGAGATACGGGTTTTTTTAAAAAAATATTGTCTTTATTTTATTTACTAAATGTAAATAATGTGTCACTCTAAGACTGGCTTCCAAGGTCACTTAAGGAAAACATAACAAAAAATTTGCTTAATAATAAAGCAAACTAATAGTTCTTTTTCCCAAGTCAAGTCTGTGCCAGTCGGCCTTGAAGTGTGTTAGAAAAAGATAATAACAATTATGGTGGGTCTCATAATATTTCCCTCCTTGAATTACCCACTCACAGAAATAAATATTATAAGATTATTATTAACGTCTTTAAAATAAAATAAACTTAGTTTTTTTTAAACGTTGAGATATCACAAGACATTTTTTACTTATTAATAAGTGGGTCACTATATAACTGCGTGTGAGTTTCAAGTCATTAGTTTCAGCAGTTATTGAATTAAATAATTTCGTGCAGACTGGGAACTGACAGAAAAATAATTATATTAAATAATAAATAATTAATTTGACTATGCTAAGGTAACTAATTTTAGAACAGGCAAAAAATAAATTATAAGTTGTAATACGAAAACTACAAGTAGATAATACAATTTTATTAATTTTTTGTTGGCTTACGATTGTAATAAACTATTATTGAGCAATAGTTTTGCATTTACTAGCTATAATAATCTTGAGAAAAGAGAAGGAAAATGAAGGGACGTTTCGACGTCGTACATAACTATTATTTTTTTTTGACGGACGTATACGTGTTATGAATTGGGATGCCAATTGCAAAGTGGAGAGTAAAAAATAAAATCGATTTTGAAACTTTATAAAATTTAAACCGAGCTCAGCATGTTTGTGTGGCGTACATACGTAGGTAGGGTAAGTTTTTACGCATGCACCATTATGAACAGTTTTTTGTATATGTACAGGTCATTTTTAGTTATAGGCAAGTTTCTCGAACGTTAGATTTCAGGTGACCCATCTTCTTTGAGAGCAGATATTGGACACACGCATCAACAAATTTTAATCCAATAAATTTTATTTTGTACATACATTATTTACATATTTTAACCACGTTTGAAAATTATAATTTTTTTTATATAACAAATGTTAGTCGAAATTACGGAGGATTGTGGCGGAAAAAAAAATTTACAATGTCGAGGCGTATAGCGATTGCAAGAAACGACGGTTAGAAGTAGGGACTGGAAAAATTCGCGGTTTCAATGACCGCTAGGATGGACTCCACGATTCTCTATGTACTCGGGCAACTATCACCTGGTCATTGGCTGCCGACTCGGGACACCTGTTTACTGCGATTCTTATGATTCGAGACTTCTTTTGTTGAGTGTTTGCCATTGGCTCAGAGTCCTTCAGGTAAATTGCGGGTCCAATCACTGACGCAGCATTAAGCTAAACGAGTTTGGATTCCAGCCTGTCTCGAAAGGAATCCGCGAACTTTTCCGGTCTCTGGTTAGAAGAAAGAACAGCTTGTGAGGGTTTTAAAAAAAAGTGTCCCTCGCCGGTGTCGAAGGGAACAGACTCTGCAGGGAGGGGAAGAAAGCTAAGAATGCGGACGTCACCCGGCATAGCAAGAGTGCGGGCATAACAAGAGTGCGGGCATAACTGACAGTGATATGAGTTGCAGTGATAAGCCCTTATACAAGCAGTTAAATGGAACATCCATTTTTTTTTTAACTTCCCATCCGACACCGACCATAGTGCCAGTGCAACGAAAACGGACGCCTACCATAGTGCCGTTCATGTAATTAGTTAATTAAGTCTTTGAAAATTGTAAATAGCCCCTGGTTATAGCTTAGGCCAATTCCATATTAAAAATAGTTGTCTGTAATATAAATAGTTTGTGTACTATAATTTAAAGTTGAGTGCAAGTGTAACCATATTAAATGTACTTGTACCATATTAAATGTAATTGTGTACGTGTGATTGTTTTTTAACATTGTATAAACAGCGCTTAATAGACTGAGCTAAAAAGCTCACAGACAAATACAAAAGGTTTTTAAAATTTTTCCTTTTATTTTAGTTTAATGTTTTTTTTTGAAATTTAAATTAAATTATACATCCACTTTTATTTTTTTTTGGCAAATGAGCAATGACTGCTGGAATGCCCATGTAACCAAACAAAACTGTATAGTGCAAACATGTATAATAAAAAGCGTGGAAATCTGAAAAGAAAAAAAAATCCACATGAAGCGATGTATTCACGTTAAAAACTTGTGGCCATGTCTCCCGACACAACCTACCCCAAATTGTTTTGAAACACTTACGGTTGTAATAAAAATTATTTTAATATAAACATTACTTCTAAAAGTTTTTTTTTTCAGTATTTCGATAATGATATAGAATACCTCCATATTTATATTTCTTCAATTAGTTTAATGTCTCATAGCAAAACATTCTTTATACGACATACTTTGAACAACATAGTCATCTAAGGTGTTTAAATTGTCTCTGTAATATTGCGGCGATATTGAAATTCTATGTAGAAAAAATGTGTAAGTAATACATATACCTATTATATTATTTTCTAACTCTAGGCTATATAAATATGATTTTTTCAGAGTAGTGTAAATCCATAAAGCTTAGCCCAAGTATGTAATCAAATAGTTTTACTTTATTACATACTTGGGCTAAGCTTTATGGATTTACACATACTACTCAACGATTTTGTATTGTGGTTTTATTACTTCCTTATTCTGTTTCAAGTTTGGTAATTTTAACTTCATATTTTGTTGACTTAGCGGTCCCACGATGCTTTTAAGGATAAAAAAAATTAATTGAAAATTAATAAAAAAAACTTATATTTTTGCATTTTTATATATTTCGTTTTATCGTGCAGATATAAAAGTAGTTGTATACCAGACGAAACAATTTTATACGGAACACAAAATGAAATGTCTCCATGATGGAACGGTGAAATAAACGAATGTCGGTAAGTTAAAAATTTGCAATACGTTAACGCGGCGGGTGCAGAAGGGCCTTAACGAAGGACGGGAAGCTTCGCGCCTGGGTTTTAAGTCTGGTCGGAGTGCAGAACCGCCTGAGCGTCCCAGAATCCGATGTTTCGTTCGTCGGCTTCGTCGAGAAGATTGGCTGCGCTTCGCAAAGCCCTTTGAAGCGATTCATTCTCGCCGGCGCGGCGTAGGGCGGAAACTTGGTGTAAGAGGGAGGGGGGGGAGGGTGTGGTTACGGCCCTCAGGGACTCCGAAATCGCGTCACGTTTCGGATGCGAAACCGGCAACTAGCCAAGACCAAAGTATTTTATTACTTCTCCCTTCGAAATACGATTTTTTTTATCCTACCTACAACAATTATTTCTGTTCAGGAACGTCCGCAGAATTTCACTGTTTGCTTTCAAATTCTTTCTTTTTGTTTGTGGGCATGACGGATTTTGTTAGGATTTCTGCGGGAAAAAAAAGGGGGGGGGGGAACTAACCCCCTCTCCTTCCATGTGTATGTCCCTGGTTTCTATTATAAAAATATGTCTGGAGAATTTCAGGCCAGAAATTTCCTCGTGGTTTTATAATTATATAATTACATTTCAATTCTAATAATTTCAAGAAGTGGCCATTTATTGACAAGATGCCGTACTGTGAACGGTATTTTATATCCCTCTACTTGAAATGTGCACTTAACTCTCCGCACTTTGACTGTAAATCAACTGACTAAACAAAGAAATTACCACGGAAAACTACTGTATCTAAGAATTTTATGTGTTATTTCTATTATCGCTGTATGACATAAAACTTTTTAAAAAAATCGTATTGCTCTGCTTAAGTCAGAGTTGATATGTCGGTATGCTGAATATTATTTATTAAAAATTTTTTTTTAATGTACAATACGTATTTTATTTTACTATTTAAGACCTTGCTGATTAAAAAAAATGTTACTTTGGGCGATACATTAAATTTTTTAATGAAATTTGAACTCAATTAGTGGGGCACAGACATGATCTAGACACTATTATCATCCGGTATTGTACACAAAAAATATTTTCGGATATGTTAAGGGCCTGCAACATTGCTTATGTGAGGTACCCTCTTAAGGATGTAACAAGGTGCCATTGGTATTTTCTTACAATATGTGCGAACGGGATAAAAAGATCCTTTATATAGATTTGTTTGTATGTGTTGGCATAATGGTGTCTTTTCTCGGAAATAGTGGGTGTAACACAACCACGGATTACGAGGTTTTTTTATTCTCCTTCCGGATTAACTTCGCGTGCGGCCTACTTCGTTTGTCAAGTGTTAGATTTTTTTTTTCTGCTAGCCAGGGTTTTGTGAATTTTGGGGAAGGAGGAAGGGGGGGGGGTGTCACAAGATTTACTCTTGGAAGCAACTTTTCTTGGAAGGATATCTCCTCGAGGAATCGATACTTCTCTTCAATCTCCCACGCGGTAGCGGCCATTATAAGAAGTGCTCGTTTCGTCGGTGGCAAAACTACTCACTCCTTGTTAGCAAAGGCGGTTTCTTTCTGTTATTTAATCGTACAAAAACCAACTACAACTGAACTATCCCTTAAGGGCTCCGCCTAGTCATGGATATACTTGTGTTTAGTGAGGCGCGATGATAAGGTCTACGCTCGCTGGTGCTTCTATCGTGGTGTTGCCTCTGCGAGCAGTCTTCTCGTCATGCATAGGGAAACGTATGAAATTTGATCGGTAACCATGACATTATATGGCGGAGAAATCAAGATGAAGATGTACTGCAAGTCTCTTGAGTGCTTTCGGTAATCTTTGCTGGGTTAATCGTGCCTAAAATTGAGTATTAAAAACACATATTTTAGCCATTTTCACCTCACGTACAGGATACACTTAGTTTTAGGTAGGTTAGGAAAAAAATGCCAAATTTATTATTTTTCGGGAACTTCTGAGTATTTGAAATGTATTCAACATAACCCTACAAAACTTACAATTTTTTTTTACCATTAACTAGTAGAGGATAACCTGCCCTTCCAAAAAAAACGGAGTGAATAATATACATGTAACCAACCTAACGTATAACGTATAACGCCGATAATGCATGATCATTGAATAGTTTCACTCGGAGAAGTAAGACAATGGAAGGTCTCGTACTTATTTTTTTAGCGGGCATTGAAACGGGCATTTGCTCTCTTTTTCCAATGCAAGATTTCTGCCATTAGCGATGGCCTTGCTTCGATGTTCTCTGCTGCCAGATATATACCGTAGAGCACAAAATAAGTGTTAGGCACAATTTTTTAATGTTAACTTAGTAACGTAAAATTTGGAGTGAGGATTTTTGGAAACAGATTTTTTTATCGTATTTTATCTAGGGCATCATCTGACAATAATATTATAATTTTTATTTCTAAGAATTCGTAATTGAAAGTCGCTCTTTTGGTTTTGACAATTTTCTTTTGAAATTTTTTTATTTATATATAATTTAATGTGAAAAATGTTGGCTCTGTTCGAGAACAGCCCATCATTTTATGGAATGCCATTTAATTAATATAGCAGTTGTCACACTCCAGACCTGCGGCTTAAACACAATTGGTCTGAAGTGTGTATTCACGAACACTATCAGAAATAGCAGGGCGCTGAAATAATATTTTGGGTTCCAAAAGATTACGTTACGGTCGATGATTTGATTGCTTGGATAGGGTCACTCGGTCAAAAAAAAAAAATCAACAGTGACTATGGCGGCCATCTTCCGACCACGAAAACAAACACAGTTTGAATCTACAAAAAAAGTCGCACAGAACGTCTTCATAGAGATAAAAAAACAAATTGAATGTTTGTAGGGCACCGAAATTTGAATATCGAACACAGTTCTCGAGTAACAACCCCTGTTGTTCGCCACACACGGGTACAAGCAGTAGGACTCGTTCCTGGAAACAATGGCGAAATTACTCGCTCGTCGCTTTGGGCTTAAATGCCGACGTCTGAGGTCAACGAGTTCTAGTAATATGACCAAAAAAAAAAATCAGATTTTTAAAATGCAAGAATAATTAACCTTTATTGCCGAAATTGTTGTTGTAATAAGCAATGAAAACCGCATTAACTTTTCACTTCACTTTATAAACAGTCGACGAAACAGTTCACGTGTAGATTACTTGTAATTAATTTTTAAAACTGGCGTTTAGCTATAAAGTTCAAATACAGTTATGAACAGGTTTTCATATAAATAAATTGCACTCGCCGACAGATGCTACTTTTTTTTAATAATAAAAGAATAAATACTTGAAATTATACTAGTAATCAGATTCATTTTCTTACGTACATTTGACGTAGAAATTATTTCATATTACACATTTATAAACAAAGTTTTTAGTTATCACTTCTGTCGGTGCGGCACAAGCGTACAATGAGCGTAAGGGGACACAGTGTAACGGAACAATGTGCGTAACGGGACACAGCGTAACGGAACAATGTGTGTAATGGGACACTTTTTCGTGCGTGCAGCCGGCGTTCATCGATTTATTAGACGTCACGTCAAAAAGTTTTAAAGTTCGTCGTAGCCCGTGCCACAGCCGCGGAATTCTCTCTAAACGCCATTCTCGCAGTACGATATGCGACCTACCGTTATCTCGTACAGACGCTTGACTCACCTCCACGGTCGCCCTTCTTCCCGGAGGAAGGACACAGAGGGCGCACACGTGACATAGGCCTACTCTCCGACCAATAAAATATTAAAACCGAAAAACGCCAGCCAATACCGGCGCATGGCAACAGCACGTCGATTAACTCCAAGAGTATTTCCCACACATCTCCAGAACTCTCTCTTTCTTTCTCTCTCTCTCTCTCTCTCTCTCTCTCTAATTATTACGTAACCGGCAAACTAATGCTTCAACTCGTTTTTTCAGAGAAAGAACCACGGCAATAATTTTAAAAAAATACATAAGAAAATCACGTTAACACGCATTTACGAATAACATTACAAGAAATACTTAAAAAAAAAGTGATAACGCACAAAGTAGTTACATAAATACACAAACAGGTAGAAACAACTTTAAATTGCTTACTCGATCATAAAACATATTGTAAATCCACCAATACTTCTTTAAAATATATTAAAAGACTGGTATTTTAAATCATTCCAGGAAACCCAAACATTGTACTGAATATGATCTGAACAAAATCATAAGTTGGTGGTTAAACTGTATGAAAATTGGGAAGGGCAGAAGTATGAGTTGCTACATAGTGACCGACGACCGACTGCTACAAATATTTATTTTCCTGTGAAATAATAATTGGTGTTTAGCACCGACTCATAACTTTTGTCAGAATTACTATAACTACGTATTTAAATACTGTAAATAGATACTAACGTATGGTCTTAAACCTCAACTAACTAACTGCACTTACCGTACTTGATTATGGTGTTTCCAAGACGGGACGTGTCAATCTGGCGACTATGGTCGCAATTCACAGGGTTTACTCTGCACTGCAATCTAAGCGTCGACGGGGGAGTTGGGGAAGCGAACCGTGATGAAGGAGAGGTGACGAAAAGCGAGGCGCAAAGGAACGAAAGAGGATGGATTTCGGTGGCGGGCCGGGTCACGAGCGGGGACCCGAAAAGAGAGAGAGAGAGAGAGAGAGAGAGAGAGAGAGAGAGAGACGCACGAGAACGCATCGCGACCGACGAAAAGGAGAAGGCCGGAAAATTATCAGGAGCGAGCGCGCGCCTCCTTTCCGCGAGAAATGTTTGTTCTGCAGAAGTAATTAGGAAGTCTCCCCCCCCCCCTCATCAACCAACTCCACCGAGCACCGCGCCTCACCAAACATGGCGACGACGACGACCCTGGAAAAGGAAGGAGCCGTGACGTAGGGGGGTTCTGGAGATTCCAGTGAACGATGTGTGTTTCTGCGGAGGCTCTTCTCCATAGACGTTAACGAAGTTACGCGGAAGCCAGCCAAACGAAGCCTTTTGTTTTTTTTTTACTCGATGGATTGCACCAAGAGTGTATCCAGCTCAAAACAGAAAAAAAAAAAAAAAATTATAGGATGGGCATTTCTCGGTATCCGAGAGAAGATAGTACATTTCCCGAATTTCACCCTTTTTCATGGGGGAGGATCAATGGAGCGATACAATATTAAAAGTTACAAAAGGAAAAATAATAGTTAAAAAAAAATTATCGACATTAGTTTGTGATGATTAGTTAAAAATTTTCTTTGGATACAGGCCATCGTTTTTTTTTTATAAATTTATTTTATCAACTTTTAAAATAAGGAAATTGGCCCCATGGGTACGCCCATGTCTTGCGCTCTAAGTACAATTTTTTTTTGTAATCTTCTTCCTATGCGGTAAAATAAAAATAAATATTTTTGCAAAACTCCGTTCCCCCGGAGAAACCCCCGGAATGGCCACCGCATGGGGAGCCCAAGAAAAGAAACGGGCTCCCCATTTGGAAGCCACCTGGAAGGTTTTTTCCTGTTACACCCACCGTTTCTTTGGTAGCCTGACTTGTTACAATGGATTGTATTCCTACCAGAGAAATTGCCACCATTTTGTCTGGGCAATCCGCCTTGGAGGAGCCGGGGCGCGAACCCGGGTCCTACAAGTCACAAGGCAGGCGCTCTACCCTAGAACCAGAGTGGTAGAGCGAATACTTGCAGTCTTCTTAACACTGACATTATGTTATTCCACGAGTTTACTGTAGTTTCGTGTGTCACTAACACGTGCAAAAACTTGATGTAAGTTTTTGGACATACGCCATTGCTAAGAACTTTTTCTGTTGAAGAAAAACTAATAAATAAAATAAATAAATAAAAATAAAAATAAAAATACTCAAAAAAAGATACAAAAAACACACAAAATTAAGCAAACAATTGCTGTTGTCAACAAGGATATGAACACCACAAAATATTCCGAAACAGGAATATGGTCAGCAAACAAAGAAAAAACAAAGAAAAATGTACTAAGAGAACGAAAAAATCCCCACAAATGATGACAACACAAAAATATTGAAACCCAAAATAATTCAGCACAACAGTTGAAGCGAGACAAAAAACATGACAAAACGAAAAAACAAACAAATACAATAGTTTTACCTAAACAGAAACAAGCGACGTTTCGGGAACTGCTATCTGCTCCCGTCCTCAGGCCGTCCTGAGGACGGGAGCAGATAGCAGTTCCCGAAACGTCGCTTGTTTCTGTTTAGGTAAAACTATTGTATTTGTTTGTTTTTTCGTTTTGTCATGTTTTTTGTCTCGCTTCAACTGTTGTGCTGAATTATTTTGGGTTTCAATATTTTTGTGTTGTCATCATTTGTGGGGATTTTTTCGTTCTCTTAGTACATTTTTCTTTGTTTTTTCTTTGTTTGCTGACCATATTCCTGTTTCGGAATATTTTGTGGTGTTCATATCCTTGTTGACAACAGCAATTGTTTGCTTAATTTTGTGTGTTTTTTGTATCTTTTTTTGAGTATTTTTATTTTTATTTATTTATTTTATTTATTAGTTTTTCTTCAACAGAAAAAGTTCTTAGCAATGGCGTATGTCCAAAAACTTACATCAAGTCATGCACTCCCATTGCACAAATCTTTTAAAGATAACACGTGCAAAAACATCTAACCTCGGTAACGGACAAATTTATGTGTTCTTTATGTTATTGTTTCAGTATGAATTAGGTAATTTCATAACAGTGAAATATAATTTGTATAAAAAGTCTGGCAATTTTTTAGTTGTTTTCCTGCAAAAAAAAACTTACAGTCCCTCTGTACAATAATTATGTAGAAATATAGACTCGTAAAAAAAATTGGTTGTCTATAAAGTCGGTTTACGGACGATAGTTTAACGTGACAACGTCATAACAAAACATTCATGAAATGATTGCATTCTTTTATGAATAAAATTGAATAATTTTTATTTTAATAATAAAAGAATAAATACTTGAAATTATACTAGTAATCAGATTTTTAAAGTGTAAGAATAATTAACCTTTATTGCCGAAATTGTTGTTGTAATAAGCAATGAAAACCACATTAACTTTTCACTTCACTTTATAAACAGTCGACGAAACATTTCACGTGTAGATGACTTGTAATTAATTTGAAAAACTGGCGTTTAGCTATAAAGTTTAAATATAATTATGAACAAGTTTTCATTTAAATAAACTGTAATCAAATATCTATCATCAATTACATGAATCACCATAATTTTTTAGTCAATTGTAACACAACCTAACGGCGTAACGGAACACAGCGTAACAGAACAATGAGCGTAACGGGACACAGCGTAAAGGGACACAGCGTAACGGAACAATGTGCGTAACGGGACACTTTTTCGTGCGTGCAGCCGGCGTTTATCTATTTATTAGACGTTGTCACGACAAAAACAATAATTTTAGAACACAACATTTTATGTTGCACGGAAATATAAAGAGGGTGGCCGTACTTTATTACTACACGGATAGTGCCTAAAGCCGCTTTTTGTCCAGCTGACGGACTAGCTACGTTGGCGAGACATCCCGAAACACTGGCTGAAGTGTAGTGTTTGAATTGTGTAGACACATTTTTAAATCATGTACTGTTTTTCACGGAATCGACTGTTTTCAACGATGGCAATTATAATTCATAAGTTACTTGTTAAACACCATCAGGCATGGCTAATCACCGTTTTCGCAATCATTAGGGTTCGGCAGTATGGCGACGGCGAGGTAAAAATTAACTTCAAATACGTCACAGCAGTTCCTTACGCCATGTCGCCATGTGAATGAATCCCGAGGATTTTCGGCCATTGTAAACTGTGTTTGAAATTGAGCTTCCTAAGCAGTTGAAAAAATATATATGGCTACTTAAACCAAGTAATTTGCTAAGTTAGTAAAGTAATTAATTTTACTGTGTGTATGTATAGTCAAAAGTTATCCGATTAAAAATTGTTGCCGCATGTCACGCAAATAATTTTTTCCCCTCGTAAAGTATATATATATATTTTTGGTTTCATTTTGAATTTTTTCAATGGGAGGGTAATTTATGATTGCTTAACAAAAAAATTTAAGTCAGATTATTTTAGAATTTGGTACAAGGTGGGGATTTAAAAACTTAAAAAAAAAAAAAAAATGCTTATTTCTTGAAAACTACAAAATTATTGAAAAATATTAATTTTTTAAAATCTGAATCGTAATTAACTTTTCTGGGCTTTATTTTAAATTTGGCGGATAATACGACATCGGCGGCTGGTAGACGGGGAATGAAAGCCTCTTTGGGGACATTTCGTCATACATAATGAAATAAGAAATTTTTATACATTAAGTAATCGATGAATTGGTGAGTTCTGCATGTATGTGATCGAAAAAAAAAATTCGTTTTTAATGATAATCTCTATTCATAATTTGAGGTTATTCATGATAACGCGTTCATTCCAGGTGGTCGGACTCAGCGGTGTTTCGAACACACTGCACACTTGTTACCCCCTCCACCCACCCTCAACGACGACGAGACGGCTATAGGGACGCAGTTGCAGTAGCTACTGCTGGTTCAGCGGCGCAGAAGTGACAAACACCCAGCAACCCCTCCCTCCCCTCCCCTACAGGCATCATTCTCGTAACACACAGAGCGCCACTATCCCAGGTTCCCCCCCCCCCTCGTCATCGTTCGCTTTCTGTCTAATCACGGCTCCCCGGGGGGGGGGATGGGGGGATGGGGGGGGGGAAGTGGTGTGGGTCGGAGGACGTAATCACGCTCCACGCTTCACGCTCCACCCGTCATGCGGGCGCCGCACAGGGATGTCGGGAATATGCACGCTCTTCCGTTACGATGTGTCAGTGTCAAGCCCTGCTGTACAGAATGTCTCGTTCAGCTTGAAGGCTTCTATTATATATATACACACACACACATATACACACTCACAGAGACCACAGGTATCATTCTCCCTCGAGAAAAAAGTTTTTTCGGTGGAGAAATTATTTTAAGCTAGATATAATATTATATATATATATATATAATACTCCCATAGACCACAAGTATCTTTCTCCCTCGAGAAAAAAAAGTTTCGTTGGCGGAGAAATTATTTTAAGCTCTCTTCCGTGCACGTTCTATGCCATAACTCGAATTTAGCACCGTGCTAAAAAAAAAAAAAATTAATGCATTTTTTTTACCAACGGAACGAAGCTGAATTTTTTTTTTTTTTTTTAAGTATGTCAAAGCATCAAGCCAGTTGGAAAAAAGGAAAATTTTTGGTCGCGTCAAAGGAAGTATTTCGAGTTTTGTTTCACATTTTTCTCCTTGAATTATGTACTTTGAATTTGAAAATTAAAATAAACTAAGAATAAAAATTATTTATGGTACTCGTAAAACGTTTGTAATTACGGGATATTGAAATTTATACATAAAAAATGATAAATGAGATCTTAATTATTTATGTATTTTATTTTTTAAAACTATTTAATGGCACTTTTCTCTAAAAATATTAAGGTTTAATTTTGCATTTTCGACCTCTATCCATTGTAAAAAGTTTACGTGGAGTTAATAGACAATGTTTCCTATCTCGCAGACGTACAAAAGTGACTTTTCTTTTCGTCCAAAATACGGTTTTTCTATTCGGATTCAACGATCAAACCCAATCGTGCATTATCTTTGAAAAATACTGGAAATCACACTGAAATTTACATTTATTTAAATTCTGCTTGGACTACGACAACAATTCATTGCGTTTTCTTCCCAATATATTAAATATTTGTCGGTTTTTTTTATTGTCTCTATTGATCTTGCTGCCGATGTGACTTTAAAAACAAATACAAAAATAAAATGTCTCTCTCGATTTTAAAAAGTATGAACGATTATACTATATAGGTATATATATATATATAAATATATATATATACCTATATATATATATATATATATATATATATATATATATATATATATTAGGTATATGTGCAATTTCCACAGGTTATTTTTTAGCCTCTATTTATACTATTGGGAAGATAAATTTGAAATTTGACCTGTATAAATTTTAAAATTTTAAATAATGGGTTAGCACACGACTTAACAAATATGTATTATCCTATGTAAACTTAATAGCGTTTAATATGCTGGTGTTTAATTTTTTCATTCAAGTAATTTCGGATGGGTATCCCAGGAAGTTGGCAACACTGTAAAAACCGCGAACAGATTCGTCCCACAATTTTTTTGGCAGCGTGTTTCAAAAGCTAATGATGCGATCATTTCTTCTTCTATGCTCACAGGGCTCTCGTATATCTGAATAGCACGGACACCTTTTTTTGCGGCAGTTCTTATAAAAAGTAAGCACGCTTTCTTAACGTCCACTTTTCTCAATATTATAAGCGCTACTAAACGTGGACGGTGGCCAAGGAAAATGAATCGCGGATAAAAAGGAATAAACTGATCTCCAGCCTTCATCAATCATTTTCTTCCTCTGGGAATTGAATATGTGACCTGAATACCACGGGGAAGGAGGGGGGAAGTGAACAACTGTCGATGACACTGTATTATGATATCCGGAGTGATGGATAGTGCAATAAACCTAAAGAAATGAAGCTTGATTTTGTTAAAACATTTTTCGTAACTCTTCGAAACTCTAACTATATTTCAAAGTTGCTTTTTTAAATATTTATTTAAAACATTATCATCTGAAATCTGCGTTTACACTTTAATTTTTGATTTTTTTAATGTCTGTTTATTCCTACGCAACATAACAAAAGGTTCCCTTAATTTTATCGTAGGATTTTAAGTTGTTTTATTCTGTTTATTAAATTAAACTGTAGATGCAAAACAAACCATTATTACCTATTAGTTTAAACATAAATTGAATAATCTATTTTATTATATATGTATAGCCTCAAATAAAATGTAATATTATAAATAACATAACAGGCTCTCTGAAACACAAGTCCTTACATTTCAATTCTCCAAATGGATAGGGAAGAACCTAAATTATGCACAAATTTTGAAGCCAAACGTAAAATATATGTAAATATTTACGATTGTGACATCTAAAAATGTTGAATAGTGTTTAGATAAGGAAATATTTTATAGTGGAACACGAGCGCTCAAAAATTTTTAGTGTGTGAGATGAACTCAAAAAGACAAAATTAAACACATGTTATTAAAATAAATAACGCCAGTCAGTTACACTATAACAAAACTTGTATATTAATAAACATAAAGAAATAAAGTAAAATAAAATCACAAATTTGTTTTGTGTATTTAACTTTTAAAAATTTACAATTTGTATTTTTTTAAATCATAATGTATTCAATAAAATAGGTTGGTTTTAAAGTCTCGTGTGACAATCTGGGCTTAAGTGATGTGAACGGAGCAGCTACTGAATGCAGGGTGGATAAGGGGGACAGGAGTACCCCGATAAAACACCAACACACGGCAATGTCTATCAAGTTTCTCCACTTGCAGAAAAAAAAAATTTGATCTCATGTTAAGGTTTAAGAGTGAATGTCCCTTTCCATGTCATGATTTTACATTTACAGTACTCGCTGATTAATTTGTAGAGTTTTTAAATGGTTTAACTTTCATAACATTATATATCTATATAAAATTATATAATTTTATAAAATTAAAATTATATATCTATATATATAATATAATTTTGTGAAAGTTAAACCATTTCAAAACTCTACGTTATATTTGCCGATATATATATATATATATCGGCAAATATAACGTAACTTGTTTTCCCGCAAGAAATAGTGTAAAATTATCAGAATACTGGGTTAAATTAAGTAAAACAAGTTCCTCCACTAAAATATGGTTAAATCCTACACAGTAATATTTATCTGCGGTTACGCGAACAAAGTCACTCTTGAGACCACACACGAGTCCCCGTGGACTGAATTAGAATGAATATTCTTTACGAATTTTAGTAGTTCCTATTTAAGTATTTTATTGATAGATTTTCTCACTGTGATTCTAGGCTACGTTCTGTCTTAAATACTAAAACTAGTCTTAAATAAAAAAAAACAAAAAAAATATTATTTTTAAAATAAATCCAATGCAATCAAGCACAGATTAACGTATTTACACAAAAAATACGAATTTTGAAAAAATCTCACGTTTGATAAGGGGGAGGGGTATGAGCATAATCTCACATCTCACCAAGGGTGTCGTGGGGGGGGGGGGGGCGGTGGTCCAAAAAATTGCCAAAATCGCCTAACGTAATTAATGGACGCCCCCAAAGATACTTGTGTCTGATTATCCAGAGAGCTTTGCAAATTTACAGGAACTTACAGCTTCGTTAATAAGTTACGGCTGTTGTTGAGTTTATTTACTTTGGGCGCGCAACAGGAATTATCTTGGTGCGTTAACGAAAGCTCAAAGAATGGTTGCAGGGTTGTCTCCTCAGTGGGTACTTAATTTCACTGTAAGATTTGTGCAAGACAATCCTAGTGATGTAATTATATTTCCGTGAATGGAGAGAGTTCGATGGGATGAGTGATATCTTCGGGATTAAAGCGGATTTCCCGTCACACGTATGCATTACTTTCGTGTTGAACCTACCCTTTGTGCTTTAAAGATTTAATTTCCCCGCGGGTCTTGTTATGCTTCAACAAGTGTCTGCACGGTCTCTCCGGAGCGAATGTGCTTGTGTGTCGCGCGCCAGCCGGCGACGTGACGCTATACACGCGACGCCGTGCATAATAATGAATTCCTTTGCATACGCTGTCTGCTCATGGTGAAGGGCGTGTCCTCAAAGGCGGCAAGCAGATCAGCAGTTTCCTCTCTGTCGGCCACTTAACACGAGCACCTCTGTGCGAGAACATCATTTATCGTTAGTAATACAGGGCGTTTGTGCGTGGATTCAAAGGCTCGAGGTCTCGTCGACATCGTTAAAGACGTTGAGGGGCAGTGACTGATGAAATTATGTAGCGGAGGGTGGGAGGGAGGAGGAGTAATACCCCGAGAAAACCCAAGGACGTACGGTTATGCCAGTCACGTATAACAAGTCACGTTGTATTAATTTATTTTTCTTGTCATCGCCTTTACTGAAGGACTAAAACACGAAAAATTCCTTGGAATTTTTTTTTGTTATGCCGCAAATATTTTACAATAGATCTTCACTGTGCTTACTATAACGGTTGCAAAGAGTTTCGGAAGTTTTTATGATTGTAGTCAAATGTGGAACTCTTTACATACTTTACCTATATGTATTTATATGTGAATATATTATTGTACTACACTTTGAATGTAAAATGCTGGAAATATTTACATCAGGACAACAAATTCAACGGAGGTACCTGTCAAAATTTTATAAAAAAAATCCATATACACACGTAAAAACCATAAAGGAAAATGAAATAAACATGGAGTGTGAGACAATTTTTGTTTGACCCCGTCAGGAAACGAGACCTGACCACTTAACCACCGTGCTCCATTTAAGAAACTCTTCGTTATGTAAAACACTCCCGGGGGGAAATGTTTATATATATATATATATATATATATATATATATATATATATTCCTTGTCTGGATTTTTTAGTGGATTTTAGTTTGAGGGCTGTAAAAATTATCTAATCCAAAAAAAAAAAAGACATCATCGCAATTTTCATTATAATTTTCCATCCAAATTGAAAAAATACTGGGTTTTTTTTTATTTGTCTATGTGCTCTGGAAGTAAATATAAATTTCGAAACAATTTAATACGCATAAAATTATGAATCAAACAGATGCTTCATCATTTTATCCACGACTAACGGCGTGGCAGAAAATATTGAACATTTTTGACTATTTGCAGCTCTCCAAAAGTAATAAAACAAGATATTGACGATTTTATTTACGAAAACTTTTTTACGAAACATTTTAACCATGATAATTATTTTCCTTTGGGTTTGGGGGGAAGGGGGGTGGCAATTTTCTGAAATTTTATAGGCCTAGCTCAATAACACAAACTTTTCTTTCCCACAACATAGTAATAAACGTAATTTTTTACCCCATTCTATTATAATAAAAGGGTAAACTTTTTGTTTTACTATTTATAATAATAATTACTAGACTCATTGAACAATATTTGCGAACTTACACAAAACAATAAAAAAAAATTATATATTTCTTGACTACTAACACATCACATTAATGTTTGTATTCCTAGATTTAAAAAAATATGAAAGTGCATATTCTATATGGAATTAGTAGGAATTTAAATATTTGAGATACCAATAAAAGTTTCCGTTAATAATTTTATGGTTACCTCTACTTCTGTCGCATCGTAATTATATTTTTTGTTGAGATACCATGATAATCTTCATTCTCCGTCTTATTGGAGGTATTGGTGGTGGGTGTGGGTGTCTGTTATGAAGTATGATGTAAGCATTTGGATATCAAAATAAATTGTAGCTGCGTATAAAATCTTATATGATATAAGTTCGATTAATAGCTTGAAATGAACACGCTGGGAAGAAGAGTACAAATAATTACATAATGTAGAGAGTGTTGTTATACAAATATATAAAAAAAACACATCATCAAGGAATCAGCGATAAACTTCATGATAGTAAATGTTGATGGGGGGGGGGGGAAGGGGCGAAGAATTTGACTTCAAGTATAATATGGCAAATATTTTGCAAAACTTCCTCACTTCTTACCACCATTACCATAAAGATATATACCTCATGGACACAGTTCTCTTTCCCGCCAACTCTGCCGTTTAAGGTTGATATCAGACAGGTAAGAGTGGCTTACTGTCGTAATAAGTTTTTAATCTGTCGCAGGGGCCATTCTTTCAAATTATGGTTTAATTTTGCTTTGTGTGTAGCTGGAAATGTTCAACAGTAAAATTAAGAAAGTTTATTTAACTAAATAAGTCGATAATTTTAAATTTCCCTGAAATTTCAGCGTTGAAAAGCTGTACGAGGGAAGTTTTCCCTTAAATGGTTCTTAGTGGTCTAGCATATTACAGTAAAAGAAATTTCGTTAAAGAAATGAGATTTATCGTTTCACCAGGAAAATGTTTAAAATATTTTACTGTGGTTATTGACATATTACAATGGGTAAATGTGTTACAAACGAGTAAAGATATGTTGTGATATGCTGGGTCCATCATATTTATGCCGTTGCTATATATTTACATAACTAGTCAAGTAGTTGCTGAAACAGGTTACAGATTACTCTATGTTTTAAATTTGTTTTCATCAGTTGCTAAGGTTTTTGTAGGTACAGTAACAATTTATTTCCCGTATATATTTTTTTCCATTAAAAGGTTGATAGTAGACATTTTCTGAAAATTTAGCCTTTGGTTCATCCTTGAATTACTACGATGAAAGTGACTATGTGATATTATGAACAGAAGGCAATTGAAAACATTTTAAAAGGTAAACTTTGCAAAAAAAAAAATTATGGTTACTTGAATGGTTGGAAAAATAATTCTCGGCGCAGTTTAGCCTAAGATGCTAAAAAATTAATGTATGCAGTTAAAACACTGAAATGTGCGTTTAGGTTAGCTTTGATATTTTTACTATGCGCAACAAGCTACAAACCACTCTAGAGTTATGGTTTGGTCACTCACTGGTCTCTTTACGAAAAATTCTTTAAAATAAGTTCATACCTTTTAAATATAAAAAAAAAATATAAAAATTTCCGTCTTTTTATCGAAGCTTTGAACCACCAGTCTGTTTTGTTTTTCTCTTTCTATCGGTCAACATGACTTTTCTAGTTATAAAAAAAACTGTTCTATATCTCTGTTTTTATCTGGAAATAAATCCTACCTTTCCCTCCAATTAAATTCTCTTCTTTCCGGGTTTAATTAACTTCGGTTTTTTTTATCTTTTTTTCCCCCCGCGTCAAAAAAACATCGCAGTAAAAATGTCCTACCACTTTCGGTAATAGTGAAAATTGTCATGAGAGGTGTTTTGTTTGCCTTGTGGTTTCATCCATACTTTTGCACCGCTTCCCATCCAATATTCTCGGACCTTTCGGTGGCTGAAATTGATAAGGTGTCGGATACTTGCGGCGATAGTTTGGGCTGAATCGCCAGCAAGCCTCACATTAAACATGAGCACGACGTAAATTACCAAGTTGTACCTATCTTAGACAACCGTTAGCACTGAGAAATTGAGTGTGAACGAGCAACATAAAATATTAGCGAAACATTTTTATCGTCGTCGTAAGCTTTCACGGGAAACATTCACGTATCCCCCCCCCCCCTTCAAATTCTCCAAATGACCTCGTTGTCATGAGATGTAACACAAATATATCAAAGCTAGTGATGGTGTCAAATCCCGGTTTTTTTCGAATCAACATCGCGAGTTAGAATCCTATTACATCATCGAATATACCCCCCAAATCCAAATCTAGGTCTCAAGAGTCAAAAATAAAATAAAATACAATAAGTAAAATTATTTACTATGATATTGAAACATTAAAACCTTTAAATATTTGTTTCATAAACTATGTTTTAGAATCATTAAATATTGTAATTTTATTTAAGTACAATGTTATTGGGAATTTTATCAGGATAGCCACGATATCAGGAGATATCAGTGTTGAGTTTTTAGGTTTACTTTATTATCAATAATATTTTCTTCTAATTTTTTCCTTCGAATATCGAGTCCTTCGAATACTAAGGATTTGGTTGTATTTAGGATTCGATTGGCCCATTTACACGCATCGAAACACATGTATGTACATAATCTTCATAAAGTATGTGTCATGTGCCTAGTCTTCTGAGTTCTCTAAAGTGGTATCAGCGGTACCCATTTTCCAACTGTCACTTGCAAAGAAACACATGATGTTTGTTTATGAGCACTGAAAACCACAAGTTGTTTACAAAAAATACGAATAGAACAAGTGGCAGAAGAAAACGTAAAACATTGGTACTAATTTTGACAACTTTCACATTAAAGACAAGTTACATGGCCCAGCTTATAAATTGGTAAAATCTACATTTATAATTTTTAATAGTGAGTTATAAATATTATTTTTTCACAACTCAAAGAAACTAGGCACTAAAGCTCCAAAAATCTAATGAAATAGATTCTGGCCAAAAAATTTGAACTCGAAATTATGAGATCTCTGGTAACATGCCCACTTCATCGAGCGTGATTTTGTTTTGCGAGAAATATTTTTTTTGAATAAAGATATGAGACTTTCTGATTTATTATTAGACCCATAGCAAGGAAAGGCTTAAAAAAATACACTCATAGCCAAAGTGTTTAAGGGTGATTAGGCCTCGTCATCTAGGATTATTACATCTTTTTCCTGGAATTCTAATTTTGAACTTTATCTAAATTTTTGGTTGGTATTTCAAGGCATAGAGCATGACTCCCAGGCCTTCTTATCTATACCTTTTTGCGACTACATATTTACTAACAGGCTCTGTTAGCGGCGCGAGGAAAAAACTTATTACTGTACGCGGGCGACCACAACTATCATGACAATCTCACAAGTGTTGACTTCAACAAGTACCAAGAGCTAAGTCCTATGCCATATCAAACCCCCCCTTCCCAAAAAAATAGCAAGGAAGCTTTATTGCAAGCGGTATCAAAATATATATTTTTTAAATTGTAACATGGAGAGGCCTAATGTCCTTTAAAAACAAGGGAGGGGATGGGGCAACATTCCTAACCGAGGAAACAAGAATGATCAAAAACCGACTACCTTGGAGTTAGTAGGGGGCGCGGAAGACTACCATACTGGAAGACTACCATAATGACAATATTCCGCCTGGCTTTTCGAAAAAAAGGCGGAAAAGTACCATAACGGAAAACTGCCATAATTTAAAAATAAGGATGAGACGGAATTTTTCCATATTTTCTTATACACTCCATGTCTAAGAGGACATTGGGAATTGCTCTCGAAGTAGTGTATAGAATACCCAGTTAGGATACAGGCCCGTCAACTCCCAGGCCATCCGAGTTCGACACGGAGCCATAGTTTCAGGTTCGCAGGACTGACTGAAGGCGTCGCCGCCTCGTGAAGTTGCAGGGCACGAACACGCCAATGTTCGGAGCGGTCGCCGCGTCGAAGCACTTTGATGGCGGCTCCCCCCGCCCCCCGGGGGTTTCCCCCCCCCCCCCCGAAATTGCAGGCATTTATCTTCCTTTCTTCGCGGTCGACTCGATTGTCCCCGAGCAGGAGAAGAGGGCGGGGGGAGGACGAAGTTTAAAGTCTGATCTTCCCCGGGCGACGTTGAAGAGACGTTCCCGCATCGTTGATTTCTCCCGGCCATCATCCGCGAATCACCGCTCTCTCTCTCTCCCCCCCCCCCCCCCCCCCCCCCCCCCACCGAACGGAACGCGCGAATTGCGGCAGCCGAGACCACGAGCGAATCTGACCGTTTGTTAAGGGCGAAGGAGGCGTAGAAACAGCAATTACTTTGTCACATTTATAGCATATGTGTGTGTATACTCAACCAATTATGTCACCATTTATATTGTCGTGGTTGAATATCGTATTAACAGTGTAATTTATGTTGATACTGGCACGATAAATTTCTCTTGGGCCTACAATTATGTGGCTTGCTCGTTTGTGGCTTTCCTTTCGTTATCATTCGGCCCGTTAATGGCGTATTTGTATTAATAAATACATATACGAATGTATACGCAAAAAAAAAATATTTTCTTTGAACCCGAATATGAATATATTCGAATTTTCAGGTGTGAAAACGAATTTAGTTGTATGCGTGTTCTTTAACATGCAAATACGAATATTCACACGAAAATACTAATAAAAGAATCATATTCGCGTATTCGTATTAGCAAGTGAGTACAAACATTCAAATTCGTTTATTAGTATCCGCGCATTCGTATTTGCCTCTCAGTGAATACGCAAATTTAACACCTTCATTAATATTTGCACTGTTTTCTCGAGCTCTAGATCACAATTTTGGGTACTTTCCCACATCCTGGGGGAAAAGTTATGGTTCACACTCCTCCAGTCCACCTTCTCTCTAAAATATGCCCTTTAAGAATTAAATAAAAACTAATTAAACTTTTCAAAAACTAAAAAATAAAATACTGTTATCTCTTAAGATAAAGTGACTTACACGCCTATGTGATATAACAACGTGTAGCACAAACAAAAATATTTTATACCAATTTTGAATTGAACCAGTGTCTTAAAAATTATGTAAATACGTGATAAAAATTTATAAAATTTCCTGATTTTAAAAGCAAAAGACAAGATTACATTATAACATTATCATAGTCTGTATCTTAAGTTGCACGAATGAATACCAAAATTAAATTATATGTATTTATGTTATTCATCAAATAATAGATTGTGTAAGTTTTATTTACTTCTAATTGTAAGCGTTACCTATATTTGTAATTTTGTTATGAAAATTATTTGGCTTGTAAAATAGTAGGGATTATGCAAAAAGGTTTCTTAAACAGAATTTTTTGTGCGAATTCTAGACTCCACACAATTTACTACTGGATCCAACTTTTTGTCCAGGATAGACTTGTTACACAGGTTTTATTGCAGCTCAACTGTAGTTAGTAGTTTTGTAGTGAAAGAAATCGTAGTAGTATGAATGTTCAAGGTCCATAAGTTCGTTTAAATTGAAGACGGTTAAGATGTTTTTTTTTTTTAGAAGGTAAGGGATATTCTTGGTTATCTAGCTAGCTTCTACAAGTAAAGCAATGACAATTAAAAATATTAAAATTATTATTCCATCTTTACTACGTCTGCGTGAATTACGTAAAAAAAAGTCGCGTTCTTTTGGTGTGCTCAACGTGTTAGTTACGAGCATGCATCCTACCTAGATGTTCTGTTCAGGCGCGATCAACATTCAGGAAGCGAATTCACATGTACACGAATACACGCGCGAACTTACATAAACCTGTGAACGGCCGCCGAGGCGATGGCACACGGTGCAATATCCCGCTTGCCGAGAGCCGCTCCGAGCCCCATTTGACGGGCGTGAAAACGGCCACGTGTTCAACAATGTGCGTGCGTGTGCATACACACACACACCTGAGGTATCAGTGCCACGTGGTTTTCTCAAAGGAAAAAAATGTTTTCGTGGCCCTTTTAATTTTCTAAATTTAGGGGGTGAAAATATTCCCACGTGTTGAAGTTTTGGCTTAAGAGAAATGAGTACTTTACTGTAAGAGCCTTGCATATGAAACACTAGTTTACGTAGGGATCTAAGATAGTTACAACGTTCCGTTGGAGGCAGAACCTCCGGAATATGAATTTTTCGACTTTGGGGAGAGGACACTGAAAGTCATCGTGGTCCTTCTCCTCAAATCAATCTCAAAAATCAATCTGTGTCGGTTATGGACCAGTGTACTATTTCAACAACGCTCACACAGTCCGCGAAATGTTCCAAAGTTAACCCGATAAACTATAAATATTCAGGAGGTTCAACAAACGACTGCCATCATATGCTCAGGTAGAAAGGCTATGCAGCAATGATCAACATGCCAATGTCCATTCCACTTACAGATTGAGAAATTCTAAAAACCCTTTTTATTACAAGATAATTCATCATTTAACTGAAAATGAGTGATATGTACTATAGGGAAGTGGAAAAAAAGGCGGTTAATTATGTTTATGAAGTTGGTTTAGAATATATTTAGTAGTTGTAGTTTGGTACACTATTTAATTTTACAAAATCTAAGGATGGCTTTTACTCATTGTGGTGTATTATGCTATCAACCTATTAGTTTTAAGAGAACAAAAAAAAATGTTTTATAGTAAAATTTTATGCTAGTTTTTTTAAAAATATTACTTCAACTTTCAAGTATTCACACCTGTTTATACGAGTATATACATATTCGTATTCATTGAAAAAAAGAAAATTTTTTTAAGAAGACATTCGTATTTGTATTAACAAATACAAACATGCCCAGCACTGGTTCGGGCATATTCGAGCGTTTCCGCCGCACCATGCTGATGATTCCTTTGGCTACGACTCCAAACGTAATCCTCTCAATTATTTAAGTGGGTGTGTACCAGAGTTCACTTATGTGACTGCCAGGGTGGCTTAATGCTGCCGGCAGCCATATTTAATGTAATTTTAATAACTGTAGCGAAATGAAGTAATTGAACACTAATAATTCAATTTGTGAAGGAACCTTAACTCCACAAACTATCCATTAGAACTTGAAAAAAAAATTAAGGCAGAGACCAAGTGGGACTCACTCTCTCCCTAAAAATGCGCCACCAGTACAAAATTCCCAATACCTTGTGACACAGTAATTTTAATTAAAAAATATGACAAAAAAATCAAACGTTGAGCTAGCTCAGTCCAATGATAAGCTTTGATAATGTGAAAAGATTAAAAAAAAAAAAAAAAAAATGGCTGTGGTTGTCTGTTTCACGTTACGTATTGGATTGAGGAATTTTAATTCATATTTCATCCCGTAAGTCCTTCAAACTTTGTTTTAATTCATATTTGCTGAAACAAGATTTGACTGAGTGACCAGACCTTTAGAATATTAGAAACATTATCTAGAACTTGTGATAGCTTTTCAAGAAGGAATATCCCGTAATTTTACTAAAAATATATAGGAGTGTATTTTACGTGAAACTTAAACGTTGAAATATTTAATAAACCTCAGTTTACTAAAGGACCAATTGCTTAGCTTGAAGAGAAGAAAACAGGGCTATATACTTCTTAACATTTTTTATTTCTCGTCTGAAACTCTGGTTCGAAAGATTTGTCGCCTATAAAGAAACTTTTCAAAGGGCCTCTGGAATGTAATTAACGCCGCAAATGAGGTTATAAATTTCTAAACTCCTAAAATTCCACGATGCAGCCAAATTAAGTGGGGCGCGGGAAGACAGAAGACGACCGAAAATGAGCGTCCGACAAAATTAAATTTATGAAGTAGATAATGGACACGAACCATTACACCTAAAGAGAGAGAGAGAGATAGAGAGAGAGATAGAGAGAGAGAGAGAATATTGAGTTAAATCTATCAACAAGCCGAAAGTTTTTGCACTATAAGTAGCTTTAAATTCATTAATGGCTATTGCACGGAATACTTTATTAGGATTTGAGGTTTAATTTACATAAAAAAACTTTAATTACAACAAGAATCATAATTGCCTACCTCCCATAATACTAGAGCTTAATATACACGCTTTGGGATGGTTTCCATACACTTCAGACGCACACCTACGTACACACACACACTTATATATCTTCTAAAAGGCGACAGCCAGATTTAAATAAAACAATTTGATTTCTCTTGACTGGAAAACGAAATAAACTGTTTTAGCTAGAAAGTGATTTCTGATTGCAGGCTTTGGTATATTCGTGCTTAGATACTTAGTTTCCAGTTGGTCGCAGAATGGTAAAAACATATGTAATTCGTAGAGAACTGTGAAATTCGCAATTTCAAATTCCTAAAGGATAGACTCCACTCGTGCAAATTACATCTGCTGATTGGTTACCGACTCGTAACACCTGTTGACTGGAATGATCGTGATTCGCTAATTCTTCTGTTAAAGATTTTTCATTGGCCCAATCACTGAAGCAAAATAATGTCAAAAGTATTTCGACTCTATCCTATCGCGAAATGAATCCGCGAATTTTACAGGTCTCTAGAATTCGTTTACATTATTTGGTTTCAACCTTGGGTTTACGGTGGTTGAGTGATCAGATCACTAACTGTCCTGGAATTAAGAAGACCCTTCACTGAGGGTGTCTTCCTGCAGTTGCAAAAGCGTGAATGTGAAACGGGTGTGATGTAAAAAATTATGTGTTATGGAAAACTTTCTGTGTATTTTAAAGTTTTCTGCTTAATTGCATGCATGCAGGCCAAAATATGGGCAGTGTACAGCATACAAGCACCATGTACAGAGATGACGTGTCGGTTAACCCCAAGTGCGTTACCCCCCCAGGGAAATTTCCGCGGACCTACCTCCTTGCGAATCCTACAGTTTTGCGCCTCTTCCCCAAACCCTAGCGCATCATCACGTTTGGTGTCAAAATGTTGTTGGTTAAATCATTAGTTCCAATAATTTGAACGTGAACCAGCAGCGTCACTATCTTGCAGGCGAGTCACGCACGCGTTACCACGAGAGGAAGGTAAACGAATCAAGAAGTCATTTCCATCGAGTGCAGAGCGCGTCGGTCTCCGTAGCGTAGTCAGCAACCCACCGGGCTTCGGAAGAGGGGTCTCTGGGTTCGAATCCCAGCTAAGATACGGGTGCGATCTTTGTTGTCCTAATCGTCTCCTTGGCGCTTACACATATGTATACCAACAACCTTAACAACCATAATTGCACAATAAACATCATTAAGGGGATACGGAATTAGTAACTTACGAAATTGCCAGTGTGCCACTCATTAAAAAGAACATGTCGATACGCTAACACATCACGCTCAATTGTTCGAAGGTCATGCGTTCGGGCACAACAATGAATCGGTACCAGAGTGGATGCAAGATCGGTCTCACAAGCCATTCTGATTTTTTTTGTCATTATTTTTTTTAAAAAGTTTATCTCCAAAATTTTATCTCGATACCTTTCTTCAATTTGCTGTTCTGCCACAAATATCTTTATTACATATATTAAGTTAGTGTAAGTAGTACCATTGGTGTAAAAAGTCGCGCAAGAGATGATAATTACGAAGAATTGCGTGCCTTTTTTTTTACACCCATGACATTACACTAGGTAGTTATGAAAAAAAAAAAAAAATCAACACCGAGTGTGAGATCGAGTATTAAGCCTCCGTGCATAAACGTGCGGCTTTAATAACCGTGTACCAAAAATTATTTTTTTTCTAGCATCTCGTCTGACAAATTGAGCCAAAGTTAAGAGAAGTGACACGCAGAATTGTCTACCTATCGAGTGGCTACTGTAGGGTATTGGTTCTCTTCACACAACGCAGGAGTTGGAAACATAGGCTAAGGTAGATGAGAATCCTAAATGTCGTTTATTGAAAGTTTAAATGGCAATTAGTACTACTTCAGAGTAACTGAATTTCAGTCTTGGTTGAACACATTAATCAATGCAAGTAAATAAAATCGAAGTGTTTGTGATTCAGGATTCTCACACGTAAAATATATTTCCTGTCTGTACGAAATGATTGAACTCAAACCTGAAAATTCTAGCGACTTGTCATTAAACAAAAGTTTGGAAAGGAACCTCAGCATTGATTTAGTCTTAAATTTATTGTGATATTTCACAGTTCCGAAGAAATTATGGTAATATATACCAAAATAGAAAAGCAAGTATCATTTTTATATTTTGATCGTGAAGTTAAAAAAAAGAAAAGACAATTGATTTGTAAATTGATAAATAAATACTTTTTAAATATTTTTTTATCCTTCGATTTTTAATTTAATGAGTAAATCTAATTTAATAACTTGAGTTATTATTTTTTTTTTTCATTTAGTTGTTTTTGTAATTTTTTGTGTTTTCAATTCAATGACTTGTGCTGGATCCTGTACGTAACACAAAACACACACAAAAAAAATTTACTTTAACGTACATATTAAAAAAATTAGACTTCATAATATTTCTTTTTTTATTAATTTTCAATTATACTGGATAAATTATTCTTTCATCTTGGACGGAGACGCGGGAACAGCCAGCTTGCAATAAATCAGTGAAAATAGAATTACTGCTTATAAACTGAGATATATATAAATATATATATAAATGTGCAACATATCTACAAACGTAAATGATTAACATTCCAGTATAATTTAATTTAATGCACTTTCCTGCCACAAGGAAAAAATATTTCGTACCAACTTAGGCGAGAAAAAAGTACTCGATTAGAAAAAAAAGTACTAAATTATAATTTGTTATGGTTTTTAACAATTTAGGAAGTTATTATGACATTGCAATGCTCAAACTTAAATAACACACCACACACACATAAATTCCATAGTTTTTTAAAAATAATTACGCTTAATAATAAAACATATTGGAGTTACAATAATATTATTATATTAAAGAAAAATGTACTACATCTGTACTAAACCACTAATAAAGTTATAAAAGTACTATATCTAGTACGAAAGTACTAACTGCGGAGAACCTGCACTCATATAGAAGCCGGCTACTCTGACCGATGGAGAGAACTATGGTTCCGAATTTTATGAATTTCTTTCAGTTAAAGAAATTAGTATTATTTTTAATATAATCTTAAATATATGAATTTTGATTAGTTTCAACAAATTAGCTCAATTACTGATGTATGGGATTATGTGTCTGATCTCTAAATATATATATAATCTCTAATATATATATATATTTTTAAATCTTCGAATGCATTTCGTCTATAGGTAAATCGTATCCATAGCCGCGATATTCAGCAGAGCCTTCAGCGCATTCTATGGGCGGCTTTCTTCCGCAAGGAGCGTATTAGTTGCAAAGCATCCCGCTAGGTGGCAGTAGTGCTTCTAGTTGGTAAACGTAACTGAAACAAAAAAAAATATACTTATCGTTTAAACGCATGGACTCTATGTATATTTTTATTTTATTTCAATCAAGGAAAAGTTTTTTAAACTCACATTTAAATATTTATTTTTGATTCTCAGGGGGATCTGTATAGTTATTTTTTACTCCCGATTTTTTTCTCGCAAAATATACCTTCCATTAGTTACCTACTTAGGCTAAGACTAAATTAAAGTAGATGCAAAATTTTTACTGAGAATAAACCGGACGATAATATAAATAAAATTAGAACATAAATATAAAATTATGTATGTATTAAATGACTTTTGCCTGTTATTATTATTATTATTATTATTATTATTATTATTATTATTATTATTATTATTATTATTATTCATAAGAGAAGAAACTCATAGTTATTTAATAATTCAACACATTTGTGAACTAAGTGTTTAAATTAATATTAATCATAATATTCTAAATAGCTTATTTCATCCTTATCTAACATGTTCCATATAAACAAAAAAAAGTTTGGTTTCGCTTTTGTTTTGCGGATAGCGTGAGTTGGCATAAAACAAACAGTTTATCGAACAAAAGTATGCATTGTAGGCATTTGAAAAAAAAATCACGTATGAAACGTTTTACAATACAATTTAATGGTTTAAATTATGATTAGAAGTATACTAAGTTCTTGGATTCAATCTGGAATAATACGTAGCCGAACAATCGTAGCGGGACAGCGTAGCCTTGCACAGGCGAGGGAGATTGCAAGTCCGACATAACGACATGGCCGCTTTCGCCAAGCTCAGAATCGCTCCGCCTACCCGAAAACACTTCACGGCATGCAGACCTTCAGAAAAACAAAATACGGGCGAGTCCTTCAGTACTTGTCCAGTGAAGTGTAACATGTAACCTCGGTAACGAGCAAATTTATGTGTTTTTATGTTGCAAATACACGTACAATACGAAAAACAGACACGAAATTTGACAAAGAATTATTTAAAATAATGCCAAACGTAATAAATATATACGCGAATTTTGTTTTTAACAAGGTACATATCTTTATGCGAATCACACATAGTTTCCGCACGCGCCGCTAGAATTCGCTGCCGGAGCAGCTACGCTGACTGTTGAATAATTTGATTATCAGACCGAATTTAAAACTACCTATATAATAAAACGGTTCCGATGAAAGCGAAAAAGGATTTGGAACTGATTATGACAATGATTTTTATTAGAATACTTCTCATCTTTATAAAATTCATGAGACAGTTAGGCAACTGGTTTCCAAAGTAATCTTTGTAAGAAACAAAAAAAAAAAAAAAATATTTCAGAGCACAACCTCCAGTGGCGAAGCTAAAAAAGATTAGATTTTAAAGGGATTTTTAGAAAAATTCCTTCAATCTTTTTCGGTGTTTCGGGTTGGCTGGTTGTATTTCAGGTAGCCCTACGTGTCTTCTGTCAGCACACCAATCACAGCCATCCAGTGCGGAATAAAATGCATCCTGATTTCCTGAATGGCCGGGCCAAATAGGGCAGTGACTTCTCATGCAGACGGCCGCCAATCACAAGGAAACAGTTGCTAACGCGGGGACACCTTATGAGCGATCATATAACAACGCGAAAAATATACATGGCACTAAGGATGCGTATGCCTCCGCGCTGAATTTTTGTGATTGGTGTGCTGACAAAATGCATACACCTAAAAGAAACTCGACCAATCACCAAACACAGGCGATACTACAGTTTATTTGTTACCCTCAGTTAGTCTAGAAATCTTTTCGCGAAAAATACGCGCCCAAGGTTATCAGCTTCGGTGCTTTTACAGGTTTTCCTAACGTGCGTTTTATTGCAAGGTTCGCAAAAAAAAAAACTTTTCATATTCGAAACTCTTCAGAAAGCACATTCGGAAGTTATCAGACTGTATACTTTTTTTAGGGATTTTAACATTCGTTTAATTCGACAGGTTTTTTCAGATCAGACAACTTTCAGATTAGATTCCTCGGATTCTAGAGGTGTCAAAGATAAATATTTTTTCTGGGGTCTTTGAAGGACGTATCTACTGTAAAGAAAGAAAATAACATGTTTACATACACACATATATACAAACGATGTTCAAAAGCCCTGACGAAACACACGATGCATGCGAAACAGATATCTCTCCCCCTTTAACGCGTCACCGTTTTTTTTTTTTATTCGCCATAGATCCTCGCAACCGTTGGTTGGTACTGTGTTTGCCGCTCAAATTGTCCCGCATCCCAATTTTCCAGACGTTCCTTTTGATCCCAGATCGTATTCCTGGTGTGCGAAACAGCTTCTGCCAGGTCGTTCCCTGAGGGCGCTGCTCTCTGTTGAGGGGCAACGGAAGACTACCATACTGGAAAACTACCATAATGACTGTATTCCGCCTGGCCTCTTCGAAAAAGGCGGAAAAGTACCATAACTGAAAACTGCCATAATTTTAAAGGACGAGGCGGAATTCTGCTTTTTTCTCGAAGTAGTGTGAAGAATACATTGCTAGGTAGCACTGTAACCCCCCTAGTTGTTTCTTAGGTTAACTTAAAACGGTAGAGATAGCGCTTCTGACGGTGACTTTCTGTAGTTCCAGTAATAAATTAACTCAACAGATCGCGCACTAATAGAAACAAATGTTTCCAAAAATGATTTATAGGAAGCATCACCGTATACTTATAACTACGATCTGTAAAAATTAAAATATGGTATTTTTCCATTATGGCACATTGCCTCCTGTTTTGACGGGGGTCGACGGAATACCGCCATACTGAAAGACTACCATAATGGAAGATTGCCATACTGAAAGACTTTCATACTGGAAGACTACCATAATCGAAGAATTCCGCCGGGGAGCGACGGAAAAGTGCCATAATGTAATATTATCGTAAGTTAAAACGCGACCATACAGTCCTAATACTCGAACGACATGATTAAATTATGTCTATTATCTTAGAAATAATTTGTATAAATAAGTAGCATACAAAGTCTAATGATTCTAATTGGTGTTTTAACTCTAGGTCACTAGTTGAAATTAAATGCAATCTTGTAACCGAAAATCACAATTACCTGACAACCGACGGTTAAGTAAGTAAAATATCGCATGATTTATATCATATGATTGAAATTCCACGACAGATTATCACCATCAAGTATATAGTCATCTATAGTACTGAGGTGGCAATTCAATTGAGTTTATTTGACGTCATGTCTATCAAAAGAACGATAAATTAAAATTCAGCATGAATTATTTGACAAAAAAATGTTTACGTTACTACATCTTTAATAATACCCACATTATGTTTCTGATGGGCTGTTGGGGTTAACTTTTCGTGGGGTGACTTCACTACGACCTTACTTCTTAATGGCTGTGGTGTTTTTGTCATCTCGGGGCTGTTACAGGGTATTGTGATTCCAGAATTATGTTTTTAGCATGTGCTGTGAAAACCATTAGAAAAGTATTTTAACATATAGATGTATAGAAAAACAATTTCCATTAAGAATATATTAAAATAATCTCAAATGTGAATACGGAATAGTGAGAGTGATTCATGTTTGATGCAGTTGAGGCATTAGGCCTATATATCAAACAATAATTTTTGGGTTAACAAACATTAAGTTTCCCCATAATAATGATATCCACTTTTATAATACTCGAAAAAAGGCTGATATATATTTTAAATCTCATCGAACAACATTATATGAAAAGAATCCTTATTTTTCAGCAGCAAAATTAATAAATAAACTTCCTAAAGATATTCAATTATCTTTTAAAATAAATAAATTTCCAGTTTTCAAAGAAAGTTTAAAACAATTTCTTATTAAGAAAGCCTATTACAGTGTGGATGAATACCTAATATCTTCTCATAATTGTGATTAATGTATAGATAGGTTACTTATTAATTGTCTTGTCAATTTTATTATTTTATTGTGTATTTTTGTTTTATATTTATTAGCTTTTACATAATATGTCCTTTTTATACTTTGTGTGATGTTTATTATATTGTTTGTTATGATTTTTATCATTTATAATATTGTAATCAATTGACAACTCCTATTTCACCTTGTGAGTGTATAAAACAGGAAGTTAATAAATAAATAAATAAATAAATAAATTTTAACTGCGTCAATGACAACGAAATAATTTCAAAATATTAATTTATGAAAGCCTTGAAATCAATTTAATTTTATATTTGTTTACCAGGAGAATAGTCTATTTCCGATATTATTTTTCTTCTTATTCTGAAATTCTTGCTTTCCGTAAACATATTAATAGCGAGGTCAATGCAGACGACAAAACACAACGCCACAGTAGAGCGTCTATATGAAAGGAATTAGCCATGACCTACAGTAAGGAACCATCCTACCCATTTTCTAGAAAAAATCGGTGGGGCAGTATCGAGAGTCACGGCCGTTGGTTTCACGTGAAACTTCTATGTCAGCGAGTCGCTTTTAGTGTGATGGTTTAAAATTAAAATAATAAAAACGAGACATTATCTACGTACTAAATATTTTCGTTCAAGTCAGACACTAAATGGTAGCTTACTATTCATTTAAATTAACATTCGACGAAAATTTTTAACATTGGCCTGTAATATGATAAATGAGATACCGAAGGCATAATATCAAATTAATGTTTTGTGGTGAACGTACAATCTGTATAGCCCAGTGTTGTCGGTTCTCTATACACAAACACACGGATCACCGCGCTATCACGTCTGAGTCGTGAGCTACACTGAACAGAATTTTTTTCCTAACATAAATTAAAACTAAGTGTACCTATTTGAGAGGTTTAGGTAGAGAAGACTCTTAAATGCGTCTCAGGCCGAAGCCTATATAGTTAGGAAAATGTTAAAGAAAGATGGTACAGACCTTTTCGTCTGTTCTGTTACCCATATTTTTTTGCTGTGACTTTTTAAGACGCTTCACGTCAAAACGAAATGACAATGGCCAGCCGGGATTTGAACCAGTGTTCTCTGGGATACTAATCTAGTGTCGTAAGACTCGGTCCATAAACTTCGATAATGTATCTTTTCTCATCTTCGTATTTCCTTGTAGTGATGCCTCATGCTACAGGCGTGAGTGTACGATAATTGCATAACATTACAAATACATAGTTTCAGACTATAGTACTCCATGTAGGCTATTATTGACATCTAATATTATAAGTACAACTATCATAAATTACAGTCACGAAAATTTTAATTCACGTCTTTTGAGTATATTGTGTAGTAGTGTGTGTAACTACGTATGATTTTGTTTGCACATTTAACATGGGTGTAAACAGTATTTGTGGAAGGGGAGGACAGAAGTCAGTCACTCGTCCGGAAACTCTTTTACTAAGATAATGCTTGAAAATACATTTTTAGGCTATTTGACGATCCCTTAAGTGCTTTTTAAACTGCTGTCATTGTAAATTTTGTAAAATAATTTTTTTTTCCTCTAAACAAATCTGGCCACCCTAACCCCACCCCTTCTTTTTTTTTACTACGTTCTTGACACTTATTGTTACAGAAAAATGTTCATTTTTGAGTAAGCTTCTCTGCACTTATACCTTGTTAATAGAAGTGTAAACAAATATACACATTAAAAAAAATACAAATATGTTTAAAGGAAGTCAGTATCTAAGTGAATTTCAAAAACAGTGTAGTTCATTGAATTAATTTTAAACCGACAAACAACATTTTAAATAGTAGGTAAATTATTTCAGGATGTAGTTTCGGACGTACACTATTACTCATTAAACTGTATGTCATGAGAAACCTCAGTCTCTCTCCCGAAACGTCGCAACTGTGTCTTGGGAAAAACATATTGTGTTATTCTGTGCTACCATCGTTGTGGTTTTCAAAATACCTGTTTTGTTGCTCAACTGTTTATTACGGTGTTCGTCTGTGCTGTCGTCGCTGTTTTGTAACATCGCTGGGTTCACCTGTGCGTCTCTGTATATCCGTTTATTTTTTCCCTTCAAATTTTATCTGTTTAGTTTCATCGTTGGGTTGTTCTGTTTGCCGTTGTGCACCGTAAATTTTCTTTGTAAATGGAACAGAAATATTCATATAAACTTAGATATTTGTACATTTACAAATAGTGTTACCATTTATGTTTTGTGTTGCCCCAGTACCTCCAATATTTAAAAGCTATTTGTAAACCCTTGTTTGAATAGCTTTCCAGTATTAACTGCGCATATTAACCAAGGTAAAACAAAATAAAGCCAAATTGTTGAATATTTTTTGGACGAAAATAAACATACAGAACCATTAAATGAATTTTTGATACTGTAACAGTTAAAACATAATACATGTTTTGTACTGTTACACGTAGAAATATTACACATCCAAAATAAAAACACAGAATTCCAATTTTTGTTACAATTAAAATTACAAATAATTAAATAGCGATGTGCACAAACTTTAAATAAAAACTTTCTGTAGTTATGTACTCAAAGAAGTTCATGTTTACTCAGGAGTACTGTAAGTTCCAATAAAATATAGTTGTATTCAAATAATGTGAATATTTCTCAATAAGTTAGCAAATCTCACAAAACTAGTGTCATTTAAATTATTTGTCATCAGAAACTGATCGATTTAAGGTCAGTACTATCATTACCTAAAATTCCGGTGATGTCAGTATGAAATGTATTTTTTAATTTGACATCTCCAACACTATCATTGATTTAGTACTTAAGATTTATAAAATGCCTATTTGCAAACAGTTGTTTGAATAGCTTTCCAGTTTTAGCTGCGCATATTAAGAACGGTAAAACAAAACAAAAAAGCCAAAAGTGAAATAATGAGGTTAACTTTTCTGTGGCTTTAAAACCAAATAAATAAAATGTTATACAATAACTTCATGCTTGTAAGCACACACATATTTTAACTAAACACACTCTTTTAATATCTTACATTTATTTCAAAATAATTTTACCATCGACAGTGCAAGCTCTATACATATTTTTGTAATAGTCTATAGTTCTATATATTTATTTTACAACGGGACTGTAAGTTTGTTTGCAGAAAATCAACTAAAAAATTGCCAGACTAGTTACACAAATTATATTTCACTGTTATGAAAATACATAATTCATGCTGAACGAACAACATAAGAACACATAAATTTGTTCGTTACCGAGGTTAGATGTTACTGTACGTACTGCACGTGTTAAACACACACGAAACTACATTAAACTCGTAGAATAACATCATGTCAGTGTTAAGGAGACTGCAAGAATCCGCTCTACCACTCTGGTTCTGGGGTAGAGCGCCTGCCTTGTGACTTGTAGGACCCGGGTTCGCGCACCGGCTCCTCCAAGGCGGATTGCCCAGACAAAATGGTGGCATTTTCTCTGGTTGGAATACAATCCTTTGTAACAATTCAGGCTACCAAAGAAACGGTGGGTGGAACAGAAAAAAACCTTCCAGGTGGCTTCCAAATGGGGAGCCCGTTTATTTTCTTGGGCTCCCCATGCGGTGGCCATTCCGGGGGTTTCTCCGGGGGAACGGAGTTTTGCAAAAAAATAAATAAATATTTTTTTATTTTTTTTTATTTTAGCGTGTTATAAATAAAGCTCAAACAAAAAAAAAAAAGATTATGCTTTTATACATAAAGTATTTGAATTATGTGTGTTTCAGTCAGTGAGTTTTTGCATACCGATGTTGTGTGTTCAACCATTTATCGGTATATATTTTCTTGAAGTATTATTGACAGTTAAATTTTAGTCACTAACTATTGACCAATACCTCTGTTATGTAGTATTTTAGACATTTTTGACGAAAAAAAATATTGATTTTATTCCTAAAAATATTATTTCTGATAAACCAAGTAGTTTTCAATCAGGAAGATCGTCTTTAACACACACAGTATTATGTATATATATATGTATGTATATATATGTTTTAATTATCATACAAATAGACGCTTTGTAGTCAAATTTGCAAATTCAATTTCATGGTATTAGATATTCCGAAAAGTAGTAATTTATCTCAACTACTCTTTAATATTTAAGAAATAATATTCCAACTGTAATCGGAATTGATCAAGAAAAAATGCTGAAGGAAAAAAAAGGAAATATGTTTGTGAAACTTTTCAGCAAGATATTTCAGCTGTATGGATCTGGTTTTCAAGTTAACAAACGTCTCTGAATTACGATAGCATTTATTGTATAACATTTAGAAAAAAAAACAAATTCAATTAGATAATTAGAATTATCACATAGTAAGAACTGACGTTTAAAGTGGTATCACTATCAATAACAATGTATTCCATTAAATTACGTGCTATGCTTAATTAAAGCCAACATTTTTAATACTCAATTATAAAAATTCTGGAAGTCAATGTGGCATCTTTTAGTTAAGTCTCCTTAGAAGTAATACTTGATATTCAGTACGGAGACCTAAATGTACAAAACTAGTCAATTTTTGTAAATGTTTTTTTCATAAAATAAGAGCTTGAAACCAAAAAAAATGACATTTATGAAAAAATGGGCTGTAAAATTATTAAAATCACACAAGAAAAACCTGTTTAGTAAACAAATCTTAGAACGAAATGTATTTCCATGATATTCTTTTACAATTGCAAAACGGAATTTTGTAATAAGTTTGAATTAGTATATTTAGTTTTTAAGATTAAGTTATAGAGCTTTAGCTAAGTGATTTTAATATTTTTTAAATTTTAATTTGATTAAAAAACATTTTTCAATTTTTTTTAAAAACTATTTACTGTATTGACTAGTTCTGTACATTCATGTTCCCGTAATGAAAAAAATCTAGCCAACACAACCAACCCCAGATTCTATTATCGTTTTTACACTCTCATCATTCACGCACGATGCGACCTTTCCTATCATCTAAAGACTATGTCTCACTCGCCATGATGATTTTTTTTGCATTGCTTTTGTTTAAAGGCTATTCGTGAAATTTCAAGCCGATACAACTCTTGCATTTGTTGTTCTGTTACAAACTTTCTCAAAAGATATTCACTTAGTATATATAATACAGTACGTCCCTTTATAAATTTTAATAGTTTCAACTGTAAGCGTTGTAGAGTGTTGGTTCAGTCACAATTAAAGAGTAACTCAAACAGTTTCAGGTAAGCGCATGAGCGAGTACTGCTTTGTTGTTTTCTCGCTTGCAGCGCCACCTACGCAAAATGGCGACTCCTGAGCGTAAATCGTTTTGTGTTATTCTTTTTTCTTAAAGTGAATCTGTAATTTTAAGTTCAACGTGCGTTTCGTTTAAAGTTTGATTGTGTTCCCCCATGTGGCAAAAACTTCAAACCTATGGTAGACGCAATCCGAGCCGACAGAGCTCTTTTTTCGCTGGCTTCCACATTCACCTGACACAACGCAATGCGTTTCATTTTCCTTTAGGGCTTTATAAAAGATCATGTCTAAGTTCCGTTGCTACCTAATGATTTGCCAGAGTTGAAACACAGAATGAAAAGAGGCTATTGCTTCTATTACTCCGGGCTTGTTACCAAAGTTGGGGAAGATTTGAACTTTGGGTTGGATGTGTGCCGTACAACTAAATGTGCATACATAAGTTAGTTTACCTTAAATTTGACGCATGATTTGTTGTAAATAGTCTAAATTAAAATGTTATAATATAACGTTGAAACTGGTACATTCTTTTATGGACAAAATGTATAATGTGTATAAAAAGTCGTGATAATAATTACGACCCATTGCGTGACATTTAGCAGCCACTATATATTCCGCTAAGTGAATTTCTGTTGAACATTTCTCCGAAAGAAAAAACAAATGCAAGGGAGGTATCGTGTTATAGTTTCACAAAGAGCCTTTAACTAACAGTAATGACGAGGGCGGAAGTGGAATGTATATTTCTTTGTCCCGGTGTGACATTGGGGACGGCCGTTCGGACAAAGCCATCAATTCGCGGTTTGTTTCAGGAAAGAGGGAAAAATGTCAGCGGCGTGCGGGGGAGGGGTCGAGGGTGGATTGTCCGGTGACAGGAAATGAACATTGACCGCGCCATCCAACCGTCGAATGCGGGCCTCTGACAGGAAGCATAGGGATGCTGAAGCAGAGGGATGCTGACGCTCCGTAGCAGGGAAACCCACTACTGTTCACAGACCCCGAGTCAGACGCTCGAATAGTCCGCGTTCGTGCTTTTTCAACTTTTTGAAGTGAAACGTCTTTGGGCGTGATGGGAGGATAATTTGAAGGCCGAATTTTAATGCAAAATTTTCGTGAAACATTGTTGTGAAACTTTTCTTCCCTAAACTAACTTAAACTAAGTGTATTTAGGAGGGTCCGGGTTAGGGAGGGACCTAGGTGCGTCTCAGACTTTTTTTCCTAACCTAACTTAAAGCTATATCTAGTAAGGAAGTATTTGGGTAGAGGCCAACACAAGCAATTTGAGCTTACTTTGAACTAGTATTAATTTTGTTAATGAATGTTTATTTAAACAGTTGTCTTATTTCTCTTTCTCTCTGCCGTTACGATATACCTACTCACAAGTCGAGGTTTGAATTGCCGAAGAATTTTCACTCCTATCACGTGTACTGATTTACACGCGCTAATTTTTCCCAATAAATGCTGCTGTAAAAGTTTGTTTAGGTCAAGTCTGTTACATTCAGGAGGTGGTCACGCTTGCATAGTTACTAGGGACAAGATTATATCGTTACGATTTACCGCGGGTTCGTAAAGGATAGCCCAATTAAAGATTTTATCACACACAGTTTTATTTATTGCCAATATTTACATTACTAGCTAATAATCTAAAAATGCCAATTAATCAATTGTACTTAAAAAAATGTTGCTTCCTCCAGTCAATAGTTTCTCACAATCCACACACCTCGCTGGGCCGCACCTCGGGCGCAACTCTCGCCGCAGCACCCCTCGTGGGTCTCCGCCGCGGGATTCCATCGCCGCACTCCGCCGCCGCCGACGACACTTGCATTCGCCGAGGTTCCGCTTGACGCCTCGCTTGAAACTTCGCTCGGGACTCCGCCGCGCCCACGACACTATCGTCCCGGAACTGAATTCTTCGCCCTGGAACCTTCGTCCAGGGACTTCGCCACTCTATCGCCCGGAAACTCCGCCGCGGGAAAACTCCCGACTTCACTCTGACTCACTCCCTGCCCTGGAACCTTCGTCCAAGGACTTCGCCACTCTATTACCCCGTAAGCTCCGCCGCGGGAAGGCTCCCACCTGAACTTTCTCTCTCCACTCACTCCCTCCGGCCGGCGTCCTCCGGCATATATATAGGCCCCGGCGCAATTCCAGAACTCACGAGAGCAGCCGGGGCCAGTCGCGTCACTCCGCGCCGACACGACAGCAGAAATCTCTCGAAAACACGTGTCGGCAGCTCGCGTAACTCCGCAGCTGTCTGGTTTCGGTTACGTGTCAAGGGCAGGGCGCCGCGCGGGGAGTTGTGGGAATAAGGGGGGAAAGCGACAATCCTTGTTAACTTCCAGGCGCGCGCGGCGCATATCATATTGCGGCAGTCGCCAGCCAGCTCTGCAACTGCACGTGTCCCGATCTTGTTCACGTTCGTAACAATATGCTGAATTGCGGTGAAACAGAAATAACACCGAAAAATCATGTCATCTCACCGCGTAACATCGAAATAAAAGTTAATTCACCATAATAGCAAATAGCAACGAGATTCAAGTTATATCATGAAAGTAAGCAACTTTTAACCAAAATTTAATTCATATCACAAAAAAGTAATCTCTTAATGTTTGAGATGCTACCAAAGACAAAAAAATTAATTTATATTATTGTGCATCGCTTATTGAATCACATTTAAACCACTAAAGCTCGCACATTTATGTTTATTATTCTGAATGTATCTGTCTTTGACCGAATTATTACAAATTATTTTATCGTAAAATTGCAGCAAACGAGTAAATTATTTTGGTGGAGCAAGAATTACAAAAGAGTAATTATAAATGTAGAAACAATAACACAGAAATATTCTGGACTAAATAAATAAAACCATTAAAGTTTGTACATGCTAATCGGGTGCAAATTTTTTTTTCTTTCGAAACGATTTGCACCATCTTGGTTGGACATTGGCTGAAATGCGTTAAAATTTTAAAACACTTTAAATGATTGTTATCATGGAAGTGACTGTTTCTGACAACGGAGATTCTAATTTGTACTTACTAAACGTCGTCAGACGTGGTCAAACACCATTTCCGCAATGTTTTGGGCGGAACAATATGGCGATGGCGAGATGAAAAAGCGACTTCAACTACGTCACATACTGCCGTCTCATGACAATTCTCATTCCGTGGTTACATTAATACTCGTAAAAACTCGTTCTTTATTTTTGTTTGCCCCAGTTGTGTGGGTTTCCACCCGTATACGTGATCGTAACTTAAACGACATTTAAAACAATGCAATGTCGTAAAATTGTATGAAGTATCGGAAAAATTGCTTTGCTCACCCCCCCCCCCCTCCCTCAAGGAATTGCAAAAAGTTAGCGGCGAATTTCGGGAATGTTCGGGGATGTCGGTGAAATGAAGGCTTCCCCGCGGCTAGCAACCATATCTGTAGAGACCGGAAAAAGAAAACCGCGGATTTATTTCAGGATAGACCAAAATTCAAACACGTATAACTTTTAGCTGTTTTTACCATAGGCTCACTGTTAATCTGGACGACTGTGAGCCAGTGAGAAACCTTCAACCAAAGAGGTATCGAATCACAGACAATCCAGTTCTGACGACTCACAGGTCAGCAGCCAATGAACTGGAGTTATTTTCCCGAGTATACAGATAACTATTTAGTCTACCATGAAGGTAATTGAAACCGCGAATTTGTCCACGTATCTGGCAACCAAGTACCACCCTCAGTGTTTTTTTTTTTTTTTTTTTTTTTAGGGGACTCAGAGCAAATGACAGCGTATGAGACCACGCACATTTATTTTAGGTGTGATCATCAACATTAGTAATACAACAATTATAAACGCATGGATATTTTTTGTTTGTATATTTTTTTTCATTCCACGTCAATTGCTGCCCGAGTATCGGTCGCCGTTCGGAACTTGTTATGGTTGTTGCTTCAATAAAAATCAATAATTATTTTGTACGTATTTTTATTAACTTAAATTTTTATAGCCTTAAAAAATATAATTTAAACTCAAACTGGTACCCGTGACAGAATGCAACCACTTTCTCTTTCCCCACCCCCAATTATTTCTTTCTCTCGATTTTCTATCACTTTATCTCTTTCTCTCTCCCTCTCTCCTGCTCTCTAAAACTCAATGCTCCTCTCGGCTCCACCTTCCTAGCCAATGAGGACCCAGCACTTTTTTTTCCGACAACTTACCGAGATTTAACCAATTTTATTCAACATTTTCTGTCACTATTTATTATTAAAATCATCCCTTAAGGAAAATAGCTTTGTACCGAAAGATGCCATGTTGGTTTTAAAAGATTTTTTTAGCAAAAATATCTATTTTTATTATTAGTTACTTCTATATTATTCTATGGAACACCTGGATTTCATAGTGACAGTATGCTACGCATAGTTTTCCCTTCGAATTCACTGGTGTTTAGTTAAGTATATACATATTTTTTTGGGAGTGACTACATCTGTTTATAAATAGACACCATTTTATGGTATACGAAAATTTCCGTATGTGTGATCAATGTCTAAACGATAGAAAATTTTCGATTTAAAACCAATATGGCGTCATTATGTTCCTATTTTTTCTTTCTTAGTTACACGACGTCCTTACTCTGCTCATGTTACTCAAAGTTATACTTTTATTTTAGCCTAAATTGACGCTCGAAAATGCAGGACGGAAAAACGATGCAACCAGGTCTGCCCATATTTCTCCACCGTTTAACTTCCTCTCCGAGCGCTGAACTTTTCAACCCCTTCGCTACGCGTCAACGTCACATCAACAGGAAAGGTGGGTAGTGGGGGAGACGCCTGCCATGTGAGAGGTTTTTCTAGTAGCTCTACTACCCCCATTTTTTCCCCCACCAAAAAAAAAAAACTTTTATGAGAAATATTCCCCAGCGTGTTTAACTTTGTATGATATATAGAGACGAGCAGTATAGGTAGAGCCTCTGTCGAGTTCGAACAAACTGCAGACCAAATGAAAGAGTGATTAATTTGTGGACAGCCATTTTCAGTTTTGTACTCAAATTAGTTATTAAATAAAAATGTACTTAACTAAATGGGCTATCCTTTACGAACCTGTTTTTTTTTCCTTTTCACTCATAACAATTGTATTTCTCAATTTTTTTTTCATGCGCATCCTTGTGGGTAAAAAAAAAACGAGAGCGGTGAAAATTTTTAGAGTCGTGTTTCATAAACATTAAAAAAAAACTATTAATCTATTAACACGTAAGCTAATAAGTTTGATCCCTGCATGTTACATTTGAAATATAGGTGCGTTTTTTTTTTAAATTTGAATATTCTTATGGTGTCTGTGTCGAGGTGAAATAAGGGGAAGTTTTATTCTTACTATCCTGTGCATATAGCCAAATCAAATGAAAGTTGAAATATAAAAGATGCGGCATTGTCTAAATTTATATTCATTAGGCACATGTTACAATACACCGGCGAAAAAAAAAAACGTTTGCTAGGATCAGAAGTGGTACATGTCATCTTCATAAATTCGCAATAAAATGATAGCGACTTCTTAAAAATAGAAGATTTCCTTGTCGGTGTTGATCTCTGACGCGTCAAGATCGCGTGGCTAGTTTCCGTGGTTCGGAACCTACCAATCCGGGGTGTGACCCATGCAAACAGACATTGGATCCGTTAAAAAGTGGTTCCGAGTACACATATAAATTTGGAGGTTTCGTTTTCCAAATCCTCTGTGCGTGACTGAGTGACATTTAAACCTTATTAAAAAAAATTGGTTGTCTGTAAAGTCGGTTTACGGACGATAGTTTAACGTGACAACGTCATAACAAAACATTAATAAAATGATTGCATAGTTTTATGAATAAAATTGAATCATTTTTATTGAATTATCACTATTTTGTATGGATACAAAGAAGGAGTGAAATTAAATCTACTATTTAATTGATAAATTTACTTTTATTTCAACTCATTAATTCAAATATGTTTATTACTTTAACGAAAAGATTATTTTAACTATGTATAATTTTTATACATGTTTGCTATTCAACTTATTCCAATCTGTGTTATTCTGTTAAGGATAGGAAAAGTAGGAAACGAATGGGAGTGTTTCAAGTTTAATGTACCTCGAAAAAGTCAAATCGATGGTTGTTCCAATCGAGTGGAAGAGAGATTGATACGTCGCAAGCGTACAATGAGCGTAACGGGACACATCGTAACGGAACAATATGCGTAACGGGACATTTTTTCGTGCGTGCAGCCGGCGTTCATAGATTTATTAGACGTTGTCACGTCAAAAAATTTCCTCGGAACCTAATATTGACAGCCACGTACATAAGGCAAACGAAGGAGAACACTTTCGAAGGTGCTGCAAAATTATAGAAAAGTTTCAATTAGCAGAAAAAGAATGGTGTCAGTTAATTATCATCACATGTCAGAAGGGGAAAAATATATATTGCGTGATAGATGTTCATATACACGTGATACACGTGAAACTTCTTTGGCAATTCAAACATCGACTCGAAAGTATATTGTAAGGGGTAAAACGGCAAAGATAGAGAAAGAGAGAGTGAAAGAGGAAAATAAGACAATTTTCTAAAAAAAAAACTTAGTATTAATATGATATAAGAAAATTATTTAAAGAACCAAAATGATAACTCTATAGCCTAATTACAGTTAAGAAAACATAATACACAAAATCACAGTTATTATTTTTTTTAATTTATTTCCTCGATACTTAACTAATGTTGATATTATAGCTTTATGGTAACTAATATATGAAACGTACTTAAACAACCGTTCACACGTTGTTTTGAATAATTTTAACGTGTATAACTCAACCTAACCTAACCTAGCGTTCATACAAATCTACAGTATTTTTAATGTCACTAACCTAAACTAACCTAATCATTAAACGCTTAATTATTACTAAACTTCCTACACATTGAATTGCCATGTTACGCAATTATTAGAAACAAGTTGACTGTGTGGGTTTTTTCGGCTTTCATTTGGTTTTAAAGTAATTAAAGAATCCTAATCTTTTTTGTATTTAATAAAAAATTGTTTAAAATAAAAATTAGTGCTCTCTTTTTATCTCCTTGGCAAGTACCTATTCTCTGTCCTTTTCGCGTCAGAAACATTTCACAAACAATGTCTCACGAAAACGTTGCATTGGAATTGGGCCTTGAAATTTTACTCCCATCGCGCCCAAAGACATCTTATATATAGTTCGTAGTCCTTCAAGACATCTTATATATAGTTCGTAGTCCTTCGTGGCTTCTGGGATAAAGGACGCTTCCGTGAAAATTATGGTGTGCACACACGTTTCGGCATTACTTGCAGCAGTCATCATCAGGGGAGATTTACAAATGAAGGCCTAATCTTCTGTCACAGTGTCAACGTAGGGCCATTTACAGCCACGATGTGACTGGTCCCTGTAGTCGGTCATGTTTGGAGGAGGGTTTGGCCTATCAGGATGAGTATGCTTAAGTAAAACTTCTTAATATAATTTAGGGGAGAGCTGACCACGGGGAGACTACATGGTAGTTTAAGGCCCCCGCTAATTCTGGCATACATACTTTGGTAGAAACCAAGCGATTTGAAAACTGCTCAAGATAGCCGAGTAAAAGAGTGGAAAAAAAAAAAAAAAAAACACGAATTTTCAGAAGTGACTCCCATTTTAACTTTGTCTTCATTTCTCCGTCGTATACATAGAGTTATGGCTAAAGCTCAAATCCCATAGTTGACCTATGCACGACGAGAATACTGCGCGCTAGATCAGAGCCTTGCGCTTAGAAGCACCAGCGAAAGTCGCACTTATCATCTCGCTTTTCCAACACAAATATACACCTGGCTAGGTAGTCCCCTTAATTCCTTGAGCGTAGAGTTTCTTTCAGACAGTGAAAATGCTTGTTGTCTCTATCCAGATGGCCAGTTTTCAACCGTTTCGTGAATAAAATTACGACGTTAATCTTTGCCTTCACCTAGTGTCAAAGTAAATCTTTCTCAAATTATTTACTGTTACTTATCTTATAAAAATCTTCCAAAACCTTTTACTTGTAGTGAGATATTTATTTACCACACTCCTCATCTAATAAACTTTCGTAGTCCTTATCCTCTAAAAATCTAACTTCCTCTAATAGCGACTTCAATAATACTTGCTTCCTAGCAGAAGCACATTTTTTTATAGGTTCAGTTGTAAGATCACTCTCGGAAAGAATAGGTTTTCTTCAACGGAGAAACTTTTAAAAATTTTGCGCGAAAGTCCGCCGTTGCTAATCAGAACGTAAGCCAAAAAAGTATGTAAACTAATTATTTATTCTATTTCTTGTACCATTTGAAATGCAAGCAACCTCGCCCCAAAGATAACCTTCATAGTATTAATTATTTAGAATGCTCATCAGACTTTAATTTATAGCTTCTGGTTTTCTTCCTCTCCCATTATTTTCTAAAAGTACTTGACGGAAGCGAGTCCTTAAAAAAATGTAAACTTCCGCTCTTAAAAGTTTCCTTTTAGATTCTTTAATGCTTTTTTTTTTGACAAAACAAACGCAGCCTCGTAGTACACGCATTAGAAAGGGATTTTTGTATATTCAGTTAAAACACCAATGGTTACATGTGGTCACATATATATCTTGTCTGATAACAGATGTGTGAATGCACAGTTAGTTCAGTATTTGCATTAAGATAAAATTAAAGTACGACAACGTGTTTATTTAAGAAAGAACCCTTTTCAAAAAAAAAACACTTTTTTTAAATGAATTATTTATTAAGTCAGAGTGTCTGTTCATCTATTTTTAACATATTTTTTTCAACGCCAGGATAATTTATACATTATTAATGGCTGTGAGGAAAGTGTGCTACTAAACCTAACGTAAATATGTTTTTATTTTGGTCTGACCAAAAATTTTTATCATTGGTTTACATTATTCAATAAAATTTAATAAGATGTATCTAGATAAATAGTCCAAAATAATGTTATTTACAGTTTATATCGGTTATCGCGACTGATTGCACTGATTGCAGATGAGATGTGACTATGTCGATGAAAGACAACTAAAGATTAAAGCTTTTGGTTAAATTTTTTAAAGTTTGCAAAGCAACTGTTACATGTTTGAAAGAGAAAATCACCAACACAAACACAGACAAGCTCGCACATACGATATTACAGCGCTGTACCGAAATAGAAGATTTGATTTGTCAAATGTCCAGAGCGACTAAAAAAACATAGTTTGCTGTTTGGAAAAAAAGAGTGTAAAAGCCTAGAAAATAATTTATTATAAAGGTCCAATGTTAGTGTTTTCTTTCGTTTATTATTATATTAATGCTTGAATCTTTTATGTCTGCGTCTTTTATGTGTGCATTAATAGCTACAATCGTTACTGTACCAACGCATTGTGCAGTTTAGAAGAAGTTAGTGAACCAACAGACAGTCCCGGATAGCGACTTTGTTTTATACTATTTCGAGACAAAAAATTATTTATGTAATGTTTTTTTATATGTGTTTTGTATCGGTTAAATATGGAAGGAATTTTCAAAGCTAAGTATTTATTAGCACACACACACACAGTTAACAAACTATATAAGATGTGTAGAAGTAATAAACCCGCTTTATGGAAATTTATTTTTGGTGTAGGCCTAAAATATCATATCTTCAGAAACGACTGTCCGCATATCGCAATAAAAAAAACAATAATTGCGCCACTATATTAATTTTTTTGAATTTAATATCAATAACATTTGCATTTATTTTTGGTTGAAACATTTAGTGTGTACAGACAGAAATACAGAACATTATAATTAACGTAGGATTTAGTTTAGGTGACTAATTTTTCTAATAGGTAAAATACTTTTCTGTATTTATCTGAAAATAGAGTACAGACACTTTGATATTATTTAGTCGTCTTGATTTAGTTACTGCAGTTTTAATGTTATAATTTTTTTTTGAAAGGTAATAATTACTTAAGTTTGTGCAACCCAGTGGCCGCTCACATAGTACTGAAAATTTAAGAATCACTATTTTTTTACGATATTTTGTAACTCAGAGATTACTTCTTTTGTATAGGCTCAAACATTTTTTGTCTTTATTTATATGTTTGCTTTATGTGTGATCCAACAGCGGAGGGCCATTAACAAAATGACACAAATAAACCAAACACTTAAATCATAACATATATATATATATACATTTACAATGGCTACTGTTTAAATTGTGGCCATATACTTGTAACATGTTACAGTCGAATTTTGTATGAAAGTAAAAATTGGAAATAACTGTGATGTATAAGTTCTCACTATTTTCTTTCTTTGCGTAGTTTATGTTTATAAAAATAAAATATAAACAACAGAACTTAAAAACAAATACAGGTGAAATAGTAATTCGTTATTTTTTTCATTAAACTTTTAAATAAAATAGAGGGAAAAAAAAAGAATCACAGACGGCTATTAAATGTGATCAAAAAAAATGTATTGTCACGTGGAATTCATTGTTAGCGAGGCAAGCGAGCTTCACTCGCCCGGCGAGTAGCTGGCGAACTCGCCCGATGACGTCTCTGAGGCCTTAAGCGCCCACCGCACAGTCAGTCATTCAACCCCTCGGGACTAGGGGCCGCTCCACGCGCGCACCGGTCCCGGGGTGGTGGGGGTTGGGTGATGAGGAGAGGAGGGGATGTTCGGGCGTCTCCGCCGCGCGGGTGGAGGGGGAAGCTCGGGTGCCTTCGGTGAGCGAGGGGGAGAGTTGGTAGAGGGGGAGACGCGGAGCCGGGGGGAAGCGACACCCCCGCCAGTCGCGGAGAGGAGCGAGCGTCGTCCGGTGTCTGGGGGGTTCGTCATGAGACGGGCGGCCAGTCGCACCGTGCAGACGCCACATCCCGGACGCCGCTGCCCGCCGCCTGGTGCCCGCTGGGTGAACGCGAGTGCGCGCCTCCTCTTCTTCCGCCCGTCTTCTTCTTCTTCTTCTTCTTCCACCTCTACCACCACCACTACTTCTTCCTCTCTTCTTCTCGCGCGCGACCTTCCCCTCGCGAAGATGCCCCCTAGGCGCCGCGCGGCCCACTGAAGGGTCGGCCCGTCCGAGTCGTTCTTCCCGAAGATAAAAAAAAAAAAAAAAAACCTCCTCGGCGGTAACCGATAAATAATCAAAGTTCCGCGGTGTGGCTTGTATTATGACGTCATGAAACTGGGCAGCTCTTCTGTATCGCCGCTCTGGATATTTGTTTCGTCTGTTTTGGTGTCGTCTATGGTAGTTGTTCCATGTGAGTATTACAAAATTATTTCTTCTCTTTTTTTTTATTGAAGTAGACAAGCATTTTCCTAGTAGAAGCCGCCTGGTAGGGCGCACGAGCTCAAAAAAAAAGCGCGGGATCGCTAAGGGCGACAATGGCTTGCGCATCGCACGCCTCTTCGCCTCTACGCGCCTGGCACCGAGTTGGCGTGCAGTCTTCGCGTCATCTAACAACGCCAGTGAAGACAAGCAGTTTCGGCATTTTCCACAGTCCCAAAACATACACAGTGTAGATTAAACCATGGAACGAAACTTGTACAGACGTGTGCAATGGCTCTTGAATGCTGTTCGTAATCAGACAACCTTAATAAATCTCGAGCGGTTTGTAACTGGCGCGTTCACACCCGGAGCTCTGGTGACCTAACCAGGTAACTACATTAAGGGCTCACTTGGAGAATCCTACCTTGAGTCAAAGGAAAGTGTTGTTCCATTTGATTTTGGACTGTGCCAGCTGGCCCAAATCTTGCCTCAATTATTTCAATGAACATTTTCGAAATTCCCGTTTGGTTTCTAAACTTCTATACAAATATTATCGTTACTATTTTTTATAACTACCTGCCATGTTATTCCTATCTGCAGTGACATTTCCAACAAATGCGTTTCACCATCAATCCAGTACCTAAAATTACGCAAACGAAACTGAAACTAATCCATTGTTCGCCAAATCAGTGTGTAGGCAGTTGGAATTTTAATCATATCGTTAAAACATTGAAGACGTGTCGAAGTGTGTGCAAGGTATTGTTGTTCAACATAAATTATGTATCGGTACTAACGACACACATGATCTAAAGTGTTCTAAAATAATGCTGTTACTCTGTACAGCTTCAAATTCTAAGTTGGGCACCAGTCCCATATTCGAGTATTTCTTTTCGTGTGTTTTGTTGTTACAGTGCAACTCCAACAGCACTGTAACTGTATATGAGATTTGGTTGAGTTGATTAGTATATGCTAAAAATCAAAGTTTACTGTTAAAACATGTTTTATTAAAATAAAACTAGGTTAGTAAATCCAAAGTATGAGGACTACAAATGCAGATATATTTAAGTAATAATATTCCAAGTTTATATTCTGGGCATCAGTCTCAACATTGAGATGTTTCGTCTGCAAACATTTTGGTTTTATTTTGCGTGCTACAAAATTATTAAATTTTGTTTGTTTGTTTATAAATGGTTAAAAAATTGAACACCTGTAATTTGCATTTAATTTTTAATTTTAACGTTGAGTTTTTGCAAGAACTAATATTTGAAACAAATTCGCACTTTTTAAGTCACCAGGGGAAGAATGACCAATGACCAACAAATAAAGTTTTTGAACATTTCAGATTGAAAAAAAAAAAGGAATTTGCAAAATTTGTTCCACGTGTGTCTTGTAAAAAAAACCAGCTTCGTAAAGTGTGTATGATGTACCTTTTCTGAAATTTTATGTTTATCCAAAGAAATACCAGTGATAACTAATTTACTAACTGTTACTTGCAAAGCATCCTATGTTTGTTTACAAAAACTGACAAACACTCAAAGTTCTTTGCTAACGTTGTTGACAAGAACAACGAAATATGTGATTCTCAATACCGTTGGTATCGTCAAATTTGAGATGTTTTTTTGTAAATGGAACAGCAATATTCAAGTAAAATTACAGATATTTAGACATTTGTACATTTACAATAAAAAAAATCTCTCATCACTACAACATATTGTTCGCAGTAATACTGGGTTCGGATTCTTACCCGGGCGTTTATGCTGTGTGTTGTCCCAGTACCTCCAATAGTTAAAAATATTTTTAAACCATTCTCTGAATAGCTTTCCAGTATTAACAGGGCACTTTAATAAACACAATAAAACAAGATAAGGTCAAATCATTTAATATTCTATTATCTTTTCCATGGTTTGAAACAAAAAATGTATGGTCAAATGAAATATCAACTAAAATATAAAATTATGCACCGATGTTCTCTAAAAACGTATTCAGTATATACAAAAGTAACAATTAGCATGTGCTGTAAAACGGTTACAGTATCTTACTTGCAATGCCACAAACTATTTCTTGGCAACTGGTTTCCTAACGAATATATATATTTTTTTTTTTGTAAAAGTACAGAAGAAAAAAAACCTTCCACCGCGGAGTGGCGAAGCCTTTTTTTCACAGACGAGAGAGCCAAACGCCCAATCGTGCATCTTCGTTTTTTTTTGTTCATTGTAAAAAGTTAGGTTAGTTACATTATAAATACTTTAAAACATTGTGGACGGTTGATTTGGTTAGGATAGCGACATTAAAGATACTGTGAAATCATGTAAACGGTTTCCTAGAACTGGATAGCTACACATTAAAAAGTTATTTGCTAAGCAACCATAAAATGATTTTACAGTATTTTTAATGTAGCTATACTTACTTATCTAATATAACCAACTATCCACAATGTTTTAAAGTATTTATAATGTAGCTAACCTATCCTAATCGACCGAAAAATTTAATGCCACGCCGGTTTATACAATGAGATAGAACGGTAGAAAAAAAAGCGAGCATGAACTTCGGGGAACTTCGGGTGTGGCTCTCTCGTCTGTGAAATGAAGGCTTCCCCCGCGGAGGTGTGGGCCGCTGACGAATCAACATTCGGTCCCGATGCACGTGAATAGCTTGATCGCGTTATGTTCGAGCCCCGTTCCCCCCTGCGCCCCTGGCGAGCGCGGGTGCAAACACCGCAGCTGAGCCCCTCCCACTCCCCCCCCCCCCTGCTTCATGGTGCGTCACGGGCTCCACATCTGCGGGCAAACAGGCGGGTTATCCGTCCAGGCCTTTACTGCCAATTTGCCAAAGCCGCGAGGCCTCTGCTGTAGCTGGCGTGATCCCTCTTGTCGCGTGGCGGGAGTTAACCGAGATGTGTCAAGAGCTCGTCCGCCCCGCTGCGTTCTCTCCCCTTACCAAACGTCCTAACCCGTAAACATTGCTTCAAATCTGTGCCACACTACAATTTTTCCAACATCGTTATTTTTATATTTTTAATTTTAAATTCCTTCATTATAAATCTTTACCACATGAAACAAACTGCTTTTTATTTTTTCGTCCTTTGATTAGTAATAGTGATAAAAGTTCACTCTACAGCGTGTACATAATGTTCAAAATAAAAATTTTAAAACTGTACTCGTATTATATAAATGTTTTTACTAACCAAAATGCGGTGACACACATAAAGAGGCTTCGCGGCAAGTGGTACAAATATATATATATATATATATATATATATATATAGTTACGTCAGTTTTTTTGTTGTTGTTTATTACTTTACAAAATTGTGGATGGTTGGTTATGTTAGGTTATAGTATAGCTACATTAAAAATACTGTCAAATCATTTTAATGCCGACGTTGGCCGAAGGTAGATATTCGGGCTTGTTCGGGTCTGTGCAATACAGAATGTACGTCGTAGGCTTTCCCCTTCTTTTGTCCGCCTTTTGTTAAGAACGGAACATGACGACCCGAAGGTCGATCAACGGCGCCCGTTTCTACGAAGATTCAGCCGTTTGAAATCGTGGAGAAGTCGAGGAGGTTTGTAGAGAGTTGAGTACTTCGTTGAGGAGGAGTCCGTGAATTTAATTTCCAACGGCGTGGTTGAAGGGAAGAAAGAAACGGATTCACGCGGTCCACATTTAATCATGCAGACGTGGACTCCCTCCCCCTCCCCAGGACTGCCCCCCAACCCCCCCCCCCCCAACGACGCGCCGATGAAATTCTTGTCGCCGCCGCGGAGACCGTCAGACCAGTTCGGATAGTCTCGGGCCGCGAGACGCAATCAGTTTAATGGGGCCCGGAGCAGAGCGCCCTCCAGCAGGTGATTGATGGGCCGGCGAAGGGAGGAATTAGGGCGCGACCGGGAAGGGTGGACGGGTGAGGTCATCGCCAGGGGTTTGGGGGATCCGCGAACATGGGGGGATGGTAATGCGTGAAAGGGTCACCGTAAGAGGAATGGGGGGAGAGGCGTTCAAATACGAGTGTCTCATCGCGAAACGCCAGCTGTTGGGTTGCTCCGCGACATCTGTGGTGATCATGCAACAGAAAAAAAAAATATCTGTACTTTTTTTTTTTTACAAAAACTTACCTTTACTACGTTTGCTATGGTTATTTTTTAAAGCTAAATGAAATATGTTTTTTTTTTTTTTTTAGAGATCACACTTGAGTATTTTTTTTACGCGATTTGCGGCATAATTTTGTATTATAATTGATGTGCCACCATTCAAACATATATATTTTTAAATCCATGCCTCTTAATGTGCGCAGTTAGTACTGGAATGATATTTAAGGAAATGTTTACAAATAACTATTTTTTAACCATGGGAGGTACTGGGACAACACAAAGCGTAAATGCCCGTGTGAGAATCCGAATCCAGTATTAATGAGATCACTATTTTGTGGCGATTCAGTTTCGTTCATGTAAATGTACAAATTTACAAATATCTGTAATTTTTCATGAATATTTCTGTTCAAATTAAAAAAATTACAGTGTGAGATATAGTGAAGTTACAGGTATTTTAAAAACTGGAATGCACTACAGATCGTATTGTGGGCACCCGTGTCCAGAATCTCTCTCTCTACAGTTTGGCTTCTAGGATGAAACCACAACTTTGAAAATTATGTTGTTCCAGCAGTTGGTGCAGCAGGTGACTAAAAAATATAACATAATACATTTTTGTGTGTAAATTTGAAACAAAAAAAAAGTCACTTTACCAATTTCAGACATAAATTTCTGGTACATCGTGGTTGAACTAAGATATACCTATATAGACACACGAGTATATATAGGAATTTTTCATATAATATAAATTATAAAATAAAATTAGAATGATATTACTATACATAATACAATTTATGAACATAGCTTTAAATGATCATGTCCATTAGAAAGTACACTATGAAACAAAGTGTTAAATTTGTATAAAATCATTTTTATCATTTTAAAATTTCAATTGTCTGCTACATTGGCCCAATAATGAATGGTTAAAAACGTATTTTAACTTTGCAGTAGCTTTAAATGTCAATAGATTAAAAATTAGAAAGCAATTAAATATTAAAAAGTTATTAATTCAATTTATTGGGAAATTTTTTAAGGAAGACTGAAAACGTATTGTCGATTCCGTCTTAAAAATCTGTGTTTACATAATTGGTTATGATCTCTGTTCCAGTTTCATCTAGCCTTTAACTTTTTTTATTATTCTGATTTTTTTCGGCTTACCTATAAAAATATAGGCTCTATATGCTATTAAAAATAATACATCAAATTTGACAATTTAATCCAGAAAGTTCGGAAGTAAAGTTGAGCCATCTTCGCACAAGCTGAAACTTTTGTAATTCACTCTTGTTCGGGAAGATTAAAAAAAAAGTCAAGGAACATAAAATAGAAACATTAAGTGGGTTACTATAAAAATATAAATTTATGAACACATCAATTTTCAAAGTTCTCTTAAAACGAGATATGTATGTTCTTTATTGATACAATGCGAAGATAAAACGAGCACAAATATATTAAAATACGATAACAGTTATACACATACAGTAAAAGAATAACGGAACAATCGTAAACAAATTCTAATGTAACAGACAGACGATATAATTTCTCAAAGATATGGCCCCAGAGATAAATAACTGTTTCTATGGTACGTTTATACAGTCTGAGTGCTTCAAGGCTCCGTTTTCGTAACCTTACATGAATTTCTCGTGTTATAAAGTCCACGAAAACATTTTAAAATTTCATTCAGTTTTTTTCATTTCCATACAATTGTTATTGCTCGCGCTTTCAATAGAAAAACATTATTTGTTATGGACTGATTTAATTTAGGCCTACATGGAAAGCATATATATAAATAAAAATACCTATATATTAGCTGAATCTCTAAATAAAAGACCTTCACAAATTTTTAGAAAGTAGCATTGCAGAAGTTAAAACTTTTTTTTTAATTTTCACAAATGCTTGGCTAAACTTCATTTATACTACAGTCACATTTCCCTCCCCACACCCCAAAAAAAAAAAAAACAGGTGACAGAATGTGATATTCTTGTATACCTACCAGGTCTGATGACTTTCCTCGAATACTTTTAATACATTTGCAGCCAAGAAACGTCTCTATTAAAAATATACGAGAAAGTGTATAACTTTCGTTTGTGTATCTGAACAAAAAAATATTTTATTGAAAAAATTATTATTTTGAATCTAATACTTATTCTTGAACATGTATAAAAACAATACATCTAATTACTGTTTATATTCCATTGATTTGTCGTAATTACATGAGCAGTAAGCTTATCTCCTACACCTATCAAAATAAAATGCGCTGAACGTAAAATTACTTTCCTCCGTTTGCCGTCTCTGGTCGCCTGAATACTGACTCTACTAACATACTTAAATCATTTCACTGCGAAAATTTCAACAGAGTTAAAACCTTTGTACGGTAGCGCATTGAAATTTCGACAATATTATTCTGCTGAGACATAGATGCAGGCTTACACCGTTACAAAACACAGTATTATTTACAGAATTTTCGGCGATTAATGCTTAGCAAACACACTAATTGTTCGTAGCACCAGATAACCGATTCTTCCTACAAAATACGCCGTATTAAGTCTTTAGAAAATTTTGTGTTCCGTTGTAAACCTGATGGAAGAATAAATAATTTTTGACGTGAATACATTTTATAAATCAGGATGTAAGTTTGTGCAAAAAAATAGTGAAATATTTAAACCAAGTTGAAAAAAAAAAACGTACGATATAAAAACCTTGAGACGAAATTATGAAGAATAGTGCATATGGCGAATTTCTACAATCGTAAATGCGAGGATCGACGGTTAGAAACGAGAAAAGACAGTGACGATTCAAAAAAAGGCGCCCTTCGCTGGTGCCGTAGGGACCAGACTCTGCCGAATGGCGAACGTCACTCGGCCTAGTACGAATGCAGGTATGACCAGCAGTGGTATAAGTTCCAGTTTAAAGCCCTTTCATCAACACGTTCTTTAAATGATTCATGTAATGGGAAATTTTGATTCGACACAATTATTTGGACAATAGATGTTGCAATTTTTCCGTGACAAACAGTGACAAACTGCATAGACATATGTCCAAATAATTATATTTAATCTTATGTAAACAGATAATTGTAACCAGTCTTTTCTGAAATCCCCATTTAAACACCATCTTTACGTCAAAAACTTGCGGCTGTGTCCCGATACAGCCTACCCCAATTAAAATGACTTTGTTATCTTTCAAAAAAAATTCTAGTGAGTTCGAGTTTTAAGTAAACGAACTTTCTACCAGCAAACTTACGAAAATCCCTGGAATGAAGAAAGGTTGTTCTTCCCTTATGTTACTTTTGTGTCTTCGTTTCATATTTTATTTTTCACTCTTGCATCCCTATAACAACCCCCCGCCCACTGGTTCGTCTCGTTCCACTGGGTCTCCTTTCCGAATTCATCGCCCAGGATGTTCTCGTCGAAGCGCTCCAGCTGTGCTGACGGCGACTGAGGAAACCTAACCAGACATCCTCCTGCTTGCTCCCGAAGTTCTCCCGAGGAACATAAGAAACCCTCCGTTCAGACGCCTTGCCACTTCTCAGCCAGTCCGCTCTGAAGGGGAGGGTTTGTTTTATTTCATTTTTTTTTCCCTTCCCTCCGGCTGTCCCACGCCCCTTCAAAGGTTCCGGCCAGACCGCCGCTGTCTGCTCGTCCAGACACGTCACTTTTAATCACGCCAAACTCCCGTCTTGTTGCCAGCTTCTACCACCGCGGACCTCGTCGTATTCCCGTCGGCATGGCGTCACGTGACCCACAGTTTCCGCAGTTAGCTGTTCTTTTCCCGTCTATTACATATTTTCTGACGTGACAACGTATAATAAATCGATGAACGCCGGCTGCACGCACGAAAAAAGGATGACTCTTGTCCCGTTACGCACATTTTCCCGTTACGCTTCGTCCCGTTACGCTCATTGTATGCTTGCGCCGCATCTATCTCTCTTCCACTCGATCGGGACAATCATCGATTTTACTTTTTCGAGGCAGATTAAACTTGAAACACTCCCATTCGTTTCCTACTTTTCCTATCATCGTCCTATCCTTAACAGAATAACACAGATTGGATGAAGTTAAATAGCAAACATGTATAAAAGTTATAGTTAAAATAATCTGTTCGTTTAAGTAATAAACATTTTTGAATTAATGAGTGCAAATAAAAGTAAATTTATCAATTAAATTGTAGATTTCATTTCACTCCTTCTTTGTATACATACAAAATAATGATAATTCAATAAAAATGATTCAATTTTATTCATAAAATTATGCAATGATTTCATCAATGTTTTGTTATGACGTTGTCACGTTAAACTATCGTCGTAAACCGACTATACAGACAACCAATTTTTTTATCAACTCCTGAAGCTAACGAATTACGATACACAGGGCCTGGTAAAATTAGCGGGTTTCAAGGACCTCCCAGGATGGTTACCCCCGTCTTCCTCTGCACACTCGGGCAAACGTCGCCTGTTCATTGGCTGCTGGCTTGCGAGGCACCTCAACTGGGTTAACTACTCCTTCATTTGATTTAAGGTTTCTAATTGTCAAAGCGTCCTCCAGACTAACAGCGAACCATTAGAAGAAGCAGCTCAGGTATACGACTATTTGAATTTTAGCATACCACGAAATGATGCCACGAATATTTCCAGAATAAAAAAAAATACAAAATTCCCTTTTCCACTCGGCCTACTGGCGCACGTTTATAAATGTCTTTGATGCAGGAAAGTGTGCATGAATGCTTCTTTATGTACCTATGTAAAAGAATTTGTATGATTTTTCGTACCGGCAAAGCACCATTTATCTTATATATACATGCATATGCTTTCTGAGCAAGTTATTTTAAATGATGACTGATTTTAAGACATAACTCGCTAAGTTAGCATAGTAATTTTTTAACACTATTTTACACCGATTAATTTTCTTTGAAACATGGGGCTTACAATGACTTCCCCATCCCCCAAAATGTATAGTAAGTCTTATTTTTTGTTTGAAATTGTTAACAATAATAGGGTTAGCAATAATTACACAACGAAAATTTCAACTAATTTGGTGAGGCGTAAGGATTATAAAACTTTTGAGAAAAAAGCTTTAAGTTTTAAAACTACTAATTTAAAAAAAAATTGTCAGAACAGTTTTCGATTGGCGTATCAACAGCTCTCGGCTTGAAGTTGAGTTCCGGAACATCTGTATGTATAAACCTTTTGAGTTGGCAATGGGGTTTTGGTTTAGGGACCTCGAAATAAATTCTAGGTAGTAATTTTCCGGAAAGTCGCACCATGGCGATGGCTGTTAATAGGTTGTCTTCATTGAAACCCATCTGATAATTATAAAAATCATCGCTGTGTTAGTAGTTAATACAGACTTTAAACATTCGCGGATTGAATGACCTCTACGACAGCATCCTCAATCCTGAGCTTGCTCTGGAAAATGCCACCTGTTCATTGGCTGCTGACTTGTGAGTCGTCTCAACTGGTTTGTTTGTGATTTGATACTTCATTTGGTTGAAGGTTTATCACTGGTCCAAAGTCGTCCAGATTAACAGTGAGCCTACGGCAAAAGCAGCTAAAATTTGTACGTATTTGAATTTTAAGCCTATCGCGAAATGAATCCGCGAATTTGGCTCCGTTATCTGCCAATCAGGCGGAGTCAGCTTATACGAAGACTTAAGCAGTATAAAATGATAAAGAGCAAGTAAGTATTCCCGGTTTTAAAATTGCAAGAAAAATAAGTGATTAATATTGGACTAAATCTCAATCTTATCTACCAAAATGTATATCAGTCGATCGAGCATAGTTAACTAAGCTTTACTGAACAGCCACTTAACTAACATGTATAAAACAAATATTGAAAAAAAAGTCAAACCTTATCGTAGGTAGGCCTACTATTAAGGTCCATTTGCAGTGTCAAAGACAAAAATAAAATCCAAAATTGTAACTTTTGCACTAGACATGTTTATTGATTTATTTTATTTTACCTGTATTACATATTCACAGGGTTCAAACTCACGAGAAAACACAGGAAGAAGGCGCTTCTTATTTTTTTCTTTAGCAGAGCTTTCTTAATTGAATACTTCTGAAACAGTGAAATCTGAACCAAGACAGTTTTAAGTTGTTTTCATAATTTACTTTTGTTTAATTAAAGTTTAATTTAGTCATGTTTTGTTCACTACTGGGCGAATTTGTACTTTTATTTGAAATAAAAAAAATGAAATGACTAGATCTGTGGATAAACGTACTAAAACAAAAAAAAATGCATAAAAGATACTGGCGCAATAGTAGGAAGAAAATAGCAGTGCGAGATCCTGGTCGGAGTGTATCTCACATGCGCTGTGTGCAGCATTTGAGTATTTCTATGCCATTGTGTTGTATGGTTGTATGGTACTTTGTCACTCACGACGTTGAAATCCGCCGTGAGCATGCAGCGTTGCCAATACTGTCACTCCCTCGCAGCTCACTGTCACAGTTTCAGTTGCTTGTTGTTTTGGTGTGGATTTGTTCTGATGAGTGATTCGGTGCTAAATGAGTGACTTCGATGCTGAACGTTTCTCTGAAGGAAATAAAATTAAGGTATATTTAGGACTGACGACTGTACGATCAGGGAATTGACGAGACAACGATGTTTCGTTTATAACTGCATTGGGAATAGGCTACTTACCGCGCCACAGGCTGCTAAAGTGCACGACGCGAGAATAAAATGACACGAGCGTACGCAAAAGCGAAAACATGAACAGCAATCGTCTTATACTTGAAGTATTCGTTTGTTCTTCTGCTCTTTTGGCCGACAATTTTTTTTCGGCCATCTTTTCTCCCGCTTAAACCCGTAGAAGCCCCGAGGTCTATTCGTGGCAGACGACCTGTCCTCCTGACTCATCCATCCTCGTTCATTTCGTTTCATGCCCTCAAGCATAGATGGGGGCCCCAACCCTCCAATTTCATTAGCTCCCTCCTCCTCACGAGGGTAACGAAGGTCTCTATAGACATGTCGAGACCACTTCTTCGCTTGTTCTACCCTCCCTCTTGATCGTTTACTCGGGTGTCTTACTTCATAACTCAATCTGACTCCATCTATTTTTTTTTCTCTCGGCACTTCACCTTGCAAATAGTCCGTTGCCGCTTCCTCAAAATGGCTTTCAACTTCATCACAAGTTTTGACCCTTCGGAATGGTTACCTGTTTGTCAAGCAGTAAACTGTTAAATTCTGTGATAGCTACTAGTAGAGTTATTTCCTAATTTATAATGTCTTCGTAAATTATTTGAGTTTTAAGAGAGATTATTTGTAATTCGAATAGTTTCTAAAGTGACGAACACAATGAGGACATTTCTTCGTTTTTTTTTTAATATTTAATATGGTTGCTCTGTGTGCTAAACAACTCAAAATTCCTGCTAAAGTTTTTATTCAAGCCAGTTAAAAATACTTTTAATTTTTTTTTTTTAAGTCAGTAATGCCATCCGATTTACATAAAATTCCCCTTACGTTTAAAAACACATGAGTGATAAAGCTTCAATTTAAAATGAAACATACAAAGTTTCAAGACTCATTAAAAGCCTACAATTCCATCTCTCCTACACGTTCAGCGACCCATTAAAACAATTTAGTGCGTCGCTTCATGGTTTATAATTGGTTGTTATGGGGTCAGTGTTTTTTTTTAAATTTGGGTTTGGAGATAGAACTATACATTTTCCTTGAGTCCCAGTATTCTGTTTTAATGGCAATTATTATTCGAAAATTGTTAAATACGTGAAAAAAATATTATGTCACTATGTGGCTGGCTGGAAATTTTTCACAAGAGAACAACAAATAGAAATAAGATTTTTAAAAAAATCAATTGCCATAGGTACATGAACTTAGTTAATTCAATAAAAAACCGTTTATAATAGAAGAGTTCTTGGAAGGCAACTATTTTTTTTAAGTCTAAAAGTTATTAAGTCTAATCGCAGTTAAGAAATAAACCTTTCACTTAATTATATTAAGTAGAAAACATTTTAATTTTTTTGGTGGTAAACCTACTTGGCGTGAAGTTAAAACTGAGAAATATTTGTGAACATCTTCCATGACAAAAATTAAAAGAAAAATTGTTAACCATAGGTTTGCAAGTTAAAAAATATATATGTTTTAGACTGTACATATAAAGCCGATGGTTCTAAATTTGTCAGTAATGTATTTCAATGTCAAAAATAACTGTCAATAACTATATAATAAACAAAAATTTTGGTTGATTAAGTCAAAAATTTTTTTGAAAATGAACGATGGATTTTATTCCTTACATTTTCTCAAAAAGGTCAGTCAACATCACCATTTATTAAAAGATAACGATGACAAAAACTCTTTAACGTTTAACAAAGTCTGAAAACTGGATGTAAAATAAGTTTTCACGTAAACAATGCACCGGTCCATTATTATTTTTGCTGTATTGTACTCGGCCGATCCTTCTGCAAATAAACCTTTGCCCTCGCGTGAGCCAGCTGCGTTAAAGAGAGCAGTAATTAAAGTGAAATATACAAAAGCTCTTTTCGACTCTGAGCTTATCGCCGGGACGGGGAATGACGAGGAGGGGGTTGGGGGGGGGGGGGGGGCTGTACGCCCGCTTCCTCTCGCTAACGAACTTTCACGTCGAGCTGTTTGCCAGACAGCGGCGCGACAAAAACAGCCGCGGGGCTTGGCGGAAGTTGGGAGCGCGCGCTCATCGACAGAGCTGCGCGGAGGTGGCGCTGTCTGGTGAAGAAGGAGGGGGACGGGGACGGATTGGGGGGGTCGGGGTAGGGAAGGCGGAGGAAAGGGTTTTGAATCTGACTGCGCGCACAACTTCATCCCGGAGAGGATCTTCTTCTTCGAGAAAGACAGTGCGCTCATTTCCCCCCCCCCCCCCTCTCGCAGAGCGAGGTCAGTCCGTGCCGTCACCACCTGAACTTCCCCCCTTCCCCCCTCTCGCCACGGGGAGAAAAGCAGAAGGGGAAAATCTTGATCTGAGTAGGGGGAGCTCGTGCGTTCTGGGACACGCGCTCCGTCGTTCCACTCGAACGGCGACCATCTTGAATATGTACGCCTCCGCGCATGCGCAACCTGATGCCGTGCTATTTTCGACCCAAGAAAAGTTCACTGTCGTTGCGATGAACGACTTTTTTAAGCGATACGCAACTCACAGTAATGAAATATGAGTGTATTTTATTATTTCAATATTAATTTTTTTTTACTTGCCTGTTATAATTCAGCATTCCATATAGTAATATTAATTCAATATTAAAAAGGTGTATTAATATTTACAACATAATATACGTGAAAAGTAGTACTTAACATATTTGCTATGTTTATGAGAATTACAACTAAATAATTAAAAGTGTCTATATCCAACAAGCAACGTATAGGATAATATTTGAAACATGAGACTAATTGAAGATTGTTTTAGTCAATTATGTGCTTATACCTTGTGAGCATAGATAGAACTTACTGTTAAAGCAAAAACAACCATAGTCTGTACGATATAAGGCTCTGAAATATGGCGCATTCAGTAAAAAAAAATCACATTTTCACATATTTTCAACAAAATAACCATTTCTCGCAATATGTTAAGTACTTTAATCAGTATTTTAAAACAAATAACAATTTTCCAAAGGATTTTAAGCATAAATAGCCATTGTCCTTAATATTAGTAATTTTTTTATTAATATGTGTGCTATCCTTCACATGTTTCCCTTTTTTTCCATTTAAATTGTTTACTTGTTGGTTTTCAACTGCTTCCCTTGTATCAATAATCAATCAATAAAGATTTTTATTTTATTTGTGTGCACTCTGACGAACTTGCTTCGTCCAGAAAGTATCAACCCTAGATGTTTAACTGTATTTTCATGTTAATGTTGATTAAAACATCAATGGAAATCAAGGAAGTGTTATTTGTGTTAGAGCATGATTTTCACATCAAGTTAAATGCAACTTTGAATATATATACTGTATAGAAGTCACGAGTGGATAGGATTTACTCTACGTTTTTCAGGAGCGTATGGTGAGCAGCTTGGGAACTTCACCGCTGCAGGGCGCTGCCGTAACATCCTGTATCATCTTAGGTTGTTATTTACACGTTAGAGCGCAGTACTGTCGCCCGCTGTCATTCCCCCGCACCCCCACCCATCATTCACGACAGATCAAGGTCGTTCAACGGTAGGGGGAAGGGGTGTTTGAAGAGTTCGACACTTGTCCGCTAGGGACCACCACAAGTCGATGCCCTAGAGACAGTGGCGATTGCAGCGGTGAATTAACCAACTACCTCAAACCGTATTAGAAATTTTAACCTGGGCTGGCGACTTCTATACAGTATATATATTCAAAGATACCAAGGAGCAAAGTTGGAACATTTTTTTGCTTCATCTGATAAGTAAATTTCATTTTTGAACTTTGGTTGTTTTGCCAAGAGCTCTTCAATTTAAAAAAAAGGCCATGATATTTACACTTTGACAGAAAAAGTTAGTTTAATTTAACACACTTTTATTAACAATGAGGTCATTAGAGATGGTATCAATTTTTTTAGGATATTTGGACAAGGAATGGCCACATATAGTCCTGGAATTTTCCTTAACTAACCTTGAGAAACCATAAAACAAAACAAACGAAATCGGGATTGCAGGGCAGATACTTGGACCCAGATATCCTGATTTAGAACCGATTAGAGCATTTATACGAAATCATATATGTAAACTTACATGATTTATTTTTTAACTTTAAACAATAATCTTTATTCTGTTCAGGTTTGATACAAATTATTTTTGAATCAGTTTTAACTATTGAGGCCTACTTCATTTATAATTGGTATTTATTTCTGTTTTATTGTATATGTTGTTATATTCTTATCTGCTTGAATGTATATAATAGTATTGTATAAGAAGCCCAGCGATATTCATATCCCTATACACAACTTTGTGCACATAGATTTCTGATTGTTTTCATCTTTTTTCTTAATGAGGAAATGTCATCAGTTTAATTTTTATTAAAATTGTCTGGTACTCGGTTTCAGAGATAGTTTTTGCATAAAACACTTTCACTCATTGCTATTTTACATGTTCACAGTATTGGTTCAAATTAACAGCATTTTCAATCTCTAGAAAGAAATACCAGAGAATGAAGTAACATATTTTAGTTCGAAAACAATTGAACATTAATTAGTTGGTTGTGGATGAAAAAGACCATGAAGGGTTGATTAAACGAACGACGGCGGAAACCAAAATGGCCACCGCTCGAGTGGAATGAAGACGGTTTTTGGTGGGTTGGTGAGGAGGTGGGAGGAGGTGTCCCAGATAGCTCGCGATCCCCCTACTACTCTCGTCCGCAGGGACACTTGTGCGCCTATGGAGCGGAGGGTGGGCGGGAGAGAGGTGAAGAATTTATTCACCAACCCTGTGCACCATCTCCAGAACTCCGCCTCCTCTCTGGAGAGCTGCCTATCTCATCCCCCCCTCCTCCTCCTCCAAGCACACAGGCACCTGACTTCCCGCGTCGACATCGTCGTCGCTTTTGTTCCCCACGGCCGCCCGCGCACGCCTGTCGGGGAAAGTCGGTGTGACCGCGCACAAAAGAGGCCTCTTCTGGAAGGCGGCCGCCGCGAGGCGCGAGGAATGCCGCGGGAGATCGTGTCGGGCGTGGATACGACCAGGCGAGGGGCGCTGGAGGTGTTACCTCCCTCCAGCTTCTCTTCCCGGCATCGACAACGGATCCCCGGTAACTTCCTTCCCCCCCACTCTCCACCTTCCCCGTCAATTGTTGTTCCGGCGTTCCTGCATTCGGACTGCCAGTTAAAAAAAAAAAAAAATTGTGCCATTCGGGCGAATCACCGTCAGCCTGTGTGATGTCTGCAAGGCCCGCACTACAACGGAGTCGTATCTCCCGGAATATTTCACTAACGCGTCTGTTGCTCCACATGGCACGATGAACGTAAATGGTGGCAACCAATTAGATTGAATTTCAAGGTTAGGAAATATTAATTAATTGAAAAAAAAAAATATATATATATATATATCAAGCTTTGAGATCATAGCATGGGCAGATCGCCTGTGACAGATCGCCTCTGATTGGCTAAACAGCCCAGCCAATCATAAGAGAAGAGGCCGTTGATTGGCCAGCACTCTTTTGCCAATCACAGAAGCCTAGCGCCGATTGGCCAAAAACAACAGGCCAACCAGGAGAAAGGAAGACTCAGATTGACTCACAGCAGCAATAGCTAATCAGGAAACACTCCGCTCTCAGGCGAGATTATTAAAAAGGCAGGAGAACTTGTAATAACCTCGGCAGGTAAATACTCCCTGATGATGTGCGACTGCAACGTCGACCGAAACGCCGGTGATATCTTCGCCTTCGACGCGGCTACAACCCAGAAACCAAGCAACTCCAGTTTTAAATTATTATTTTTTTATTATGAAAATGACTTTTACGACAGAGATTTTAATTCACTCTTACTAACCATCAACATACGTTATCAAGCACCATTTCCAAAATGTTTTGGGCGGAACAATATGGCGATGGCGAAGTCATATATGACTTCAACTACATCAGAGCATGCAGTCTCCTGACAACTTACTCCATGGGTATTTGTCTGCAGGGTAAACATGCCATGGGCGGGTGGTGGAGAAGGTCTCTTTCTCTGAGTCTCTCACTGGGGTTCCAAGCTGTGCCCGACGGCGGGTTCGCAGATCTCTAGCGGGCGTAACTGTTGAGATGAAGGCTGTATTGGTGTCTAGAGAAGAGAATATAATAGGTCTGGGCATGCATCCGGTTGGACTGCAAAGGTTCAACTCTTGTGCAGTGCTGTGGGTGGTCGTGAGTGGTCTCCACGCTCAAAGCTGTTATTGTTAAGTTTGTGGAGTTGATTCAGTTTCGTCTAACATCCCACCTCCGGCACTGTTAAAGCAAGCTACCAAGGCATGCTATTATGTACGAAGACCTGTGTCGATGCGATCGGTCCATGAGTTCACTATGAACCACGTGGACCTTTTTAAAAATATTTTTTTTTTTCCAAATTTCCTTTTTGATGGTGATTGCTGACGTGTCCCGCTGGTGTGTCGAGAACTGTGGGTGTTAATCCCAACACCTTTGGCATGCTTCACGCAGCACACAATCTTTCAGATTATTTTCCAGTAAAGTTACGTTACATTTCTGAAGGCTTTGAAATGTTTCTGCAACATTGTCATTTAACATTTTTAAAATTTGTTTACGAGTATTCGACAAATTTAACGTGAATCTGCCATCATTACTAGTATAGCTATAGTAATTCTCTTTTGTATAAGAGATTTTTGTAGGCACCTATTTTACATCCAAATTTAAGTATACAAATGTATACAGGCTGAGGTGCCGACCGCCATCTTGGATTGTGATGTCACAGTGGCCATTTTGGTGTTGACAATTACTTTAAAGTCCTCAAAAAGACTCAAAAATCCTCAATATGACTAATAAATCTTCCTATTTTGAGATAAAAATTCCTTTTTCAAGGAAAAATTTCCCATTTTTTCTGTCAAATAAGAACGGGGACTTCATTTTCCTCAGATAAACTTAATTTTTCTTGCTGAGTGTTTATTTTCCTAGATGAGGCTTGAATTTCTTAAAATGGCAAAAACTCAAGCCTCTGGGATATGACATTGAACCCCGGTCACCATTTTGAAATTATTTATATTTTAACAAAAAATTCCCAAAAAAATAAAAAAAAAATGTAAAAAATATTTTTAACATTACAAAGATGTAGATATGTAAAATCTTGGTCCTTTGTGGCCACTATTTCCGTAACAATGCTAGACAGAAACAACGTGGGATGACAATGAAAGTAGATTTTAAGAGGGGTTTCCATAAGGTTACTTCTTAAATGTGTATCACATTACCGATTAGTCAAATTTGTTTTTATGCTTACACCTTCGCTGGTGGGACATTAAAAAGTCTCCCTGCCTGAGATAAAATGGGCCTCACCAACTCAGCATATATTAATTGAATCATTTTTCTGAAGTATAACAGTGAATGAATGAATTGTAGTTGCTCGGTTATTTCCTACAGTTTTTTTCTCCGTGGCGCGTGTTATAATGACATGCGATGATCGTCATGAATTTTGAATGAGGTGTTATTTTCGAGCGCCAGTAAAAAAAACATCGGAGGGGCGGCATTATGCGAAATGCAGTATCTGTAATTAATGCCGCATGCCAATTATACTCACCCCCGCCGGCAGCGCGTAGCATCTGCGTACGTGGGACCGTGCGTCGCTCGCCGACGCTATTAATGATGAAATTTGATCATTTGTTGCCAGTTTAGAACATGAGCGAGCGTTTGCGTGCCTTCAAATTGTGGTGTTTCCCTTCCCCTCACCAACCACCCACCACGTCAATTGAAAATAAAATACATTCAGTTAGTTTGGCGTGTGTTATTTTACCGGTGGCACTCCATGAACGAAAAAAGAAAAGAAAAATAAAACAATAAATCTGGCATTTTAGATTTAAACAAAAAAAATTGGATGAGTATTTAACCAAACAATTAACGTGAATCTTTCACAATTACTAGTACAGCTACATTCATATTCTTTCGTGTGTGAAAGAAACTCAAATTAAAATCACAGAATTTTCCCAGTTATAAATTAAAGTTTACTAAATTATCAAATTCCTAGATAGTGATTATTCTGCTATATTTTTTTTTAGTTAAAAATATTCAAATCAACTTTGTTAACCACTTTTTACCCAGGATATAAACAAGTGTAAATTTCTCAGCTTTATATTATGTTTGCCTTTTTGATTTGTTTTTGAAAATAACCAAAAGGAGGATTGTTTTGTTTTTAATGAAACAAGTATTTTCCTTCTCATGTTCTTACGTCAGCGATATCATCTTTGATTTTCATTTGCAAACGAATTACACACTTTTTTTCCTTTTCTTTCTACTTTTTTTTTTTATCTGGGTGTTTTTGTTTCGGAGGAACCCATTTCCCCGTGTCAACAAGGCGAGAGGAAGGGGAAAAAAACAAAAAATAAATGTGAGCCCGAAAGAAGAACGACGAGAGCGGAAAGAAAAAAAGAAGAGAAAGATCCCCCTTTAGTCATAAAACCAGGAGTCTCTGTCCGCAAGGGTCCGCCCGAATCTAAATTCAAATGAGAGTTTTACAGGAGCCTCGGTAAAATTTGCGGGGCGGCTTTGATTCCGCGTCTCTTTAAGTGCGCGCGCGCTTTGCGCCAGGGGTGGGAAGGGAGGAAGTTATGTGTGTGTGTGTGTCCCAGGGGGGATTGTAGAAGCGAGAGAGAGAGAGTGAGAGAGAAAGATAGAACGCGCGGGCACGAAGAGTCGAGAGGAAGCGCGAGATCGAGGAGTGACAGAGAAAATGGAAGGTTCAAAGGATGTCGGGCTGTATATCTCCGCAGGCGGCGGGACGAGATGAACCGGACGAGGGGAAGGGTCGGAAAGAGGGAGTAGGAAGGGGAAAGAGTGAGTAGGAGGGTGAAAGAAGGTTTTGGCGAGAGGAGGGGGAAGAAGGACTGTGAAGTGACGGGGTCGGGGAAGTGACGGTCCCGCTGCCGAGTACGCCTGCCGCCTGCCGCCGTAAAACCCCGCCATGAAAATAACTATGAGAAGACGACCCCTCCCCCCTTCCCAAGTCGTTTTTAGGGGTGGGTGGCTGGTCCGCAGAAAATCGCGCTCTCACCCGCTGCGCCGAGAAAATGGGGAGGACATCTGCAACAAAGCAGTTTTCATAAGCTCCCCCCCCCTCTCTTGCCTGTCTCAGGATGAGAAAACCAGGTTCGTGTTATTTTACATCCCATGCCATTCCGGAACCGGATATACAATGGACGGACAAGGCTGTGTTTTACGAGCTGGTTCGCCCTGGCGACCGAAGCCTAGATAACTCGGTGCATGTTTCGAAGACTTGAAAATTTAAATATATATATACATTCTTTTTTAGTAAATGCCACCGAAATTCATTCTTACCAGATAAATAAATCAGCGGGGCATGGATTATAATGTAACTAACGTTGATGTTTAACGTCGTTTGATGAAGTACACACGCGCTAAGTTGATGGATCTGGAAATGATACGATAAACACTTAGCTGCTTCGCGGTATCAAACTTGGTGCTCGTTGCTCCTCATGCAGCTTTATGAGGCTCTATGAGTCTCTATGAGGCTCAGTGAGGATTCGTTAGTGTTCCTTTCCCCGGGAACTTCTGCCGTGTGTGATTTACGAGAAACTACGTGGGCCAGCCGGGCCCGAAGTCTCTTGTTGCTTTTATTTACCAAGAACGAGGGCCCATGTCGCCACGTGGCTGAAGACGCTTCTTACGGGCGACTCCAGGGCACATCACAAACACCACGTAACTTCTAGCCGCAATATTCTGAACTTTTATGTGTATTTGTGGGTGTGTGTGTAGCTATTCGACTATAAGCATTGGTCCTTTAATTGTATTGCATCTGTCAGACGACAATAGGTTGTACATCAATCACAACTAATATTATAAAGAGGGAGTGAATGTGTTGGTTTGTTAAATTTAAACTCGAAAACTGCTGGACCAATTTCAAAAATTATTTCACTGTTATACAGCTATGTTGTTTTATATGGACAGAGACTTTCTTTTAATTAAAATAAATTGTATGTTGAAGAAATATTTATACAATATTTAAAATCAGAGAATAATGACCGAAATACTGTATTCTTGGGTTACTATGATTAAATCGTTACAGATACAACAAAATAACTATGTCGCGCTGGCATTGCTACACAAGCAAGTGAAGATAATTTTCACTTATCAATCCAAAGTTCATATTTGCCATAATTATATCAAAAACCATATTTGGTAAATAATTTTATTTTGAAATCCAGATGCGAAAAAATTAATTGTAAACTGACATGAATGTAGGCTTAACCTTGCAGAAGTAAACTTTGAAAAATATTTACTTACTAGGTAAATATTAAAGATAAAAAATGAAGTTTCGTTTTACATGTGTGTACATTTTATTATTTGTAGCTACGTAGCTTTCGTTCATCTGTTTATATAAACTGATGTCATCATGTTTATGGCCATATGTTATTATTGTGTATTGTTCAAGATTTAATTTAGGAATGGACGAGCTTAACGAAAAACTTTTAATTAATGTATTTCAGGCTCATGGTACTCTGTATGACATTGGGTTGAAGAACATGGGCTGAGATAGCATTTTCTTTTCCACTTATAAGCTGTTTTCTTTTCTTTTTTTTTTTTTTGTGCATTTTATTCTGAATTTTACAAAAGTACTTAGCTTGGAACGATTTACTAACAGCCAAATCAGAAATCATCGGGTTAATTAATGTTGTTGTACGTTATTAAATCCGTCGTGATGGATCACTGCACGACGGTTTTGTCGGGTTTGTCGTGTGTTTGTCGTGTCGTGCTCGTCGCGGCATTGTGACCCCAGCTTAAGCAAACCTGTTGTAAGAATATTGAGGCAAAAAAAAAACTCTGCTGAATTATTTTTTGCCACAGCGGCAAGAAACGCACGGTGTGACACCGGCCTAAAATCCTAATCAGCGGCATTCGCGAGCAGCCCGTGCCTTTTTGACGTGAATACGTCTATAAAATTGCTTCCATCGTGGAAGGCAATTCAACAAACGAATGATAACAAAATCGGGGGATACAGTTTGTTGTTGCAGCTACATATCTATCATCTCCATCCCAAAATTTAATCACACCACTTGATAGCTAAAGGATCAAAACATTCGTTACGCTAAGTGAGGACTGTGACGCATCGCGCGCGGTGGAGGGGGAAGCGCCGCCAGTTTGAGGTAATTTTGCTGCGTTTCGAGATTTCCATTTAGTATACTTAACTTTTGAATCGGAGAAGCTACGACGTTCGTTTTGAGTTTCAATCGTCAGCTATCTTCAAAATCTATCGATTGCATACATAAAATAGTTACAGTGAATATATGTGTGGTGTTAAAACAAAATAAATTGCGTACTTTATATTTTGTATAGAAAATATTACCTGTTACGTACACGTATTCGCGTACAACACACGGCCGTGTCCGTGACACAGCCAAAACCCCATTTATTTTTATACGATTCAACCAGCGGAATGGAATCTCGATTTCCCCTCACCGTCTATTCCCCTGACTCAACAGAAATCACTCTCCGCTGTAAATACGCGCGCGCGGCCGCAAGCCCCGCCAGGACGAGAGAGAGTGTTCCGCCGACTAATTACGCGGAGCATCACCGAGCCGCGCTGATTGTAATGCATCAATCGCGGCTCTATGATGCGCCCTTGGCGGTGCGGTCATCAGCCACCCTGGGGCGCAGGCTTTACTGCGTGCCCTCTGCCCTCCCTCCCCCCTTGTGATGCGGCCGTTATTTTTTTTTCAACCTTTTTTTTTAATTACAAGAGGGCGCGTGTCAACCGACCATTACGTCGGCCACCGAGGGCTTGATAAAACAGTCCTTCTCGTGATCGATCAACTGGAAGATTTTTAATAGATGAGGGGAGGGGGGGAGGAGGGTGCCCTCGAGAGCAGTGTAAACAAGCTGCCATTACGCATTCGTCAAGCGCTGCCGGTTATTGCTGGGAAACACCTCACCTCTCTCTCTTTCCCTCGTACTCTCTTTTACCCCTCATTCTCTCTTATTCCGCCATTCTCTCTTTTTCCCTCATTCTCTCTCTTTTCTTCATTCTCTCTTTTTCCCTCATTCTCTCTCTTTTCTTCATTCTCTCTTTTTCCCTCGTTCTCTCTTTTCCTCATCATCTCTTTTTCCGTCATTAGCACTCTTTCCCTCATTTTCTCATTTTCCCTCTTATTCTCTCTTCCCCTCATTCTCTCTCTTTTCTTCATTCTCTCTTTTTCCCTCGTTCTCTCTTTTCCTCGTGATCTCTTTTTCCCTCGTTCTCTCTTTTCCTCATCATCTCTTTTTCCGTCATTAGCACTCTTTCCCTCATTTTCTCATTTTCCCTCTTATTCTCTCTTCCCCTCATTCTCTCTCTTTTCTTCATTCTCTCTTTTTCCCTCGTTCTCTCTTTTCCTCGTGATCTCTTTTTCCGTCATTAGCACTCTTTCCCTCATTTTCTCATTTCCCCTCTTTATCTCTTTTTCCCTCATTCTCTCTTTCTGTCTGTTTATATTTCTCTATATTTTTCGCTCTCTTTTTTCATTCGGTCGCTTTGTTCTTCTTTTACTCGTTATACTTGTGTCTCTCTCTTTATCTCATTTTTCCTCTTTATCTCTCTTTCTGTATATCTTTATCTCTTTATCGCCTTCTCGTGCACGCCTGTCGGCTAAGCGGTTCGGCACAGCTTCTGGCCGGTGAGTCGGAAGTCCAGGAAACTATTCCCGGCCGGGTTTAGGACCGGGTCTTACTTCGACCACCGTGTTGCGGAAGGCAATGGACGACCTTCGTAGATTCTTCTCTGTGTGCCATAACCAATCTCCCCGCGGTGAAGGCTAGGCATACACACCGACCAAACCATCATAATCACGATAATCATTATTATTATTAATACCATCATCACCGTATTCACGCATAAGCAGGCTTCTCACGGTTAGAAATAACAGTATTTTTTTCATACCTTTCAACGAAGAATTCGCCAAAAAAAAAACCAAAGGTTGTTTCGTTATTTCAGGTAGCCCGATCATCACATAAACTACGGCATATTTAAACTTGTGAGTCCTGGTTTTCTTCATAGACAGGCCAGACGCACACGTGGAGGATACAAGAATGTTCGTACAAGTAGTTTTTTCATGTTTTTGAAGTTTTGCTGATATACCAAGATTATTCTTGTGGATTCATGTACCAGTAAATTTACGAAGATCACTAGATAATTTGTAACCACTGTCCTTCGTAAATTGAAGATGAAAATCATTAAGAGTGTTGTATGCTGACGGACGTTTGCTGGAATGTTGTTATGTAGAACTACGTTTATTTCGCGGATTCACTTATCTCCACGCTTGTCTCATCTTATCTATATATAATAATCGAGCCTTCTTAGGATATTCATTGGTTGACAGATAACAAGGTCATTTCCTTTGGTGGGCTACACGTAGTTGGGCAACCACAATTTCTCCTTGTTTGTAACTGTCTCAGGGTTGCAAGCAGATGCATATGTGCTTCAAGTATACTTTTCTATGTCGTTGAAATTATCGAGGCTCTTTAACCATGAATCATAGTGGACGTCATTTTCCATGGCCGCCACTAACTATACCGAGATGTAGGTACTTGAGTTACGTACAGGAGGTTCGAATTTATATTTATCGAGAAAAAAAGTTAAAATGCTGAGTAACTGCTCCCTGATGATTGCGACTAAAATGTCGACCGAAACGTCGGTGATATCATTGCCTTCGACGTGATTACAACCCAGAAGCCAAACAACTCCGATTGTTTCCTTGTTGCCTTTGAAATGTTTCCCTGACATTTCCGTGTTTTTTTTTTCCCTGACCACTTTTATACTCCCTGCCTGGGTTTTTTTTCTAAGTATTCCAAGTTTATCAGACCTGCGGAAACTCTGCCTTTATTGCCAAAAAAAGAGGGGAGGTGTGGGGGGAAATAGCGTACTCCACTTTACGGCCGGAGGCAGGAAGATGGAGACGAGCTAATTTCCTACCTCGGGAAGTCGGCCCTGATGGAAGGTCCCGGTGATTGTTTCGAAAGGGGAGCGGTCCTTCGGACGGGAAGGATGTGCCGTCATCTTAGACGAGGAGCCCTGAAACTGCCTCGGGGAAAAGGGCCGGCTTCCAGGGCGTCAGACTCGTTCCTCTTCGCCCCCCCCCCCCCCCCCGGGTCCAGCTCTTCCGGTTCCCAAGCGAAAGACGGTCATGAACACGCGTCCAGCGATGAGAGACACGGAAAAACAACGAAGCTAGTGGATGTTAAATCAGGAAGAAAACTACCTGAGTACGAGTTCAACATTTCTCGTTCGATTACTCTTATCATTGAATATATATAACTTATAGAAGTCGCGAGGGGATAGGATTTATTATTCCAATTTTCGGATCCAAAACTGAGGTAGTTGTTAGCTCCGCCGCTAGACAGCTCTTCTTTCCACAAGAGGGTACTCGTAGTTACCAGCTTCCACGCCAGAGCGCTGTAGCGTCGCTTTTTTCAAGGTCGTGCGCGTAATTCTCTGTTTCACTCTATCGAGAGGCGGTGCCTTTTGTTGAAATCCGAGCGCTTAGATACGGGCGGGCGCAACTGAATTGGAGGAGTACGGCCACCGAAAAAAAAAAAAAGTGCGGTTAAAAGATGCCAACATCAAAAATTAAGTTTTAATAATAAGAAAACTACAGAAATTTCTTAAAGCGTATCAGAATGGAATGTACAGTATAGTGTACATTCCCACTGACATTCGTAGTTCAGAATTTATAAAATGTTGTGTTAACGGAGTGGCGCATTGAGTAAAATGGCAAAACATAATTTGGAATAATTCTTGACAACGTTGAATGATTTTGGTAGCTATGAAACAACTATGGCTGCGATGACTGTTCAAACGCGTGCACGTGTTGTTATTAGTAACTGAAACTAATGTTATGATGTCATACTTTGTTGCTATGCAGTTTATAATTTTTTTAACATAAGATGAAGCATTTTTACATAATGTTTTGGTTGTTTCGTAATTCAAAATAAATAATCTTAAACGTTATATGGTGAATATTCCCAGTAGCGAATGACCACAAAAAAAATCAATTTTGCCAACATAGATCTGAAAAGTTAACGATTTACTATGTTAAGTTGCTTATAAATAACGCACATTTCCCGGATCTCCAAAGAAAATAAGAGTGTTTGTTATAGCATTGAGTTCCCACTCTTTATATTCCTTGCTTTGAGGTTAGATACACAAGTTAAGCCCGTGCTACATTCGCAATAGCAAGCAAACAGCACAGACGCACAGAAGTTCAACATACACTATTAGATATGAGCTGCCACATTGGCAAATAGCACGCGCACAGAAAAATAGCACAGGATCGGCGCACAGAAAGTTCATTAACTTTTAACTTTTAGGTTATTTTCTGTGCGCGACCATGGTGGTAGCCAATCAGCAAACAGTTTAAGTACTACTCGAGTGGGCTTATAAAAGAACAATTGTCACGAAAGTATTGGTGCTCTTGACTTGAGTAGTTTGTTATTGTTTTCAAACACGCGATAACATAAAAATGGAAGGCACATTTGATAGCTTTTTGATAGCTGTAATAGAAAGTAAAAATATTTTGTATGACAGGGGATCCGCAGGATACAAAAATGAAGAAGCTAAATTAAATGCTTGGAACTCTGTGTCTGAATGTGTTAAAGAAGCCGGATTTGAAATAAACAGTGATATATATTATTGAATGCTCATTGTGTTTTGTACGTAAACTTTGAAATATTTAAAATATTTCTGGGTTTAACGAAAACCGTACCACAATAACAACACACGAATCTAAACAAACGTCACGTATGCCAACTTCAGTGACCAAAATTGTGAACGGGAGTTTTACATTTAAAAAACTTTTTTGAATGCTTCCGGTATTATTTTGTGTTGTGTTGTGCGTGAATGTAGCATCAAGCTCTGTGCTATCTCTGTGCGTGTGTGCTATCTGTGTGCTGTTTGCGTGCTATTGCGAATGTATCCCGGCCTTTATGCTCGTAAAAACGATGCGCAAGTATTTTGAATACAAATATATTTTCTTTTAATAACCGAAAGGTAAATATTATTTCCATGAAATATAATACAATTAATTCTTTAAACACAGACAACATATAAGAGCTATTTTTTGTTTATTATTCCATCTGGCGTGATAAATATTATATTTTAAAAACTGTTTGTGGATTTTTAATATAAAATAAATATTTATTTGTGACATCAATTTAAGTTGTTCAAAAAATTCACTTTGGTATGAATTAAACCAAATTCATGTTATCCAGGGCACAAAATTAGAAACTACCAAAAAAGATTATTTACATTGCTGTTTTGTGTAAATCTGTGCACGGACTTAGTAAGTGACATAATTTATAATTCCTCATTTTAGCAACCCATTTTAACACAAGAGAAAAATGATTTTATACTAAAAAATTATTTTAAACCATTAATTAGCAGGAAACATGTATGAATAATCTATTTAAATTTGCATTTGAACAGTGAATATTATTTTGCAATAATAAATATTTTTATCATCGTATATTACTGATGAAAAGTTTGTATTTCCATCTAATCAGAAGTATTATGACACAGTTAATTAAATTGCTTTACAAGTTTTTATTCACATGAAAATCATTAAAAATTGGTTGGGAAGTTATATAAATATACAAAAACAAATCATTATACATACAATTTTATTATCTTAGTGGATTTAAATTAATGGTGTCCCAGTGACTACTGCGAAGAAAAAAGTCTTGCGAAAGGTTTCCTCGTAATTGAAATTCGTCAAAAAAAACTATCTCTCATTTTTGGTGACATTTCTGACAAGTGGTATGATGAAATTTGAGACTGGCAAATGAATGTTGTGAAGCAATAAACAAAATATCACATTCGTGATTTACAAATGCATAATTGTTTTTATTTTATAATAAAAGTGTATCTAATAACCCGTGGCTTTGCTCACGTAATTTCCGGGTATTGCTGATATTCTACCATTTTAAGAAAATATGCATTAAATTTAAAAGATTTTTGAAGAATTATACACAAAGAACTGTCAAGTATAGAACATATTTAATAAATAAAAATATTTTTACGACTTATTTTTAATTGGTTTAGCGTAAGTCTATTTTAACTTTTATTTAAAATTAAGTACCTACCTTATTTTCTATCTCCCGGTTTAGTGACTTTGAGAATATATTTTTCCTTGATGAAAACTTAACTCTTTTCCATCTGACGAAGAAGCCAATTAAAAAATAAACTAAGGCTCGCGCACTTATTGTATGTTAAGACTGCCATCGTTTTAAATTACTGTAATTTTTTTAGTTAGAGTCATGCTTAGTATAATAACATAATATGCCTTATTACGCATACATTTCAGTATTCATGAAACCAATGCATTTTTATTTGAAATGTAGAGCAGTTACCAAATTTCTTATCTCGCATATTGATCTTTTGGTATGGCTAGTATTACTTAAACTAAATTTTTGAATTTTCACTGATGCACTGTTTTCCCTTTTCTATGTGATTTAGAAAATATAGCAATATACGTAAACCAATTAAACCAAAATCATCCTGAATTTTTATTACCGAAAAAAGTTAATTACAAAAAATTTTAATGTGCGTATTTTAATATTGAATTTATATATATATCTTGCCAATACTGATTTAGTGGATTACATTTTTATTTTTATTTTTAAAAATAATATCTACCCCTTTTACTACTTAATAGATAACGTTGAATAAGAGAAGGTTGTTTAAGGTATGTTGATTTTCCTTGCCAATATCTAAAAGTAAATTTGTACAAACGCGAAATATAGTTTAAATAAGTAGTTTACTTTTAAAATAAAACCATATTTTGAACGTAACACTGACGATTGGCCCAATACAAAGTTTTAATAGCTAATTTTCACTTCACTCGGGTACAGAATCCCATCATTCAGTGATTTCCGTGGCTAGCTTCTTTTGGGATTTCATCATTCTCAAACGACGGTAAGGGAAGCTCCTCTTCAAGGTCGCCTAACGATGCTGATAAGACCTGCCGGGTAATTTGAATCGTTGGTCTGGGATTTTCGCGGGGGGGGGGGGGGGGGGTGAAGGATGATGTCACGACTGGGCTGGTTAACCTAGTTCTGCCAAATACCGCCAGGGGCGTATACGGCCGATACCCAGCGATGAAAGCGATCGCAGCGGCGGAGCTTGGAACTACAACAATTCTTCTGAGAAACCGGACAGAAAATTTAACCTGGGCTCGCGACTTCTATACATTATATATATTCAATGCTCTTATTTATGAGCTGCACATTGAAAAAAAAAAATTCTGTACATTAATTTATAAAAGATTCTTTTGGAAACCGGTTTCCAAGCAATAGTTTGTACTACTACAAGAAATAAATTTTAACTTTGTACAACACATGACTATGGTTATTTTTGCACAGGCTACATTAAATGTATTTTTTTGTTTCTCGAGATAACATTGAGTATCTTTACTAATATTATAAAGCTAAAGAGTAGGTTTGTTTGTTTGTTTGTTTGTTTGTTTGAACGCGCTAATCTCAGGAACCACTGGTCCGATTTGAAAAATTCTTTCAGTGTTGGACAGTACATTTACCGAGGAAGGCTATAGGCTTTATTATATTATCAATAACATTTAACATAAGGTATCCTTACTAAAAGTCCAATTTATAATCAAATGCGTTGAGGGGGTTAGATAAAACTTGCAGTACACATACGAAGTGTGTGTTGACAATGCCGCAGGCGCTAGAAGTCTTATATATATATATATATATATATATATATATATATATATATATATATATATAAGCGAAATACCACTCACTGACTCACTAATCACGAGATCTCTAAAACTATACACCCGATTGACTTGAAATGTAGCATAGTTACTCATTTTGTGATGTAGACGCTCACCAAGAACGGATTCTGCGGAAATCCGATCCCAAGGGGAGTTTCGGGGGCGTAATATATCAAAATTTCCAGTTTTTGGTAGGAAATCACCATGGCAACGGCTGTTGCTTTGTTGATGCTTCATTCGTCTCTATAGCAACGACTATATCATTGTTAGTGCAGTCCTCATCACCGTTGAAATTCTGCGGGTACTTTAAATATCAAAATTTGCCCTTTTTTTCAAGTATATATATTTTACAGACTTGAAACTTCACAGTAATGTTCCTTATGTTACGCAGGATGACATTTTCCGAAAATTAGATCCCATGGGTGGTTAAAACCAGGCAACAGTGGGTACTTTGTCTGCATGAGAACAGGATTTTGCATTGTTCATGCCTTCTGCGTCTCCATGGCAACGGGCATCGCGCGGCAGTGGCGTACCCACAAGGAGGGGCATGTATAATGAGCGGCGCAAGAGTGATCTGCCTGTAGACTGCCGTAGCAAAGTACGGGTACATCAAATGTACGTTGCGTGCACGAGTCGGGAAACCATTGGTGCTATTCATTTTCTCTCCGGTACATTATACAGCATTGTAATAAATTTTCACTGAATTTTTTTATTTACCATTACTGTAAATGGGAGATGTGGCTTAATTTTTTTTCCATTAGTATAGCCGTGCGAAGCCGGGTCGGGCAGCTAGTTTCTAATAAAATTGACGCATAAATTTTATATTATAATTGATGTTTCATTCAAGCATATCAGAGATCTGTTTACAAATAAATTTAACTATTGGAGGTACCGGGACATCACAAAGCATGAATTCCCGGGTAAGAATCCGAACCCAGTATTACTGCGAACACTATTTTGTAGTGATGCATAGTTGCTTTCATGTAATTGTAGAAATTTACAAATATATTTAATACTTATATTTAATATTTTAATATCTAATATTTAATTACAAACCAATAGTTTTATTCCATGTACACACACACACACACACACACATATATATATATATATATATATATGTGTGTGTGTGTGTGTGATTTCATTGTACGGTGGCTCTCGAGGCTCGTGGATTGCAACGAAACACTCTCCATATGCTGGTTCGCAATCATCTAAAGCGGTACGCATAGCTACTTCTCGGCTTTTAAGTGCTGGGCGTTTCAGCTCGCTGCGTCGTGCATCCATCGACGCAGGAATTCAAACAACTGAAGTGACGTCTAATAAATCGATGAACGCCGGCTGCACGCACGAAAAAGTGTCCCGTTATGCACATTGTTCCGTTACGCTGTGTCCCGTTATACGCTCATTGTTCCGATACGCTGTGTCCCGTTACGCTCATTGTTCCGTTACGCTGTCGGCGAGTGCAGTAATAATAGGTTCTGTTACAATTGACTAAAAAATTATGGTGATTCATATAATTGATGATAGATATTTGATTACAATTTATTTATATGAAGACTTGTTCATAATTTTATTTAAACTTTATAGCTAAACGCCAGTTCTTAAAATTAATTACAAGTCATCTACACGTGAACTGTTTTGTCGACTGTTTATAAAGTGAAGTGAAAAGTTAATGTGGCTTTCATTGCTTATTACAACAACAATTTCGGCAATAAAGTATAATTATCCTTGCATTTAAAAAAATCTGATTACTAGTGTAATTTCAAGTATTACATTCTTTTATTATTAAAATAAAAATGATTCCATTTTTATTCATAGAAGTATGCAATCATTTCATCAATGTTTTGTAATGACGTTGTCACGTTAAACTATCGTCCGTAAACCGACTTTACAGACAATCAATTTTTTTTTGGTCTGCGTGGGCGCGCGAATCATCTGAGAATGATGGTACCGCAGAGCAATGCCTTGCGTGTTTAAGCGTGAAGTCGAGGATGCCCTAAGTCATCGCGAGTGTTTGTAATCAGCCCGCACCAACACGGAGCGGCTGCGCGACATTCGCGCCGCGACGAAAATGCTGTTTTTTTTTGTCACACCTGTCCAACTGGCGGCAGGAGATAACTTGCAGCTTTCACGTATAATTTTGTTCGAACCATTCATCTACAATTTGTCCATTCCTAACATAAACCTAATTTTAATATTTTTTTTATTGTAATCGAACTATTTTTTTTGTGTTGTAATAAACTACAATTATATTATCAACGTATTAATAAAAGTAAAATCGTATTCATTTATTGCATGGCCATGAATTATGATGTGCACCTACACATTAAAAGGTTTGATAAACTCCGTGAATCATCGAGATAAAAAAAATGGTTTCACTTCTGTAGACGAATAGATTGATAGGGTCAAAATGTGAGATACGGAAATTTTGATCATGAATGAAAACTTTATGTATTTCTTCAGAAAAACTGATTTTTTTTTGGCTTTTAACTAATTTACTGTTAAAATATATTAACCACAGTTCCTAGAATTTCTTCATAGATAGGCCATGACAATTGATTGTCGTAAAATACAATATTGGACTTTAAGATAAAGTCTTCCCGCACTTCCCTACTCCACACACAATACCGTGTTTGGAATATTTCGTACCCAAAAACGTACGTGGAATAACTCGTTTTAACCTCATTCACTGTCCCCCCTCCAAAAAAAAAAACCTTAGACGCGAGTTCTTGAAACGAATCTTGTACAGTCAAGTGCAATGGCTCTTGAATGCTATTCGTAATCAGTCGTGGCCTAATCGCAAGTGGCGAGGTGACACCCGGAGCTCTGCAAACCGTCTGGTGGCACAGGCAGGCAGCCACTTAGTCCAGAATTAATAATGGAAAGTGGTCATGGTGCCAGTTGCTGCCACGCCTGGTCAATCCCCGAGCAAAGCAGGCGATTTGTGTGTGAATCTTTCCTGCATGGTTGATACCCAGCATGATTAAGCGTAAATCTTTCGGCCTGAGACGCAGTTAGGTCTCTACCCGCCCGAACCACTCCTTACGATAATTACACCTTAGTTTTAAAGTTAGGTTAGGAAAACGATTGTGGTTGTGTCACTCCAGCCACCGGGTCATTTTTTCACTCCCTCACCTGGTTTGATAGCTTAAAGCTGTCCGGTGTTGGTTTATAGTGTATTTGGTGTCACGTATACCACTAGCGGAAATATATATATATTTTTTAGGAGAGAGGGATGTAAAAAAAAATCCTTCTCGGCAAGCCTACAGGCGTAAGTAGATGTAGAAGTACACATTTCTTCTCTACCCACCGTTCAAACTTCTATAAACTCCTGAAACGTTTTAAAACTTATAATATCGTTTATGTTCTCCAATATTAAAATTTTTTTATGATATTCCATGGAGCGAAAATATTTTGAATTTTTAAAACTAATGCATCCAGCTTTGAATAGCTTAGAACGAATTTCATATTAAGCCTACTAGGGTAGATAAAAAAAAAAAACAATTTCTACCTTCAAACACGTATTCTTATCCCTTGAACTAATACGTGGTTGTCCAAAAAATATTTCTTTGGACCGAGGTTTAAGATAATATTTAGATGATTTTAGATAAATTCGAACGAATTTCGCAACAGTTCTGGTAGTGCAGGCCTAGTGTACTCCTCCACGCCCACCTCCTTCCCACTCCAGACACACAGATGGCTACCGCAGGGATTACACTGCACGCGCGCAGTCAAATGCGCGGCTTGATTACCTTGGACGCGCACCCCAACTTGCCGTAAAATTTTCTAGCGTTGGAGACGCGCGGAAACTTAACAGACGTCACGCCTTAAAACTACTTCCAAACCTAAAATGAAGTATATGCGGGGCTGTGAAAAACTTGCAAAATACTTCTAAGATAGTTTCCAAAAAAAAAAAAATTTGCCGCATTAAACCCAGGTTTGTTCTATGCCTCGGCTCTAGCAAAAAATGGAAAGGCACTTACTTCCTTCATGTAAGAACTTTAAATTCGGGAAACCGTTCCGTCACCACCGAGGTTGAAATGCTGAGCGGATCTTACTTACTTTGGCAGTTGAGGTGTTGCAGTCGGGCGGTCGCGCAGTCTCTCTGCACTGGACGTTCCGGCGCACGAAGGCGTTGAGCGCCCCACTCTTCGACGCGTGCACACCACCAGGCGTCATAAAGCAAACTACTTTTTTTTTTTGCGTCTCCGACGATCAGCTCCGCACTCGGGCGCCGCGCATGCGCAAAGCGCGCAACTCGCGCATCCCTAAAAAAAAAAAAACGCACCGTAATTATGGTATGAGTCACAGCGCAGAATGGCACACCCACACACACACACTTCTCGTGCACTTCCAGCGCGCCGTTCCTGAGATGGTGATACCTACCTCTATTCCATTGAATAAAAATTATAAAAATTTAAAAAAAATTATTTCAGTTAAAAAAAATATTTTGAGAAGAAAATTAGCACAGTTCAATAATTATAAGTAAAGAAAGTAAATTACTAAAAATACAAAACTAGTAGACCTTGAAGTGAAAATATTTAATAAAAATATATTTAGACAAAACACGAGTCATGAGGCGTTCCACCCGCCTCACCCTTGTTAATCCACCCCTTGAATTTATGGCTGTCGAATAAAAATTTATTTCAGGTGAAAGTTGTAGATAATAATTATAGGTTTTACAATAAATCAGAACGGATTTGTTAGTGTACATGGTACGGATATTACGATTTTTTTTTAAAATTCTAACCTTGTTTTTATTCAACCCCAAACCATTGCTCTTCTTATCAAAAATAGTTTCAGACAAAATGGGTTTGGATTAAAATGATAAGATTTACAAACAGTTTGAATGGATTCGGTGGTGTACTTACTAATGTATTTATGATTTTTTGTTTGTATTTTAAACCTTAATTGTCTACCATTGCAGCAATGATTGGCGGTATCAGACCAAAGTTTATATTAATATCCTTAGAATAGCTATACACATGATATGCTTATGCATATTTGTGACATATATATGCAAGGAATTTTACTAAGCAAGAAATATATATATATATATATATATATATATATATAAATTGGGTGTCTTAATGTAACGAACAACTTGAACGGATATGATAGTGTGTCTACTAAGAGAGTTACGTATTTTTTAAATTCTACCCTTCGTTTTTTTTAACCCCCTGCAGCAATGGTTTATCTTCTCAAAAACTGTTTAGACAAAATTTTTAGATAAATACTATACGATTAATAAACTATCCGAACGAATTAGATGGGGTGCGCCTACGAAGTGTGTTATGATATCCCCCCCCCCCCCCAACCGAAATCCTTGCTTTCTGTTTTTCAAAAAACCTTCCCCATATATACCCTCTTTGACAGTGAACTGTGAAAAATTAAGTTAGTTGTGTCCACCTAAATGTGATTATATATATATATATAATTTTGAGACGACTATGGTATTGGGGTCTATGGACAACGAAACTAATATATAAGTTTTTCAGATTTCAAATCTCAAATTGTAAACTGATTCTCTTTTGTTGGAAAAATTAAAATTATTTCGGGCCAAATTTATACACATAGGCCTAACGAATACGCAAAAACTTCATCACTGCGTCCCCGAGATAGAGATAAAAAAAACCTATTAACTTTAAGTTTTTCACTCGTACTTTTTTTTACTGAAAAGCCAGAATTAATGCGGCGCCCTGCAAAAATAGCTCTTGGGTGGCATTTCATATGGATGAATAATGTAGCAGAGAAATATGGAGAGCTATTAACATCACAAAGCTTTTACAATTTTTTTTCCCCGGCGACATTTACCACACAGTTTCAATTTCTTCTCCGGGAGTACTGGCATAGGTATACATGATTTATTTATATTTGCGTTTGATAATGCAACTTCAGATCAGTCCCCGAAAAAATTTAGTGTATACGACTTAACAGTTTTTTTTTTAAAATAATAATTTACTTTTATTTTTTCTGATTTTTCTTAACTAAAATTCCGTTTTGAAATTGATTTGTTAAGGGTGCTTTTTAAAAATAACTTTAGGTCATAAGTTGTGAATGTTTTCTTTATTTTTTGTCGAAAGTAATTCTTAGTTAGACTTTGTTCTTGCGAACCATGAACAATGTTTAGTATCACTTTTTAGATGGATACGCCAAAACAATTTGCCGTAGGCATATAAACATTATAGTGTTAATAGTAAAAAATATTAAATAATAACTATAGTATAAATGTAAAACCAAAAATTACATAATAATTATAGCATTAATAATAAAACCAAACATGATTAAAGCGACAGCAATATTATGACGTAAGAAATTTATACAGATATGCTTTAATAAGTCAATATAGAAAACCTAATATAATATTTACCGTAGCCTATTCTATTAAATCAAAAGCATTTCAGGAAAAAAAATGCATAGCATTTATTTATGTATGTTGCTTCGCTAAGTATCCATCTGAGCCATGTTAAATACGACTTTGTGTAGGGATAATTTACCGCTATTTAATTACTGCGAAGATTTTTTAATAATATTATAACACCGTCCACGAAATCTTTTCTAATGTTCAAGACAAATAAAAGTTTTCCATGCATATTCTAGCAGCATGCGGTCTTGTACACACATACTTACGTTTCTGTTGCAGCTAGGTTTGCCAGACAAATTTCATTCAGATATCCTCTTTTGCCAAGTTGAATTACCTATAGGTTTCAACGGTTTTACAATCAACACAGCGTAAAAAAAATAAAAATTATATTGTATAATGGTTCATTTTGGTCAATATTTTGTCGTCGATTGCATTTATGTAACATGCAATTATAATCTGTGAAGTTTTGTAAACAACACCCCTTGTTTTCATGAGTTATTGTACAGTCTTTTATAACTTTGTTTACTTTATTATCTTTTACGGTGTTCAGTTTTAAACAATAATTTTATATTTTAGTCTTCTCTACAGACTTTAGGAAAAGACTTTGTAAAGTTGATATTTTATTATTGTTTTTTTATTTGTGATATGAAATAAATTTTAATATTTATCTTCAGAGATTTTCCGAAATATTTTTTTGAGCTTTATCGTGAGTTTAAAAAAAAGTTCGAATTAAAACCCTGTATTGAAAAAGTATACTACTGTTTTAAATGCTCATATTAGATTTTCCATTTTTTTGACGTATTTGTTAAACTATTAATCACTCCGAGGCCTGTTTACGCGCTTGAATTCAGTGGGTATGAATTCATAACGACTAAAGACAACAAAATTAATATTTAAATAACTTTTACAATTATTGAAAAAACTTTGATTTAATAAGTATCAAAGGTAAGATTTTTTTTTTTTTTTAATTTCAAAAGCGAAACTAATAAAACCATTACTTGTATTGACAGAGAAAAAGATATTAATGTTCTGTTCAGATAATTGACATTCAAGTTTTTTCTGCAGCAAAATTGGATTGGTGTCATAGAACAATCGTCCCAAATTATAAGATTCCCCCCCCCCCCCCGTAATTGAAACTGTGAAATGAACAACCGGGAAGAGTATCTTGAAAACCTGGCACAGTCAACATTTTCGTCGTCTTACAAAGGAACCAACAGTTCTTCCATCTTTTTTTTTTCTTTTGATGTCGTCGCTGTGGTGGTTTTTTTTCTAATAAACTCTGCTTTGTTTAAGTCCTTCCTCGGCGAAGCGTATTCGAGAAACGAAAGAAGGAAGCACATTTCCCTTGAAAATCACGCCCGCACAAACAAAAACAAGAACATATATATGTATATATATATTTCTGAAGCAAGAAAATGTCTCCGATTGATTTGTTTCCTCCTCGGAGATGCGGTGGATCTTTTGTAGGTTACCCGTTCTTTTCATTTCTTGTACGTCTTCATCTTCTCCTAGTGGCAGTCTTTTGAATAAAAGCTCGCATAAGCCATATCGGTGCTCCTGTTTCGCCGTCAATGAAGGATATTTTCAAGAATTGCCTCGTCACGCCGAACCATCAACACACTTGGTGGGAGCTGTCCCCCCCCCCCCCACCCTCCTTCAGTAAAAGTATTGGCGGCTTCATTTGGATTTCGCTGGATTCGAGTCTCCAGCACGTAACTTTAAGGAAACCTGATATTGTTAAATTTTATTTTCTCAAATGCCATTATTTCTGAAGTAAACAAACACACTCCAGCGAGACTCATAAAATATAAATATTTTATATCCATTTCATTTATTATGATCAGGGGCACGTATTTTTCACGAACAAGAAAGCCTGATAGCTCATTAGACTGCAATAAGCAATCGGTGGTCGTATGCAAGAGAAAACTATCGCCCTGTTTGGCCGGGCCATTCAGAACGCTGGATGGCTGTGATTGGTGTGCTGGCGGTAGACATGCGCCTGAAATAAACCCAACCAACCACCGAACACAGTCGATGCCACGAAGATCTAACGCATAGCTGGTCTGAAAAAACTTTTGGCGAAAAATAAACGGCTCTAATTGGCATGCGCTCCAACAGTATTTGGGGTCAGTAGTACTCATCACTTTAAATCGCTAACTTAATATTTGCGGTCGCTTTATTCCGCATGTTTGGGTTTTACTTTGTTGCAAGCAAGCCTGAACTGTTGAAACTCTCGCAAATGTATTCGCTCGAGTCACTTAACACTTTAAATTACAATTGGTAATGCGATGTCTTATTTTTGTGTATACTAAATGGCGGCAAGTCAGAAATATCTATCGTATATGTTAGCTTAAAAATGAGGGTGGAAAGAAATAAATGAAGTAAGGGATATGAATGTGTTGTAAAATGCTAGTAGTATAGGACCTGAGAGAAATCTATATCTTACGACTAACGACTTCAGGAAGCCATGCAGCCATAGGTGGTGTTAGAGATTGGAAGGGGGGGGGGGGAATATGCAGTAGTAAGACACTGGACATGCATCTCAGAAGACTCGGGTTCTAGTGTTGGGCATTTTGTCCTGATTTCGGTCTTCTGTGGTCCGCCGAAATCACACGGGGCAAAATTTGGTCTGTAGCCGGTTCCTTCGTCGGACTGTAAATATTATTATTATTTGTAAATGGAACAAAAATATTAATGTAAAATTACAGATATTTGTAAATCTTTTAATTCACATGAAAACTGTATCACTACAAAATAGTGTTCGCAGTAAAACTTGTTTTGGATTCTTACCCGGGCGTTTATGCTTTTTGTAGTCCCAGTATCTCCAATAGTCAACGTTATTTGTAAACCGTTCAATGAATATATTTCCAGTATTAACTGCGCACATTAATAACCTTGAAAAAACAAAAAAAGTCAAATTGTTTAAAAATTTGACTGCCTTTATAATGTTTTTTTTAAAATAAATAATGCTTGGATAAAACATTAATTCAAACACGAATAAAATTATGTGTCAATTGTAAGTAAGAAATACTTAGCATTATCTCGAAAAATGTACTTCAGATATGCGAAAATAACCGTAGACATGTGTCGAATAAAGTAACAATATCTCTTGTAGTATTACAAACTATTACTTGGCAGCTGGTTTCCAAAAAATCTTTTGTAAAAATTACGGAAATTGTTTATTTTTGTGCGTGTGACTGTTATTGTGATTTACAAAGAAGCGCCTACACTTATGTAGGTATCATTTGAACAGTTCATGCAATGGGAAATATTGATTTGAAATTAAAATACGGACAAACGCCACTGCCGGCGTGCACCGGTTGTCATGGAAACGACCGAAGGTCATTATAGCCACGCCATGAGATAATGTCAAACAGGCGCACAAACACGCGTGTTACAGTTTCCGCGGGCAGTCTTTTCGTTGCTGATTGGCGGGGGGGGAAACTTCAGCTCCCGAGAAAAATTTTCACAACTGTCTTAAAACGTAGAAAGCATGTTTGGCGTCCGTTGTTGCTGTGTCGACGCGACGGTGTGTTGCGCAGATTATCTGCTACAAAGATAGCACTCGGAAACTTGAGTTGCCATCGATATCACCGGCAAAGCTGCGAGGCAGAGATTTTGTACCCATTATTTGCGATGTCACAAAGCTCTGCCTTGCAGTTTAACGAGCGACATCTTTGGGCAACTGAGTTTCCGAGGAGTTTCATTGTAATTTTTACAAGTAGTGTTTTTTTTCCGGCGCGAGAAGGAGGGAGGGGGAGTTTGTGGTGGAGAGAGAGAGAGAGAGAGAGAGAGAGAGAGAGAGAGAGAGAGAGAGAGAAAAGAAGTGACGCAGCGGTACTTCAGCCCCAGAGCACGGATCAGCCAGCCACCACCCTGCTCTCGTTGACATCGTGCCCTCCGCGTCTGCCAATTCCTTTTCCCCGTAGTTCCCTCCCCGGCAACCCTTGTCTGATACGAGCCCCATCCCCCCCAGGGTCCAACCCTCGCAACCGTTTATCGACGGCTGGATTGCCGGGTGCCGGGGTTCGACAGGCGAGGGAGCAACCCCGCGCGTCGCCCCCAGGGGTTGAATAGTTGAAGGGGGGGAGGAAGAGGAGGAAGGAAGGAAAATGGGAAAGGGAGCCGTGGGGGTGTTTCGACGTCGTTCGGAAGGCAGACGTCCATCCGGAACGGCGTCGATACGCTTGATCGACGTCCCCGCGACAGGAGCGACGTCCGACATTCCGCCACGGACGTCGCGACGCATACCGCTGCCCCATCGGTGCGTGGGACACGCACCGATACGCACGCGCGGAAAAAACTTTGGGCTCACAAGCGCAACAATGCCGAAGGAACGCTTGTCGTCGCACCGCGTTCAATGCTGTGCGCTGGATCCCTGGTTCGGTTGCATGCCACAGATTTAGCGGACATGCACACACGCACGCACACACACACACACACACACACACACACACACACACACACACACACAAATCACATAGATAGGCCCAGTCGCGAAAACGGTAACGACCATCACTCCACTCTTCTCAGTCATCATCAACCATCATCAATCATCATCAATCAGAGTAAATACTTATACTTGTGAAAGTTCGATACATTCGTGGACTGTCGTTTAGATGGTTGTAATTTAACCATCAATATAGATATTAAATGATATATAAAACTCTAGTTAATTAATTAGGCCATCCTTTCGGATCTATTGTTTTTTAAACTCGAGACAACATGTTGTGTTGTTGTACTATGGGAATGATTGTCGATATGGGAATCCAAAATTACAAGGATTCTTTAGTAATTTGTTTTGTAAGTTAATAACGCTGCGTTTAATGACACTTCTGCCTCCGTAACGTTTATGCGTTGTATAATTTCTACAGAGTGAGTCTGAATTCAACCAAAAATCTTCAGCCGAAGTTCAACAAGATTAAATTATTAGGTTGAAAATTTACATATGTCATATGATCTAAGTGTTTCCCAAGTCTATTTTTTTTTGAAGTTGGGTTTGAACAACAGGTTTATTGAAAATAAAATATTTTTATCTTTAGATCTGACATAATCGTTGGATTATGGCCAGTAAAACAAAGTTCTACAAGCAATGAAAAACTTGTCGCTGTTGTTAACATGGTTTCATAGAATTAATATTTATTTTTCTTGTTAGGGGAAAGAAAAAAATGTGGCTTTAAAAAGCGTAGTATTAATTCGAATTTCAAAACCGACAAAAAAAATATTGCTATGAATTATCACGCTTAACCCTACCGTTTTCGAGAAATGATTGGATCAAATTAAGAACGAAAAACTGCAACGCCTGCTGTGTATGAAACATGTACAACTCCATGCACGATGGAGCTGCGACAAATCAGGGGCACTAATTATGTTTAGTGAGATGGACGAACGTTAGGATATTTCGAGGAATAAATAAATAAACATATATAATTATCCGCTTTTAGTTGTTTCGACGTGAAACTGTCTTTGAGTTCGGTAAGTTGGAAGTCACTTGCTAAAACCGCATGCAATGAAAACATTTCGCCGTGGTGATGACTAGAGACCTGCAAAATTCGTGGATTCATTCGGTGATAGGCTAGAATTCAAACACATATACCTCTTAGATAATTTTGCTATTGGCTTACTGTTCATCTGGACGAATCTCAACCAGTTATAAACCCTCAACCAAAGAAGGATCGAATCACAGACAAACCAGCTGAGACGTCTTACAAGTCGGCAGCCAATGAACTTGCGTTATTTGCCCGAGTGTACAGGGGTATGTGCAGTCTATCCTGAAGGCCATCGAAACCGCGAATTTTGCAGGTCTCTAGTGATGACTGTATATCTGTGACTACGTGACAAGCGCTATTCATTTATATATTGTCAAGTAGAGCCTCTTGCAGCTGGATAGCTCCAGTGCCGCATAACTCGTCACTATACGTGTACAGATTAACGCGAAAGTGGTCGCGTTAGTTTGAATTCGTAGCCCTCTGAGTACGTCAATTATAAATATAATTAATGAATAGTGCCCATCAATAGTTTAAGTGTCTTTAACTTTAATTTTATTTGAAAATTTCAGATTGATTCAGCTATGATTCCTTCTGGACGTACGATTATGCGTCAGAAACATAAGAGAGGAAGGAGGTCAATGTGTGAATGTCATTTGATTTCATTCATACCACTACTTACCATGCATCTTATTGAGCCGCACGTAAGATGATTCACGGGAATTACTGCGGTGGCGCATCTGATACCACCTACCCTAAGTATATTTATTTATTTTTTAACTCTGCGGTTTTATTCAGTACTAGATGAAATTTTGCACACTTGGACATCGTCTTGTTTTGAAAATACCTGATATTATTTCGAAAAAAAAAAATCTAACCCCAATCTCCCTAACTAAAGCCCCTTCATTCTGCGTAAATAATTAAATTTAAAAAAAAAAAAATGACGTTTGCAGATGGAACTGAACGCACAAAACCCCGTAGAGAGCTGAACAATCTATGAAGTGTGTCTCAAAGAGAGTAACTCAGGAAGCGGCAGTAAATGTTACGAAGCGCATACCAGCTTATCTGTGCAGTTCCGGAACCTGACTGTTGCTAGTCGTTTGTTTCAACAGCTATCTTACCCACCCCCGCTAATAACATCGGGTTATTTTATTTCGGAGCAATTTTCCGACGTATGTTTCACCACATAAAGCATCGCATGTTATGTTTTGGTGAAAATGTTTTTTTTTTTGTCAGATGTACATGCTATTTGTTACTGTAAAAAAAAAATGTGAGGTAATTATTCACAACTAACATGACTGCCTAAAAGTACACGTTCTTAGGTTCGTTTAAGCACATTTTTTTTTCTCGAGAATATTTCAGTACATTAACCTCGTTTTTATTATATCATGGTGAAAATGGTTTTCGTCAGATATCTTTTTATGTATATGCTATTCGTCAAATGAAAAAAAGTGAGGCCATTATTCATATTTAACACTTCTATTAAAAGGCAATAAATCTAAAAATTTGTAAGGGCTGGCGAAAACCGAGGCTTAAAAATATTGTATCCTGTTTTTTTTTCTAGCTGGCAATGTGAAAGTAAATAAATACTTTTAAAAATGTTGACTGGTGAGAAAATAAAACCTTGGAAAGAATGGAAAAGTGTTAAGGTGTGCGTGGTTGTGTTTGATGGAGCAGTTGGGTTTTGGTCGGTGGGGGGAGGGGAAAAGACAGTGTTGACAGTTTGCCTTGTCGCGCCATCAATCTTGCTCTTCGCCTGCGGCTGAGTCACCACTTCAAAGAGCGCCGCGGCACCGTCGTGCGGTGAAACTTCAGACGGGGTGAGGGGGAGGAAAGGGTAGGGAGGTTTATGACTGTTAGCCAATGGGGACCCCGCTTGGTTCCCGCACTTCTGTTTCGTAGAGCCAGCCCCCACCCCCCTCCCCATTCACTCTGTCTGTGTGTGTGTGAGTGTGCGCGCGCGTGTGTATGTGTGTGTGCGCGCGAGCGCGCGCGTGTATATGATGACGTCACGGTCACAATAGAGTCATGTGTAACCTTAATTTCATTGACGCCGAACATATCCGAAGTTGGCCTCTCGCTTGGGCAGCTTCGCTTTCGGATTTATATATATATATATATATATGTGTGTGTGTGTGTGTGTTTGTGTGTGTGTGTTGGTGTGTGTGCGTGCGTGTGTGTATATATATATGAATAATTTCGCATATTTTAAAGATATAATTTACGATCACCCACACGTACAAAAACTTACATTTAAGGGGGGGAAGTATTTTTTTTTGTAAAAATATTTTAATGTGCAGACTTAACCAAAACTAGCATTTACTTTTATAATTAAAAAAAAATTATATAGATGCACGAATTCAGGCTTCTGACAAGAACGTTAACGTTCCGCGATACATTGGTCACACGCACACACACATGTACGAATATACATTCCAACATAAAAAACTATATCATCGTGATAGGATCACTAATTAGTAAAGTAAATAACGATACGTAGTCTAGGGGCCCGCCTAGTCCGGCGTATATTTGTGTTAGTGAGGCGGGATGATAAGTACGACGTTCACTGGTGCTTGTAGCGCGGTATCGCCCCTATAAGCGCAAGGCTGTGGACTAGCGCGCAGTCTTCTCGTCGTGCAGGGGGCAAACTGTGAGATACGAGAGAACACCATCAAATTATATGGCGAAGAGCTTAAGATGAATGTTTAATGCGAGTCACTCGAGTGCTTTCACGATTCTGAACCTTGTGTTCCACGCATAAAAATAATTTAAAAAAAAACACGCGTTTTAGCCATTTTGACTGTTTTAAATTGTAGTGTGCAAACGAAATACGGAAACAGAAATACTTATCCGCCCTCAGCGTATTCCCAAATGTTCTTTTTCGTAAACATACACCACTCGGGTATCTGGAACAGTATCGCGTGTTTTTATTTTCTGAAGCTCTTAACCAGGACAGCATACTTAGCCATGGGCTCGGATCCGCATAGGGTTAAATATTACGCCGTTGAATATGCTATTCCGACAGCGACTGCAGAAATCAAGCTTACAGTTCTTTACTGCAGGTGCATACACAAAAAATGTGAGTCCTGAAGCTACGATTGGAGCAGGAAAACACTAGATGGACACGGAGCTATTTTAAAAGCACCACGTAAACACTAGCTTTTCTTCTCAAACGGGTCTGGAGGTCTTGTCTCCTGGTTTGGCCGGGGAAATGTGCAGGAGTGGGGAGGGGGCCACCATTCTTCCGAACGCCCACTTGTCCGAACGACCACTTCTCCGAGCTCGTTTTGTTCGAAGGACCACTTGTATACAACCGTGCAGGACAATGCTTCTACACGGACGGGCTGGCCAATCGGTCGCGTCTGTAAGCCGTGTCGGCGCGTGTGTTTAGGCCTTAAACCCCTCAATCAGTTATACATGTAGAGGAACCAATGATGGAAGAATCATAGTTATGATATAAACATCATTAAATATTTTTATAGAGCTAAATGTTTGTAAAAAAGACAAAATCTATTATTATTCTCTAAAATACTTTTGTCCATATTATTTATGCACCATCCAACCGCCATATGTACCAAAATATATATTAAAATAATTTTTTTTTCAGGTTATTGTTTATGCTTGACGTAACACTTAAGAGGTGTAAGTAAATACTCTTAAACATGGACTAATATCATACTGTACAGTAATTCTCTTTTAGACTAACAACTTTTTTTTATAAATTTTATAGTTTTGGCCGCTTTAACTTAATATCCCTTTTTTTCTTCCAGTGTTGAACCAAATTTATGTTGAAAAAAATGGAGACCTTCATATGGCTGAGTCAGAGCTGCTTTAATCACTATGTCAAGCAGAGGTGGCCGAATGGAAGGGATGTTGGGGCGAACCACAATTTCATAACTATATTCCAAGTCGTGTTCCATATTCAGATTTATCATCTATATTTGAGAAACAATTTTGTTTCATTATATAATTATAGAGTATGTTATATGAAAATTGTATTTTTATTAAACTGTTTTAAGTATTTCCCTTTGCGAACACTTTGGTTACTTATCCGTCGTACTGCGCGTAATTTTATCAAAATTTAGTACTCTAGGTAATGAGATAAACCCATAGTTTTGAAAATGAAATTTCAAGCCATCAGAATACTTTTAAATAGCCTACAAAGGAGCTATTATTTTACAAAACTACGGACGACACTCCTCCAAAATAAATAAATAAATAAATAAGCTAGGTCTGCTAATGTTTGGAAAAGTTTCTTGACTCCTTTGTTATTGATTCTCTTTCATTTTAATACACAACTATGTAAAAAAAAAAAACTTTATGTGGCTAGATTCTAGTTTCTTTGTTTCTACGTTCGTTTAAGACCATGCATTTTGGGCAAAAATAAATCAACCCTGGTTTTAAGATTTTTTTAACAATTTTCCCTAATTATTGGTATTTTATAATCGGCATTGATTTACGCGTTTCTGAATAATGCCATTTTTCTACTTAAACCAAAAGCAGCAAACTAATTCTACATGTAAGGATATGACGACATACTTCTGCTAACTAAAGGTGATCAATGAATATGGCCTATGCTTTGTCTATGACATGTCTGGCGATAATCGACTGTTACTATGTGGTGTGTGTCATCACGTGAACGATGAAACATTTTCACCTCAGGAACATACATTTATTATGAATCCGTTTATTATCAATTAATCAAACCAATGTTTATTTCCTGATGACTTTACTTTTTCAGTGGTTGACTAAAATAATGATAAACGTTTGTGAAAAATTAGAAATCATACCAATATTATTACCTGGTTTCTAAAATAAATTACTGGTTTTAAGACAGTATTTAACATTGCTTACGATAGTGTGCATACAATTAAAATGTATAGAATTATTATAATATTCTACGAACATTATTAACGAGGTCCTTAATTGTGCATTCAAATCATGTAGAAAATTATTTCAAAAAGTTTCCTTTTATGGATTTAATAATAGTTACCCGTTTGGTTCTCCTATGCAAACCTCCCGCAACTAAAAACTTTCCGTCTTTCGTTAAAAAGTTTACACTCGTTAATGTAAGCTATAATGAAGAACATCGTGAACGTAAATCCATGTAAAATTCACCTTTGTACGTCGTTATTTGAAGTTTACTTAAACTTACCTACATTTGTACGGAAAAAGTGAATAATTATCAAAGATGTGTAAATAAATTTAACGTTAAGAAAAATACTATGTATATTATAATTATCGTCTCCTTGAGCAAAATAACATGAAGGTTTATATAAAACTCTCCTTGCATGAAAAGCATCGGTGTTTGTTTAGAAATAATGATAATTTTTTAAATGTTGAAACAATGAACATAAAAGTATACATTTAAAACGACATAAAAACCCACACAAATGGGGTGATTGACGAGTATTTTTCTTCTTCAGATTTGTGAGTCATTTATTCCATTAAATAATATAAAGTTAAAAAAAAAAAAACTACTAGGCTAATCGGAACATTATCAGTATTTTCTCTCGGAAATACATACCATATTACAGCCTGCTGAGCGTTCAGAATTTTTCGCATTGCTGAGTAAAGTTTGACGTCATTTTCAGGCCATCCCCCTTAGTGACTTTGACTTTGACTTTGACTAGACTTTGTTGTTTTAAAACAAACCGCGTTATTTTATGTCTTATCTTGAAATCACAAATGAGCAACGGGCTCAATGCAAGGGAAGGAAGGCGAGTACAATAATACATTCTCTTGCCGGCCATGTAACGCCAATTCGACAAAATTCACGGACGTGACAAAACTTTCCGATTTGAAAAGATTTCCTATTTCCATTGCGTCGCGGACACGAAGTTACTGAAATTAGTTTAGGAATTTGGTTTTTAAATGATGGTTGGATTGGTGCATCGTTATTATTATTTTTATTATTATACTTTTATAGGATTTGTTTCCGATTTTTTTCTGTGAAATCCTTTGAATGATTTTACACATTGTAACTTTTCGGAATGAAAGGTAAAATATGGACTAAAATACATTTATAGAAAAAAGGCCGTTAAAAAACTTGTAGATATTGATGGCCGTCGTATGTGTGGTGTATAAGCAGTATAGTATATAATAGAGGCTGCTGGCCCAGGCTTCAGGCTGAGAAGCTAGTAGCCAAGTTGAGGTTGCCGACCACCATCATGGATTGTGACGCTACGGTGGCCATCTTGGATGACGTTGACCTTGAATTCTGACCTTGACCTTGACCCCGGTGGTCATTTCGTATCCGCCATCTTGGATCCGCCATTTTGTTTTCTCGAACTTTCCACCATTTTGAATTATGACGTCGCCGTTGCAATTTCCGTTACGGCCACCATCTTGAAAATCCATAATCATTATTATCCGAAAAATTCGGCAAAAATTTAAAATTTATAAAAAAAATAATCAAATTTTAATAAAATATTATTTAAAAAACGCACTACACTACATTAATATATATTTTAGGGGCTACAGTGGCGAAGTGGTCAGATATGTCCACTGAACTACAAAGGTAAACCAGGTACATACTGATATGCTTAATAAGATACTTTAGCAACATATAGACCAGTTATAAATATATCTCACTGACCAGCATTTTTTAGAATCACTTGCATCCCCAAGAAATGTTTACAGAGTTTCGGGTGTGCAGATAACGATATTGAAGCGTTTGTTACCTGGGTCTTTTCAAATCAACAATCTTCGGTAGACCATGCAGGTTGCGTAAGATAAAACAGTTTTAGATATATAATTCGAGCGTAGCGCTCCGATAAAAAAAAATTGTTTCCACCCTTAGGATTGGAGGAGGTTCGGAGAACCAGTAGGCCTACCACCTTTTGCGATGTCGATGCTTCTGCTAAGAACTTAATACTACGATTATAACAGAGCAATGATGGGATGAATGGGTGCGGGTAAAATTCAAGTACAACGAAAGGGAAAACCAAACAGGTTCGCGGCAACATCCAGCACGTCTGCCGGGACCATGGTGTAAGGAAGGGGTATCTAGATAAATGCAAGACCCAGACAAACATTTTGAAGTGACGAAACAGCCGAAAAAATATCGCTTCGTTAATTTTATTATTAATATAAACCCCGTGTTTTGATACAAATATATATTTATTTAAACTGTATGTTCTAAATGCATGCCATACAATGCACATAGCAAAGTATTTTTACGCTTCGAAGTAACTCTATAACTAGGGACAACGGTATTTCGCGAATACATTTCGTGTCAAGGTATTTCACAAAATACTGTAGCTTTTCTCCTGTGGTTATTGGCTGAGGTCGGTGAGAGGTGTCGTCCCGCTCTTGACGGGGGCCAGTGAGAATGTGGTCACCGTACAGCTGCACCCTCACAATTTGCCATGACTCTTAGAAAAAGCTACAGTGTTTTGTGAAATACTTTGACATAAAATTAAATCGCGAAATATAGACCATTCAAACGATTGTAAATGAACTGTCTCTGCGTCGTATTCCTCGTAAGCGCTGCTGCGTGTGGACCGGGCGGTGCGACCAAGGTGACGTAAGTGCGCAGCGGAGGACGAGTTTGGGCGGCCAGGACGGTTTCACCTCAACCTTCCTTTACACCATGGCCGGGACCAGCTATGGTGGGAGGCGTGTGATCTGACCACCCGGCCAGCGAGCGTCGAGCCCCAAACCCCTTCCGATGACTGTTGGCGGCTCGATCGCTCGGACGCGACTATCGCCCCGGTTATCGCCGCGCCGACCCGCGACGTCGCGACGGAACGAGTCCTGTTCGCCTCCGGGGCTTCGCTCCCTCCTTTTCTCCCCGGACGGCAACACGGGTGTGCCGGCGGCTGTGTCGCACAGCAACGGCGGGGGGGCTTTATGGGTTTCGTCGGCTCGTTTCCCGCGAGCCGAGATCCAGGGGACGCTGTTATTGCCGCCGCTTTCCTGCGGGAGGTGGAGTCTCCCGGGAGGGAGCGCCGGGTCCTATGGCAACGACGAGGTACTTACGCCGCAGCTGGCATCACCTCTTCCCCGTCCACCCGTTTCACAAAAAAAAAAAAATATATAAAGGGACGAAAGAAAATGGTAAAAAAGAAACAAAAAAAAAAAAGCTTCCAGCACCAAGTGTCATTGCCGTCCTCGATTTCTCTCGTCGACGCTCGTGGGCGGAGATCGACTAGCGTTCTTCGCTTGTAATTTCACTCCCCAAGCTTCCTCCCCTGGGGGCTAGGGAACTTTTGGGTCGATCATCGTCGGCACCATCTCACGTCGCATCGTTTTAAGGTACGACTTGTCGTCGCTCCCAGACGATATCAACGTTGTCTTGTGAAGGAATCGCCTCTTTTTTTTTTTCCCCTGGTCGCCCTCGACGAACCAGATTTTAAAAAATGGGTGCGTGTACTTAGGTACGTGCGTGAGAAGTTATACTACTTTGGCATCATTAAAAAAATAGTTATTAATTGCATGCAAAAAATAATTCTCCATGGTAGCATTATTCTCCATGGTAGCGTTAAACGTTTAGCGCAACCTTGTTGGAAGTCGCATTAGAAGTATAACTTCAAAAATAACTTCGAACTCCGTCGTGTGTATCGATGTCGACGTCGATGTTTTTGCGGCACAGCCCTACCGAGGCTGGGCGGGCGATGCTGGGGCAAATTTAGCGCTGTAGCCCGAGATCCGCACATTTCCGTCGTTGGCCGACGCGGCGACGCATGTCTAGTCTTGATGAGGGAGTGGGGGAGGTGGTAAAGGACAGGGAGCTATACTTTCGCTGCTCTAAGAGCCCGTCTACAATAGTCCGAACCTGTGCGTGGTCCGTGTCCTTATCCGAATGTGAGTGACGTCACATTGTCTCACCGAAAACTGCCCTGTCCACAATTGCGATGTCCGATGTCCGAATGTATTGTTTTCTAAAGTTGTTACCAGAGCGCAGTAAATGTGCCAAACCAAATGTTTTTGTTTATTGTTTTGATGCTTTGTAGTTTGAGATTGAACTTATGAAAGTTGTGGGAATTCAATATTATATATTTATTCAGTAAGGCAAAGTGGCTCTTCTTGACTTACAACACCTTCCATTTCCTTCAATAACAAAAACGAACACCACGTTTTCAAACGAGAACAGGAAATTCAAATATCGTGAGTGTTCTGTTCTTTTTCTGTGTCCAAAGTACACAGGTTGGGACAAAAAGTTCAAATTGACGAATGTCTTCGGACCAGGTAGGTTCGGACCTTCACCCACTTGACGCATGACGTCAGAGGGTCACGTGGACCAATCAGCGACGAGTGTCCTTCGGACACAGTTAAGGACATTGCTATTGTAGACGGGCCCTAAACGACGCAAAAAAAAAATTGCACTACCTACGTAATTTAGATCGTATCACGCGAATTATTTTGGTAATTATATTGTGTCACCGGTTCGCGACTGCGCCGGTTTCCAACTCAGGGATCCAGAGGGCTTACCTATAGTTCCCGAATGAGTAGGAGCTGGTGACCTCCATGATGTATCCTCTGTATACTTGGGCAAACGTCGCCTGTTCATTGGCTGCTGGCTTGTGAGGCGTCTCTACTGGGTAGCTTGTGATTTGATACTCCTTTCATTAAGGGTTCCTATTTGGCAAATTTTCCTCGAGACTAACGGCAAACCAATAGCAGATGCAGCATGAATATATAACCATTTTATTTTAGCACATCCCAAAAGGAATCCGCATAATTTTCCAGGCTCTATCAACGAGATATTCATGTCCCCAGTTTTTAAAGTTCAGTAGTTTCTACTCGACAATAGTATATAAATATCGATCCTGCGCCTGAAGTCGGAGTGAGGATTGTAATTATCGGCCGCCATTTTGAATTTTGATATCATGGCCACCATATTGGACGACCTTGACTGTGACCTTCAAAATTGTCCAATATTTGCCATAATTGACTTGAAATTCGCTGAACTTGTCCAAACATAAGACAAAATAAGACAAAATTATCAGTTTCTTAAAAAAATTACAAAAATATTTTTAAATACTAAAAAAAATCAAAATCAAACATTTCTATTTTTAAGGTAAACTTTCTATCAAAAACTCAAAAATTATAATCTTATCACACGTGGGTTTAGAATTCCTAAATTAAACTCAAGTCAATGAGCTTGAATATATATTTTGACCTTGACCCCGACCTCTGTAGGAGATTTCGCCACCTTGGATTCAGCAATTTTGAACTATCACATCACGCCTGCCGCATTTAAAACCAGTAATTATTATCCACAAAATATTCATAAAAGAATTTTTAAGTTTTTTAAAAAAAAATTATTTAACAACAAGTTTAACAAAAATGGTTTGATGTACAGTCCAACAAAACACCACTGGAGCAACAAGTAGTACGACATCCTGCAACTCTTATGATCACCAGGACGAAGCGGTGCAAAAAAAAAATATATTTCTTTTAAAACTCCCGTGAATGGACACAGAAATGACACAGAGTTGTGGTAGCGGCCCGCTAAAATAAAAGTTGGGGGAGGGGTGAAAGAGGGAGGTCAAAGATTGAAACGCGAGTGTGTAGGGAGTGAAAATAAATCAGGTCTGCCAACCATGACGAAATTTAAAAGAGAAAAAAAACGCATCGCCCGCTACAACATATAACGTGTTCCGTGGTGCGCGGATTCGCTCACAGCGAGGTTCCAGTGGATTATGGGATACTCTGATACTCTGCTGGCGTCGGGGAGAGTCTGAGGAAAAAAAAAGTTTTAGTAAAAAGGGGGAGGGAGGGTGTTTAGGACCACATAGAGATCGGTTTCCGCCATGTTCGCAGGCACCAGATTCGCAACCCGTCACCCGTCATCTTTGTTGTTCCGGAGTGGTGGCTGGTCAAAAAAAAAAAAAGGGGGTGGGGGGGCGATATTAGTGGCCCACGGACCGGCTGTCAACATCGCAAACAAAAAAGTTGGGAAGAGGGGGTAAAAGGAAAAAGAGGGGCGGAGGTCCTTGTGAAAACTGCATTAGCAGTCAACATGCACGGTTATTACATGTTCGGTTACGAACATCAGTCGCGGCGCACACATGAGGGGAAAAAACAAAATGAGGGATGATAAAACAAAACGTGGAAGGGCGAGAGCAGGGACACGGTTACTGTAAACAGCGGAATTAAAATGCCAAAGGCGAAAGTTCGATGGAACGACGCAAACTTCATTTCGATCAGTCGATGTAGGTTTGGCAGGACTGCCAATAAAAAAAAAATTTCTTCGTAGTACCGCTCACGTCTGTGTAAATTTAATAAGCATGCAATTAAATTTAAAATTCACGTTTCAATTAATATTTTACTGTGGTGGTTGCGTAAATACTCCTTTTCACCGAGAGAATGATATGGTTATTTGACATATTTCAAGGTAACAATATAACTAGTTTTAGTTATTTTATAAATTTAGTCAAAACCTTTAGCAGTTTGTCTGTAGAGGTAAACGACGTCTCGAACTATTAACACATTAAACAACGAATGTAGGCTGTGATGTTTAAGGAGAAACGAACGGCGGCTGATGACAGTAGCAAGCACTGTTTCTTATAACTTAATAATCAAAACTTTCTTTTCTCGAACTAATTGCGGTCAGTAGAATAGTTTTCAAGGCTCGGAACTAGAATGCAAAGTATGGTTGTTGTCTAGGTGACTGATTTTTACTGAATTTTTTTTTTTTCGCCTTGAATCTTTATTAAATTATAGTTTATTTCTTCCTTCAACGTGATGTTAATAACAGTTTATTTTTCTTAAATGAAAGTTAAAAATTCCTTATTATGGTTAAATCTAATGCTATTATTTAATAAAACCTTTAAAAATATTTAATCATATTTTACAGAGGAGAGCTGAAAGAAGGGATATTTTCTTGAAATAAAATAGCTTATATCGCTCAACTGTCGATACATTTTAAATATTTAAACTCGTTTGCACTTTAAAATAATTACCAGAAATAACTGATAAAAATTTTTAACCATAGGCGTACTCATGGCGCAATATTCTCGATGCCCTTAAGTCAGAGCTTTTTCAAGTTACATTTTTAATTCATGATTTCCGAGGGGGGAAATTTTTTCCTGGAATATCATTTTGGTGACTAAGACTTATACATTAAGTTTACAGCAAAGTAATTTTTGTATTTAATGATTTCACGAAGTTTTCCATAACAGGTTTTTTAAACACAACTACATAACTGTAATGTTTGAAAACGTGATGCAAACATTTGGCCTACTACCTACTTGTTCATAGAATTGTTTTATATATACACACACACACGCACACACACACATATATATAAATGTGTGTGTGTGTGATGTTTTAAAAATTGTGATGATAGAACAATAAACGAGCAATGGTCATCACAAAAAGTATTATTCTCGGAATCAATGGATATAACGCTAGATGGACGCTTTCCAGCAAATATTATGAACGTGCAGTTCCTAGCAACCGTCGTCATTTTCGCTGTGTATATCCAGCGAGGTGGATGCTTTCGCGAATCGAGATAATTCCAACATGCATTACAATAATTCCGGGCTTGCGCGATGCAAGTGCAGTGACTTCCAATTTAGGCGGATACCACAAACCGAACACACGTCTGGCAGCTTGCAAATCCTCGAACCATAAAAAAGAACATTTTTTTTCTTTCAAATTTAGGTGTCTCACGTAAGGAAAAAAAACAAATCAACATTTCTTTGAGTATTTTATCAGCAGAATGGAGATATGATTGGTTACTTAAAATGAATTTAAGGCAGTCTAATCGTGTTGGTTTTATGTAGTAGAGATCTGGCGTGTGTACCCATATTTTGTGTACGACCATTTTACAACTCTGCAATTATCTATACATCAGTCATCAGGTCCTATTCCTTAAATTTTTTTTTAACAGTGGTAAAAGCGGTAACTCAACGCTTTATGAAATCTGAACACCCGAGCGAGATACATGTTACACGACACTATTTTTATAATAACGAAAACTGATACTAGTTTAGAAGTATCTTAAAATGCTCTTCCATTTTATGGTCACAAAGTTAAACAAGTTTTTACTAGGCATCTAAAAGAGTTTCCATGTTGAACATATTCATAATATAAGGAATATAACTTTAAATGGTTTCATAATAATTAAAAATATATGTATATATGTTACAAATAAAATTACGTGTAACCATTTCAAAGTGCAAAAATAGAAGCGATTTAAGAAATTAATTTAAAATTTTAAAATAACCTTTTTAATGTTTAATGATAACAATTTTAAACAATATTTTGATTAAAAATTAGTTGGTTACTAAAAATGATTACAAAATTTGTGGACATTGCCCTCAAAACTTAGTTGGACTCTTTCAGGATTTTTCCAGTAAATATTAACTATAGGTATAGAAAGAAACTTAATAATTAGTAATTAAGTTGATTTATAATACCTAAAGCACAATCATTCCAAGTTAAGTATGAGAAATGATACTGTACATATTAACGAAGAAAAGTTTAAAAACTTCAAATAATGTAATAACTTTTGCCACACTAACTAGGTATATTATACAATAAACTTAAAGCATTATATTTATTTGTAGGCGTGTCTTTTTTTAAAAGTAATAGTCAATTTTTAAAACTAAAAAAAAAAATCGTGGAAAAAAATAACGGGGTCACAATTTGTAGTGTTTATCCGTGTCCCGTTCACGTCCACTAAAAACAGCAAATATATATAAAGCAAAATTACTTTACGGCCGACTGTTGGATAATACGAGATGATGACTCATCAGAGCGTAACGAAAAGTGCAGCACTCTTGAGTGGGGCGCTCGATGGTGAAAATAGAGAAGGAGGGAAATAAAGTATAAAGTATAGCGTCAGAGACCCGTAAGAATCTTTCGCAGGCATTTATTTGCCACGTTTGTTACGATTCTGAACTTTCATGGGGAAAAAAAATTAATATACGTATATTAAAATTTATACATATTATATATACAACAGTTACATACTTCAGTTCGGCCACATGATCCTTATATCCTTGGACCGTGTTGGAATATTTTATTCATCTACACATTTCACTTCACTGAAAAGTCTTGCGAATTTATTGTGCTTCGCGATGCGCCCCGCAGCTAAAACGCCATCTCGCCCGAGTGTCGGATGTAGATAAACAAATCTCGCGTCTCATGACCGACGCGGTGAAAAGTTTACCTCCTTGGTTTCGCCTTTTTCCTTCTATCTCATTTCTTCTCAACTCCAACCTTTAGTTCTCTCTCAGGAGGACGGGCACTCTCTTGTTTACTGAAGATGTTCTGCATTATCCATTCGCGTTCATCCACTCCTTTGCAGAACTTTCGTCTCAACTCGACAAACGTCGGGACTGTAATTTTATTTATTTAAGACAACTATTATTTATTTAAAAAAATACTAGAAACCCGTTTTGAAGAGAATAATTTGATATTTGGAATTATTGTGTCGGAAGGAATATTATAAAGGTTAGAAAATAAATTCTGCCTCTTGTCAGAAAATGAAAATTGCACATTCCTTAGCGATGATCAAAATATTACTTTTTCGCAGGTGTTTATTACAAAAGCGAAAGACACTATTCAACAATTCGAATGAAATCGAAGTCGAAGTGAATAAAAATAACAATTAACTTTTGCTCTGCTTATTCTTTGTAAGAATGCCTACTACTTTCCACAGGTAAGAAGAAAAAAGGTGCCACAGATTAAATCCACGGCTTTGTGCAAAAACATTTATGTACAACTAACGGTATACCTTAACGTAGTCTTCTTCCCATATCTAATTACGGAACTAAGCTTTGCATGTTTTAAATGATAAAGTTTATTATTTAAACTGTTTCACAGCACCAAACATCTAAATAATTACAAACTGCTTCCTTCTTACTTTAAATAAAGCATCTTGAGTCTATTGAGATCTTTATTTGAAATTTATTTTTATCAAGTATGCGAACCAGTTTTTGTTCGTTACCTCAGAGATATGACTCAAGTGAAATTTACCAGCAGTAAACAAACAATATTTACATTGCTAAAAAATAAAACACTAAACGGCAGATCGTTAAAGAACGCCTTTGACGGATAACGTCATCGAAACATTATTTACGTAGCAATAATACGATGTTATATATATATAAAGACATAGCATGGAAGAATATTATGAGGTGGCTTCTTGAGTATCGCTCCAATACTCCGTTTAGTTTTTTTTTTGTTATACATTTATCCAAGGACTATTTCTTAACATTTACCACGATAATTCCCTTGCAGTTTTTGTTCTGCTGCAAATATTTTCAGAAGGTATTCACTTAGTGAAATACTTATCTTGGTTGTGAAAAGGCACGCAAGTCTACGTAGTTATCATTTGCACGAATTTTTACACCCGCACTATTACATTAAGTAAATAAAAATACATATTTGTGGCATAACAACAAATACAAAGGAGATATTGAATTAAAATTTTTATTAATAGCCCTGAAATAAAAGTAATGACTGAAAAACTAAAAGTAAAAATGAACATGACCAAGTCATAAGATCCCCAGTCATGGCTGAGGGTGAAGGGGTGACACATTTGGGGGGAGGGGGGTCCTGGGATATTTTAGACGAAATGATTCCTCAATAACCCGTCATTGCCTTTCGTAATATGGGGAGGAAATATCAACAACACACCTAGTCCAAAAAGAAACCCGGGAAGTTTTGATCACCAGCCAGAACCATTTAACCATGGAACCGACTGTTGAGGTGTATGAAATGATAATAAAGCAGAATTAAAAAAAAACTTTATATTTCAACTTAATTAAGAAGAGGAAATAAAGAAGTATCTGTAGGACAAATAATTTACTCTACCCACGTCATCGATCCTGTCATGTACCCTAATTGCCATCTTTTTTACTCTACCTGTATAATTGATCCTATCACTTACCCAGGAAGCTACTCCTTTTACTTTACGTACGTCATCGATCCTGTCACTGACTTTAGTTGCTATCTCGTTTACTCTACCAGTGTAATCGATTCCTATAACTTATACAGGAAGCTACCCCTTTTACTTTACCTATGTCTTCGATCCTGTCACTTACCTTAGTTGCTATCTCGTTTACTCTACCTGTGTAATCGATCCTGTCACTTACCTTAGTTGCTATTTCTTTTACTCTACCTGTGTAATAGATACTGTCACTTACCCTAGTTGATATTTCGTTTACTCTACCTGTATAATCGATCCTATCACTTACCCTAGGAAGCTACCCCTTTTACTTTACGTACGTCATCGATCCTTTCACTTAGATACTTTAGTTGCTATCTCGTTTACTCTACTTGTGTAATCGATCCTGTCACTTACCTTAGTTGCTATCTCGTTTACTCTACCTGTGTAATAGATCCTGTCACTTACCCTAGTTGCTATCCCGTTTACTTTACCCGTGTGAAAGCTCCGGAGGCGTCGCGGCGCCCGACGGTGTGCCCCAAATGGCCGACGCGGGAGATGGAATGAGCCGCGCGGACGAAGAGAGATGAACCTACTAGAGTTGACGAAGTGGAAGAGAGAGAGAGAGACAGAAAGTGAGAGAGAAAGCTCGCTGACACCGTAATACCACACGTCAACGGCAAAGCACGCAGCCATTTCGCGATAATATTTAAAGTTCTGAAGTGAATATTTTCGAAAGAAAAAAAATGTTTCGTTCTGAAGGTAAATTTTTCCCCACAGAGTGAACCGAGGTAGAGAGAAAGAAACCTGATATTCAAACTATGAAGGGATATACGTAGATAATCCTCAATTTCACAACTTCCGTTATATTTTATTTTCTAAAAATTCCTCAGTGGGGGTTGATGACACATCAGCTCTCGAACTACCGACGCATGAAAGGACAGCGACGTTAAGCCGGAAATCATTTGACCGACAGTCACCTAACGGACAGTCATCTAACAGAAAATTATTCGACAGTCAGTCATTTGAAAGACTGTAATTTGACCCGAAAAAAACTGAATATTTATATTTTTTGGAAGGAAAAAAAAATGTCTCAACTCTGGCAACGGAAATTTTTTTTTGGGCAGACATGCGCTGGGAACGAAAGTCATATCGCCGAAAAGTCATTAAAACCGGAAAAAGTCAATTGGCCGGCAGTAGTTTCTCTGGTATTCCGATTAAAATGTCTTTTTTGTGTGTACCGACGACGGATACCCTGCGTGACGTCTTTACCCCACAAGACCGACGGAGGCAGCTGCGTCATCAGCGTCTAGGCGCGCGCGCCCATAAACCCATCGTGCTCCCGCGGCGGCCTAATGGCGCGGGACTAATATTTGGGCGCCGGTCATTATCTCTAACGGCCAATCACCGGTCGCACCATCAGCTTGGACACCCATCCTTCCTCCCCCCCCCCCCTTCCCATCCCCCCGGACCACAACACTGTCGAAGTGACAACAGTGACGTACGGCCCGTTGTGAGTTCGGGACGGACAACCACGGCACGGATAGCAAGAGCAAGCAAAACGTCCGTCGAGCCACGGCGGAAGTGAGGCTGCCTGTCGTAACTCAAGAACAATGACGTATAGATAAGAGTCCGGAAAAATTCGCGTATTCATTTCACGATATATGCTAGAATCCAAACAACTGTACCTTTATATTGCTTCTGCGATTGGCTTTACAGTTTATCTGAAGGATTTTGAGCCAATGGAAAACCATCAACCAAAGAAGTGTCCCAGTTGACACGTGTAACGCGTCAGTAGCCAATGAGCAGGTAGCATTTGCCTGAGTGTGTCGGAGATTGTGGAGTCTATCCTAGAGGTCATCGAAAGCGCGAATTTTTCCGGTCTCTATACGTATAGAACTTAAGGCTGGTGGATGCGTGTTCTGACGAACAGCTCAGAGTATGTTCGTCAGAATATAGTGATATGAGTGCAGGCGTGTTCTGTTATCAGCGAAGATGGAATCCGTAGAAGACGCGTATGTCCTTCAAAGTACGATATTAAAGTATTTATTAAATGAATAATTAAAACAAATAAACATGTTAACGAATTTTTGGCTGAAAAATGCTCTTTCCGAGATCTTTTTAGTCGACCAATAAAGTTGTATGAGTATTTCAGAATAGCAACGTTGCATATCCCTCAGACACTTGTTTTCAAAAAACAAGACTTATTTATTTTTCTACAAACGATATGACCCACTGATAACCTGCAACAAGCACCTGGAACGTCACAACTAACTGAATGCGGAAAAAACCAAACTGGTGTGAACGACCAATTAATTGTGACGTGTTCGTGAGTTATCTGCATAGGACGTTGCAGGCAGTGCAAACACTTCCATTTTGTTCACATGGTTTGAGTGCTCTTAAGAACTCGTAAGAGCCACTTTCCGTGAGAACACGCATCCGCCGTAACCGTAGCCTGAAGGATAAATATTTCAAACATGTGCCACTTTTAAGTGTTGCGATTCAAACTGACTCTTTCTTGCTGGAAACTGGTACACTCCGGCACTAATATATATATATATATATATATATATATATATATATATATATATATATATATATATATATATCAGTGTGAATAAATGCATTACTGACTTCAGAACAAAAAAAGAACGAAAACAAACACACACTTTCACATCAGCAAGAAAACGTTATAATAATAATAATAATAATAATAATAATAATAATAATAATATGCTCAACACTGCAAATATGAACTATTAACACAAACCATATATATATATATATATATATATATATATATTACTACATCCACTTTCTAAGTAAAACAAAATCTTGGTTTTATTGGCTCGGCCAGATATAAAACGACTGTCGCAGTGGTGATAGAACAGCGTAGTTTTAAATTCAAATTTCAACACAGTTACGCCTAGGATCACTGAACACACACAGACCGGGCACTCACCGAATGAGACATGACATGACATGACATGACATGACATGACATGACATGACATGACGCGACATATTGTTCGATAGTAGTTGACTTCCATTCATTTGCATGGAAGCAGTGAGACGCGGCTTGTTTCGCAAGTCGTGTGTTATGTTCCCAGATGTGCTTTTCCATGTTCCATGATGGTTTCAAATTATGACATGTTCCAAGTATTGTGGAACTTTTTTTGAGAGTTCTAATCTTAAGTTTATTCTAATTTAAGACTTTCTCAATTTGCGTTCAGATCTCCGTACAAGCATATTTAGCTTCACTTTATTGATATAAAATCCATAAATAAAAAAAAAATACTTGTGTCGTCTTCAATCTTTAAGCTTCACTTCTTTGGTTTTAAAATCAATGAATAAAAAAAAGGAAAGATATATTTAGTTAAACGTCACGGACATCGGAAGCCACATTTTCAGTTGTCCGATGGATGCAATGTTAAAAAGTTCCACAGTGAAACTTCCCACAAACCGTCAAACATATTTAGACTAACCTCAACTATACCGCCCGCAGAGCAGTACCTATATCATTCCTGTTGCGCAGATAATCTAACACGGTGTTTCCGCGCAGACACATTACAACTTCAGGCGCCTTTGTGAACTCGTATCAACTCCCTCGCGCGGGCTGTTTTTGTTTCGGACGTTTTCATTGGAGCGAATTGTTCCCCCTCCCCCCTTCCACCCCTTCGCCAGACGCGAGATTAGGTGATTTGCCACCCCGTAACGTTGGTTCCAGCGACAGGCCTTGTTGCCACAGCGAGCGGCCGCCATTTCTCTCCGCGTTGAGTTAATGGCTCGGATAAAGAATATTTTACGGTATTTTTTCCCCCCCTCGAAAGCGTGGGTAGAGAAGGGTTGGTTTCGGTCGCAATTTTTACTGTACTGTTCTTTTTGCTGCTAGCAACCACAGCTATGTTTTTTTTTGCTCACTTCTTTCCTCTTTTGGCCGCCTTTCCTTCACGAGAAACTTCCCTCGTGGTTTATCGTTTATCTCTTTGTTTGTGTTTCTCCGGGGTAAAAAAAAAAGAGGGGGAGTTAAAATTTCCGGCCTATTCATCCTTCCCAGCGTACATTTTCAATAAAATAATTTAATTTTTTTTTTAACTATTACAGGAAAGGTTTTTTTTCCCCTCGGAACCTTCATTTAAGAAAATGCGAACATTTATTTTGTGGTTATTTATGTCTTTGTGACGTAGGATTAATTCGTGAGCTGGCAGTAAAACTTTTACGTAACACGTTTTTACAACACTACTGTTATTTATGCATGCAACTTCCTTGTGGTACAATAACTAGCCCATCAAAAGAAGAAAAAAAAATATAGAATTAAATATCACAGCTATTTTATTGCACAAAGATGTAATATTATTTTTGCAGTTAACCTTTTTTACGGAACTATCTTAAAAAAAGTTGCAGACATATCTTGGATAAAAATTGTACTGTTAAAAATGTTTTGAAAAAAAATATATATATATATATTTTTGCGTTTTTGTTGTTTTAACGTTGTCGTGTTCGTCTTTGTGGTTATTAACGGTTACTTTAAGTTAGTCAGAAAGTTATAACGTAGAGAAGCGTAATATTGGTTTTTCCATCGCTATTGGACTTGTATTATTATTCCTTTTTACGATCTGGTCACTGCTTTGGTGCTTTTATATTGGCTTGTATGAAAAAATAAATACGTACTGAATCATCAATTTCAGGATATAATATTATTCAAGCAGTGATCACCGTTAGTAGATAAAACCGAATCGAAAATGAGCAGTAATTTTGCAGTTTGACTGTCTACACACTACTCGGAGGTAGTGTGGTACGAGGGGCGCAGCGGTAACGCACTACCCTCGCATTCCAGAGGAACCTAGTTCGAGTCCTTGACCGGCCATCGTGATTTCGGTTTCCAGTGGTTTCCTGCGGTTTCCCGAAACCCTCTCAAGGGAAAAGCCACGAACGACTCATTCCTCCATCCTCTTTGGCTTGTCGTTGTTACCGACGAGCTAGAATAAAAAATAAAAAAACTGACCAAAGTTGGTGAAATTGTTTTCCTCCGAAATACCACGTAGAAAATGTTTTTGTTTTCTTTTAAGTTTTCCCGTTAAGGTGTGCATTGCGTTAATATAATGAATTTCTGTTACTTGTACTACCGAAATAAAATATTCTGACAAATAATCAACGTTCACGTAGTCTGTATGACGCTTAGATTGCAGCACAGAATAAATTGGCGAACACTGTTGCCAGACTGATATTACCCAGTTTTGTTAGTAATAAAAGTATTATGTTGTTTACCACCGTTAAAAATATTTATTTTTAAAATTATTTTATTATCATGTTGGTTGATGGTGTCTACTGACAGTATTATTACAGTTGTATGCAGTCACTGTGACAAAAAATAATTAAACACCAATTATTATTTCACAGGAGTAACTATATTAGTAGTGGTCGGTCGCTATTAATAGCTAGGCATTCCATTAAATATTGTGTTAAGCTCAAACAGAAACAAATCTTTTTTTTTAATATATTATAAAAAATGGACAAAATTTTTGAAACGAAGATGGCGACTTTCAATAACTTTTTCTTAGAAGTAAAAATATAATATTTAGACGATGCTCTTAATAAAATGTAACAATAAAATGAATTTTCAAAATTGTCAGTTTAAAATTTCCTCTATACAATATAAAGTTTCAGATACATTAAAAAAATTTGTTGATTTCATTAAAAAGTTGTGTCTTAAACTTACGGCGTATATCTATCAATAGAGCACCCTGAAAAAGGGATACGCTAATGGCAGAAATCGTGTACAGTAAAGACCGAGTATAAAAGTCCATTTACAATCTAAGAGTAAGACACACTGTAGCAACTAAAAACAAATATATCTATAATGGCCTGTGCATGGAGCTGTTAGTCAATGGAGTGGATGTCTGATCTGTTTTTTGAAGTCAACTGGTTAGCAATTGGATAGCAAAACAAATGGTATATTTTTAAAAAGGCTAATACACTATAAATTTATTTAATATCTAGAAAGTTACTCGCTGGGATAACTCGAAAAAAAATCTATTATGTAGTAAATAGTGTTGAAAAAAACATGATACCAACACATCTAGAATGAATTAGAGTTAAACTTCATTATAACCAAAAGTTGTGTTGCTATGCATATAGTAAAGCGAGGTGGGTGATGTTCTCATATTGACTTCAAGTATTAACATGGCCTCGGCCAAGACCATAGCCAGGACTTTGTGAAAGAGGGGGTACAGTATAGCAATTATATAATTTTTCAAGTAAGTATACATTATAATGGAAATTTTGGAATTTCATAATTCAAAATTGCTTGTCGCACTAAAAACTCGGGGAATAGTAGAAATTAAATACTGCAACGTTTATCTACACATAGAATTTTTAAGTAATGAATTTGCTTGAGGAAACAAAACTGAACATTTTTTTACTTTATTTTTATTTATGGTTTTAATGCTTTGTTTTTAAGTCAATTGCTTGATTTCGTTAAGACAAGTCATATATGTTAATGTTAATAAATAAATGAAATACACATGCCACGCTTGTATTAAATAAAGACTCAACCCGGAAACATAATATGGAGATAGATACATTAATGTTGTCTTGTGCGTGCAATATTTATACCGCATCATGCAATGAAACAATGTAAACCGTAACAATACTAACTAGTTTAACAATAAGCAACTTTTTTAATCTCTATAATATATATACATATATTATATATATATACATTGCACAATGTTTAATAACGAAAAGGGTACGCTTAAGTTAAAGCAGCATTTAAGACCTCTGCTTTGTTTTATTATTTCACTACAACGAGAAATTTTAAATAAAATTATAACATTAGTTTTAAGGTTACTTTTTAATCCAAACAGTGGTGCAGGTAGGCTACGTGTTATATGGGATACCGTGTTAAAACTAACCGCTCGAAGTAAAAATTAGCATCGTATAAAATATTTACTTTTCATAGTATTCATTGTTCTCTAAACTTTGAACCTAAAAAATACTATTTAATCTAATATAAATCAATTTTATTATTTTTCAATGCTTGAAATGTAGCTGCTGAAAGGGTAATTTTGTATTCGGTCTCATTTTTAATTTTACCTTTTTTGAACGGGAGAAGAAAAGGTTTACAATTCTTAGTCTGGCACTCTAGAAAATTTATTGTTTTCAATTATTACCAAAAAACTTCACTAATTTTGAACGACATTTGTCTACGCAACTGTGTTTTAATCAACCATTAGATTAGCTGGATCAGGATTTAACATAATATCTAACCAAATTGTCTAACTCAAAGTGAAAGAACCTTTCAAACTACAAACCATTCGAATATTAAAATTATTTTCTTATGTCTTGTTCGCTTTGTCCATACATATATATAAAATATATATTGTGCTGCTTTTCATGTTCTTTATTTTATATGCTCTCAAAATAATAGAAAAAAATATAAAACTCCTTTTTGCGAGGTTAACGTGTGCATGTGTGCTGTAAGGTTATTGGTAGTTTAGGGTTTGGCATAGAATCCGGTAAATTTCGCTTCAAAACTAACTACAACAGCAACGTGAAAGCGGAACGTTGTATATTGAAAGCAATCTGTACGAGCGCTCACTAACTAATGAACGCAACTTCGATTCATTTTTTCCTTCGGTTGTGCGGTTTTAGGTGGTATGAATACTTTTTTCCAGTTAAAAAAAAGGGCATCCGAAATTCGGAAAAATAATAGCCTCGTAAAAGGTTATTTTTAAAGCATTTCTGATGCCTTGAAAAGTCATTATCAAATCTATGAAGTACGTTGTTTTGGTTATTTCTAGTTTTTTCCAATTGGGGTATGGTAGTATGGGGAAATAAACGGCACTTTGATTCTTGTAACACTTAGTCTACATTGAAGTGAGGCAATTCTCTTTTAGGTAGATTTCAGAAGAAAGACTACATATTGTAGCCGTAACCATGGCATGACTTCCGGAAAACTTTTATATAGTTTCATGGTCCGTAAACCATAAAACCATCGTCAACTAATAAGTTTATATATTTATATTTATATATCCCTATTAATCACATTTTATGGACACTATATTTGCCGTAATTTTGCACAAATCACTTACAAACTGATACATAAAATATATGTATGGATAACCACAGTCGAGTTCGTTAATCGGCAAAATACGACCAAAGGTGTAGAAATGGTGAAGGTTTTTTTTGTAAAGAAAAGAAAAATCGCTATAACTTCCATAATATGACGAATATCGCATCCGTTTGAACGTATTTTTTTTATAGAAGTTTAAAGTGTACAAAAGAATAACCACCCTACGAAACTTCTTTATTCCTCCAGGCGTAAGCACTGCTAAACATGCATGAATTCTCCAACCAAGGACGTTTTTATGTTCGCGTGCATAAAGTGTTTTATTGCCTTCGCGGTTGTGGTCGATTCAAGATCTGCGGTTAGCGATGTACCAGACTCAGTACATCCTGCGGGTCCTCATAGGTAAAAATATTTGGACAGCGAGTACCAACGCGACGAGAAAAAAAAGGACTCTTTATCTTTCACAGTTTGAAAGTCACTTTTAGTAGATAGTTTATTATAGTTTCGTTGTTAAAGCTATCTTAATCCATTATAGAGAACATTCAGCGTTACAATTCTTAATTTTTTTTAAACACTATCTGTTGGCAGTTTATCACAAGATCTATAAGCTGCGCGCACCTGTGGTTCCGTACCTACTCCCTTGAGGGCTGAATATGGAAATACACCAGAGGTGGATCTTTTTTACATGGTAATGAACTATGTGTTGGCAAGCCACAGACGCCATTAAGGAAACATTCGACCGTGTTTACGTTTGTTTGCGAGTATTTAAAATGCCTCCGCCGATTGAGAATCCCGCCGACTGTGAATAACGCGCTGTGATTCGTTTTCTTGGTGCTGAAGGCGTGAAAGCGATTGAAATTCATCGTCAGATCAGTGAAGTGTGATGAGAGAACATTGTGACCGATGGAATGGTACGGTAATGGGTCAGATCTTTGAAAGATGGCCGCACGAATTTTCATGATGAGGAACAAAGTGGGCGACTTTCTGGAGTTAAGGAAGATTTATTTGGTGCAGAAAGATGACGAAAAAGTGCAAAAGGACAGGCGTTTTTAATATTTCGTCATCATCTGACTAGCGGAAGAGGTTGTTAAATCAGGTGGCAGACTTTAATGAGGATGGGATTGAAAGGCTGGTTGTTTGATAATTACCTTAATATTGGTGTACATTTTGTAGAAAAGTAGATTAAGGTACAAGCTTTCATATAAAAATAAAACTGCTAAGAAAATTATACTTTTTTTTTAAATTTATTTCAAAATGTTACATGCCTCGTCTAAAGACATATTTTTCTTGGACGCACAGAACATTTTTTTAACGCGAAAACACTTAGTGAAAAAATTCTTCGAAAAATTTGTAAAGAATGAAATAACTAATAATTCAGTAACATATTCGTTAATGTTGAACGCTAAGTCGTAGAGCTAATACATATATGAAACTTTTTTTGGCCTAAAAACAAATTTCGTGCCAACGACTACCTAGTGTGCTGCAGAAACGATGCAGAAAACAAAACGCGGCGATTACTTCCGACTACAACTTATGCGCGCTCTATAAAAGCGTTTTCAACCTCAGCTTATAAAAAAACCCATAGGTTTTCAGCTTAAGTTCGCTTGGATAGCTGAACTCCCTACATTCCACGCTGATGCCGTATCATCGGGCTTTCCGGACCGTTGGATGTCGGACTATTCGGAAATCTACTGGAATATGTTTTTTTTTTTTTTTTTAATATAATTGGATATTTTACTTCTTTAAGAAATGTTAAACTATCAACCAAATTGCCTGGAAATAAAATTTTACTCGTGAATTCATATTTTTTTTTAAAAATAATTAATTACTAAAACTGTAGTGGTATTGCCAGTTTTTGCTTATTTGTATGATGTATATTAATTTACCCCATCTTCCATTACAAAGTTTATTTTAAGGCATGGCAAATTTTGACAAAAAAATAAACTGCGGACTCTAATATGGCGTCTTTCTGTTTCTAACTCTTCCCTGGCAGAGAAGACTGTAAGAGATGTGGTGAGTGGCAGGGGAAGGTGGAGGGGGGTGGAGTGGGGAGGCCTCTTGAGATGCAAACGGTGGTGTCCCGGAGAAGCCAAGGACTAGTTTCAGGAGAAGTGAGGGCATCTTGTGCCCCCCCCCCCAATCCCCCTCCCCCAGGGGCTCGCGAAGAGTTGCCAAGTTTTGTATGCGGCGGGCGGATGAGCGCGCCTGATGTGTCTTCATACCCGGGGAGAGGTGGCTTCTAGCTGGGTTAAGAGAGGGAGAGGGGAAAGATGTGCGGCGGGGATGCAAAGAGAAAAGGGATTTCGCGAGAAGGGAAAAGAGCTGGGGTGGGGGGCAAGGGGAGGAGTTTGAGGGGACGACCCCCTTACCCCCCTCCCAACTACACCCCCTCATCTTACCTTGGGAGGAAGATGGATGTGTACCCCTGCGAGCTGAATTATTCATCCGCTCGCGGGCCGAGACTGCGTGCCGGGGCCCACGTGCCGATATTACAGTGTCGTCTGCGGCAGTTGGTTGGTTTAGTCGCGGGCCGGGAGGTACGGCCGTGAGAGCTTGTGTTTCCGAGACAAGAGACACTGGCGCCGCCACTGCCCTCTAGTGAGCAGTCCCCGAAGTTCCGCAGCGTGGTTCGCTCCTCCTTAATGCGTCGTGCAAAATTCAGGGTGGTTTTTTTTCCCGCGGACAACGTACGAGTATTTCAGCTCGGGGGAAATAAAAAAAAAGGGAGTTAAAAAAAAAAATAAAAATTGGTACTCTGGCGTGAAAAGAGGACCGAAGTGGAATTTTACTTGTTAGTTCAGAGAAAAAAGCGAGAGATAGTGAGAAATAAACAAGTGAAACCCCTGTAGCATACTGCCGAACTCTGTAACGTGTTTCTTGGGAATGGGTGTGAAAAAAAAGTGAGGGAGTGTCTGAGTATTCACCTCATATAAGTAACATCTAACCTTGGTAACGAGCAAATTCATGAGTTCTAATGTTGCAAATACACCTGTAATACGAAACTCGGACACGAAATTTATCATATAATTTGTAAAAAAATAAAAATATTAACTTTAAACGTTTTAAGAACACATATTATAGCACTAAGTATATATTTTTTTGGTTTTTGCTTAAACAACTGAAATAAATCTGTAAATACTTCCGTCAAACAAACCTTAACCTTATTGAGCTCATTCAATGTTTAAGATTTAACAGTAAAAAATTTCGTCACTAAGTACTGTTATTTTTCATGGCGTCGAATATATGTAGGCTAAAAATTTGTTGTGTCTCTACAGTTTGATGAACGCTGCTTTATCTCTACATTTCAATGTTAACTATGGGTTGTCTAAATTTTAATGCCAGGATTCTAACGTGTTTTTTAAGTTGAAATCCCTTCTTATGATTGTAAATTATAGTGTAAAGTATTAAAAGATCGTTGTACTATTATAAGGTTTTATTTTTTAATACATATGCGCAGGATAAATTCTGCGATGTTCACGAAAGCAATTTATACGGATGAATCACGCGGGTCCTCTATATTTTCGAGATATCTGAGACTTTAATAAATGGCAGCACCGTGGTTACACATTTTCGTTCATTAGATACCGTTCCATTCGTGAAATTTTTCCTACCAAATGCTATATACCGAGAGCTAAGATGTTTACACTTTAATAACACTGTTATTTTGCTTTTTAATTATTTCAATTTATTTGTTTCATAGAATTTATGCCATAAATTTCCTTCTGTAATGAAATACGTTTTGTTACATAGCAACTTTGTTACATTGATGATGAAATATTTTTACTCGGACTGTATGTACTATCTACCGCTTTTGTGCTTGTTCATTCTTTAGAACATTCTTGAGGTTAGCTTGAAACAAAACACAAAATATTTCTGATCTTCCTTTCAGCAAAGGCAACTTATTAAACTAATTATATTTCGTTAATGAAAATTCGTCGCTCTTTCGTGCTCCTCGCTACCAGGAAAGTCACTTTTAATTAAAGAGAGGAACCTTGGTTTATTTGACTGGCTCTCTGCTTGAACACCGACCGACGTATAAGGCACCCTGCGGTCAAAGTAACTTCACGTGCAAGTGCACAACCGTATTCTCGTTAACTTAATAACTTTCCACATTACTTTTCATCCCTCATTCATTTTATGATGATATTTACATGATCTAAGTATAACTGTACAAAATTTTCACGGCACGTCGCTGAAAATGAATTGTAATTCCAGAATAGTCAGGAGTGTATTTGGGACATGGCCCCCACATTCTATTACGGGCTCCAGACCCAGGATCAGACACGGGCCCCCTATTTTACAGTCGCGTGCTACATTATAACTACGTGGTTATTTCTTATCTATACTCTTTTCAGAATGTAATTTAACCTGAAAATACAGGTATTATGGTAACTATTTTAATAGTTGAAGTTAACTTTATTTATAATATTATTTTACTTAACAATGACCACAGGGAGCATGCGTTGGAGTGGCATCGCCGCTGACGCACTCTCCTCCTCTACCGGTTCCCCCACCACGCACCTGACTATTCCCCTCATTGGATCAGAATTAGAGACCGGAAAAATTCGCGGGTTCAATTACCTCCAGGATAGACTCCAATATCCTCTACACACTCGGGCAAATGCCAACTGTTCATTGGCTGCTGACTTGTGAGTCGTCTCGACTGGGTCGCCTGTGATTCGACACTTTCAATGAGTGAGGGTCTCTAATTTGCCCTCAGTCCTACAGATTAACAGTGGACCAATGGCAGAAGCAGCACTAAGGTATAATTATTTGAATTTTAGAATAACACGAAATGAACCCGCGAATTTTTCAGGTCTCTAATCATAATTATCTTAACGCTCAAAAATCGTAGCCCCCTTAGCAAAGAAGTTTCTCTTCAATATTAAAAAAAAAAATTGCGTAGGGCCGGGCCCTGAATCCACGGGTTCACCCAGCCTCACCCTTGTAGGGGCCATGATTTTTGATGATGAGTGCGAAGCTCGCTGGTGCTTCTAGTGCGCTATCGCCTCTAAGCGCAAGGGCAAGAACAGACACGCAGAATTATCGTCGTGCATGGGCAACTATGTGATTTGAGCTGTAACCGTCATAACGCTATACGGCGGATGAATAAGGATAAAATTGTAATGCAACACCCTTGAGCGCTTTCAAGAATATTTACGGTATTTTTCAAGCCTACAAATTATTATTTTTTCAATATAAGTTTTATAGCCATTTTCACCCATATATCGTGGGCTTAGTGGAAAAAGTTGGTAAGTCCACTTTTTTGGGAAAATGAGTTAACTTCACAGATGAAGTTGTAAGGGCAATATCTTCGCCAAGAAAACGTTTGGAAGTCCAAAGAATGAATGATTGTGGACGTTTTCTTCTAGCTTTATTTCGGCAAGTACATTATAACGCTATTCTAGGCAAGCAAAACTTGGTAAGTGAACTAACAGTCTTTTTTACACTAAGCCCACGATATAATACAGTTTCAAAACCAACTACGGAAACAAAACTTCTGATTCGCCTTCAGCATATTCTTAAATGCTTTTCGTAAACAGGTACCATTCTTTTATCTCGAGTAGTTTCCGAAAATAATTTTTTTTTCTGAAGCTCTACACACCGTATGTTTGCATAGGTAGGCTGAGGTCTTAATGAGACATTTGTTTTAACTATACCAAATTTCCTTCGCGTAGGGTGTGTGTGGATCTCATATCAAGTAGCACCACTAAATCTTAGCGTGTTTTAACCATATATACCAGAGTCACTCCGTTTTCAATTTACATTAAAGATTTTTAAAAAAAAATGTGAGCGAGTGTTTAAGTTCTCGCCAGTGATGAGTTAACATCTTATCTCAGCAACGAGAAAATTTAAGTTATCTCATGTATTTAATGTCACAAAAAAACTCATAGGCTAATATGAAACTCGGACACGAAATTTAACGTAGAATTCTTTAATATAATGCCAAGCGTGATAATAAAGTGATCAATAAAATAGTCGTTTTTCAAATGCAAAAAATTCTGGATATGAATCACAAACATCCTTTCTGGGCCCACCACTAGAGTTCACTGCCTGATTCGTAAACGTCATATATAAATTAATTATGATCATAAGTAGAATAAAAAGATTTTTTTTCAACCTACAAATCATAATTATTTCTTATTTCGCAATTTATTTCTTGCGCAGGATCTTTCGACGAACTGAACTTAAACAGCAAGCATCAAGTAACACAGGATCAAGCCAACAGGATCATGTCATCAGGATCAAGCCTTCAGGATCGAGCCGTATCAAACACTGAATGTACGACGGCTGTAATCAAATAATTCCTTGGAAAGACTGCAAAATTCAATGTGTCAGCTACTTCAGTACACAGAACTTATTCCTGACAGAAAATAACGACGTTAACAATTATATTCAAATTTTTTCCTCCTATTACACTCGTCCGTTACAACGTGACTCAAAATAGTAGTACTTTAAATGCAATGTAGCATAACAAACATTTCGTAATACAATTACTTATTCTAATAAAACAACTAACCTAAAATATATGCATCAAAATTTCTTCACAATTTCAATACAGAAGTTATTTAAACGAATTTAATTATTACAACACCTACAATAACTAAAGTTATCAATACAAATTTTAAAAACCCACACGGGTAAACCATGAAAGTCGGTGATTGCGTGAATATAGGTATTGTAATGTAAGCTGTAAACTGTTATTTTTTCACAAACCAGTAGGAACTAATTAACCTTCATTTCAGGGTTAATTCTGGAACGTCTCAAGTATATGGAAAACATATATTCCTATTTATCGCGGGTAAACAATGAATGGCGGTGGCAGCGTAAAAGCACAAAAGTTGTAACACAAAATGTAAAAATAAAATCTTTTCTCAAAGTAATAGGAATTACGAAACCATTTCTTCGGAGTAAATTTAGGGACGTGTGAAGTGCGTGAAAACAATGTTTTCCGATTCTTCTTCATTCCTTTATAAAAAGCCGCGCTGTCCGAGTATTATCATAATTTGATTTAAATGTGTTATTTTCTTTCACTCCGTGGAAGTTTTAATAAGTTCAAACATGATGTATATTGTTATAAGTTAATAGTGGGCTTCTGTGCACATACATAACATTTGCGTCTCTAAAAATTTTCAAAAACATTTCTCAGAAACATTATATCAAGTCATGCACTCGCTTTACACAAATCTTTCAAAGATAATATTTCTCTTTCAATATGGTAGTCTAAAAAGCAAGTCAAAACGCAAGGAAGTTGAAAGTTGAACACTACTTGCGTTGCGTTATCGCACCTTGTGTAGTTTCTAGACCGGTACCTACACTATAACGTGTTTGTTGAACATTTTGGATCTCACGTTCTTGCGTGGTTTACAAACTAAGTCTTACAGCCAAGACCAAGAGCGTAAAAAAAGTGTGATTGATTTGCAAAAATAATATATATTTTTTCTGTTCCATATACCACGCAGTGGTGATCGCGTCTTGTTACACAAACTAAACGTTGAGTAACCTGAAGAGGTTTAAAAGCATAACAAGAATGGGGTGGGGTGGGTTGTAGCAATGCAAGACTCGTTTCGCTGCTTCGTCTCTCTTGAGACTTCGCCTGTGCATTCTCCCCATGAGTTATCTTTTTTAATATGAAATTGCGCGTTCCTTTTTTTATATATATAATATAAATATATTTTTTTCCACCCTCAACTGGGAGATGAAATTTCCAGCCCCTCTTCACATCCCTAGCTTCCCTCCTTCGCTACCCTCCTCTGGTTTTTACCCCTCTGTTCGCACAATAACCAACTCGAAGTATATGGGGGAGAGGTTTGGAAGGACCTCCCCACACATCCTCCGCAGCCATTGCTACCCCCCCTGTCTAACTCTCTCTCGCAAGACGCGGGGTATCGTCAGTCTTGTTTACGACTTCCCCAGGCGGGAGGCGAAACTGCCTCCGGGGAAGGCCTCGGACGGCACTCCCCCTCGCTCCCTCCTTCAATTCCAAGGTCAACATCGTTGACCTCCACGATTCCTTCACTTCCCTTCCCCGCAACCACCCCCCTAACCGCCTAGAAAAGTCTAAAGGACGACGACTCAGATACGATCGCCGGCGGGACGGTCAACATCTTTTCCATATCGCCCGCGGAATAAATCCCCGGGCGGAAACGGCAAACGAAACTTCCTGCAGGAAATAAGGAAAGAGAGGAAGAAAAAAAATGAACAGGAGGAGAAGAAGAAGGAAAAGAATGGGCATTAACGTCCGAATCTGCGAGAGGAGTCGATTCCGATCTTTTTTTATTTTTTTGGCCTAGTACAAACTGAAATATCTTTATCTTACGAATGTCCTTAGTTTTCTTCTGGAATGAAAAGGACGATCTATACGCTCGTGTTTTTTTATCATCGCCCAAGTCGTTCCGTCCGCAATGGTCCTGGAAGTATCTCTCGGTTTTATGTTCCCTTCGATAACGTTCAGATCATAAAAAAAAAAGAAGATCTGGAAATTCTTAAGATATCTCGCAGGTGAGCAATTTAGTGGCTAAAGTACTGAATTTGGTTTTTTTAATATTATTTGCTAGACAGTAAAAAAATATATATGTGCTCCATGCCGAAATTTTCAGGATGTAGTAGGCTTTTTGAAATACTTAATGCCATTATTCATATCATTTAGCGGCAGTTCGTGTGTTTTCGGTCTATGAGTGCGTGTGAATTACAGAACTGAATTGAATCAAATACAAAAAACTATATATGAGGTCGTGTGTGATATAAACAAAATGTGGCGAGTGAGTCGTTTCAAAAAGATGTTTATTTTACATAGTTTAGCGTCAGTGCGTTTTTTTCTGTGTGTAAGTGCGCACGCATAAGAGAATTGAATTCTATTAAACATAAAAGAGACATAGAGTGATAGAGTAATAGAGAGATATATAGATAAAGAGCTATAGAAAGACAGGGGATGATAGAGAGAGAGAGAGTGGCTTAGATAATGAGATAGAGAGATATAAAATTAAATATACAGATGTATAGATATAGGTATATAGAAGAGAAATATAGAGATAAAGTGATAGATATATTTATAGATAGAGATAAAAGTGAGATAGAGGTATATATATGTAGATATAAATATAGAGATATGTATATACATACATAGAGAGATAGAGACTTAGCTTTGTATATGTGCACCTTCTTCAAACAAATTACAAAAAAATCAAACGAGGCATTGCAATGCATGCCCGGCATTATTTTAGCTAGTAATTTATATTAATCATGCCAATTGGTACTTTACATGGTCCAAGCTACGCTTCGATACAGCTGAAAGAAATATTTGCTTACGTAATGTCTGTTAAATGTTTCAACACAGTTTCGCCTGGCTTTAAGCTGCTCCTTAAACTTTGTAGAGACGTTTCAATAGGTTTTAATTTTAAAAAAACTATGGTTGTAACCCTGCTTTGATAATTCCACTAAGGAAGCTGAAATAGTTACTAATTTAATGTTTTCCAGTATATTTGAATTAATTTGTTGCTAACACGTCACAAAAGTATGTGAAAAATAAAGGTGTTACCACCAAATTATTTCAATTAAACAATTTTACGACAGCGAATTAATTCGCGGTTATTGTAGAACTTATTCAAATGAACACAATCCAAACGCTGAATTTTCAATTTTAAAAACCTCTCCTATTATTTACATTAAAAATTATTTTCAGCTCCAAAATCAAAGACGTATAACAGTCGTGGAAAGCACTTAAGACCATATATTTTTGTCGTGATGAATATGCAGGTGATGTTTGTAGCGCGATTTCAGACTCACCACATTAATAAGTACATACATTTAACGGAAAAATATATATATATTCATATTCTTACGAGAAAATAGAATTAAGGGGCCTGCCTATTCAGGGGTGTATCTGTGTCGGTGAGGAGGGATGATAAGCGCAACACTCGCTGGTGTTTCTATTGCAGTATCGTCTCTAAGCGCAAGGCTGTGTACTGGCGCGCAGTCTTCTCGTAGTGCACAGGGCAACTTTGAAATCTGATCGGCAACCATAACATTATATGGTGGAGAAATAAAGATGAAGGCGCTATGCAAAGACCTTTCAGTACTTTCAAGAATCTGTACCGGATTGTTCATGCCCTAAAAAATTATTCCGCAAACACGCGTTTTAGACATTTTATTTATTATAAAAATGCAGTTTAAGACCGAAATGCGTAAACAGAACTACTCATCCACCCTTAGCGTTTAATTTATTGCTTTCAGTGAACAGAAACCACTCGGATGTCTTGAGCACTTTTCAAAACAAGAGGTTTCTTCTGAAGCTCTTCACGCCGTGTGTGTGTGTACCCGGGTAGGCAGGCCTCTTGACATGTTGCGTCGCCCTACCGTCGTGGTAATGTCGACGATTCCTACTTGGACAAGGTTTTCTCCACCGAGTTGATTTTTTTTTTTTATTATTTTCCTGTCTGGGTTTATCTTCGGGGAGAAGCCTTCTCACGTCAGAAGTTCCTTCGACACTTGTCAGCGCGTACCAGAAGCCTGGCCTCCTACTTTCCCCCGTCGTCACTGCTGCCTTTCCTGAAAGAGCCTTTCCAAAGACACGACGCGTACACTGTAAAAAAAATTTGATGTCATTTTATCACCAAATTAAAAAATAAAAATATTCAGGCAGCACATATTTGTGATTTTACACCTACAAGTGTTTTTGGTGTATTTTGAAACTCTGACGTAGGTCTACACACTAACAAAATACACTATCAAAAGTGTTGGAGTGCAACTGATATTATTTGGTGAATCTTCTAATAGCAGTTGGTGTATTTTTACGCCAAGTCATGTCATTTTACAACAAATCCAGGTAATATTGCAGATTTTTAATTAAACTTCCACACACTATAAATATGTAGAATCTTTTGAAAAATTTAAAATTACGTCTGTACCTTAAGGCTACTAATCAAAAATGTGTATGTAGTTAAAACCTGTATTTTTGACGTGACAACGTCTAATAAATCGATGAACGCCGGCTGCACGCACGAAAAAGTGTCCCACTACGGATGTCCCACTACGGATGTGTTCCGTTTGCTCATTGTACGCATACGTGGCATCTCTCTTCCACTCGATTGGAATAACCATCGATTTGACTTTTCAATCATATTTTTGTCGTTTGAGTTATTAATATTATGTAATTTAACGATCGTCCACCGATTTTCAGCACAATCGGTACGGTTATTTAAAAGTAATGTTGAAAATTCAAATACGTTTTGAACAACAATGGTGTTTTACAGTTACACATAATAATTCAAATTACACCCGGGATCTTTTGCACAATGTTTTAAAAAATATTGTAACACATTATAAATAAGTTAAGTGTATTTGGGATGCATATTTGTTATAAAATCGTGTTAATATTATACCCTTACCGTGAACAAAGTTTTTATATAATAATAATATTTGAAACTACACTATCTTAGCATGGCCTCGTGGGCGTGTGGTTAGCGTACCTAACACTCAAACTAAAGGTTGTCGGTTTGATACCCGGCAGCTGCGAAATTTTTTTTGTACTTGTAAAAATAAATACGGCGCACGCAACATTTCAAAAGTAATAAATATGTTTGAATTAATAAATGCAAATAAAAGTAAATTTATTAATTCAATTGCACATTTCATTTCACTCCTTTGTATCCATACAAAATAGTGATAATTCAATAAAAATGATTCAATTTTATTCATAAAAGTATGCAGAGGTAGATTTTATCATGCAAAAGATTGAAAAATTAAAAAAAAATTCTTCCTCAAAGAAAATAAAATTTTTAATGCCTAAATGGTTTGGTTGCAAAAACCTATTACGGCTCAGTCTCAGGCCGAATATGATATTTCCTTTTCTTCTGGATAAATCATTTCATCAATGTTTTGTTATGACGTTGTCACGTTAAACTATCGTCCGTGAACCGACTTTACAGACAACTAATTTTTTGAAAATATATCATTATTTAATGATTAATGTCTTGTCTACGCCTGTAGACGTCTACGCCTGTATTTGGTAGGAGTAATTTCGTGAATGTAATGGAAGTCGCATGGAACGGAAATGTGTAACCACTCCATCTGTGGTGGATGGCGTGAACCAAAGTTCACAAATCAAAAGGGAGACTTTATAGCAGTCACTTTAAAATGAATTTGAACATGATGGTCAGTATTTAAAAAAAAAACTCCTTGTAGAAAATAAGCATATAAATATTTATTTTTATCTTTTTCACTTTTATCGGAGCCGTTTCATTGAGTAGAATGATTCGATAGTCGACGTAGCTGCTCAAGCGACAAATTCTAGCGTCGGGCGCGGAAACTATGTACTTGCTTTTCGCGTCCAGAAATGTAGTTGAAAATATAATTTGTGTACATTTTACACGCTTGCCGTGATTTTTTATTTTATTTTATTTTTAGTTTCGTGTCCTAGTTGTGTTATGTATGTTCATTTTTGCAGCATGAGAACACGTGAATTTGCTCGTTACCGAGGTTAGATAGATGTCACACATCTCCGGCGAGTATTCAAAGGACTCGAACACGTGTTTATTTATTTTTTCTCCTTTCGGGTCGGAAGGGAGTGATATGTCGGGTATCGGAATAAGTATACGGACAGGGCCCGCGCTTCCTTCGTCCCGTATAGGAGCTCATTCCACCTCGAGGCAGGGACGACCCTGTCGATGCTGTTGCTTATCATCTCCATCTCCACACGACTTGCTCTGCTCCTGCATTTTGTATCCATCTTTCAGAAACCCTCTCCGATCCGCATCCTCCCTCTTTCTCATCTCTCTCTCTCTCTCTCTCTCTCTACACCTATTCATGTATTCATGGGTTTTCCTCCTCGTCTCCCGTCCAACCTCCCAGGCTATCACAACCATTATCATCTTTCCCACCGACGTACTTCTTACACACACACACACACACACACACGTTATCAGCAGTGCTTTTTTTCTCCTTCTTCTTCACCTTTCAGATATTTTAATTAACTCCGTCTACCGTCAATAGATTATTTTTTTTTTTTCATTCTCTTGCTGATATTCTTACCAATGCGGTCTATAAATCTCATTTTTTAGGTTCGCATCATCTAAAGCTGGCCACCTTTATTTGTTCCATTTCTTTCTTTCTTCCTCTCTCCCCCTCTCCAGCGGTTTTTAATTTCCTAAAAAAAAAACATATCGAAACTTAAGATCTGCATAAATGAATATATTGCCCCAGTATACGTCCTGACATTTGCTACTTAATGTGTTACAGATTTTCATGGCCAGTGTTACCCTCCACCACTTTGTTGAGGCTTTATCAATATAAACCCTTGGGTCTTTTGTCTCTTTTCGTGCGTGATAGTTCATAAGATTTCATCACTGTGACCAATCTACAAAATCACCTCCGATTATTACGAAATTATTATCCCTTGCATGCATGGGAGATTACGTTTGATCTCGATTCTGTTATCCTGTTTCACGTGAACCTTTTTTTTTTCCTTCAATTAAAACATGAAATTTGTAACGTGCAGTGGACTCCACAAAATAAAAAAAAGAGAACGCGACATCTCCCGAGAGCTAAAACCGTTGCAGAGATATGTGTTGGTGGCAAGCGCGGGCAATTTAAGCCGCTACGCAACCCAATGTGGTAAGGCAACCCGCTACGCAAGCAAAGAACAGGGGGAAAAAAAGTGTGTTGGGGGGGGGGGGGTACAAGATAGTCAGTGGTGACGTGGTTTATTTTTTTATAAATCAAACCACGCGGGTGGAAATCCCGGTCATCGAACATTGGGGCAGCACAGTCTAAAATGTTTGAGCTAGGATGAACTGCCATAGCCGCCTCGGCAGGCGGGTATAGAGACCCGGCCTATGCTCGCACGAGTGACCAATGGGGTTCCCAGGGTTGCGCAGAACACACCTCGCCGTAACACCTTCCACGGGTCACTGTTCTGCCGTCCAGGTATGATTTATTAAGAAGTAGCTTGGCTCCTGGGTTGTAGCCGCGTCCTTGGCGAACAACTCACCTACGTTTTCGGTCTACATTGCAGTCGCCATCATCAGGGATCAGTTACCTACTGTGGTTCTTACAAGTTCTTACAAGTCATCCTGCCTTTTAAAGACCTCAGTAGGTAAACTGCTCCCTGATGATGGCGACTGCAATGTCGACCGAAACGTCGGTGAATTATTCGCCAAGGACGCGGCTGCAACCCAGACGCCAAGCTACTTGAGTCAATGGTCGTGAAAGCCTGAGAACATTATGATTTATTAAGGGTGTTATTCCGAGACATTCGGGTAAAGGTAGCGAACAAGCACTACCTTGTTGGGATACGACCGTAACCCAACTAGCAGACCGCATTCCGAAAACGTGTCCAGACCCAATCCATGTTAGGTAACGGAAAAGAAACCGTTTTAACAAACTGTGCCCTGCACGAGGCTAGAAATTGTTTTCAGTACTTCGGAGGCATAATACACTATGTTAAAAAAATATATTTTTTCATGAGAGCAGTTTAAATAAATTTAATAGTGTTTCACTTATGAACTAAACTATTTTCAACCCAAAAAAATCTACATTTTTGACATATTGTAGATCTTATTGTTTAACGGCACTAGAAAGAAATTCAAATGGTAGTGAAGATTAAGGTTAAAATATAATTTTCCCCATAATTGGGCATAGAGTGTTATGCCTCTTATATATTATATATAGTTAAATTTTTTGGGGTGGTTGAGTGTTCTATATTAAATATTCATATACACACCTACATAGTATACTTTATCAGTGGTATCTTCACTATAAAAATGGCCCTTAACACGTAATGGAAGTAATGAAGTAATTAACCGATGCAATTGTGATTGATAATCTCCACTGAAGATGGCTACAAACAGACATGCCACAACGCCAGGCTCTTCACCATTTCCGCCCATGTAGCCTCAACCCAAGATTAAAAAAAAGCATCAAATGACACTGGCTACGAAAGCACACGATCTAGGACTGATTTTTTTCGGTTGTTGCTGCTGTGTTTTTGGACCGTCGCGTCATCCATCATCATTATTACAAAAATTAAAATAATGTAAAGAAATTAAGTATGTAATACCACGAGAACATATTTTCATCACGATCACAGGTATGAGGTTAAATAAAAGTAATGTTGGATTTTTGACTTATCTCCTCGTAGACTCTGTTCAGACAGTCGCCTGACATTCGAAACGTGATTTGTAGGGAGAACTTCTCGTATAAGAAGGTAGCCTTTCTTCCATCTTTCGCGAACGTCGTCGCATGCATAATCCGGAATGGGACGGCAGGAGGGAATTCCAATTGATAGAGAGAGAGAGAGAGAAGGGATAGAGCTCAAAGAAATTAATTTCCCATGCGTGCTCGAATCGAACCCCGCCTATTTCCCTTCCTTTCGCGCCAGATATTAAAACCGTTCACGTCTGGATCACGAGAGGTATTTAGGGGTGGGGGCATTATCTTCGGGAGGGTAGGTCCCAGAACCCCCCACCACCCCGACCGGGGGGGGGGGGGTAGGAAAGAGGGAAACGGGGCCAGCTTGGGAGGAGTAGGCACTTTTCAACGGGTCTTGGTCGTAACTCATTTCGAAGTACCTTTTATTAAAGTTTCATTTCCTCCGCCATTATCTTCCTGCAAGGCTCAACCCCCCCCCCCCCCTCACGGACGGGCTCCTTAATTTAAGTCTTTCAAAGAAAGATCGCGTCTCGTTGTGGTGGAGAAGGGGGAGGAAGGAAACAAATGATGCGTCCACATAAAGAGGACAAGTCGCCGAGTGGATATGAAAAATAATCTTCTTTGGAATTGAAAGTCACGTGTAAGCTGGCATTAGTATTCAAGCGCGGGTGTTCTCACTACTTAAAATTAAGTTTCATGAATACTAAAGTGGTTCTACTAAATTAATTTCTCAAAGAATTTAAAATCGTGTGTATTAATTATTCTTTTAGCGATCTTGCACGTAAGCAATGATGTCTAACAAGCTTTTGAATTAAATACCTTATTTTTTCTGGCAGTTTGTTACTGTTATAAGGTTTAACCAGGGGGTGGCTACGTCTGCACTATTATATAGCAATAGGGTGAAACTTTTTTTTTAACTAATGGACCGCTTAATTTGTTTAGACGCCCGATACACTGGCTGAAGTGTAGTGTTTGCAATGTGGAAACTTTTTTTTATGAAAGTGACTGTGCATCGTCGTATATTCTTTGTCAAACTTACTAAAAATCTTCAGACGTGGTAAAGCACCAATTCCAAAATGTTTTGCGCTTCACAATAAGGCGATTGCGAGGTGAAAAAAAAATGTAAATTAATTACGTCACAGTATGCCGTCTCCTGGCAATTCCTAACTCCATGTGTGTAAATCACGTATATCGTGGCCATCGACCGAATTTATTCTAGTTTTCAGGACTGCTGGTTTGTAGACTGGGCCGGTCTGGTTTCAAAACTGGATTCATTTTGAAGTGAAACTTCTAATGCGACGTCCAACAAGGTTGCGTTAAACGTTTAACGCTACCATGGAGAAAGCACTGTTGCGTTAAACGTTCAACGCTCCTGGGGAGGGGGAATAGAAAGAGACAGAGCGAGAGTGAATGCGTGGCACTCGAACGCATGCGCGTAGTATACCTGTTACAGGCCAGCGCGAGCGTTAGCAACGAGTAGCGTCCAATATTCCAACGCAAGAGGGAGAGAGAAAGACAGATACACAAAGGTAGAAAGTAGGAGAGAGAAAGAGAGTGAGTCGGTAGATCCCAAGCACATGCGCGTGGTATTCTTGCTATGCAGCGAAGTAAACAGTGAAGTTTCACTTCTTCCGCGCGGAGGGACTCCACGCACTATTTTTTTTGTCCTTCACCTTCATGTCACAGAAGGTAGTTGCAAGTTCCTGTAGAATCATCATGCAGTGGAAACCTCGTTAGACGCAATACCTGAGATAATTTAGGCAATGAAATAAAATCACGTAACCGACAAGGTGACTCATTAAATCGCAAGTAAAAAAAAATGCATGCTTGTTTTTCCCCCCTATAAGAACAAATGTTCGATAATTAATCTTTTTTGTGTTCTTAATCAAGATTAAGAGGGCGGTAGTCTTAATTATTTTGCTTCTAATTTTTCGTGATTTTGCACATGATTATAAATAAATTTATAATATAAAAATATTTAATAGTTTATAAATTTTTTCTGCTAAACCATTTCATATTTACTGTTATTTTAAGAACTTAAAAGCAAATTAGTTATGTATATTATAAAATAAAAAATAAATTTAAATTATAAAAATAAATATAAATCTTGCTATTAACGTATATTTAAATAAATGACGATTTTTACGTAACTACAAACGTGTGACTGTTAAGAGAATCTCTCAAGCGAAACTATCACATTAAATCACGTGTCATTGCATGACACCACGTTCTGTCAGCATAAACAAGTAACATTTTAGGTAATGAAGTACACGAACTGACGTTCACACTGAAGGTTCACAAACGTAACCAAAAAATTGTGATGATAAACTTGTTAAGTGTCTTACAGTTGTCTAACTCTTTATTTTATTCGCTCTGAACGTATTTTTTATGTGTAAATATATCAGATTTCGGTATTGATAGGAGTAATTTTGTGCAGCAAAATAAACCCTATATACTCCGTAAATATTAGGGAACGAAATAAACGTATTGGTGTGCCAAATGTAACTTTAAGATAGCGAAACTACCTTGGAATATATTTGGTAAACTAAAATAGCCATAAAAAAAGTAATTTCACGTTTTAAAATATACATGAAAACTGGCATTACAATGCTTATAATACATATTGTCCTTCTTAATTCAAAATAGGCATAGTAGTACAGCGGTAGAGCAAGCGCTTGCTGACTAGGGATGTAGTTAAATCTCGTTACTGCAAAATATTTTCTTAATTTTTTTAATAACACTATAATATGAACATATTATGTAATAATAGAGTTAAATCAGCTCAGTAGTGTTAAGGTTTGTTTGTAGGAAATATTTACCTACTGATTTCAGTCGTTTAAGAAAAAACGAATGTACAATCATATATAGCCTATATGTAGTGAGTGTTATATGTTTTAAAATGTTTCAGGTCAATATTTTAGTAATTCCATAGAAGCATAACGTCTTACGTGTGCGTAAATTTATAGTATTAACTCGTCTGTCAATTTTAAACATTTGGACAGTTTTTTTAGTATCATTCCTTGTCGAAGTTCAGGTCCAAACCAGGGGTTTAGGATTTTTTACGAGTCTTTTTCGCTTTTATCGGAATCGTTTCTAATAGTTGAAAAAATCGTGCTGCTACCTGCGCGTGATGGTCCCAAGCTATGCTTATGATTCAGCCAGCGAATGCAGAAAGCACGTGTGTGATTCGCACCCAGAAGTTTTTTTTTTCAATGAAAGCGAATATTTCATTGGTTTAAACATATTCTTCTTTAAAATTTCGTGTCCAGATTTTCGTATGATAAGAAGTCTATTTGCATTTATGAACAATACAACAACGCATTAATTTGCTCGTTTCCGAGGTAAGATGTTTACACATCATTGGCGAGTACTGAAAGACTCCCTCAATTTTTTTTGTTATTCCTTTATCTTTACACTCTGATGACGTCATTGCCTCGACTTACTCGACCAGTTCTAAAAAAAAAGGTTTCAATTGAAAAAAAAAGATAACTCTATGCAGAAATTATTTTTAGATAAAAATCTTATTAATTTTATGTTTGGAATATTTAATTAAACGACATAGAACCAAAGGAGGCACAGATTGTAATGGATATAAAATGTTCAACACGTGTGTGCTGTAACGGTATGACAACAACCTCCCCGGGCGATCTGTTGTGTTATGTTGGACGATAACCCGGCTCCACCCCGCGTGCGATCGCCGCACAATGGCGGGTCCACTCTATCTCCCGCGGGCAGAAGAGGAGGGCAGCAGCAGGGAATATCTGTCATTCAAGGGCCCGCCACGGGGCTGAGGTACGGCGTGAAGCTGCGACACCCCTCCACTTCTGCCCCCCCCCCTGGGGGCTGCCCCTTATCGCACGTCGCAGCGAACAGGTGAGGAAGAGACCACAGGGGACAGGTAGTTAATTACCCGAGATATCCTTGCTATCGCGAACCGCAAATTATTACTAAGGGGAGGAGGTGAGGGGGTTTGTTCATAACTCAACCGCCGCACTTCGCGACACAACCAAACACTACCCTCTTTTCTCCCTCCTTCACCTATCCAACCCCCCCTTTTATGTCATGAACGTCGTCAGTTAATTGCCAGCTACTTGTTCTTTAATTAAGAGCCTCTCTCTCTCTCTTTTATACAGCCGACTTCAATGAGAACGGCTCCAGGGGTGGAAAAAACTCTCTTTTTGCAGAATAAGGTCCGGTTGTTCCCTGGTTTTCTCTCCAGGATCACTGCAGACAGATCCGTCAAGAGGGAGAAGGGGCTTTGGGAGGGGAGGTTCATATTCCCCCGGGCCCGAGAAGAAAGTTGGGGGCGGGGAAGGAATTGAGTTTCAAAATTTTATTTTTCACTCATGTTTACCTTGATAGTAGGACAAAACATTACAATTCCATTGCTAATAAAGTTCAAAGAAAACCTTAAAAGTTATGCAAATGTTTTTTTTTCAAATCACGTTTACAGTTATGGCCACGGTAACTTTAAGTCTGTAGATATATTATTTTTATTGTGGGTTTGATAAATTATATGTCAATAATTTTCCCTCGATTCATCGATTCCTCTCTACAGACCTGGCGGCAGGCAGATAAACATAAGGTTCCTTAGCAGAAGGAAAAGGTCACGTCCGATTAATCACCCTCATTTCCTGATTTGAGCCGTTGTCATCACCTCTTACGACATCTTTGTCGACCTAAAGTTTAGCTAAGAAATAAAAGTAAAATTAAAAGTAAGATTACTATCTGCAAGTGATAAAAATACCCCTTTCCCCTTATCAACAAGACAGTTCATAAAACCATCTCCATTCCCCTTTTGCACCCCTTAAAGCAATATTTTGTTGTTACTTCGTAAAATTTTGCACACTTACCATTCAAAATAAAGTACAAATAACTGTCTACGTCTGATTTCAAATAAAAGTATCCCCTTACTTTTTCGTACTAGTTAAAGCAGACAATTTTGTCTTCTCTCTTAGGCCACCCAGTGGTGTGTTTTCTCTTTGCTATCCCAGAGGCACAATAAACAAGGATATTTGTTTATCTTCTCCAAGACCAAAGCCTTGGTGCTATATGCTTATTTCATTGTCGTTGAATGAGCAATTGGTTTTGAACCATATTTTTTCCCATTGTGTAGAAGAACACGTTTAAAGCTTCGCTTATCCCAAAAGGTAGGGCTGATAGAAAAAAAAACTAATTTCATATTTAGATTCAGCGCCCTAAATATAGCTAAAAACAGTTTCCAAATCCTAGGCACCAAATTTTTTTCTTCTTGTTGGCCTGTGTAATAGTTTTAGAGAAACTGTCAGCGTATAGAAGGCACACGCGAATGGAAAAAAAAAGCTTTCATATTTAATTTACAAGTGTTTTTAATGTGCAATTCAACATCTCATGCCTTTCAGAAACTCAACCGGCTCTGGAGGTGAACACAACAAGCAGCGAACTCCCGGGAGAGCCGATCACACACCTGCGTGCTTCGGACCGTTTTGAATCGGCAGTCAAGATAAGTTAAAAGTTTGCTTGCTGCACTGGGGCAAAGTACAAATCATTGTGGAATTTCTCTCACGAGGTGTTTTTTTTTTTCTTCCTAACCTAACTAAAACTAAGTGTATTTTGGAGGGGTCCGGGTTAGGGAGGGACCTAGGTGCGTCTCAGGCCGAAGCCTATACGCCTAGTCATGCTGGGACTAGCCATGCAGGGAAAGGGTCGCACGCATCATGTGCTAGAAGGGGATTGGCCAACCTTTTTTTTTTTTTTTTTTCTCTAGACAACTACGAAGTTGCACGTACGACCGGCGGACTTCGGATAGGTTCGGGAAAAAAAAAGGTTGTGGCGTCTGAGAGGCGCGCGTGACAACGTCGGGGGGGGGGGGGGGAGGAGGGGAGGGGGGAGGGGGAGGGGTTTGAAACGTCGCTCCAGGCGGACCTCCTATATCATCGTGTCGTGGACAGAGGAAAGGGATAGCCGTCAGAGGGTTGGGTGAAGGGAGAGAGGGACAGACAGAGAGAGAGAGAGAGAGAGAGAGAGAGAGAGTGGAATGGTGGGACGCGACGAACGGGGTATCGCTGTCGCCGCGACGCAAAACCGTATCGCCGTCCGTCCTTCCGTCCGTCCGTCGGTGTCCGTGTGAAGCGCGGCCGCGGTAACGGAATACCGCTGTTGGGGGCGGGCGGGACGCAGGTCTGCCAACCCCTTTGACGCCTGGCGGGCCCGGCTCAAAGGGCCAGCTTCTCGGTGGAACAGCCGTCCAAGTACCGCAAAACAACCTCCCCTCCCCCCACCCTCTACGTGATGCACCGACCGCCGGTCGACTAATTATCACTGTCTCAGACCACTTTCAGCATTGCATATTAGTAGAGATCGGAAAAATTCGCGGGTTCAATGACCTCCAGGATGGACTCCAATATCCTCTACACACTCGGGCAAATGCCAACTGTTCATTGGCTGCTGACTTGTGAGTTGTCTCGACTGGGTGGCCTGTGATTCGACACTTATATGAGTGAGGGGTCTCTAATTGGCCCTCAGTCCTCCAGATTAACAGTGGACCAATGGCAGAAGCAACACTAAGGTATAATTATTTGAATTTTAGCAGAATACGAAATGAACCCGCGAATTTTTCAGGACTCTACATATTAGGGATGGGTCGATTGATACCAACCGAATTAACGAAAAATAGTCTCTGAGAAAAAAAAAGGGTTGAATAATTCTAAAATTCAAAACTAGCAACCCTAAAGCTGCATTTGTGTTTTTTTTGTACCTTTCCTGTTACTGTTTCCAACTACATATTGTACTTTCAATTAGTATAATTATGTAAATAACGATGTGTATTTTTTATTCAGGAAACTTAGTTCGCGAAACAAACATTTAAAGCGTTCAATGTTTTCGCACATCTGATAATATTTTTATTTCTTTATTTTACTTTATATTTATAAATAATATATAAATGAACAGTGATTACTAGATTCAGATTTTATGGGCTGATTAGATGTACCCTTTCTGATTAGTGAATTTGAAAATGATTTCGAGAAAAATTGTTATTTAAACCTTTACTTTATACACGCACGCATCAACACTCCAACACCCACGCACCAACACACCAACATACCAACACTCCCGCACCAACACACCAACACCCGCACACGCAGACACACTCAAGGTGAGAACTTAACATCAAGCCGAGAACGTTTGATAGATCATTAATTAATTACAGTTCAGAATTTAAAAAAAAAAAATATTCAGAAGATTTAAAATACCCACCCTGCAAAAAATTAATAGATACTTTTGCTACAAATTTTGGTCACGCAATGCTGAATGACCCTAGTATTAATAATAATTAAAAATAAAATATAATATAATTTACTTTTGTGGGAAAAAGATTCGTTGTATGAAATATGCAGCAAATGATTTTAATCGGGGAACTTTAGACTATCCATGCTGTAAAAAAAAGTTCTATGCTAACATAGCAAGTTATATGCTTAAATAAGTCATCTCTTCCCCGCAAAATGAGTAGTAAGTATTCGACCAAGCCAAGTGCGGGCTCCATAACAACCAGAGCGAAGTACGTGAATCTGTCCGACGATAACTTTTGAATCGTAGATTGGATGTACATAAGATTTGGTAAGTGGCTTGGTATGGTAAGTAGATTTTTTTTTTAAACTCGTGTATTAGCAAAAAAAAAATGGTCGAGGGTTATTCGATGTAATTAATAAATAAACATGTTACTTTTGAAATCACGTGCATTATGTACTTTAATCTCTGGCTTGGAATCCAGGTGTGGCAGCGTGTATAGAGAGGGAAGCCTAAGATGTACAAGTTCTGTCCCTGCCCGAACACACCCGAATATTCACCTTCGGTCAACCTCGGGTTTATTTATATATATTTATATTTCTCTGTTTATTTTAATGTAGCTATACTAACCTAACTAACCGTCCTTAGTGTTTTAAAGTGTTTTAATGTAGCTAACCTAACCAACCAATTTTAATATTTGAATTCATTTTTCCTGCGCAAAAATAAAACAAATCCCGAGGATGACCGAAGGTGAATATTCGGGCGTGTTCGGGGAGGGACAGAGCTTGATGTACATCTAGTATAGAGATCGCCCGGCCGACACCGCGTGAGGGCCTTGGGGGGGGGGGGGGATTTCTTCCAACGGAAACCACCGCTGCGTGTGATGTGGGCCACACGACCCGCAGAAACATGCCAACCCGACGGCATTAAACGTGCGAAAAGCGGTCCGCGGTTCCGCGTGATCCTTGCCATCATCAATCATCGTTGGACGCTTTCCGAACGCTACAAAACGCTAGAGAAATTATAAATTAAAAAAAAAACTGCTTGTTAGCACAGGGAAAGCAGCACAGGCGCTCTAGGGGAGATATAGGCTCGTGCATCGAATGTTGATGGGCTTTGCACAGGCTTGCAGTCTTTATATTAGAAAAAAAATTACTTTGCGTAGCATATTATCCTGCTTCATTAAAACTGTCAGGTCAAATTGAAATACAGTTTTTTGTGCCTTACAGCACCTATAAACGAAATATGACATAAAATAGCAACAAATACACATTAACACAATACATACAATGATACACATCAATGCGACAAAACATGAAACAACACAACACACAGATGGATGAAGATTGATAAAAATCATGTTAACCAATTGGTTACTTTGGTTTTCACAAAAATCTTAAACCCAAACTAAAATGGTGTATACAAAATAAATATGTAGATTACAAAAGTTTTAGCAATGAATATTTGTAGATTTTATATTATTTGATTGATATTTGTAGATGTAATTTTCGATACCATCGCCGATGATGTTGTGAAATAAACTTGTAATACGATATTCGGATTTAAAAAAAAAAATACATTTCTGGGCGCGAACGAACATTCAACCGCCACTAGAATTCGCTGCCCGAGCAGCTACTTCGATTTTCGAATCATTTGATTAGCAAGCAGTATGAAATTTTAAAGTAGATTATGAAACGACTCCGCTAAGTGCCAAAAAATAACTTAAAAGCCCCCGGCTTTGGACCCGATTTTCGAAAAGGAATTTAATTAAAATACTGTCCACCTTGTTAAAATTCATCAAACCGTTAAAAATTTTTAAATGTTCCTTTAGCTCAGTGAACTTTTATTAGCGCCATCCGCCACAGATGGCAGCGCCGAGTTTACACATTTCCGTTCCTTTCACGAAATTACTCCCACCATAAGCTCAGATGTCACTAATCAAAAAATAAAGGTTTGAAAAAAAAATAGTTTGTGTGATGAAGCCCACCAACTGTTGATTCTGCATGGAGCCGATCTCCGTAACTCAGTTCGCTGCTCGTAGGCTTTCAGCGTGAGGGTTCTGGGTTTAAGTCCCGGATAAGGTCGGAGTAAATGAAATTGTCTAAACCAACTGCCAAAGCCAGAAGGGGTCGCAGGAGGAGAAATGACTGGAGGGATATATCCACCCCCTCCTGAATTTTGGGGAAAAAAAATTGTAAAAATCAGTTTCTCCAGCAGCTATGTTTTTTTGGGTGATGCTGTTACAACACCTGCAATTTGATCTGTGTGAAAAACCGCGTAGCATGTGGCTTCTTCTGTAGGCCCATTCGTTAGTACCTTAGTGTTAAAAGTAATGCAGGTTTCTTTAATACATGAGTTGAAGTTTTAATTATTGATGAAAAAATTACCAAAAAGCCGATGATTAATAAACGGGGAAATTTGATTATGTGACTAAGATAGTGGGTTCGATGACCAGTTGGGTCTTTACTTTTTCACGTGTTCAAAATTTTAATTCCGCCGGGATCAAGACTAGGTGTAAAATATTTCATTCACTATCTTGAAACCATATTTACCCCTTTTTCACCCAATTAGCGGTGGATTTCTGTAATATTATATCGCCCAGTGTTTAAGATAGCCAAAGACCTTACAAATAATAAACGTTTAATCAAAATCTGTCTTGTGGTTTAGATTGATGCCGGAACAAACATACAAACAACCAAGCAAACCAACATAATAACAAACCAAAACGTTTCAAAAACTTTTTTTATGTTCTAAGTAATGTTTATACTTTTTTTCAATAGTTTTTGTGTGTTTTACCAACATGTAGTGGCCTTGATTATTTTTATAGTTTATTTTGACAAAAGTGTATTTAAATCTTCATATTTGGGCGCCACGAAATAAAAAAAGGTCACGTATTGGACCAATTATGAAATTCAACTTATTTTGAAATTGGCTCTTTTAATGTGACCATATAAAATGTACTTCAAATAGTGCTTTTCTGATATTAACTGACAAGCAGAAAATATTCCTTGCGGGCGGTTTAATGTATTATAATTTGCAGAAGTGGTTCATTTGACTGTGAGTAATTAACAATGAATATGCATGGCATATTACGGTACCCTTACGCATGTTGATGGCGGTAGCATGTGACGAAATAGCGTGCGGCAGGATGGGACAGTAGTATCGTTTTGTTAGCAGGAAGTTAAAGACTCATCACGTGTGAAGTCGATTGAATATTATTTTTATAGCTATAAATAGTAAAAGGGTGCATATATATATATATATATATATATATATATATATATATATATATAGTTTGTAATAATCCTCGATTCAAAATTTCATACTATCCACTTTCTCCCACATTATAACGGCTGTAAAAACTTTTTCACTAGCGTGACACTTACTATGGCGATAGAATTTGATTTACAAACCAAGCTCAGCGTAATTTATTTTGACTAACGTATAAAATTAAAATCTTGATATCCGTTTACGGTTCCTCAATCAATCGTCACAGACAGACAAATCTGAAATTAAATTAAAATCTTCCTTCGAAAATTAATTTTTTTTTGTGCAGTGACAAACCATATAGACTATAAAATATGAAGAACTAGCCAAAATATTTGCAGTTAATGAATAAGATTATTTTTAATGTCAGGTATAATTAACGTAGTAACTCATTTCTCGTTGCTTTGAGGAAAATTTATAAAAAAAAATTCATTTACAGCCTGCAGGCAAAGATACATTCCAAAGTACCAATTTCTTCTGGAAACGTTCTGGAAACTTCTACAAACTTCTGTAATATTTTAAGAAATTAATGTACACATCATCGTATATGTAATCCAATATTCCAAAATGATCAATTAAACATTTCCTCTTATTCCATGCAGTGGAAATATTTTGTTTTTAACTCAATGTATCCATAATTGAAAATCATTGAACGAATTTCATATTATGCCTTGCACTAATACGTGGTCATATAAAATTTTGCTATGGACCAAGGTTTAAGACAATATTAATATGGTTTATAGTAAAATCCAATTAATTTTATAGTAAGGAAGGTGTGAGTTTTTTATTTTAACCCCTGTTTTTACTGTAATAGTTTGTATCTTCAGAAATTGGTTCAGCCAAAGTTTTTAGATAATGTTTAGAGTTTATGTAATAAATTAAAACGGATTTGATAGCATTTTTACTAAAACATTATGATTGTTTTGTCTTTCAACCCGTGTTATTTTTACCCCTTGCAGTAATGGTTGGTTACATAAAAAATTACCTAATACAAACGTTTTAGAAAATATTTAGAAAGTTTAAAATAAATAATTTTAGTCAAACAATTTTCTATCTATTACTTATAAATATTTTGCCTCATTAAAAAATAGTTTATATTTTATTGGAATTGACCTAAGTTAATAGTGATAGGTTGCAAAATAATTTGCCTTGTGAAGTCATTAGCGTTTATAAGTTATTATTTTTATAAACTAATACTGTAAAAAAATGGCGTATTTGGTTACAATTCCCCCATCCCCTTAAAATACGCCCAATACTGTGTAGTAACACTAATGTAAATATAAAACTAGTGATATGCCCCGGACTTGCACGGATGCGATCTACTAATGTGGCATAATTTCGATTTAATAAGTAAATGCCAATAGTTTTCGTAAGTGTACGGTGTTTTCAAAAATTATATTCTTACTAACACATACTTCTCTCAATTAAAGAATTTCTTTGAAAACAATGTAACATGTTGACAGTTTTTTTTTCCATGAGACAACGCAAGCAGATAGCTGTCCATGTGAAGAACACTGGACGCTCATATCTATTCCTGGTTGCAGTGGATAATCTTCAGAAGACAGACACATGTTATCGCGGACTTTTCTGTAGGCCTTTTATGGAGACATACAATTCTGTAGTACAGTAATTTGATGCATCAGTCATGTTTAAATCAGCGTAAGCCATTAAGCACCTTAAAAACGTTCATTTGCGACTTGATTACTCAACACAAAGATTCCTAAACTTATTTTAAATTTAATGTGATGATTCCCAAAGAAACACTCTAAATGATGGTGAAAACCGCATCAAAATCCGCTGTGTAGTTTATGAAAAGTAACCGAACAAACGGACTTTATTTTTATACTGTTTATTAGAGGATAGTCTTGCTTTTACTTGCGGAGAAGAAATGAACGCAGCTACGCGCTTCTGCAGAGAAAGTTACCGTAGTGTAGTTTAACTGACAAAATTCTAATCTGAAAACACGGGTCGCACGACGCGGCAAGCGAGGTAAACTGCACCTTTGCTCCCATTGTCCTCCGGGTCGGGCCATGAAAGCCGATAAGGCGGGAGAAAATGAACCAATTACTAAAAAGAACACATTTCATTCGTGCGGAGTTGAGGGTTTCACAAGGAACACGAATTTTCGCGTGGCTATTTTCGGGGCTTTGAAGAAGATAGGGAGTACCGAAGAGAAAGGGGTTAGCATGGTGGGGGGGGGGGGGGAAGAGAGAGAGAGAGAGTGTGTGTGTTGCTATCCCCGTCTCTCGCCACCAAAACCTCCACACCCTCTGTTCCTCCCTCGACGCGGCCAGGGCTACGGCCTGACGTGTTTCGCATGCAGAAGAGGGTTGGTTGTAATCTGCATGCGAATGAGCACGAGACCACCCGTCCGCTCATACCACCCTCCCCCTCTTCCCCGCAAATCCTCAACCACCCTCTGGCCTCATCATCCTCACAACCAACCCTCAACCAAGCTCCCCCCCCCCCCTCAAAAAAAAAAAAAAACAACCTCCTCCCTCATCTTTCAAGGAGCGTTCTCGCACTTACGGCCTTCATCTCTCCCCCGCGTCGCCGACCTTCTTCAACGGTTGTAATCGCAGCTCCTCGTCACGTGACGAACCCGCAATGTCTTCATGCGCTCGGCGAACGGTAAGACCGGGCGAAAGTGTCGTCATCAGCTTACTCGCGAGTGGTGTTTACCCCGACGTTGGCGCGTCTCTCTGATGTTTAATGCGAACCGATGAATCACCCCAGGCCGTGTTATAACTAGCACGTCACGTGAAAAAAAAAAAAAAAAAAAAAACGGTCACGCAAAACTATTCAGTAAAAATAATAATTATTGTATTTTTGTGTGGAACTAAACTAAAAAAAATAATAATTATTATTATTATTATAAAATTACGAAATTACCATGTGCCTTTCAACCTTAAAAGTAAAGGCACATTTGTATTTTATTTACTTATTTCAAACATATAAATTAATTGGGTGTTTTTATCAATATATAGCAAATATATATTATTACAAATTGCTTAGATGTTTAAAATCATGTAAAAGAAAACCAATAGTATTTTAGTTATGTGCTTCACCAGTAAAGTTGTTTTGAAATACTATGTATTAATTTTTAAAAAATGAGATCCTTGCTCTGTTAATATTTAAAATTATTATTTTTTTTTAATTTTTAATATTAAAACCATTCAATCAACTATTAGCGCAGAAACACGGGAATGGTGACATTATATAACTCTACACTGCGTAAGATCCCCTAATGGTTTGAGACTTGCCACAAGGTCAGTTTGCCTTTGGGTACTGACTGGAAAAACTGCCTTCCGCAGTACCGCAGTATATTTCTGCCAATCCAGTGGCGCTTGCGGGTGGAGCTCGCTTATGACCGGGAAGGTTTCGCTTCTGAATGGACATCCCAATATGCACACATCTTCAGTCACACGCCAGAATTTTACAATTTCGGATTTCTTTTGTTCTTTTCGCATTTCCAAGAGATCATAACTGCAGTGAGGGTTTGGTTGGGTTTGATCACCCACATTTAATACCGTAAAATGACATTTGTATTCTTCCCAGGCGTTAAGTATTTAAAAATTATTTTAAAAAACGCGTTTTAGCCATTTTCACGCTTAAAAAAAATTACAGTTTTTAAAAAGAATTACGGGAACAGAACTACCCATACACCTTCAGAGTATTCTCAAATGCTTTTACTGAACATACACCACTCGGATATCTTGAGAAGTTTTCAAATCGCGTTTTTTTCCCCCCCCCCTGAAACTCTGCACACTGTACCTGCGTGTGCCCAGGTAGGTGATTGATTTCTTTTTTTTCTCTTAACCTAAATTTAAAACTAAGTATTTTTAGGAGGGGGTATAGGTAGGGAACACTCTAAGTACATTTCAAGCCGAAGCCTGTACGCCTTATCATTAGAGACCCGTGAAATTCGCGGGTTCAGTGACCTCCAGGGTAGACTCCAATATCCATTACACACTCGGGCAAATGCCAACTGTTCATTGGCTGTTGACTTGTGAGTCGTCTCGACTGGGTGGCCTGTGATTCGACACTTCTATGAGTGAGGGTCTCTAATTGGCCCTCAGTCCTCCAGATTAACAGTGGACCAATGACAGAAGCAACACTAAGGTATAATTATTTGAATTTTAGCATAACACGAAATGAACCCGCGAATTTCACGGGTCTCTACTTATCATGTAGGCTGGTCCCTTGAAGTATCGTCGACATTGAGGACGACATGTAGACGAGGACTGACGACGAGATAGTGATGGGTAGGGGCATGCAGATTTCGCGAAAAGATTTCGAGACTAGATGAAAGTTAAAACACTGTAGCACCGTCAGTGTTTCGTGATTGGGTGAGTTCCTCCCAGGTACATAGCGATTGTAACAACACCAATCACAGTGATTCAGTGCGGAAGTAAACGCGTCCTGAGTGGCTCGGTCAAATAAGGCAACGACTTCTCTCGCAGACGGCCGCAAATCACAAGGAAGAAACCCCAGGTGCGGGTTATACCTTGTTGCAGTCTAGTAGACGTTCTGATCTTTTCGCGAAAAATGCCTGCCCCTAGTGATGGGGCATTGACGGAACGCTTTGGGCGAGGGGGAAAACGGGGGAAAAACACCGAAGAAACCCATAGACTCGAAACAACGTAGGCCACACGTTTCCCCAACAATGTCGAATGGAATTTTACGTACTCGAAAAGAGGGTCGTGTAGGCGTGAAATCTAATTCTTTTTTTTTTTTTTTTGCTCCCCGCGATGCGGAAAGGCTATGCATAGGTCGCGCGCTCGAGGATATTCGGCTTCTTCCCGAAGAAGCACTCCACTGAACTCTTGGATATCGGCCGTCAGAAGAGCGAGCTCCAACGAGACCACTTCTTTCATCCTCGGGGAGAATGGAGATGGCCAAGTCTTGACTCCGCCCTGACAGGAATCGACTTCCCATTGCCGACGAAACCACATACTGAGAACTGACGTAGACCGCACGGAAAAAAAAAAAAAAAAATACGCACAAAAAAAAATGTAAGTCCAAAATTGAATGGTTATTTTGCAAAAACAGTTGTCAAAACAAATGCTGTTTCCGAATAGTAATGACGAGAGTCCTTCATAGATGAAACATTAAACCAAGACTTCTGTATTTTTAAAGCTGCATTATGTGTAAAGACATTCATTTTCTTCTACCGCTAACATAATCTTTTGTATCGGAAATAAAAAAACAAAACAAAAACATTTCAACCGTAATTTGTTTGAATTTATAAATTTTAACACTCTTATTTTCTTTTTAATTTTTACATAATTCAGATTAATCACATGGCAGCAATAGATAAACTTAAAATGGTGTCGATAGCAGTTTTATGGCTAAGCAACGGAACTAAGTCACATGTTTACTCAAATAAAGCGCTACAAAAATCTCACAGCCCACAAAAACAACAAAATGATTTTGCTGTCACCAGAAAATATTTTTTAGGTTCAGCAGTGACAGAAATATTTTGTGGAGACGATGAAACTATCGTTTTTTAGTGTTGTTACACTGATATATTTATTTCTAAAATAGAAAGAAATATGATTACATTATATCATTCTTTATCAAATGCAGGAAGTTATAGTGTTCTCAAATTCTATCTTGAAGGAGAAAACATTACCACTTTTTTTTCATAAGTCTCTCGAAGATCTTCGTAGATATGGTTGTAAAACCTGTGTATTTTTTGAGCTGTCGATTAATCTAAATATATATAACTCAAAGGTGACTGACTGACTGACATAGTGATCTATCAACGCACAGCCCAAACCACTGGACGGATCGGGATGAAATTTGGCATGCAGGTAGATGTTATGACTTAGGCATCCGCTAAGAAAGGATTTTGATTAATTCTACCCCCAAGGGGATAAAATACCACTCACTGACTCACTCATCACGAGATCTCTAAAACTATACACCCGATTGACTTGAAATTTAGCATAGTTACTCATTTTGTGATGTAGACGCTCAATAAGAACGGATTCTGCGGAAATCCGATCCCAAGGGGAGTTTCGGGGGCGTAATATATCAAAATTTCCAGTTTTTGGTAGGAAATCACCATGGCAACGGTTGTTGCTTTGTTGATGCTTCATTCGTCTCTATACCACTATTTCATTGTTAGTGCAGTCCTCATCACCGTTGAAATTTTGGCGGGTACTTTAAATATCAAAAATTGCCCTTTTTTTTTCAAGTATATATATTTTACAGATTTGAATCTTCACAGTAATGTACCTTATGTTACGCAGGATGACATTTTCCGAAAATTAGATCCCATGGGTGGTTAAAACCAGGCAACAGTGGGTACTTTGTCTGTATGAGAACAGGATTTTGCATTGTTCATGCCTTCTGCGTCTCCATGGCAATGGGCATCGCGCGGCAGTGGCGTACCCACAAGGAGGGGCATGTATAACGAGCGGCGCAAGAGTGATCTGCCTGTAGACTGCCGTAGCGAAGTACGGGTACATCAGTTGTACGTTGCGTGCACGAGTCGGGAAACCATCGGTGCTATTCATTTTCTCTCCGGTACATTATACAGTATTGTAATAAATTTTCACTGAATTTTTTTTAATTTACCATTACTGTAAATGGGAGATGTGGCTTAATTTTTTTCCATTAGTATAGCCGTGCGAAGCAGGGTCGGGCAGCTAGTTATTTAAATAAATTGCTGACAATGTTTTAAGAAAAATAGTGATAGATGTATTCAACTTCGCGATTGATTTCAACAAAAGATGTTTTAAAATAAAACCATAGCACTTGAAGCCAAAGTTGTAAAATAATTTCCGTGTCAAAAACGAGTATGGTCACAGTTTTGAATATCATTCAGTTTACAGAAAACAATTGGTAGTTAAGTTTTGTCTGATACGCCACCTAGTCGAGACGTTATTTTATACGTTTCGCGCTCCATCCAGTGACCAGCGACCAGTGACATTCTTGAAAGAGCATGAAGCATGTGGCACGATTTCAGCGACTGACGATCATCCACAGCAGCTAGCAGCGTCTCACATCTGTCCCCGTGACGCATGCGCACAAGGGAGAGATGTCCCTCGAGGGGTTGAAGCCGCGGTGAGGGAGAACTTTAGGGTTCGACCGCGGCGATAGCGGACGCAATTTTCCGTTCTTTTGCCCCTTCTCCGCTCTCCTTCAGGATCATCCCTCGGGCAGCTTGGGAAACAGAGCGACAAACCTCTCCTTAGCCGTCGGAGGGGTGGAACGCATCTGTCTGGAGGTGCCCTTGGCTGGGGAGGGGAGTAGTGCGGGCGGGCCGGTCCTAGCGCAGAATGCCGGGGCGGGGAGGAGGGGAGGTGGTGATGGAGGGGGGGGGGGTGACGGCGGAGAGGGGAGAAGGTAGTCGGAGAAGCTGCAGGGTCGATGTACTTGCCAGCGCCGCCGGCTCAAAGCTGCGGAGATGGACCCCGGCTCTTTGTGCCTTTGATCGCGATCCATCCACTGCCACGCCTCCCCACGCCACCATACCCTCTCTCCCTCCCGGGAAAACCTGTAATTCACGCATCCCCTCCCCATCCACCCCTTTACCCGGCAACCATCCTCAATTCCTCCCTTACAAGGACTCCCAAGGAGGATGTGCCCGCGGAAGGAAACGACGCGATGGGGAGTGCTTGAAGCCGCTCGTATATTTTCGAGCTTCTCTCTCTTCCCCCTTATTTTTTTTTTTGCGAAAACACGAGCTGGTTGTTAAATCTTTTGGGGATGCTGACGCCTCCTACCCTTGTGCGTCGTCAAGCATGAGGGGTTGTGCACGTTTTCACACATCTCCCACCGGCGTTGTTGGTGCGTGCTATTTTGTCGAGGCTCTCATCACAGAATAGCTAACTACACAGAAGAGCACTTTTCCATGTAGACCCCTTCCTAGCTAATTTCTTCTTAACATTCGGCCTTACCCCTCAACATTGGTTAATTACATTTTCATGTGGCATTTGGTTTTGTTTACCGACCTTTCCTACAAATGTTTCACTACATACGTATTGTTTTCTTTCTAACATTGTCTATATAAGTATGTAAATTTAATTTATATAAATAACATGATAAATGAAATCTATTTTTTTAAGAAAGTCGGGCAAGTAATTATTAACACATTTTGTTTGACTACTGAAATGTCTCTTTTTGTTTCTTTCCAACAGCTGAGAAATGAAAACAATTTAAAAAGAAGTGGTAATATAATGCATAAACACCATCATTGTTCCAACTGTTTTAATTTCTGTTTTCATAAATATTTTTTAAAATTTTGCTTTGTTGAAGTGTAGTTTATAATTTGTGGAATACTTCAATTTTATAGTGAATAGCTACGATAAATATTTTTCCCTCTGACATCATTGGTATTTATTATTGAATTATTTTTGTAAATTACTACAATTGTAATAACACTGACAAAAATACAATTTTTTATTGCAGCGATGAAACTTTTTCGAACTTCCAAATACAGTTGTAGGTAATATTTATTAATCTCAATTACCATAAAAAACAGGTAATATTAAAGACTCAGAGCAATTCAGGAAACTCCTCTAAGTTTGGTCAACAATTAGATGGTTTGGTGGTGGCATAATTGTTCTCGCAACACACATTAATGTTATAAAAAATGGTTTAGATAAAATGTTCTATATTACAGATCACTATGTTGCTTTTCTGAAGTTCGGTTTCCGCTATCTTAATGCGCCTATTGCAGAACTATTTTGTAGTTCTTTATTTGCGCACATATTTCTCCGGGTTGCTTTATGTTTAAAAAAGAGGGAGGGGTGTAAATACATACATCAGTTCTTTTCTAATTCGTTCATAACTTCTGTCATAAATTATTTTTCGGAATTTTATTGACAAGGCAATATAATAAACTACATTTTTTTTTTGCACAAGCATTAAAGTCCCAAAGAACTGTAGTCATCTAAAATGTACAGAACTTAACTTATATCTGCTAAACACCGAACTTTACAACACGAGACTAATTTAAAATGATGTTTCCAATTTCATCCTTCTCAACGATGGATATATTACAAAGTTCATGTTTGGCGTTGAATAGCTGGCTGTGCGTTACCCTCTTTCGATAACGAGCGGTTCCTATTTCTCAAATTAGACGTGGTCGTTGGTGGGAAAGGGTGGAGGGGCAAAGGGGTTAGAGCATGTACAGACCAATTTTGCCCTCTGAACTGAGCCGCAAACGGCCAAGGGAGCAATTATTCAATTCGGGCGTCCGGTTGCGTTTGCATGGATTAAAAAAAAAAACCAACGTGCGAAGCAACCGAAGACAACATGCATCCCACCCCTCTTTATCAACCGCTCGTTTGCCATCCCCTCCCAGCGCGGAATCTCGAGTGCGAAATCAACGCAATTTATGCGAGGAGGCGGTGCCCGGGAGGGTGGTCGAGGGGGTAAAAAAAAAAGCCCTTCCAGGGACAATACGGCGCGAGGGGATGAAACCATTGTTTGAACTGTAAGCCGGGGAAGACCAGGGCTGGGCGGGGAGAGGGAGAAGGCTAAGTGCGCGGGAGGCTGGAAAACCATTCATAATATTGATCTTGCCGAGCGGACATCGTCCCAAGAGCAAGGGGACTCGCTGGTTGGTCGAGGAGAGAGAGGTCTGAAGGGAGGAGAGGAGTTTGAATTATCTCTTTGGGGGGGGAGGAAGGTTGTGTGGGTGCTGCCCGAGCCCTTACGGACATCTTGCTGGCGCGGATAGGACTTGGGTTTTGTCCAAGAGGGGAACATGTGCACCCGTCGAACTTACCCCCGTGTTGTACTCCGCTCTGAAGGGCTCTCCCTCCACCCCTCCTTCTTTTCACAGATTCTGTAACCCAAGTAATTGTAGGGTTTAGCCCCCTATCCCCTCCTTATCCCAGGAGCTTACCAGTTTTCCGCAGTCCTTAGGGCTCTATCTGCCCTTGCCCTTGCCGGATATCTGTCCTCAAAGTTCGAATGTCATCCGACGAGATCATCATGGAGCGAGCATGTCCACATCAACTTTGACTCGTCGATGATATTTGAATGTGAGAGTTTACTCGATCGTAATTTTGCATAGTGCAGTAGCAATATATTGGAAAAAAAAATTAAACTTTTTTTAAACCGCCCCGTAACTACGGAAATTGAGTTTGAAGCAGGTAGTGGAAACTGATAAAAAGTGATAAATTTCTTAGGTACTTAATATCTTTTGGATCTGCCTCATTGTGGTCGGTGATATAGCTCTGGTCTTTTTAAAATAAATTCAATAATCCCAGCCAATGATTCTCAGATAAGTCTAGAGATTTGACAGACAACATAAGGTTTTTAACTATTAAGGATTTTAAAGATTTAAATGTGCCAACATATTCAGATTCAAGCGAGCCCATATTAAACGCAGCTATTGACTATTATACATACCTATATAAAGAAAAGTCCACAGAGAGTTTCTAAATTACAATTTTTTGTCCTTGTCTTATTATGAGGGAACTTAAGTAGATTGTAACTAAAATCGGGTTTCGCACACAAAGTAGTTCAACACGATGTCTCAAGGTTCCACGCGAATCGAAGCATGCATACGCACATGCCAACAGGGCCATGGAAATGTTACTGCTTCTGAAGGATTCGTGGCAAAAATGAAGATGAAACATCACCGTGCGCACTATGCGTGATAGGTCGTTTGTGCACCAAACTGTTATGCAGTTACTTCCACTTTCACGCCAATTGTGGTCGCAAGTTAATAACTAATCCCCCACGCTTTCGCGACAGCCGTCTCGTAACGCCAGACGTAACCAGGTCCAATTAGGAAGTTACGAGGGCACTAGGGGTTTTGTACTGTACTGTAACCATGGTTTTATGCTCAACACCGGTTTAAATAAGTTTTGCATGTTACACGACGCTGTTGAACTTGGCCAAGAATACAAACTGCTACCTGCGGAAGTTGTCTAAACTTGAATCCTTGTTCGCGTACACAAGTACAAACACGGTAGTTGATAATAAAGTGCGCTAATTAATGCTCGCCCCTGCAGCGAAGCTACAACATCAAAAGTTTCAGCAGAATGAGCCACCAAGTTTGCAATGCTTAATTTATTCATTGAATGCCCGTAACACCTTAAGTTATTTCGTAAAGTACAAAATAATATTTTATTTTAAATTTATCGAAGTGTAAAATCTTAGCTCTATTAAATAATCTTAGCTATATTTATTATACGAGCGTGATAAGTTGAGGTAGAAAATTTAAATATCTGTTTCAATGTTAAATATACTTAATTGGTCTTCGTAAATAGTTAAAGAAATGTAGTTGTGAAATAAATAAATTTACTATAGAAACAAAGCTTTTTTTGACACAATTATTTGTTTTGTATTGTAATATTCGCCTTTAGTTTCTTAATAAATTCCAGTTACTCTGAACACTTGTTTTTTTTGCCTAAGGCTTTTGGTTCAGTATCGTGCGACTATGACAATATTTTTACTGGTGAGTTTGTGGCTTGAACAGGTGAAATACACGCAACTGTTCATTTGAATTTCGTGTAGTTGTTTGCAGTAATGACCATTATATATATATATATATATATATATATATATATATATATATATATATATATATATATACATATATACATTTATGGGTGAAATATACAAGCCATCTGTACCTCAAAACCAAACGAATCAGAGTCACGGTTACGAAACTTTACTAGGCGGTAAATGAAAATGCGGTTTCGATGTGACGTGCTTTCCATCAACCTCTTTATGCGTGTGACCGGAAAGTACGAACTTACGATTAATTTATTTAAAATGGGAAACTATTTATAACAGCCAGCGGCACATAACATTGTAACTGGACAAATGTTTTGTCTGGCTCAACTAAAACCTTGGATTTATAACTCTCACTAACTGCTCGAGATAAATTATTTGAATGTTTTAAGATGTTATGGTACGACTAAAATCTAACTTCTAAGACATAAAATCTAAGTTAAAACTAAAAAAAATAAACGCTGAATTTTGACTTAAGCTCGTTTGGATCTGAAGTACAGACATTCAGTAAATAAATTAATAATGCATTTTCATTGATATTTGCTTTGAAATCACAGCAGTTTTAGGGATCCGCACATAACCTAGAAACAAACAACTTAGAAAAGTCATAACTTAGAATACGCCAAAAAATCCACATAACTTAGAACTGTCATAAGTTAGAACGATAATAACGTAGAAAAACGTAACTTAGAAACACACAACGCGGAAACAAACGAATCATAAACACCGTAATTTAGAAAATCATAACTTAGAAACAAACAATTTAGAACTGCCATAACTTATAAACACGCAACATAGAGCATGCTTAACTTCGAAAATTCTATCTTATGTGTTTCTAAGTTGTTTCTAAGTTGTCTGTTTCTTAGTTTTGACAGTACCCCACAATTTTAGGCAGCCCAGGAAATGTTAAAAATCGTTTTCTAGGGCCATATCAAGTTCTTTCTTCCTGAAAGAGGCCGACAGAGGACAGAATGAAGTGCAAAAGTGATCGTTAACTGTTCCAGCTGTTCAGCTGTTCAGCTAATGGAGGAGGGGGTGTCGTGTTCAGCGAGGCAAACGCAAACGCCTAGCCCTGGATCGCTCGGAACAGTTACGAGCCCGGGGTGAGAAGGGGAAGGGGGATTTGGCCGTTCAGCGATAATGTTTGGGTTCCGGATTTGGTCCTCTAATGCCACCGGAAGCTGGCAATCCCGTGATTTCCGAAGCGGGTTGGCGCAAAAACGCGCCCCGTCTTCCCGTGGGACGCTGAATGCGTGTCAGTTTCAGTTCCTTGTGAGCCGTTTGATTTCACGAGACAACACTCCATTGAAAGTGACAATTTGCAAGCTCTCTTCACTTGTATCCGGGAATAAAAATAATTTCAAACATGATTTTTATATAGGATATGTATTTTAGTGACGTAACTAGGCTTTCCTTCGTTTGGGGCACAAATTGTGATCAGCCATTCCTCCCCCCTCCTTTTACAAAATTTTTAATTTTATTACCACAGAATTAAACGTTTCAGGCATAATATATTTTCCATCCGTGTAAATTATATGTGTACACTGAGAAGATAACGAATATGCAGCACCTTGTAACTGTAATTACGAAATTTTCACGACGAATTCACCTCAAATAAACGGAAGAGTTGCTCGTAATTTCAGCCATCATCATCATCATCATCATCATCATCATCATCATCATCATCATCATCAATGAGTATGTACATACTGTGTAAATATTGGCCATGAGCCCTTGTAAATAAATCTTTTGGCATGGGCTGCTCTTTTCGGGTGGCTCAAAAAAAATATCTATATATATAAAATTTGTATTTGGACCTTCCATCCGAGTTTGTTTTGCTAGTAGTTATAGTCCTACCAAGCAGATAGCGTCACATGTCGCGCAAAACATGGTTTCAGTTCCCACTGTTGAGAGACGCACTTCTGTAACTCCCTCCTTGTTCTAAGAGGCAGAACAGTGCGTGTAGTATGGGAGGGCCTCCTTTTCAAAATGCATCGTCAAAGAACCTCGCACGTGTACTTCAAGGAAGTAGAGGAGGAAGGGGGGTTCGAGGTTATGGAAGTGATGTTTATTTGGTGGTGGGGAGAGAGGGAGGGGGTGCTGACTCTGCGAAGATAGTTGCGGGCGCAGGGCGGAGGGATGAAGCCGCCGTTCCTTTGCGCTTGATTGGCCGTTTGTTGCCACGCGCGCGCTCGCCTGCCTCCAATCTTACCTCCAGGGGGGTTCCTTCACCCCCCACACCATCACTTGCGACGCAGATACGGCCGCCTGATTGGCTGAATCAAGACCCGTTTCAGAATAATTCACTTGCACTCGCATTTGAAACCAAACAGAAAAGGAAAAAAAAAAAAAAACCTTCATTGTGTACTTACATAATCACAAAGTTCAAAGTTTGGTCTCAAGCGCCATATTGATTTTTTTTATCGTTTAGTCAGTACTTTTGTTAAAGGGCTATTAATAAAATATTATTTCGATTCCTTCCTTGCATTGGTTGTTCTGTCACAAATATTTTCTACAAATATTATTTTAATTTAATATCAGGGGTGTAAAATGACGCGCAAGTGATGATAATTACGAAGGTTATGTGCTCTTTTTAACGTTCATGATATTACACTAAGTGAATATCTATGGAAAGTATCTGAAAGGAAAACAAAACCAAGGGAGGAACTAATTAAAAAATTTATAACTAGCCCTAAACAACATGGCACCAAGCTATTTAGATTTTCCAGTTCCTTTGCAATTTTTTTTTATTTGTGGGCTTTTCCTTGAACATTAGTCACGATAGCGCTCTTTCATTTCAGGTTCCGGCTCAAATTTCCTAGAATGGTGTTTTACTAAAGATATAATAGCATTAAAAATAATCATGCAAATGTTTACAACTATAATGATTTGCGTTACCTTTTTAACAGCTCGAAAATACCGTTTAGGACATACCCGGTGAGAAAATGTGTAACCATATATCATATGCAAGAGAGCTACAAGAACAATCTTAGAGGAAAAACACATGAAATGATAGAAATGGCAATAAATTAAAAAAAAAACCAAATCAGGATTGTAAGACAGTGCCTGAACTGGCGCGCAGTCTTCTCGTCGTACATTGGACAGCTATAAAATTCTAGCGGCGACCGTAACATTATATGGAAGAGAAACGAAAATAAAGGTGTATCGCATGTTCTTTTACTGCTTTCAAAATTTTTTAAGCAGAAGTTTCATGCCTAAAATTTACTCTGAAAACACGCCTTTTAGCCATCTAAACTCTTTAAAAATAGTTTAAATTAAAACTACTTATCGTCCCTTGGAGGATTCTTAAATGCTTTTTGTTAGCATACCCCACTCCGTTTCCTTGAGCAGTTTTCAAATCACGTCGTTTTTCCCGTACTTCTGTGCACCGTGAGTGTGCACCCGGGCCGACGGGGGGGGGGGGGGGTGCCTAAAGTAGTTGATCTAGGTTAAGACCAATAAACGCAGCGGATTAAGGGCTCGGTTCAAGGTCACGGTTGTGATTCTGTCCCGCTGGAGAGCGCTAGTAGTCACGATCAGTTGAACACACGTTATCACAGACATATATTCTTCCCGGGCGCCGCTGTCATCCGCGTAGAAGCGGGGGGAACACGATAATTACAACGCGGTGTTGCCATGCGTTATCTGACACGTGACGCTCGCACCAAGGGCTATGGGCTACCGAAGACAGGCGGTTCCGCGGTCGCTCTGCTGGCTATCCGAGGGCAGCTAGGCGGTGCCTTCTGCTTCTGCGTGTGCTATTTGCTTGCTGGTTTAACCATGGATATATTGAATAACAGTCCGTGGACCATTTGGCCGGCTGGTGGGAAAGGCAGTCTGGTACGATTAAGGAAAAGTTAAATAGAATATTACCTACAAAATTATATTAAAATAAAAAAAAACACAGAACTAAGGGCAAAATCCTAATATAGTGATTCAAGAATTAAAACAGAATTATATTTTTGTGTATTCTCAGTTTAAAGTTATTTCCATAAAGGACATATATATTTATTTCAATGGTTTCGATTTTGGCAGACAATATTTTAATAAGTTAACGTAACTTTTTTTAGTTTCCTGATATCATCATCCAATCGGTTTTAAGTACAATAAATATTTGATACATTCAGCAAAATACGTACCGTTTGTTTGTTTCAAATGTTACTATATTTATATAAATTTTAAATTGTACCGTATTAAACTAACACTGGATTGAAAAGAATATGCTGTGTGACAAACAGAAATTATTCAGTGCAATATATACTAATCCAGGCTAATACTTTTTTACCAATAATTTTTTTTATATATTTGAGGCCTATTGACTCGCGTTTTGATTAGGCTGGGACAATATGTTACAAAACGCAAGCAGAATTAATAATAAATAAACGACATTTTAGCATTTTTTCTACAGTTTATTTTCATCTCGTGGTTCCGGGTTATAAATGTCCAGAACATTTAATGCAATACTTCACTTGACCCAATATTTTTCACCCAATATATATGTAGCCCGCGATTGCCTTGTGATCCTTACAATCTGGAGCCTCGCTTATAACTTATATTGGACACAAAAATATTTCCTTCATTGCTGCGATGAACCTCCCCGTTTTTCACAGTAATTCGAAAGGAAACTTGACATTTGACTATTGTTAACGTAAACACTGCTTTATATTAACATAATTCCATGTAAACAATTTAGTATTTATAGAAATAATTTAGGCATTAAATAAATAACGTCCAAACGCACCTCCTGTACTTTGAACCTCCGGAAAATCACGAATTCTACTCATTGAAAACAGAGACTTTACCACTCGCATCGGAACTACACATGTAGGTTTTATTTAATTCCAATAAATGATTGATATAAACTTAACCACGCTACATAAACATAAACATAAACGACAATTTGTGTCATAATAATTTTTGTTGATCCCGACTCTAGGTACTGCAACTTATTATTCAGCCAGATATTTTTGTTATTTTTTGCTTGTAAAAATGTTTATTAGGTTTGAAATGTTTAAAACATTAGCAAATTTTTACTTTTATAATGTTTTTATTAGCAATTCCCTATTAATCCGACATTTTAACTATCCGACTTTCTGCTGACCCGTTTATGTCGGATAAGCGAGACACTACTGTATAACACCGGGACGGCCTCTACTGGGTGACTGAGGGGTCCCAGTGTGATGTAGGCGCCAGCAATGCTGCTCCAGGGGCTGAGGTGAGCTGAGCGAGCAGGCGGCCGAGGTGGTGGACATGCCTCAGCCTCTGTCGTATAGCCGGAGCTCTAGCGGCTTTTCCAATTGCGTTGCGTATCCACGCCCGTGGGGGCCCGGGGCGGCAGGGCCTTATGGCTAAGAGCGCCGGGTCAACAAAGAAAAGGGGGGAAACCCCTGAAAGGTCTATGTACGACTGTATAATGATTTTGTTATAGGTATTCTATGAAACTCAAGCAATATTTAGTTTCCCAGGTAAACTTGTAGAGTTACAATGTAGATCGTAGAAAAAAAAAAAATTTCTCCATGGTGCGATTTTGGTTTGTGATTATTTGAAGTATCACAATTGATTTGTCTACTATTTATATCAAATATGATGTATTAATTACACTTAGCTTTATGCTAAGTAAAAAATTGGCATTCCAAACATATAAACTCTCGTCAGTGTTGTAATGTTACGCAAATTTAGGTAAGTAAATATAAAGATTTACCGTGATAAATGTTTAAATTTTTCAAACATCATACATTTCACTGATTACAAAACCTAAATTCAATCACAGAATTTTATTTAGTCTGATATTACAATAAATCCAGTTACAGCTTCCTTAAAAAAAGTCGGTTTACGGACGATAGTTTAACGTGACAACGTCATAACAAAACATTGATGAAATTATTGATCCAGAAGAAAAGTAAATATCATATTCGGCCTGAGACTGAGCCGTAATAGGTTTTTGCAACCAAACAATTTAGGCATTACAAATATTATATTCTTTGAGGAAGAATTTTTTTTTATTTTTCTGTCTTTTGTATGATAAAATCTACCTCTGCATACATTTATGAATAAAATTGAATCATTTTTATTGAATTATCACTATTTTGTATGGATACAAAGGAGTACAAAAAAATTCGCAGCTGCCGAGTTCGAACCGACTTCCTATGGATTGGAAGTTAGCCTTGCTGACCGCACGGTCACGAGGCCATACTTCATAACGATAGTTTCAGTTGTTATATACATATTTATAAAAATTTTGTTCACGGTAGGGGAATAATATAATTTCGTTTTTATAACACGATTTTATAACAAATACGCATCCCAAACACACCAAACATATTTATAATGTGTTACAATATTTTTTAAAACATTGTGCAAAAGATCCCGGGTGTAATTTGAATTATTATGTGTAACTTTAAAACACAATTTTTGGTTCAAAACGTATTTGAATATTCAACATTACTTTTAAATAACCGTAACGATTGTGCTGAAAATCGGTGGACGATCGTTAAATTACATAATATTAATAATTCAAACTACGAAAATATGATTGAAAAGTCAAATCGATGGTTGTTCCAATCGAGTGGAAGAGAGATGCCATGCATGCGTACAATGGGCATGAAGAGAGATGCTACGCATGCGTACAATGAGCAAACAGGACACATCCGTAGTGGGATTTCGTGCGTGCAGCCGGCGTTCATCGATTTATTAGACGTTGTAACGTCAAAATAGAATAATTGTGGTAATAGTTTTAAGTTGTTTTCTAGGGATTGTAAGAGGCCTGAATCGGTCTGCACTTCAGAGTCAAGATAAATCTTCTACCTGTGTCGCTGTAGTTACTTCGGGATCAGGAGGCTGGAAGTGGGGTCAGTATAAGAAATACTGGAAAATTCGTGAACACAATGCACAGTGATACAAATAAGGCCACAACTGTAATTAATTAATTGCACAAGTACTGCAGTCTTCCTTACTTTACTCTCTAGTTTTGAGTCCATTTCAAAATCGTACTATATGGTAGCAACTCAATTAATAAACGTTACCCACTAATTTTGTGAAGGTACGTAGTAAATAATCAATATCCATGTTTTACTTGAGTAAGTCCCATAAAGAATACATTATTATCAGTTAAAAGTAATAGGAAATAAATATTGTAAAGACCATGACGAATTAATTTTTTGAATTGAATGGTTCCTGCAGTGCACTGTCTTGTGTGCTTTTCTTGTAGGTTTAATAAATATGGTATTACATATGAGGGTCTGAATATCCTGTTTCCTTGTAAATTTATCCATGAAGAACTCTCAATTTGGCTGTTTTCAACAATGAGGTTTGGTAAATGCTCATTAAAATCTTCACAAACAGCCGAACTGTAAAATAAAAATAAGAATAAAATGTGCTTAACAATAATAAAATAAGAAATTAGTACAAATACATATTTTAACTTAATGTTAAATGCATGACAATTGTTAAGAAAGCATGCTTATTACACAGTTATGATTTGGCATTTGATTCGGAAATACTGTTTTCAGACAAAGACGTGTAATGATGCAAAATGGTCATATGTTAATGAAATGTATCGCTACAAAACCTCGATATTGTATAATCCTATCATCTTATTAAACGTTTTTAGGGCTTAAAAAAACAAACTTTTTTTTTAAAAATGATTATTAGTTCTGATTTTACTTAAAGAATTTATTATTAATGAATGCTCAGGATAACATGCAATATTTTGTTCTTATGTTGAGAATGACAATGGAGAATATTCTGTATGAAAACTAAAATTATTCATAAAATGTTTGTTCACATCGTAATTATCACTGGAGACAAGAATGATTCATCTAAGTGCATTTAAAGTAAATCTTAATTTCCGCATCGTAATAATGTAAGATGTAAACTAGTCCTATTATGTTAAAATTTTCCGTAGCATGTTTCCTTTAAAAAACTTACTGAGATGTACATCTAAATATCCTTAGTTAAATATTTATAATTGTTTAATTATTTCATGTATTAAAAATAGCAAGACGAATAGTGGAACGATAATAATGTTGTGGCTATCAGTCCTCGCGTATCTTTATATTATTACTTTTCTGTCGAGGTTTTCCCACTACTATGCCGAAACACACAAGACCTTAAAAATCACAGTGAAAACCTACAGCTATAACGAACATTTCTCTACTTCTTAAAAATAAAAGTAACTATTTTGTAGTGTTTTTTTTTCCTGTGTATAAAAAAATAATTAAGAAGTTGTGGTTCCCAGATAAAAATGAAATAGCTTCACACGAATTCTTAATTCACACTTTTTTCCAGCTCTATTTAATTCTATTTTATCTTTTTAGCTAATTTCCTCAACTCTTTCAGCTCTAATATGTATTGCAGTTGTATTTTGTATGCGCTGGCTTGAATATATGTTCTTTATTGGGGTAAATAGTTATTTGCACTGATCTGACCTGAATAATAAAATTTAGAATACATGTAGATTTTAAATGCTCATGCACATTATAAAATGTTCATAAACTAATTCTATCAGTTAAATAGTTCGTTCATGTTTATCTTTTTCAAATACATGGTGAACAGCGTGCGTTGTGGATGTAATAAACAACATTTATTATTTTATTTAACAGTCTGAAATCAAAGATGGAAATATTCAGTTTACCTATCTATTTACAATATTAAATGAGTTGTTCTATTTAACTTGCGTTACATGTCATTTAAATGTTCAGTATTTTGAATATATATATTCATAAATTAAGAGGTAAAAAAAATCGCTGCTACAATAACTGTCCAAGCAATGTCACAACGACTCATCCATCTAGTTGCTCACTCAATGGTCCTCAGAAAAGCACTGTTCACCGTAGCTAAAATTGCTAACAGCTCGGCTGTAAGCAGACTATTACCAAGATAACGACTGGACATTGAGTCAGAAGTTCTTTGATGTGGTAATGCACAACTTCGCGAAAATTCGCCCGCTAAGAAGTTTGGCGCAAATTATACTTAAGATTATAGGAGAAAATAAACGTAATTGCAGTTACTAAGTGACCACTTTACTACATAAACCTAAATGTAATTGATATATATATATATGTTCCAGCCTCATGAACCATCTAAATTAACTTACAATTAACTTTGTTTAACATAGGCCTAATCAATGGCTACCATATCAAAATTATTTTCAAGGGCCTGTCGAATTACTACAATTTCGTAAATATAGTTTGTAAAGAAAAATTATTTTTTCCTGTTGTTCGAATCAAATACAACCATGTTATAAAAAGAGCAACATAATAACATTGTGCGTATTATAATTGTAGTCATTGGCATGATGATATTATTACATTCTCTTGTAAGTAAGAAATTGTTTAACTGATAACAATGTATTAATATCCTACTTAGTAATATTCATTTTAAAACATCCAATATTTCAACTCCATTAATTTCAGCACCGACTAGTTTTAAAAACTTTGATACCTTATTTTATTTTACAAGTTCCCGTGTGCCGGCGGGTTTGTTAGGGCTCGGCGTATCAACTACCTAATCTTAGGAACACTAATGCCTAAATTTATTGGCCAATAAATGCAAGACAATGGCCGCGAAAGCCGGCGGAATCTTTATTACTAATGCCTAAAATTTATTTCAAAATCTCTGATCCAGATTTAGACGTCCATAGGTTTTTTGATAGTTTAAATAGTTTCATCGCATTTTTATGCAGTAATTAAGCTTAGATAGTTTCTCGTGAAATTGTTGCTTTTCAACGCTCGCTCTTTACGTCTGCCAGTCCGGGGCGGATGGACAAAGAAATTATATAAAAAAATTATAAAGTTTTACAAATATTCATGGCACACCCGGAATTCTGATCCAAATTCCTTCCAAAGGTACATAGCGACTTCAGCTACTGTCACCTGAAAAAATACTGTTGAATATCGCATAGAGTGGTCATTTCATGTTGCACATTTAAACGGTATTGCTTGCAATCTTTTAAAAAGGCTTGCTGAATTTATAGGCAGGCAAAATAATAAAACTTTAAAATGTGTATTGTATTTCTTGTAAGGCAGCATGTACCATACACAACCTATAAAGCCAATAAAAACATTTTACAAATGAATAATATATTGATTTCCCGCTGGAAATCTTTAGCCCTAAGCCGGTTGTACACTACAGAATTATATACTGTACTGATGTGTTGCTTTAAAAAGCATACTCTAGCCGTGAAACCCATAAAAATCATATGGACGAGTGGCCGCTATGCGCGTTAGAAGTGATGTATCAATATATATAAGTGATAGGGGAATAATAATGTCTACGAATGTGTGGATTGTGTGCAAGTATGCAAGTGAGCAAGTAGACAAATGCGCAAGTATTCAACTAAGCGAGTGTGCTATAATGCAAAAATTTCATTGAGCACCTCACTCCTGAGCCCCGTTCCCCTATCCTCCTTCGAATACGACACTGTTGATAGTTAGTTACCCTGTAAGCGTTACGCTTTTGTTATGCTGATTACAACATCGCCTCATCTTACTTTACCAGCTGTAAAAAGGTAACAAATAAATTTTCTTAAAATAATTGTTGCATCATATAAATATATACCACTTACTTTGACGTTTAGATGCTAGAAGAAGCTTCATTCGATTTTTCATGGACTTTCTACGTTGAGATAAAGGTCGCGAGATCTTGGAACACTTACGCCAAATTCTTCCCATGGCTGGAGAATTGAACCGAGGAACAAAATCACTTGAAGTGTGGGTTTACTGTCGCGTGGCAGCTGAAGATAAGGGGTGGGTGAGGGGGAGATAGGCGAAGTGGCAACCAGGCCGTTCCTTCTCCCATTCCACGCGGCCCTTATCTCTTGTCCGCCGCCGGCGGGGCACGTCATATTACCAGCGTGCATTGCAGCCTATACATCAGGCACTTCCACAATATTAATTTAAAAAAATTAGTGTTGCTTGTATATTTAACCAGATACATTGCCAAAGCCAAGGACTTTTCGAGAGATTGAGATATGACCAACGTTGTTACGAGATGATTAAGGAGGTAGAGCATATTGACTGATAATTGTGACAAAATTAAAACTTAATTTTACAATATCAAACTTAAAAACTTAAATTAAATTAAAATTGTTTTCGTAGAAACCTGTATGCTTATAATATCTACAATTTGGTGTTTGTTTTAGTTTTCTATTACAATAACTGACGGAATCGCGTGCATTTAAGTTTAACCTGTAAATCCCTATCCCGCCATTCGGCTAGCATGGGAGTGAACCGAGCCCTTAAAGTACACTACTTGAAGGCAGAAAACTAATTGTATTTGGGTGTTTCGTGTCCTCCAGTTTTTCATTGCGCTCATTTTCCACCCGCCTCATCTTCGTGCGCTATAGTCGCGGCCGCAGCGACGAGCTGCTCATTAATTTTTCCTTCCCCCCCTCGGCGTCGCTTCAACCCCCCTTGGTGAGGACGCCCGGGCGGTAATTTCTGCGACGCCACGAGACGCTCGGATGCGGGGAGGCAGGGTGGGCTTTTCTCCCGTTCCCCTCGACTACCCTTCATCAAGGATTCTCCCCCATCGCGAACCCCCTTCTTCCCCCGCCGCACCCTTCTTAAATCCCGCTGACGCCACTGCCTCACGCCTTGGTAACCGAGGGAGAGGGGGAGGTGGTAAATCTCCCCCCCCCCTCCTCCACCACCCCCTGGGCATGTCTTCGCCTCCGTCGAGGAAGACGAACGCACAATAACCTGGGGCCTCATTTACATGCCTGCCCCGCTACCGAGGACCTGGGCTCGTATCCGCTCCCCCTAACAACACGATGCATCACCCGTTCGCCGCTAGCTGCCGTCCCAGAAACCTCCCTCTCTGACCTCCCCCCCCCCCCCCCCCGGGCAAGTTCACAACGTTTCGCGTTGACGCACACATGTCTGAGGAGCCCGGCAGAATGGAACCTCTCGCGCCTTCCCAACGAGAGCCCTTCAACCACGCGCGAAGCAATCCGTTTATCGACGAGGCCTTCCTCCGGGGCCGTGACGCGACGCGACGCCGAAATTTTTTTTCTTTTTTTTTCTCCGCTTCCTTCCGAGTGCGTCTCAAAACCCCGAGAGTAAACGAAGTTACAGCGCCGACTGCGTTTCTTTCGCGCCGTCAGAACTTCGATGAGTCGATTTCTCGATTTCTCAATTTTTCGATTTTTTTTAAATTTTTATTTTTCGTTTCGGTTGGTGGTATTGTTAAAGGTAATTTACGGATTTTATTTTGAAAACGTGTGTTGTGACAACAGAATGCACACCCATTCACAAGCACGACCAAAAAAAAATGTTTTTTTCCTTGTACTTAGAATTATATTGCGAATCCAGACTTTTTTTACGTAAAAACTTTGATTTTTTTGAAGATAAAATTCAATATGTTGCTGATTTACGATTCAACGTTTAGTTGTATAAAGATAAAATGGTGAGTGGGAACCCATTCACATTAAGTTTTGATGCGATGAATTTTGTAACTATACCAAACTTATATTCATTTCTGAAGCCGATAATTATTTGGGCACCCATGTTAAAGTGTATTACAAAAACAGTGGTTCATTTTATAAATGCGCATTCAAGGTAACGAGGATACGAAAGTAATTTAATTTCAATGATATTTTATTTGTTTTAAAATTCAACATCTTGCTTTCCCTTAAAAAAAAATGACTGCACGAATTGAATAATTTTTCGATGTAGAAAGAAATCTTTGTTCAAGATCGTTAAAGTTAGACGTATTGGGAAATGATAAAATAACCTGCTTTCAGATTATTTTACATATTTTATTACATTAATTGCGATAAATTTGATTCTAGTATTTCATATGGTTCATATAGTCTGAGAATATTGACGGAATTTGCAACAGTATAAATCTACGCGATATTGAGTGAGTACAAAGTGAGTACAAAGTGACCGAGAGATGAAGATAGCGCGTGCTGTTGTCGTCAGTAAGAGTGAAGGTGGGGGGAGGTTGGAGAGTGACGTGGAGCGAGGAAGGAGGGGTTGTTTGGTATTAGCATGGGAGCTGTAGAACACGATGTCCTCTAGCGACGCGGCACGGCATGAATTAGGCGAGCCAACCCATCTACACCGGCTGTCGCAGAGATAATGGCCGCGGCGATGTTTTGGGGCAGGGGAAACAGTGGAGAGAAAGAAAGAGGGAAGGGAGGCTGTGGTATAGTCAGCCTCACGATTAAGCCTACGGCTTCATTCGAAACTAGACACAAGCACAGAAATAGGAATGTGCGCAAACAGACAGCAGCTGCCACATTGGAAAAACAGCACGCGTTCGGTGAACATAAAGGGGGTAGCAGGCACTAGAGTGAAAGTCATTTGACCGAAATTTCGAAGAAACGACTTCCGGACTAGTGTCTTTCGTTCTAGTGCATTTGGGTCTAGTGCCTTTCGGTCTAGTGATTTTTTAGACCACTACCGCAACCCCACAGAAAATTTTCAAACTGCTATATATTTTTTTTCCTTCTGTGCTGTGAGCCGATTACCGTGCGCGGCCAATCAGCGTACACTACGTCACCGGCATTGAGTGGCTAACGATTGTTTTGACACGTGCCTTACAAAGATATAAAGTGAGACCTATTTTAATTGGGTATTTATTTGTGAGGCAAAGCATTATGGTTTATCATTCATATTGTTTAAAAAAAATTACGGAACTAAATTCTTGGAATAAGACAAACAACGGCTTCAATGTTCTGACAATATGCAAACGTTTGAAACTGGAAATACCGTTACAAAATTTGCGGGGAGGGGGGGGGGGAGGCGGTTAGTTGTAGTTTTCAAACCTCTTTTCTGTGTGCGGATGTATAGTTATGAATTCTGTGCTGTGCGTTTGCAACTGTACTACGTACATTCTGTTTGCGTACTATCGCGAATGCTGCCTAAGCTTTATTTACCAGCCAGTTTGTTAAAATAAAAATATTATTTCATATACTACCGATAATCATAACAAGTTTTAGTATTCTTAAAATTATGTATTGATTTTTCTATGACTTAAAATAGCGTATTTTGATGGTATTGTTACAAATATAGGAAACAAAAATTTGCAGTATTCTGTCACTATACAAAAAAAGAAAAGGGAATCAATTTAATATGTCCTATTGTCAAGCAAAGCAAAAAAAAAAATTCATAAATTAAAATACACATGTATTATCAAACTATATAAAAAATGATTTTTAAAAAAATGTTAAAACCAGATGGCGTCTTTCTTGTACGTTTCCTTAGAAGAAAGATTTTAATTTTATCTTGATGAAATAAAAAAGGAAATATATCTCAAAAAATTATTCGCAATTTTTCTTTTAAAAAATTATTTTTTTAGTAGCCTAAATTAGTAGTATAGGATAGTCACTTCGGGCGCAGGGTCCAGGGTGCGGTGCCGGGTGCCGAACCACCATCTTGAATTTGTGACGTCACGGTGGCCGTGACGAAAATTTCATCATGAGTAAGTGTGGTACTCGATTTAAAGATGGTGGATCCAAGATGGCGGATCCAAAATTGACGCTGGGGTCAAGGTCAAAGGTCAAGGTCACGGTCATACAAGATGGCCGCCGTGACGTCACAAATTCAAGATGGTGGTTCGGCACCCGGCACCGGACCCTGGACCCTGCGCCCGGAGGAACTACACTATACTACTTAAATTTAAAAAATTTCATTTTTTGTTTTTTGTCTAGAACGTTTTTGCTCTATGGTTGTACGTCTGGAAACAGGACAGCGCTGACAGCAGGAGACAGCCAGTGTCCATTACAACTGCACGCTGCAGTCTGAGGGCGAGACGCGCCACAGCCCCGGGTCAGATGAGAGCAAACAGCGCTCGTCAGTTGTTCCTCCGTCTCTCCTGTCAAGTTTTCAGCGGATTTCCCAGCACCGGTTCTCATTAGCCCCGGTATTTGATTTCACTCGGAATAAATTACGAAGAGGAAGCAGAGGAGATGGGAAATGTGTTTTTTTTATTTTTTTTTTAATTTGACAGCTGAAAGTTTTAATGGGTTCCAAGAAAATTCGTGATGCGGCACGCTTAATTATTAAGTTCGAAAAGCTTCTTTAAGTTTCCGTTCCTTATTTGATGACTTTTCTGTACTTACATTTTTTTGTTAAATAATCATTGAATATTAATGGCACTTAGCGGTAAAAACAAAATTGTAAATTAGCAACTGAACCGAACAAACATTAAAAAAAGAGTTTTTTTTTAAGTTTACTAATGTGTTTTTATTTAAACGTCAAGGGGAAAAAATTAGCAGCCATATTTTAGCATTTAGATAGAAAAAAAAATGTGCTTCGTTCAAATGAATAGACAATAATCTTTAAAATTATGTCTGAAACTGGAAAATTTCTGTAATTTACGGATTATTTGTGGATAGCTTAAACATTCGAAAGTAAGTAAAAATATCGTGTTTGTAAACTTCTTTATAATTTATTATCTGTAGCGCGATTTATTGGCACGAAGCTTATTAACCACAAAATAATGTTATTATAACAATAGCTAATGTTTTTCGAACATAACATCTAATAATAATAAAAAATTAAAACAAAAGTTATGTTTAAAAAATAAAACCGGCATAGAATAGATAAAAAAATTGGCCTATTACCACTCAATTATCGGTAAAACTGTAATAAAAAACCAGCTGCTTTTTAAAGGTTCGTTTGAATTTTTGTACCACTGTCAAATATTTTAGTAATGTACCGCAATTTACAGGGATTTATTTTTTACCATCTGTAATTGTAGATCTTTCCCTAAATTTTTTTTAATAATTTATCGGAATTTTTGAAACAGAAATAATAAAGATCATGTTTTAAGTTATTTTGTTTTTACTTTGTTTTTTTCAGCCGAAAAGTAACAGCCAATAATTTATCGCGGCCACAAAAAGACCCAAACCCAAACGGTTACAAAGAAGTTTTATGAGAAAAGTTGAACTCCCTGACGAGCCATTAAATTTACAAATTAAATCTACACTGCAAAGTATTAATAAAATACTTAAAGAAAAAATTATTCAAGATGACGGAAGTCAGATTAGGGTGATTTTTGCAAAGAAAAAAAAATATCAGCCGGTCTTAAAACAGGAAAATTGGAAGAATGCAATCTTATTTCACGGAGATTTTCGACTCCAATGCGAGAAAGTATAGTCAAAAGTGGCTTATCTGAATATAATTTAAATAAACCTTTTGCAATAAGTCACTGCTCCCAAAATTGCATATAATTCGAAACTAACCTCATCGGGTTTACACATCGTGCGGTTGGTAGCGAACCAAGGAAAATTTTTCTCGTCGAAATAGCTGGAAAAGGAAATATTTATTTTTATCCTCTCTTGTTTGTGAACATTGTACAAAGACATCTGTTTCAAAAAGTTAGAAACAATTCTGTACTCATAAAAGATTTTTCGAAAATTTATGCGCGATCATCGCGCACCGATTCAAGTCACTGGGCTTTTTTTTTTTTTTTTTTGCAAAGTCGAATTTATTTTCCCTCCTGGTGGAAGGATAATTGAAAGTAGATTCTTAAGAAAGGCTTCATATGTCATATATATAGTTTTTTCATGAATGAGGCGAACAGACTGTAATCGTTTCTGGTCCCTGGCCATTCAACACGACGAACGGTTGTGACCCCTAGCTATCAGGCCCTTGGTTGGTGGGGTGTTGAAGGGAAGGGATGGGAAAAATGGTGTGTGTGTGTGTGTGGGGGGGGGTGTTAGGGGTGGGGGTGAATGCTCAGAGGTACCGTGGAAAGTAATATATTTCGCAAGTTTTACAACCGTGGCGTTGAAAATTCCTCCACTTGGCCCGGTACATACATCCCACTGCCTCCTTCCCGTACCCAACACGGGGCACCAGCGTGAACCTAGCTTTTTACCCCTTTTCGCTCGCGTTCGGGTAGAAATAATGAGCTAATTAACTCGCCCGCGCGGAATGCCGCGCGTAACGCTTGCCACTTGATCCAATTTTTTTTTCCTACCCTTCCAGAGGAACGCAGAATTGTGACCCCTCACACCCCCCTCCCCCCCAACCAAAAAAAACTCTGCCTTTTTTTTTTTTTTGTTCGCGCGAGGTTTGTGTCTGCGCGGGAAATGTCAGCCAAAAGCGGGAATACATTTTACGCGTAAGGCAATTTAGCGGAAACGGACGTATCTACTTGTTATCTAGGGTTAGCTAAATATGAGAAAAAAAAGTCTATCCCGTGAGCAGTCTTTAAAAAAACTGTAATTCAGTAGCATTTTAAGGGGGTAGGTAATATCAGAAAATATTTTGAATCTATTATTTCATGTTTTTGTACACAGATTTTCAATTAATTTATTATATAAATTTATATATATTTTAATATTTCGTGTTTTTTATTAACTTAATCGAAGATTGTATTTTAGTCCTAGCATGTACTGAAAACAAAAAAAATTTGGTGTGCAGTTTTAGATCCCCCTTTTGTATGGAGCCTTCGTCTTCACACATTTTATTTACAAAAAACATTTATATTAATCGTTAAAAATTAGGTTTTCCACAAAACTCTAAAAACCTCAGGGTTCTATTATTTTGGAGAAATATGTTTTTATCGATTTAATGAATGATATACTAAAATAAAAAAGATTGAAGACAAAGGCTACAGACAAACTGTTAATCTAAAACCGTATACTACGTGATTGCATACTTTCAGTATATGCTAGGACTCACATCTTTTATAAACATTTAAAAATAGTAATATTATTGATTTATTCAAAATAACTTGCAAAAAATAAATAATAACAGCTCTTAAGGGTCGGTCTTACACACTATGTTGGTTATTTATTTCATTTTCTTGTCATTTCTATCATTCATGGAATCGTTTCGCAAATTTATTAAGAAAGCTAGCTTGTATTTTACTTTTTGGCACAATATTGTAATAAAATGTACTCTAAGTGTTATCTCAATAGCGGTAATACGTCCCGCAATTGTTCTTATCCATGATCGCTTGCACGGCTTTTTACAGCTCGCATGTATCGTTAAGTATGTTGTGAAAATAATTGTTAAAAAAAATGTGAGCCAGTTTTCCAGTACTCACCAGTGATGTGTATGTAGTATCTAACCTCGCTAACGAGAAAATTCATGTGTTCTCGTGTTGTAAATAAACTTATAATACGAATCTCGGACACGAAATTTAACGTAGAATGCCTTAAAATAATGCCGATCGTAACGAATATACGCAAATAGTGTGTTTCAACTATATTACTTGCCGCTAATCACACGTAGTTGCCGCACCCGCCGCTAGAATTCGCTGCCGGAGCTGCTACGTTGACTATCAAATCGTTCCATTTATAATTTATGACACGGCTCCGATTAAACCGAATGTCTCCTACCAAATGCCGAATACCTAGAGTTAAATTGTTGCAAAAAATATTAAAAGAGTATTCATGATAAATTTGCAAGAATAGCCGTTAATTAATATTAGAATACTTAAAGATCCAACATGGCGAGTGATACCTCACCTTAAACGTAAAAAAAATTAATGCAATTTATCTTATTATAAACTGTATACAATTTAAGGAAATCGCAATATCAAATAAAATGTGTCAATCTTAAACACATGCAAAACAATATTCACATGCAATTACAAATCCGTAAATACTCTCAGCAAAAAAAATAAAAATAAAAACGGACACTGAATTATATCATTACTAGCGACCCGCCCCGGCTTCGCACGGGTGCAATGCTGATACTAAATATACTACAGAATGTCTTTATATACCGGCCCCCCGGCCGGTACCGCCGCAACCGCTATGTCCCTGCATTTTAAATCTGTAATATCTTCGAAAATATTCATTAAAATTACATGCTGTACAGGGCCATATTGATCTATATTAAATGCACAATGTATTTAAGGTACTTAATTGGATAAGGATTAATGCTGTATTGCTTAAAATCGCTTCGTAAATAAGCCATTATTTCTCGTAAAAAGTAAAGGGAAAAAATGGTTATTGTGGGTTATCCCTAAGAGATAGACATATACCATCGCGGATTTTTTATAGACATTTTTAAGGTCTACAATACTGTAGTACATTATTTTGATCTATCTCGTAGGGTTCAGACAGCGTTTGCAATGTAAACGCCAAAAAATTTGTTTATTTACGACATCACATTAGAAACCTCTAAAATTATTAGTGTTTCTTTACTATATTATGCATGTATTTTACATATAAACCTTCCTCTTGAATCACTCTCTCTATTAAAAAACCGCATCAAAATCCGTTGCGTAGTTTTAAAGATATAAGCATACATAGTGACAGACAGACAGCGGGAAGCGACTTTGTTTTATACTATGTAGTGATTCTTGTAAATACGATAATTATTATTATTTTTTAATTTTAGGTAACACTTAGTTTTTTATATGCTATTTTAACAAAGCATACATTACAAATTTATTTATTAATAATACTTAAAAGATAAATTATAAGTAGAGTCCCGGAAATTTCGCGGATTCCTCTGGCCTCAGGATAGAATTCAAAGTTATAGGTGTGCTTATTTTTTAATTTTAGGTAACACTTAGTTTTTTATATGCTATTTTAACAAAGCATACATTACAAATTTATTTATTAATAATACTTAAAAGATAAATTATAAGTAGAGTCCCGGAAATTTCGTGGATTCCTCTGGCCTCAGGATAGAATTCAAAGTTATAGGTGTGCTTATTTTTTAATTTTAGGTAACACTTAGTTTTTTATATGCTATTTTAACAAAGCATACATTACAAATTTATTTATTAATAATACTTAAAAGATAAATTATAAGTAGAGTCCCGGAAATTTCGCGGATTCCTCTGGCCTCAGGATAGAATTCAAAGTTATAGGTGTGCTCGACCCATGTTTACTTTCGTATTGGTTGATTTCTTAGCAAGAACATTTTTATCCTTGTTATTTGGCACTACCTGATTCGCTTACTTCTCTCCTAGCTGGTCATCGTTGGCTCACGGTCGTAGAGGGGCGTGTCCAGATAACTGCGGTCCAATCATGAACACAGTGCGACAGTGTGGAGGTTTGCATTCTAGCTTGTGACTAAATGAATCCGCGAAATTTCCGTGGCTCTAATTATAAGGGTAAAAATAAATCATTTAATACATTTTAAAACTGAAACATGCTCATTTTCATAATGTTTTCTGGCAAGGGATGACCTCATAATAACGGCTTTTACCCTTTTTTGAACGGCGAAGGGCCTTAACCCTGGTCAGGCATAGAATAAATTACATTTTGAAGTTACTCCAACGTCACAGCATCACATTCCTCACGGAGAGCAATTTGAAGCTGATGTAAGTCACTAGGCGGATGATGACGTTGACTGACACGTCTCCTTAAATTATCTCGCAAATGCTCTATCGGATTAATATCGGAAAGGAAAGGCTGTGACTCGGAAGGGTACTTTGAGCGAATTGCTCCCTTGGTCGTCTGTACATTTTGACTCGACCGTCTGAATGGCACAGACTGAAGCGAGACTCGTCTGTGAACACGTCTGTGCCTTTCCAAAGGCAATCAGTAGGGGCATGCAGATTTCGCGAAAAGATTTAGAGACTACCTGAAAGTTAAAACACTGTGTCATCGCCTGTGTTTCGTGATTAGGTGAATTTCTCCCAGATACATATCGATTGTAACAACACCAATCACAGTAATTCAATGTGAAAGCTAACGCGTCCTGAATGGCTCGGTCAAATAAGGCAACGACTTCTCTCGCAGACGGACACCAATCACAAGGAAGAAATCACAGGTAGTATATACCTTGTTGCAATCTAATAGGCGTTCAGATCTTTTCGCGAAAAATGCCTGCCCCTAGCAATCAGTTATGGTTTTGGGGAGGAATAAATTTCCACGCTCGTACTGAACTGATTTACTTCAATAATGGGGCTCTGACTGCTCACAGGTACATTGAGGAAGTGATCCTAGAGGCTGTGGTCCAAATAGCTGTATTTATTGGCGAACAGTTCATTTTGATGCAGGATAATGCACGTCCGCATACCGAAAGAATTATCATCGGATACTTGACTCACGTTACAAATTTACAATTTTGGACTGGCCTGCACGATATTCCGATATGAATCTGATAGAGCATTTGTGGGATAATTTATGAAGACGTGTTGAGCAACGTTATCATACCTCCTAGTGACTTAAACCAGCTTCAAATTGCTATCCGTGAAGAATGTGATGTTGTGACGTTGGAGTAACTTCAAAATGTAATTTTCTTCTATGCCTAACATGGTTATAGCCCTTCGACGAGCAACAGGGGTTACGAGACCATCCTTGTCAAATAACATGATGAAAATGAATAATCATCTGGTTGTTTTAAGTATTTTTATCCTTTATAATTTATTTGTGAGGCATTATTTATTAAAAAATTATTGGTTTATTCTAGACTTTGTTTAAATAACCGCAAAGAAACTAATCCTTACTACAAATTAAAAATAAATAGTATTAAAAATTATGGGGGGAAATGAAATGTCCGTTTTTATTTTGCTGCTGAGAGAATAAACGTAAAATAATATATGACGTAGGTTTATTCGGTACAACTGGTGCTGTTTGAATGTGTAGTTTGCGTACATTTTGAAAAATATAACTATTAAGACCTTCAAAACTATGGCAGTCGACAAAATTACGAATTTATAGTAGACGTCTTCCTTTGCAGGCTTAGTGAAGCACGGCATGCATTCTTAATGCTCCTCTGAAATCAACGTAATCATCCCAGAGCATATAATTAAAAATTTACCAACGTGACAATTTTTACAGGAATTACCTCATTTGATAATGACAATAAAATATAAAAAAACTGAAAAAAAGTTTTCTTTTTGTGTTTGTGAACGTTTGATTGTAGTCTCGTAAACTGCCGAGATGGTGAAATTTTGCTAACCGCTCTCCGATGATGCGCTTGACGTACCAGATGGGTGGACCTGCTAGCAAACATGTCGGTTATTAACTGCACAGCGGCAGTGTCAGCAATATTGTGATGTGTGTGAGTGTGTGTGTTTGTGTGTTTGTGTGTGAGAACGAGCCAGCCGCAATTTGACGAGACCGCGTGCACCCTGAGGCGTATTAATTTAGCGAATGCTTACCCAACCGGCTTCTGTTTGGGGGCTCTTGTAACTTTCAGTGCAGGCACGTGGTACGGCTTCAAGCAGAAACCACGATTCATCTCTCCCCTAACTCTACAATCTGTATAAATAAAAAAAAAATTGTACATGTTCGTTCGTTCAAAATCTTAGATGTCCGAAAGTTCTTCGCCGATTGCTTTGAAATTTTGGCCACAACGCTGCATTCGAATACGCGCGTGTTTCTATATGTCTGTGTCACACCCGTGACCGTATAAAATCTAGATAATTAGAAACATAAATTTTTAGTATTTTCATTCCTAAAAAGTGACAAATATAGAGATACAGAGGGATTTATAGGGCCTATGTATATAGAGAAATATACATAGAGAGTTAGATAGAGATATAGAGAATAAGAGAGGGATAGAGAGATACTTTATATATGTGTACATATTTCAAACAAATTACAAAAAAAAAAAAAATGATTGAGGCATTGCAACACATGTTGTAAAGTAAATTCATATGGTTACATATACAAAGGTTTAGTAGCTCAACATTTTTGTCATGTAATTTTGAAAAACTAGTACAGTTCGTGTAATTTTACAAACAAATGTTTCTAAAATGCCAAAAAGAAAAGTTAAATATACATGAATTTACACAAGTTATTACAATAACTTACATATTAGATTTCACAGTTGCATATATAAATGAACTTACATTAACAAGTGTTGAATTAATCATTGCCTTTAATTTTGTCGGTGCACTGTACTCGTAAGCTCACACATACGTCATTGTTTAAGTGGAAACTATTATTCACAGCAAATTAACAACTGCTAAGGAAATGCAAAAACATAAAAATACATTATTTTGCAATTTATACTGATAAAACCCCACTTATATCAAATAAAGTTCAGAAAGGGTTATAACCATTACACAATAATTAATAGTATGAACGCTTGACGAGTAATTAAGACGCTAGACGATGAACGTGCGTTTATTACTCTGCCACGTCACTCAAATTGTTAAAAGTGTTTACTTGAACAACTGTAGTGATAAATTTAAAAATCACTCAAGTATTCATTGTTCATTAACAATTATAAACTACAAAAAAAAAAACATAAAAAATTTTTTGGAAGAAGTACACAATAAACACGTTCATTGTTATTGTAAGTTTTCCCAACGATGCAGAATAAAGTTAAGTGACAGTTGTGGCAAATAATACACACGCATGCATATGCAAATTTATTTACCACAACGTAAAAACACACCAACAGCTATGTCACACTTAACAAACTAGAGCAATTGTTCTTTTATAATTTTGTTAGTTTTTTGTTTACTTGAGGACAAACGTAAAAATACACCAACATATGTAGGTGTAAAATTACACTAAAATCGGTGACGACTTTGCTGCCACATACATTTTGTGTAAATGTACACCATTGTTTTTACAGTAGAGTTACGTCGAAGGCTATCGGTGAAGAGAGTGCTGTAACATGTGTGCAATATACAGGTCACTCGGAAATATATTATAAATTTTTTTAAGGTGAAAAACTTATTAAAATTATTGAGGAAGAGTGTAAAACCATAAGATAACTACAACCTAACTTATTCCTGAGGGCAGTGTTCGCCCTTGAAACTCTGGTTTTAAACTTGTATTTGTGAAAAAGTATAACAACAAATTTGGGGATTTCACTAACTGAATAGTGTTTTATACTCCGGAGTTTTTCACTCTTACAACAAATTTTTAATAATAATAATAATAATGTATTTATTTATTTATAACAATAGGCACCCTCTTAGTGCTTAAAACTTGACATCCTGTTGTACAGTCATTTGATGCAATTTTATTCAGGTTCGTACCATAATAAATTATCAAGACAATCTTCCGTGTTCCAACTTTATAAAACTAATTGTTTTCACGCAAAAAATAGTAAAATGTGCCTGAAGTATTTGTGTACTTCCAGGCGTGGTTTATTACCAATGAAACGTTTTGACATGATACACACTGAAACGGTGCTTCTTAGGCATGTACATAGGTTCACACCTCTAATTGACATCGATACTCCCCCAGGCAGTTAATCCCGTCAGGGCATGAACCTGGTTAGGAGAAAGATGGGTCTTTTACACGCCTGACACTGTTACCAGTGCCTAACATAGGTTCCAAGAACCGGGAAATAGATTCGCCATTTCCAATCGCGGCATGTTACTGGAGAGCGCCCGGCTAGGTCGAGAGGTTGAGGAGACCCATCCCAACTTCGGCCCCACCGAAACACCCCCAGCTCCGCCGTCCACCCCCAGACCTCCAACAGAGCCAGCCCCCTCTGAGGGATCTGAGAAGCAACGACACGGAACCATACCTCTCACATCCCTGGGACCCCTCGGTCACCCAGTTACTCGTGATCCAGCTGAGGCCTATCCAACCTCTACTAGCTCAGCAGGCTAATACCCGAGCTTAAGTAGCTCAACACTTCCACTCGTCAACAGGGCGGGGACCCTTCGGAGTGTTCTCCAAGCATAGGAGGACCACTACCACCACGTTTCCTACTCCAATCCTGATCCGGAGCCATTTGAGGAAATCTCAGCAGGGAACTATCACAGTAAAGGATCAGTCCCATGGCACCCTTCATCTTCAGGTATAGTGCTTTCCCAGGCAGCCTCATAGCGGGAGAGAACCTCCTTTTCCGGACTTGGATGTCCTTGGGTACTTCAATATCAGCATATCTCCCGCCCGAAGGTTACAGCTGTGCCAGAGCCCGGGTAGGTAAGGTAATACCAGACCAAAGACTGCCTTAATTACCATCCCTTAGACTATCCACCGCCCGAAGGTTACAGCCTTGCCAGAGCCCGGGTGCCCGGACAGGGAGCGAAACCCCGCCACGCTACCGCCCTTCGCTATTCCATATGCATCCTGGATTCTTCACTTTGAATCCAATGCTTTGAGACACCACCTAGGGTTTGGGGTTCTAAAACCCCCCGGTGGACTTTCTGCAGGAGTAAGTCGTAGTCACCTACTCACAGCTACTAGGCAGTTGCAACATTAAGTCATAGACATCAATGAAGCTACATCAAATATAAATAAAACTATATGCAAAAAAGAATTGCAATAAAAGGGCGCCACCCAATATTATTTAGATTTGTAGGTAGTAAAGTTGGTTAATATTGTGAATAACTTCAAATCATTAACAGCTATTCTCAGAATAGAATTTTATTTTCGAATAATTATTGATATTTAAACGATTACCGTTTCTTAATCGGATTTGCAATGGTGAATAGCACAAAAACTCTAAATGAATTTACATTAGGAATCATCTATCAAAATTAATCAGTTGAATTAAAAAAAAGAAGCCTGTGTTTATAAACGGCTCATTAAAATAACTGGGAGGGGTGGAATAACAGTTATTTTTCAACCGTGACATACCCATCGTATGGTTTAAATGTTTGTTATGATTTTGTTAGTTTGAAACAGGAACTATTTCCTAGACAAAAGTACTCGTTCTCGTGGATTTTTTGTGGCTTCAAAGGCTTTGGGGCTTCAAACCAGAAAACAATACAAGTATTACTACTTCGTCACGTTTTAAAATCATAATAAGTATACGCTATTTGGTAGGGGTAATTTCGTGAATGGGACGGAAGTCGCACGGAACGGAAATGTCTGACCACATTGCCGTCATTTGTGTCGAATCGTGGATGGCGCGAAACCAATGTTCATAAAGCCAAAGGGAAAATTAATATTATATTAACAATTTTTAACAAGATGGGCAGTATTAAAAATATTCCTCGTCCAAAATCAGATCCAAAACTGGCGTTTAGTGTTTTTTTCAAGTTTTTTTTTTTTTTTTTTGCTTTTATCGGAACCGTTTCATTAAACGTATAGTTTAACCTTTCACCATGCATATCGAATGATTCGATAGTCGACATAGCTGCTCGGGCAGCGAATTCTAGCGGCGGGTGCGTAATATAAGTGTGATTCGCGTTGAGAAATGTAGTTGAAAACACAATTTGGTTATATTTTCACGCTCGCCAAAAAAAAAAAAATCTCTACGTTGAATTTTGTGTCCGAGATTCGTATTATACATAAGTGTATTTGCAACATGAGAACACATGAATTTGCTCGCTACCGAAGATAGTTCTTGCACATCTCTGGCGAGTACTGAAAGACTCGCTTATATATGTATATATGTATATATATATGAATATATATGTGTATATATGTATATGTGTATATATATATATTCTCGTGCGATTGCTTATAGTAAAATGAGATTACTCTGAAACTCTTACCGTCGATTTTTGGAATCAGTTGGATGAGTGACCCTGTAGTGTTCGGAACGTCACTGTTGTTTATTTACGTGATCCACGTTTGTGGATGAAACCTAGGAGCATCCATTTGTTTTTTGACGTGACATCTAATAAATCGATAAACGCCGGCTGCAAACACGAAAAAGTGTCCCGTTACGCACATTGTCCCGTTACGCTTTGTCCCGTTACGCTCATTGTACGCTTGCGCCGCATCTATCTCTCTTCCACTCGATTGGAACAACCGTCGATTTGACTTTTCCGAGGCACATTAAACTTGAAACACTCCCATTCGTTTCCTACTTTTCCTATCATCGTCCTGTCCTTAACAGAATAACACAGATTGGAAGAAGTAAAATAGCAAACATGTATAAAGGTTATAGTTAAAATAATCTCTTCGTTAAAGTAATAGGCAAACATTTTTTAATTAATGAGTGCAAATAAAAGTAAATTTTTCAATTAAATTGTAGATTTAATTTCACTCCTTTGTATCCATACAAAATAGTGATAATTCAATAAAAATGATTCAATTTTATTCATAAAAGTATGCAATCATTTCATCAATGTTTTGTTATGACGTCACGTTAAACTATCGTCCGTAAACCGACTTTACAGAGAACCAATTTTTTTTTGTTACGTGGCCAAATACGAAGAGACTTTTTATTTTTATTCGATGGAGGTAGTTGTGACAGCTGCTACTGAGTCCAGGAGAGCATTTTTTCCCCCTTTCTTTTCAGTATGCTTAAATTTAAGACCTTTAAGCTTCACTTTACCGGTATTTAGTAAACTGTGCAAGCTACCCGTGTTTTTAGTGCAATTACCATCTAATTTGCAGTCCTTATTTCCGCTTTGCACAGGACATGCTTTAAGAACTACGGTTGCGAAAAGTTTAAATTAGAATAAAATTGAATCTATATGTGCTCACATGATTAAATATATATTTTAAATTGTGATCGGTACTTCACCGTGAAATTAAAATTTCTTTCTCCTGGTCCAAAACTGTTTGCTCTCGTTCGTAGTTAGAAAAAAATACTTCTGGCCGTCCCGGTCGAAGTTCACTGCGTTCGATTCCCGGTTGTTCTTCCACATCTATACTGCGAAAGGCAACGGTTAGCCATTACAGATTCATTCGGCCAACCGTCTACTACAGGACGATCAACCCAATCGTCATCGTCGTTCATCCGTCTGTGTTTCAATGCGTCTGCCCTAGGAAAAGCGAACTATTAATTATATATTTTTCACTTTCAATTTAAAGAGAACACTGTTTACAGACTTTCCACGAATCCACGTAAATTTTTAGGTTTTTCTTTGTTATAGAACAAGGAAAAAAAACCCTGTAAAATTCCACGGGGATATCACTGCTATTCCTACCACGCGCATGTTTAAAAGTTTGCAAAGACTTTTGTAACTCGTAAGTCGGAAGACACGGCGGAAGATCCAGTTGCCTTGAACTGCAAAAAACCCTTGGTTCGATTTAGGCGCTTGCTTCATCAAAAGGTCCGTAAATTTTAACGTAATTTATTTTTTTTTCTTAACGGGTGCACATCGCCTAGATTCCTTCGCCCGGCTGCCTGAACAAGCCCATAAAAATCGTTTTACGCATCACACCCGACTGTACTTCGGAACTCCCTCCCTCACCGCCTTCTATACTGGTGTCCTACCGAAAAGGCGCCGGGGTAAAAAAAAAAAGTGCTAGGAAGGGTAGAAATACGTTCCAGAGGAGGAGCACGAATAAAAAAAAAAGTCCTCGTAGCGTGAAGAAGGGTTAGCGCCCCGTGACGGTCAGGGAGGGGGGGGGGATTTGTGAGTAAGAAGGGTGGGGAAATCGTGTGAAGCTATTTGTAAATGTGGGATGGTTTGGAACGGCTCCAGGCTATCGCGATCAAATTTGGAAGGGGAGAGGGGAGGGGGTTGGTTGATCGCTTGTGCTCAGTGGGTGTAGGGCGGTTCCAGCGGAGGAATTGGTCCCAGGACGCGGCACACGTAAGAGCACAGGCCTACCAAGCCTAGAGACCCCGCCTTTTCTCTCCCACGCCCTCCGGAAAACACGCCGTCAGCACAACGAACCGCCCACAGTTTAAATCTCGCAAGCCTTGGTTATTACAGCAGAATTACATTTATTTTTCTTTAAGTGATGGTCCTGTAGTTTTATCACCACGGGAAAGTTCTTGTTCCTAATTCTTGACTGATTACTGAAAACGCTGATACATCTGAATTTTATTTATAAACAGAAGCCTAAAACATCAGTCTCCATTTTTCTAACTTCAAAAATGACAAACTTCCATCCCCTATTTAACCTCCGTAGGGAGCTCACCTACGTTATATATAAGGAAATACTTTGCAATATCTCATGCTTCTACACCCCCACGGTTTAAGCTGTGCGTTGTCAGTCAGTGTTAGAGCTTTGTTAAGTAGAACTCTTTTGAATTATTTTTTGTTTGAGCGCAGAATTTATACCATATTTAATTTTTAGAAACAATATTTTCAAGTGTGAAAGTTTCATGCAAGTGATCATTAATTATGAACATTTTCTAATATTTTAACAAATTTTGAATAAAACTTAGTAATTATTTTGTGACAAAATATGTGCCAACACTTAAAATGAGAGAGAGAGAGAGCTATCGTAATATACTTACAATAATGGATATTTAAAACAATTTATTAAAAGTCAAACATGATGTAATAACCAGCTTGAGATATAAAAATTAAAATTCCTGAAAATTGTCCAAAAACAAGGTTCTTACTCACGCAAACGTCAAACGAAACTTGTCGAAAAAAAATTATAACTTGCTCTGAGAAAACATCAAGATATTAAAATCTGTCAACTTATATACATCGTATGCATAACGTAACAAAAAAATACCATTATTTACGTACTGAATTTGACCAGATATATACCACATGTAAATTAAGAGTGACATGAAATTTGTATCGAATAAAGTTGTAATTACTCATAAGCAGTTAGTATATAAACAGTATCCATAATTTCAGTTGCAGTTAAATACGCGCATATTTTCTACATACATAAATTGAACAAAAAATTATTGAATGAAGTATTTTAAAGTTAATGTATTTTATGTGTCATTGTTTTATTTTAATTCGAGAAAGACATATTACTTGTATCAATAAAATTTGATTATTTTTTTTAATATAGATTTTTATAGCAGAATTAAAAATTTACCAAAATGTACAATACTTAT